>NC_090653.1:119897818-120635318 GCF_040937935.1 Hyperolius riggenbachi | reverse complement strand
TCCTCTCTGCCTCTCAGTGAAAGGAAGACTGAGAGGGGGCGGGGAGAGGTTGACTGTGGAGGAGGCAGAGCTACAGCCTGAAGCTCTGCCTCATTGAAGAAGTGAAGCCCTATGAGCTACAGAGCTCTACAGGGCTATTAAACAGCAATAAATCGCCTATCTGCCGCAGGGATGCGGCGATTCAACAGGGGCATTCATGCTGAACAGGAATTTATGACAAACACATGTAAAAAAAGAGACTTCAGAGTCTCTTTAAAGGGAACCAGAGATGAGGCTAATGACAAAAATGAAAAAGCTTTTATACATACCTGGGTCTTCCTCCAGCCCCACTGTCCTCCGCTGCCTCTATCGCCGCTACCAGGTCCCGTCACTTCCAGCGGACGCGGCCAATTTTCCGCATGCACAGGGGCTCCCTCCATATCCTTACACATGCGCCTGCGTAGTATGGAGGCGCATGCGTAAGGATATGGAGGGAGCCCCTGTGCATGCGGCAAATTGGCCGCGTCCGCCGGCAGTGACGCACTGCGCTTGCGTTGACTGGCCAAAAGTACGGGACCCGGTACCGGCGGATAGAGGCAGCGGAGGACGGCGGCGTGGGAGCGATCCAGGCTTATGGGGCTGGAGGAAGCCCCAGGTATGTATAAAATCTTTTTCCCAACGTCTCTGGTTCTCTTTAAGTGCCCTTCATTGTACATCTCTTTGTACTATATCATTTATACAAAAAAATTCGTATTGTTTCAAAATGTTATTGTATAGAATGAAATTCTTTTAGACTATTCAGAAATGTACATGAAATTTATATGTGCTTTATTAATAAAGAAACATCCCACAGAATGCAGTAAACTGAAAATAAAATGCACATGAAATCAACTTTCATCGTGACCACCCTATCTAGGGACTGCCACTCTATCTACTTGCAGAAACAAGCCCTGGGCAGTTGTCCATGCTGCCCTTCCTTTTTTTGGACTTATTTGAGTACATAGGAGGTCAAAATGATTTGTCTTAGTGGTCCAGCAGGAAGCCTTAAACTTAAAGGGAACCTAAACTGAGAAGGATATGAATTTTTCCTTTTAAAATAATACCAGTTGCCTGGCTCTCCTGCTGATCCTGTGTCTCTAATACTTTTAGCCACAGCCCCTGAACAAGCATGCACAAGGTGCTCTGACTGAAGTCAGACTGGATTAGCTGCATGCCTGTTTCAGGAGTGTGATTCAGCCACCACTGCAGCCAAAGAGATCAGCGGGACTGAGAAGCAACTGGTATTGTTTAAAGGGAAGGTCCAAGCAAAAAAAAAAAAATGAGTTTCACTTACCTGGGGCTTCTACCAGCCCCATGTAGCCATCCTGTGCCCTCGTAGTCACTCACTGCTGCTCCAGTCCCCCGCTGGCAGCTTTCTGACCTCGGAGGTCAGGGCCACATTGCATACATTTTTACGCATTCCAGCTAGTGCAGGAACAAAAATGTACGCGTTGCACCACTAACGCGTAAAAATGTATGTGGTAATGTTCCTGCACCAGCGGGAATGTGTAAAAATGTATGCAATGTGGCCCTGACCTCCGAGGTCAGAAAGCTGCCAGAGGGGGACTGGAGCAGCAGTGGGTGACTACGAGGGCACAGGATGGCTGCATGGGGCTGGTAGAAGCCCCAGGTAAGTGAAACTCATTTTTTTTTTTTGCTTGGACCTTCCCTTTAAGAGGAAACATAAATATCCCTCTCAGTTAAGGTTCCCTTGAAAGTGAGTGAGTAGGAGCTAAAAAGCATCTATTCGAGCACATAGATCAGTCCATAATAGCTAGACAGATACAGTATATATAAGAAACATACTTACACACACCACCACTACCCATGTGCCTATGTATTGGCAAGTTGGCAAGTAGAAATATTTAATAATGCAGAATTTCTCTAATTTCTGAAGGCTCTCATACAGTAGATAGCTCCAAGCATCCTGGAGAACCTGGCATGGTTCCACTACAGACTTTAGATGTCTTGATTCTGTCTTGGTAAGTAATACCAGGTTGGCTCAGTTCCATCTTCATTCTGTAATATCACATTAACCTAAAATACATAGCCAGAATCTTAAACAACTATTGCATTGAAAAGAACAAGGAATCGTTCAACGTATGCTATGGAAACATAGAGTTCTGATCACAGCATTATTAAATCAATCTAAAATTACTTTTTAGAAAGCTTCTTTATTAATAAGCATTCTTATTTGTAAGGCTTTATGTCTTACAAAATTATTTCTCAAATACAGTATTTGAAACATCTGCTCAGTACTGTACATAACCAGTAGATGGTGCACTTTCATTATAATTGTACACATGGCATTTATTATTTTTCAGAAGTTTAGTAGGATGTTTGAGGAAATGATTCTATGAAAATGCTGAGATTGGGGAGTCACAAACCTTGATGTTTTTGTTAAATTAGACTCCTTCTTCTATAATGACCATGCACATTTTATATGTATTAGTGAACAAGCTAATACATCTTCTCAAAACTGGACAATACTGCTGAGCATAAGTTCAGAAAAAAGAAAGAATAACTGCTCATAACAGCATGCAAATAAGATGAAATATACCAAAGATACAGGCTACGAAAAGCAAATGGAAAATTATACAACTTGAGCTCCTAAGTTTTTCTATAAATCATTGATATCATCATGGGAAGCATGGTGGCACAGTGGTTAGTGCTGTCACTGTGCAGCACTGAGTCCCCAGTTCGGATCCCAGCCAGGGCACTATCTGCATGGAGTTTGTATGTTCTCTGTATGTCTGCATGCCTCTGGGCACTCTGGTTTCCGCCCCCTTCCCAAAAACATACAGATAAGTTAATTGGCTTCCCCTAAATTGACCCTAGACTATGATACATACACTACAGGATACATACATAGACATATGACTATGGCAGGGATTAGATTGTTAACCCCTCTGAAGGACAGTTATGTAACAAGACAATATGCTCTGACCGGCGCTGTGGAAGATGTTGACGCTATATAAATACTAAATAATAACAATCTTGAAGATTTGGGGACCATTGGAAGAATTAGAACATAAAAAGGTAAGGACCATGCTTGATTATTACAGAAAAATTCAGAATGTACTTATGACTTCTGCATCCTTAGGAATCGATTCACTACTAATACTGTAGTGTGCAGGTAGCACATGGCAATTTTACCAGTACTAACCCAGCTAGTGTAGTGCGTGTTGTGCAGTGGACTTGCATTGCTAAGGTAACGTGCATAAAGCATAATACCTTAACAAAGTGAGCATTGCTCATAAAATGCGGGCTGCGCTAATTGTGCAATTCACACTACACTAGTGGCATAATTACTGGTAAAATTGCTCTTTACTGTGAATCGACCCCTGAAGGTAGACTCACACGATACAATAAAATGATGCCGGAACCCCAAATTACCCTTAAGCACCCGGCACACTATAGCATTGCTGCCATAGCGGCGCCCAGCTTTGCCGCTCGGCACTGACCGCTGAAACCACTTAAGTCTTGTTAGTAGGAAACTGTGGTAGGTGGTGAGGTGTATAACCCAATATAGGGTGAAGGCACAGATATGCACAGCGGTGGGCAGAGTGAGGAGTAGGAGGGAAATGCAAAGCAGAACCATCTCGAAAAGGCTTTTTAGGAAGAATGCACCAAATCTATTTATTTAGTTATTCATTGTATTTATAGAGCGCCAACGTATTACGTGGCGCTGGATTCGGCTAATATTTAGGAAGAGTAATATTTTATTTATATAATTGGGAAAGTCCTTTCAAACGGAAGTAAAAAAAACATTTTTAGTCCCACAAAGGGTG
Organism: Hyperolius riggenbachi; assembly: GCF_040937935.1. Lineage (NCBI taxonomy): Eukaryota > Metazoa > Chordata > Amphibia > Anura > Hyperoliidae > Hyperolius > Hyperolius riggenbachi. The sequence goes on along the minus strand of NC_090653.1, from coordinate 120,631,509 downwards.
GTCCACCATACCCAGACTTTACACACAACAGATGCTATTAGGACTTGTACTTGCACTCCTTATGTCAGCATCCCGGATGATTCTCTGCACCTGCCAGGCTTCAACCTCCTTCGTGCGGACAGAGACCCCACCGCATCTGGGAAAAAGAGGGGCGGAGGGGTCTGCTTCTATATCAGCTCCAAGTGGTGCCGAGACTTGACCATCCTGACCAAAAGCTGCTCTCCAGACCTTGAAGTCCTCCTAATCAACTGCAGGCCATACTACTCGCCGAGGGAATTTGCCTCTTTCGTACTCGCCGGGGTCTACATCCCCCCCGACGCAGACGTCAAGTGTGCCACACGTACCCTAAGTGACATCATCGCGAAATGGGAAACGACCCTGCCGGACTCCCTCTTCATCATCATGGGGGACTTCAACCAAGCCAACCTCCACACAGAGATGCCACGCTACGTTCAGCACATCACATGCCCAACCAGGAACCAGAACACTTTGGATCATTGCTATACCATCCTCAGGGGCGCTTACAAGGCTGTCTCTCGAGCAGCCCTCGGCAACTCGGACCATTGCCTCATCCAACTGATCCCTACCTACAAAAGGCGACTTGAGAACTCAAAACCAACCCTTAAGTCAACCAAGAAATGGACGACGGAAGCAAAGCTAAAACTACAGGCCTGCTTTGACTGCACCGACTGGTCAGCCCTTGCCCCACCGACCGGTGACCTAGATGAATGGGCAGATAGCGTCACATCCTATATCAACTTCTGCGAAGACATGTGCATCCCGTCAAGGTCCTACAGGGTGTACCCCAACAATAAACCCTGGTTCAACAACAAGCTTCGTCTGCTACGAAGAGCCAAGGAGGGAGCCCACAAGAGTGGCAACCTTGAGGAATTCAGGAAGGCCAAAAACACCCTCAACAAAGAACTGAGAGCGGAAAAGAGAAGGTTCTCGGATAAACTGCGGCTGAGTCTCTGCTCCAACAACTCGCGCGAAGTCTGGAAAGGTCTCAAGGTGGCCACAAACTTCAAGACCCCCCCTCACCACATGACTCCCAGCGCTAAGCTAGCGGAAGACCTGAATAGGTTTTACTGTAGATTTGAAGACTCCAAAGTAGATGTACCCCACGACCGGGTGCCACCGGTCAGGACCTCCCAGGTCCATACTAGCCCAGGTCCAGCCGCACTGATGGTTTCTGAGGCCGAGGTTCTGAGACACCTTAAGCTACTCAATCCTAGGAAAGCTTCGGGCCCAGACGGTGTGTCAAACCTCTGCCTGATAACCTGTGCAGACCAACTGGCCCCAGTCCTCACTTCTCTGTTCTCACAATCCTTAAAGGAACACAGGGTTCCCTCTTGCCTAAAAATCTCCACAATCATCCCCATCCCAAAGAAAGCAGGCGCCACTGACCTAAATAATTTCAGACCGGTCGCACTAACCTCAAACATCATGAAGGTCTTCGAGAGGCTGGTCCTTTCCCACCTGAAACTCATCACCAAGGAGCTGATGGATCCCTATCAGTTTGCCTACAGGGCCAACAGGTCTGTGGAGGATGCCATCAATATCAGCCTGGAGCACGTTCTGAGTCACCTAGACAGACCAAACACCTATGTCAGGATCCTCCTCCTGGACTTCAGCTCCGCCTTCAATACTATCAGCCCCGACATCCTCTCGGACAGGCTAGCTCTCCTCAATGTGCATCCCAGCCTCTGTCACTGGCTGAAGGACTTTCTCTCAAACAGGACTCAAGCAGTCAAGCTGGGCACCTTCTCCTCGCAGATGCGAGTCACCAACACGGGTGCCCCCCAGGGCTGCGTCCTGTCCCCTATGCTGTTCTCGCTGTACACAAACTTCTGCATCTCAACGGACAGCTCGGTCCAGGTCATCAAGTTCGCGGATGATACCACCATCCTTGGTCTCATAGAAGGAAGCGACGAACGAGCCTATCGCCAACAGATTGCGGATATCTGCAACTGGTGCAAGGCAAACAAGCTTGTACTGAACACAGCCAAAACCGCAGAACTGATCATTGATTTCAGAAAAGGCCGTCCCGAACTCCCCCCGGTCCTCATTGAAGGCACGGAGGTGGCCACGGTCCCGCACGCACGTTTCCTAGGCACCACCATATCCAGCAATCTAAGGTGGGAGGCAAACGCCACAATGGTACAGAAGAAAGAGCAACAACGGCTGTTTTTCCTACGACAGCTGAAAAAGTTTGGAATGTCGCAAGACATTATGACCTGCTTCTACACTGCTGCCATTGAATCAATAATTGGCTCTTCCATCATCGTGTGGTATGCAGGGGCCTCTGTGAACGACAGGTACAGGCTACAAAGAGTCATAAAGTCTGCCGAAAGGATCATCGGTACTCCCCTCCCACCACTCGAATCTCTCTACTCGTCCAGACTACGCTCAAGGGCCGCTAGGATAGCAAGGGACCCCACCCACCCTGGAAACCGCTATTTCAGTCTCCTCCCCTTGGGCCGCCGCTACAGGTCCTTACCCACCAGGACCACCAGACACAGGAACACCTTCTTTCCACAAGCCATCGACCTCCTCAACGGTCCCCCCCTAGCCCCATTGCTTACACCCGGGAAGTAGCCCGCCCATGGCACATCACCTTAACAAACCTAGAGCTATCCAACTACGCTACTGCCCTCCTGTACTAATACTGTTTTCAATTGTATATCTGTTTATGGTAAATGCATATCTGTATATCTGTATTACTTGTCTTGTGTATATCTGTTTAAATGTATATCTGTATATCTGTAATTACCTGTCTTGTGTATGACTCGAGCCCTGCCTGTGCCAAAAACAATTCCAGGTGCAACCCCTGCACTTGGCCAATAAACTTGATTCTGATTCTGATTATGTAGCAGCACGGTGGATCTAATCTCCAGCCTGGAGTTGATGTGTATGAATCTATTTGGTAGGATGCCTCTTCTTCCTTGGATTAATTGCACTTAAACTTTTCTGGCTTTGTTCCAGATTGGACTCATGAGAATTTTTGTCACAAGGGCCTGATGCCCGAAATGAACTTGGGTTGTTGCCTATTTAATACAAATTGATGCTAATGACAACTCATAACGTCAAGCCAGAAATATATTATTTTTGTGTATCGAAGAATATGTTATGCCATTGTGGTACCTTTGAAGAGATTGAATCATTGGATGAAATTTTATTCAGAAAAGAATCACATATTTTTGTGTCAATAAAGTAACTTGAGCTTTTTTGCTACTGCAATAACGTTGTGGTTTCTACAAGAAATTTAAATCCCCATAGTATCTGTTTGAGTAATATTTAGGAAAGGCATGCTAAGGGTCTTCTACCTTTACTTAGAGGACTGGTTTACTTTTTGAAAGACAATCCTGGGGACCTTTTGCCTCTACTTTGAAACCTGTCTACTTTTTAAGGATGATCTCTTCAAGGACCTTCTTAAAAGTCAAAGTAAACAACATTTTTATCCATTGCCGAAGTTGAAAGAGGTTTTTTTCTTTTTCTTACTTTTTCTTACTTTTTCTCTTTTTGCAGAACAATAAATGATAAATGCTATTTGTTAAACTGGCACAAGTTGAAGCTAAAACAATAAAAACAAAAAATGTATTTGACTTGCATTTCGTTCAAATTCATTTTTGAGGTTCTGCTGATGTTGTGTTCAAAGTAAGGTATTTAAACTGAAATGTAGTCATATAAAGCAAAGTATGAACTGGCAACATATAGGGCCACACCCTAAAACATTTTCTCCTCTGTTTTCTTCAAGTAGATATTTTCAATGAAATACGTTTAAAGCTCCCACCTAGCAAGAAATTACTCAAAATGAGTTTGATATTACCTTTGTACCTTTTAGTACTTTTTCAATTGTAAGTACTAAAAATTACATTTTAGATAAGAGGAGAAATTGTCTCCTTGGAAAAAACTCAGGAGTGTTTCTGTTGAAGTTACAGAAATTATCTGTAGTGATTGCTCACTTAAGTGTCCAGCATTAAAGTGAACCTGAGGTGAAAATAAACTAATGAGATAAACAATTATATTTATCCTTCTACTTCTAAAAATGACTTTTTTTTAAGTAGGTTGAAGGCCTCTTGCACACTGCAACCGATTCCGATTCAGATTCCGCTTTTTAATCAGTTTTTACATCCGATTCAGATTCCGATTTGCAGTGTGCAAGGAGCAAACTGCAAATCTGAATCTGAATCGGAAGTAAAAACCGATTAAAAAGCGGAATCTGAATCTGAATCGCTTGCAGTGTGCAAGAGGCCGAATAGTTCTCTAATCAGTGGCAGCCTATTAAGTGTCCCAGAGTTACAAAAAGGTCAATAGTTCATGTATTGCATCTCTCCCTGCCCTCAGAAGTTGAATTCTGCCAGGAAAAATGTAATGGATGTAATTAGTTTATCGGTAATGTTTACTATATTCCGGACAAGGTACTGACAAGACAGAAGCTGTCACTTCCATGCCGAGAAATTTACTCTTTCAGGCAGCAAAATAAAAGTAAAACAGCCTGGTTATTAATATGTTTTGTACTGTATATACACATGTTTATCTCATCATGTCACATATTGCCTCAGGTACACACTATACAGTGACATTTTACATGCTTGATGTAACTACTTTTGCACAAAACTGAGGCCTATTCACGCAACACTAGTTATTGATATTTTTGCCCTGGAGAAGTATAATGCCCTCTTATTGTGTTTTGATATAACAAAATTCAATGTAGACATGCTCAGTTCATGAGGTAATTTGTATTTCCTCGTAACTTTAACATAATTATATCCTAATCTAGAAAAAGAGAGGCTAAGTAAAATGTATTTATAGAATAGTGTATAAATTTAAATATTTCCACCAGAGGGCATCCTAACACAGTCTATTTACGCTTCCTAATCCATAGGTCATTGTGCGGATATATTTCCCATAGGGCTTAATTATATTTTAAAATTCAACCTCGGTCATACATTACACAACAATTTAGTAGCAGTATCATAAAAAACCCATTACCAGAAACCATAGACTAGTTTGAGATTAATAATACATTCCTTCTGAGCTGAAGCTCTAGAACTATGTAACCTGTGGTAGCAGTTGGAATTCTCTGGAGTTCACCTCTGTAGTATGAAAGGTGAATATAACTTTAACTTCACTTTGATAAGTACAATAAGATACTTTTAGCTGGAGCACTTAAGCCCATTTTATTTAAGATGTACTGTAAATAGCTTAAACAGTCTTGTTGATCTTTTTCCAGCTGTGGCTTCTCTGGTGATATCCAAGGTTATGTCCACTGTATAGCTATAGAATACATATCAAACTGTCTGCTCTAGTTTACCTACTACATTATCCTAAAGATTGTGTAGTGAGGATAAGCTACAGCTTTTCATGCAAATTTCCATTAACTTAAAATTGAGCTACACAATAGACTATACCTGCACTGAATATCAATGCAGCAGTGAGGTCTTTTAATAAAGTATAGGCGTGTGTCGTATTTCTTTTCTGCTGGGTCAATGCTCCCCCCTTAGCAAGAAAGGGGACTGAACCTTTTCCTACCTGCCAAGTGTGCAGAAGATTGTGTAGGAGTTCATAACATTTAATCCACACCCTCTTCTAGAGGCCATGCCTGGGTTTTATTATTATTTATTGAATTTATATAGTGCCAACATTACAAAGAGCTAAACACAAAAAGATAGTTACAGACAACGATAATAGGGGTGACAAATAACACAATACAGATAAAAAGCAATACTATATACAATGCCAGATCATGCTCTGGGGTAGTCCCAGTAATTCAAGTTTACGTTATTCTGTGTGCTGGATGCATAATCAAGAATGGCACACAAGGATGGAGGGCCCTGCCAAAGGCTTACAATCTAAGGGAGGGGTTGGTGGCACAATAGAAGGTGGGCTGCATTGAGAGATTCTGGGCAGAGAAGGTTAAGTCATCGGCGAGGTGGGGTGGGACTTCTTAAAGAAGTGAGTTTTGAGGGCTTGTTCTAAGGTGCTGAAGGAGGGGACAAGCCTAATGGGCAGTGGGAGAGAGTTCCACAGGATGGGGCAGCTTTAGTGAAGTCCTGTAGTCGTGCATGGGAATGCAAGATGCATGGTGTTCTTAGGAGGAGGTCATTGGAGGAGAGGAGTGGGTGGCCAGGTGTGTATCTACTGACCAGGCCACAGATGTAGGTTGGGCAGAACTTGAGTATAAATGTGTAGGCCTGTAGTTAGCATTCTTAGGATTTGCCAATCTTTATTAGAAGGGTCATGGACAGAGGCATTATGCCCACGCGTATCAGAGCTACAATTTCTCATTAGTTATAGCTCAAAGATATTTTAGCTCCGATACGCGGGAGCAGGATGCCTCTGTCCATGAACATTTTCTAACAAAGATTGGATCCTTTTACTTTTTCAGTAGTGGCACTCATCACGAGCTTGTGATCACGGTTTTTGCGATCACGAGGTCGTAATCGGCATTAGTGATCGGCTTTCGATCACAAATTCACTCGTGATTGCACTCGCTACCCGACTCGTGATCCGAGTTACTTGTGATCACTAGTCAGTATTTGTGATTAAAAACCCGCCAACTTTAATTTTGAAAAAAAAATTCAAAAAGACCTTATAGTTTTTTAGAAACTCGATTTTAAAATTTCAAAGGAAAGAAGGATACATTTAAATGCGGTAAATACATTAACTGTCATTTACCGCATTTGAATGTATACTTTTTTCCTTTGAAACTTGATTTTCTCAAAAACTTTTTGCAAAAATGTTTCTCTTGTTCCCATTGTTCTTTTTAACCTTCCTATATTGTACAGAGAATGACACTTATTGCCACACTGGTCTGAACTCGGCCGTGACAGACTATAACAACCACGATGGCTAAGAGTTGTGCAGCAGACCAGAGTGTGTGCAGTGGCCCAATGACGATCCCTAAAGATCTTGCATGTCGGACATTTAGCTATCCCTAAGCATGACCCAACTGCATTGTTCTTTGCACCTCCCCACCCGAGGGAAGCCGCTAAGTCAGATGCGCTTGTTGTCCCTTTGCCCCCGCGCATCGCAACAGAGGCGTCATCAGCCAAATGTGACAGGGCACTAATGACACTGTACAGAAGTGTCATCAGCCTTTGCACACACTGCTTCTTTTGCTATGCAGGGGGGAGAAACGACGAGCGTGTGTAATGGAGAAGTTTCTGGTGGTGGGAGCAGCGAGAACAATGCTATTGTGCTGTGCTCTGGCATTTCTAAAAATCTAACATGCCGTGTCTTCATGCAATCGTTGTGCGCCTGATGTAGTCACACTGGTCTGACCATAATGACCACCCCCGCCATGGCAGTCATTGTGGTGCACCACTCAGAGTTCAGACCAGTGTGTGTATGGATCTTTAGGACTGGTTCAGGCGAATGTCTCAATCACCTGTCCAGAGTCTCGTCCAAATGCTTTTCTGCAAGTGTGCAGAAAAGCATTTGTCGACATTCAGCGGTGATTCCCAACGATTCTCATTTTTCATCCAGCAGGGGGACACATGAGTGCGTCGCTAATGGACCCCATTAGGATCAGACCCTGCTGCTTCCAGACAGTGGAAAAAATAAAGATCAAAATGCTGCTTTTGCATAAACGGTAGTAAATGACGTGCAAGTGTGCGTGTGAACTGGCCCTTAGTTGTTGTACCACACAAGAGAGATGTTTTAGGCAAACATTGTACGGTATTTATTTCCGCATCTGTAGATTTATTTCTTCATACATATTTGAGGAGGATTTTTCTATTTGTGATTAAAAAGTTGAAATTTTAATTTCATTTTTTGACGATTTTGCTTTGAAACTTTTATTATACTCAAAATGGATACTAGACCCTTGCTTGACGGATTTTAGTAGGTTGCAAGCAAAAATTTCATGAAAATTAATTGAACCACTTTTTGCACAGAAATCCTGCAGAAATTGAATGCTAGGGAGGTTAACATATCGGGCAAATTCTGTGTTTGTAGCATATAAGGGCTTTGCTACTAACCACTAAAGTCTGCGGGTTTTTAATCACAAATACCGACTCGTGATACGTGATTACATGATGTTATTCGACTCAAAAGTGCACTCCAGTCGGATATCTCTTTCTACTCGTGATCATGTTCACGAGTCAATTCATAAGTGGGCGGAGTTGAATTCATGATCACTCAAATTCGTTATTGGGGGTATCCGAGCACCTCTGCTTTCCAGTTGACTGGATTTCTTCTTCAAATATCTGGTTTATTTGCACTTGCTGTGAAAAATAACTAAAACATGAAGTAAGTTCTACGAACAAGTAAGTTCTACGAACGATGGGTACTATGTGGTCACATGTTTAACTCATCATGCCACTTGACATTTTAGTTACCCTTTAAGGGTCAGTAGTCTGGGAATCTGCTGCTGCTGCTTGATTTGGGAGCTATTGTAGTAGAATATGCTGAAAACTTTAATGCTTACTATGGGCCTAATGCACTATCTAGCGGTAATCAGTCATGTGAGCTTCAAACCTGGACCATGGAGAAATTTCCCCAGAAACAAGTTTGAGCCCTAAAAGCTACATCTCATAGTTTACAGGACTTAAAGAACCGATGGTCTAGCACCATACAAAATAAATGAGATACAGTTGGGGACATCACACTTGGAGAAGGACTTAGGAGTACTCATCGACAACAAGTTAAATAATTGTACTCAATGCCAAGCCGCTGCAGCTAAAGCTAACAAAATTTTGGGATGCATTAAAAGGGAAATAAAAACTCGAGATGCTAGCATAATATTGCCCCTGTTTAACTCTCTAGTAAGACCACATCTGGAATATGGAATTCAGTTCTGGGCACCACATTACAAAAAAGATATTGCAGTTTTAGAGCAGGTGCAGAGACGAGCAACAAAATTGATACGTGGGATAGAAGGTCTCGCTTACCAAGAAATGTTAGATAAACTGGGTCTATTTAGTCTAGAGAAAAGACGCCTTAGAGGAGATCTAATTAACATGTATAAATACATCAGAGGGCAATATAATAGCTTGGCAGATGAGCTTTTTGTCCCTAGGCCTTCTCAAAGGACTAGAGGAAATGATCTGCGCATGGAGGAAAAACGTTTTAGCCATTTAGTTAGGAAAGGGTTCTTTACAGTAAGAGTGGTTAAGATGTGGAATGCTTTGCCACAGGAAGTCGTTATGGCAAACTCTATACCTGCATTTAAAGGGGGCTTAGATGCTCTCCTTGCGTTGAAAAACATCCATGGCTACAATTAATGCCTAATGGTGTTGATCCAGGGATTTTATCTGATTGTCATCTGGAGTCGGGAAGGAATTTTTCCCTTTTGGGGCTAATTGGACCATGCCTTGTAAGGGGTTTTCCGCCTTCCTCTGGATCAACAGGGATATGTGAGGGAGCAGGGTGGAGTTGTACTTTGTACTGGTTGAACTCGATGGGCGTATGTCTTTTTTCAACCAAAATAACTATGTAACTATGATACAACCATCTTTGTGCCAATCTGCCAGACCATAGCACTTCTTCAAAAGGACTCGAGAAGTATAGGCTTTGACTCATCATAGTAGCTGATTTGGGGATAGTACTGCGTTTTTTTGCTCAATCAGTGTACAGCACTCACTCATTTTTAGCAGCACCAACCATCTGTTTTCACAAATTGTTACTCAGAAGAGCTCATGCTAATATCCCTACCACAGTCCAAGGTCAATATAGAGGGGTGACCAAATAACCTACCAGTATGCATTTTGGCTGTTAAAGGAAACTGGATTGCCTGGAGGAAACTCATGCAAACAACGGGATAAAAAATTGTGCTGAAATTGAATTGAATATTAAGTGGTGCAATATGGTTGTCAATCTTTTTAATGATTTATAGTGTATGTCCAGCTTTAGTTCAAACTGGTATTTTAAGAGTTGCTGTGGCCCTCAACAGTGACTACCAATACTCCTGTGATTTTGCGACTTTAAAGTTGCAAATTCCAGAAGTGAACCGGCGGTGGGGATGGGAACATGGGTGAGTGGCTGCACGGGCACAAGACATCTGCAGGGGACCATTAGAAGCCCCAAGTAAGTTCAACTCTTTTCCCCCCTACAGTACTCCTTTAAGTCTGTGCATTGATGTTTATAAACAGTAACCAAATTATTTTTCCTTGAACAAAAGGAATTGGGTGTGCATCACCAGCATTACATTTTTCAGCATGTTGCTAACATATCTAATATATGAATCTTTTGTTATTGTTCACACCATGCCTTATAATATAGTAAACCAATTCGTTTTTTGAAATGTTCTATTTCCTGGTTTATTTAGGACACATTGTTCTGCAGTGGTGTAATTTCAATAATTAATCATAACTGTGGGTATTATCTGATTTATTCCTTATCTTAACCTTCCACTCATATCCTACACAATGCACATTCCAAAGTTTCACAAACCTTGCTAATGCTGTATGCAAGTTAATCTGTTAAGGCAAAACTCCAGACAAAAACAACACATCTTTAAAGTGGATAGCTGGGATTTTCCCCTGGCCTTCTTCTCTTAAAAACTCTTTTCAATATTGAAACACAGCATGTCCCCCAAAATGCTGATACTTAGCAGCATTTTCATCAAAGTTCAATGATATAACAGGGGTCTTGATGTCTTCTGGTGAAGGGCCACTATACCACCACAACAGTCCAGATTCTTGCAGCGCCTTCTGGGAGCGTGTGTGTGGCACCAATGGGCACTTACTCACCCCTGCTTTTAACAATTGGAAGCAGTCATTATATTTATAAGCACTCTGCTGCCTTCCAGTTCTTTCATATGGGAGGGGTTATGGTGGTATGCAGCCGAAACCAACCAACTGATATTTCACCTCCTTCTACTGTTTGATTATAGATGTGTGGGGTAAGCATAACCAAATGCTAGTACAGTTATAAGATAGGCAGTCCGCTTTGAGGGAAATTCTGCAAGACCTAAAATAGTGAATGTGAGGACTCTCAGGAGGAAGCAGGCTGTATGCCCCCCAAAAAGTAATGGAATTGGGTTGTAACCTGTTATATAACTTCTATATGCTATTAACAGTTGTAGTATTGTTGTATTAGGCAGAATAGAGCCTGCTGTACTTGACTGAAAACCTCCTACGTGTGCCTAGTGGTCTGACAGAAGATCCAGTGAAAACATGGCCAATAGTAATCTACTTCCTGGTTACTCTCCTAGTTAAACACAGAGAGGTTATATGTCTTCTCAGCAACTCAGGGAAGAGGGTATATGGCTCCAGCCCCACCCAAAAAGTCAGTAGAGGCATGGGCAACTATAACTATATTACAAATCCACTTTCACAATCATTTTTTTTAACTAAAATATTAAGCCAACTAATAAATTAAAAATATTTGTATACTAGCTGATGGCCTGGCGTTGCCCTGGTATGTATTTGGCTGGTGTTGGCTCCACCCACTTTTTCTAACCCTAACACACAATTACTCAATTTCTCAATGACCTGGTTTGTGAGTGTTGTGGTCTTTGGCATCAATAATTTGCATTGAAATGAAACAAATCTGATTGGATGTTGCTTCTCACCCTTTTTTGAATTTGAACCCCAGTCACCCAATGACCAACTGTACCAGGTTTGAGGTTTGTGCCATCAACAGTGCAAGATTGGCAGCAATTAAATATTCCTCTTGAAAATCAATTGGTGAATTTTGATTGCCTTTTGTAGGCTCCACCCACTTTTCTGAATATTAATCCCAGTCACCCAGTGACCAATAGTGCAAAGTTTGAGAACCCTACCAATAACAGTGTAAGAATGGCTGCAGTTTACATTTTCCCAGTGAAAATTGTATTTTCTCCACCCACTTTTTGGTTATTGAGATAAAAAGTATCCTATATGTTATTCCAGGTAATGTACTAGGTGTGTGCCACATTTCATTTAAATCCGTTCAGCCATTGTTGCGTGATTGAGTAACAAACATCCAAACTTTCACATTTATAATATTTGTGAGATTTGTTGAAATTGTGTGGAACCGGTGCAGGAGAGTGTATTGTGTAGTGATTATCATAATCTGCTAATTAGGATTACGCAAAAAATATCACGTAAAATGTCATAATTACAGCCACACTTACTTTACAGTTTTGAAATTCAACTGATTTTGCTTAATCTATTTGTAATTTTGTATGTTTCTGTAATGCTCTTACCTGCTAATGGTTCCAGCGAGGGCTCAAGCTTCCTCTTCTGAGTTCTGCAGCGGCATCCCCAGCACCCCTGCGGTTGTGACTCAGCATGTACATTACTCCAGCCTCCCCAGGGGGACCCGGCCATCCCAGAGCAGTTCTTATAGGTTGAGGAGGCGGGTCTAGTGGGTGTCAGCTGACACACTGGTCAGCTGACACTTTTCTGCTGGAGCCTTTGCTGATTGGCCAGTTCCTTTTCTGGGCTGGTCTGTGATCTTTTCCACCTGTATATAAGCTCTGTTCATTCAATTGCTCACTGCCCGTGATAGCAACCAGTACCCTGGTTTTGCTGGGCACTTTATCACCCCGTGATAATCATATTGTATTTTAATGCGACTTTCATTATTGTATTTCAATGTGAATGCCAGACTGATTAGATTTACTTACCACCTTAGCTTTACTGACCACCCTCTCACCTAGCCCTTTGTACTGAAGCCATCTGATCTAACGTGTATGATCTTAGCCTGTTATCAACTCCGATTCTGTCTAGTCCTCTGTACTGCAGCCATCTGATCTAACGTGTATGACCTTAGCCTGTTACCGATTCCGATTCTGCCTAGCCCTTTGTTCTGCAGCCATCTGATCTAACGTGTATGAAATTAGCCTGTTACCGACTCTGATTCTGCCTAGCTCACCGTACTGCAGCCAGCTGATATTGTGTATTGGTCCACATAGCACCTTGCGTGATAGTTCCCTTTAAAGTGTACCACAGCAAAATGTCACTTTACTGAGTTTAAAACCATTTCTCTTTTGAATTTTTAAAATGTATTTATTTAAAAACTACAAGGTCTTTTTGAAAACATTTTTTTGGCTTGTTCTCACTATTCCACTTAAAATGCGTAGCAGTTTTGGTGACGATAGTATGTTTGTGTATTACCTCCTAAAGTCGGAGCAAAATGACACATAATTACAGTTCCTGATAATGGTTACGAACAAAGTTGATTAAAAAAAATCCCAAAATTTTGCATTACAATTTTGCATCATAATTGCAAATTGTGATGTGAAAATTACGATAATGCAAAATCTGTACCCTGGAGTTCAATCCAAATCACACACAATGGCCTCAATTATAGTAGGGTTTCGAGCAAATTACGGCATGTACGGTAATTTACCACACGTGATAATGACATTTAGCAATTCTGGTAGGTTTTAGTCATCTTTTACCGCATGCGGTAAATTTTACTAATGAATTACCATGACGAAAATTATGCGGTAATTCGTGCAGTAATTTGCATTAATTTTACCAAAAATCGCTATTCTGATGGAAATAAGGGGGCATGTTAGCACATAATTTACTGATCATTTAAGACTTGCCTGTACCTGGCAGTAAAATCAATTTGTATGCATTTTGCAATTTTTAGTGGAGTCCCTATTGCTTTTTTAGTGGAGTTCCTATTCAGGCTGTATAATAGAAAAGAATAGTCGAAATAAAACTCCAAATATTTACTGGATTTTTTTTTTAAATAGGGGATGCCTAAAAATATACTTTCCATAGGTTGCTTCATAATCAAATACACTACAATTAAAGACTACTATTATTCATCGCATGCTTACCGCTGAAATACCACACTTTTTACCACACTTTATGCATTTACCGCATGTTCGGAAATGTGGAAAAATCTTTGAAAATTGTAAAAAAGAAATAGGAAATACTGTATAAGGTATTTTACCGACAAAAAATATTTACCGCACATAGCTACCAGAATTGAGGCCAATGTCTGCTGCTGTGAATTTGCCGTCATCTGAGTGAACTAGCCTGGTTCCCCTAGTAACTGATTAACTCCTTACTAGTCTGCTTTCTACTGTGACAGTGGTTTGTTCATACACAAGAAATCATATTTCTACCTCAATAAGGATATCCTACCTCCTTTATAGTGGCAGGTCTGAAATAATCATGTTCTCATATTACTGCCTTAGTTATTTTATGTCCATTTCAGATTAGAAAATGTTCCAAGCAGTGATCGACCCCTGCTCTGCCAGGCTACAGATGCCCGCCTGCCACGGAGTCATATCTGAGGGTGACCGCAGCCGTGCTCAGATGCAGCAGTTGTATGCTGCTGGGTAATACCACCGTTAAAAGTGCTGACACGCGTGGTGTTGCTACCACTGCCATTCAACTGAATTGTAATTGCACACAAATTGGGCTCCTAGGCAGCAGATGAGATGCAGAATGTCACGACAAGGGTGCAGTTCAGCCTACCGTCTGACAGAGGCCTTAAGGTGGCCGTACACTGATTGATATGGCCAACAGGTAGATCCCTTTTTGATCATTATCTGATCAGAGTGGGATCTATCTGCTTGAATCCCTCCACACACTATACACAGATTTTCAGTTAATTTCAGCATGAAATCTTTGAAAATCTGTGCGTGCCTGCATGGTCTCCCAGTCCCTCCCAGGCTTTGTGGTATAGTCCAAGCTTCTCAACTTTCCCATGTGGTCCTGGTCTCCACTCTACCCGCCATCTACTATTTTTACACTAACCCACCCATAACCGAAATCTAACACTAACCCTGCCCCCTTCAGCTGCAATCTCTGCTAATATATGTGCCACCTTCCACCACTAAATACTCCCTCTGCAGATATCTATGCCACCTATTACTGATATTTATCATGAACTGCTGGGACCCAAATTACACAGTGTGCACCACAATAGCTGCAATTACCATTGTGGTCTATGCAGCACCCATTTTAGTGAATGGCCGCCGGTGTCCAAATAATCTGCTTCATAAAAAGACATTTGTCACTTTAAGATGCATCACATTGTACGTCTACCGAAAACAGAACCAGATTTAATACATCTGCTTGCCTTTATCCGATCTCCATTTCCATTTTAATCCCGAGTTCCATGTAATCTATATATTGTATTGGTAAACCTTGTGAGAGCAAAACAGTATTCTGTACTGTAATGAGAGCTTATCTGTATCTCTGCACACTTCTCTTTCCAATGCTCAAATGCTATTTTCAGATAAGATACCAACTCTGTTCCCTTGTTAATTATGTGTATCTATGTCACTGACCAGAGTTCTTCGGAATAATTTATTAACAACAGCAATGGTAAAGATGTAGTAACAAATACAACTAAGGCATATTCTTCTAGAAATGGAGCAGATTTATCAAAAGCAGAAACACAGGAGCAGAACTGCTGCGGAAATGGAGCAGATCCTCAAATCAAAAAATGGATTAGTCACTCTGTGCAACTCAGGGGTGTAATAATAGTCCCCGGGACCCCTGCCATCACCAGAGAGCCCAGGAGTGGGAGCTGCATGGGGCTGGTCCTGCAGAGAGGCAGCAGGGTGGAGATTTATTATATGTTATCTGCTCCAGTGGCGATACAGGTCCTCTTTAATTCCCCTTCAGTTTACAAGTGCCATGCAGCCATCCAATCACCTTGCGGCTTCTGTCCCTGTCACATGACATGGGTCTGAAGCCACCCAGAGATTGGCTGGCTGCACAGCACTTGCAAACTGAAGAGGAAGTGAAGAGGGTCCTATATCGCCGCCTGGAGCAGGTAACGTATAATGCTCCTTACAACAAAGAGTAAATGTGTGCAAAACGTATAATGCTCCGCTGCCACTCTGCACATACATGACCAGTGGACAGAACTCTGTGGAGACCAGTGGACAGAACTCTGTGGAGTGCCCAGCCTAATGTAGTTACGCCTCTGGTGCAACTGCACTTTTGCGCCCATTTTGCTCCAGATTTGATCAATACTTGATTTATACTTTATCTGTCCCTAGGCCAAGTATTTTGTGTCTCCCCTTTCTTATGCAGCTGCGCCCCTCCCATTTCAAGTGTAGCCTCCTCTTCCATGTGTATCATCCATGTACTTTAAAGGACTACTGTAGGGAGGTAGGGGAAAAAAGAGTTGAACTTACCTGGTGCTTCTAACGGTCCCCTGCAGACGTCCTGTGGCCACGCAGCCACTCACTGATGCTCCGGTCCCCGCCGCCAGTTCACTTCCAGAATTTGGAACATTGAAGTCGGAAAACCACTGCACCTGTGCGGCCGCGTCATTGCTCCCGCTGATGTCCCCGGGAGTGTACTGCACATGCCCAGTACAGTCTGTGTCTGCACAGTACTTTAAAGTCAGAAATTCATCACCAGGAGAGTACTGCGCAGACGCAGACTGTACTGGGCCTGCACAGTACACTCCCGGTGGCGTCAGTGGGAGCAAAGACACGGCCACACAGGCACAGTAGTTTTCCGACTTCACAGTCCCAAATTCCAGAAGTGAACCAGAAGCGAGGACTGGAGCATCGGTGACTGGCTGCGTCTACCCCCCTACAGTACTCCTTTAACCCTCTCTTTCATAAACAGCTCCCTTGGACATAATTTTCCCTTTTTTGCGTGTTGACTGCATTTTTAGCCTCCTCTTTCATATATAGCAACCCCTCTTTCATGTTCAGGTGGCCCCTTGGTCTTCAGCCACCCAAGGCCCAGGCCTTTCCAGAAATCCAGCCCTGGATCTGATCCAATTCTCTTTTGATTAATTTGCCCTCAATGTTTCACATCCTTGTGCTTTGATACATATTGAATTGATAATTTGTTACTTACCGTACATGTTTGCATAACATGTATCCAGCAGTGGAAAGCAACTGGAGTTTCCAACATGGTTGCTAAGTGTATGTACCAACGGTGAGACACATTTCTCATTTTACTGATGGCATCATCATGCATGGAGACAGGTAATCAACCTGGCAGCACATGGGATTGCCACCCCTGAAAGGGTTAATTTGGGCAAGTCTCCTGACTGTCTCCTCTTTAATTACAGGTGCAGGTGTGGGCCCAGGTAGCTGGGCAGAAAATCAAGAGCAGCAGTGGATTGGACAAGTGATTGGCAGGCTTTCACTGCAGCCAATCGAAGATGACGGGAACAGATAAAAGCTGGGGAGTGATGTCAGCAGCTGCTTAAATCAAGAGCATTTACAGTGTCCCGCCCCCCACCCCTGTTGCTGGCCATAGTTATTGGGGTTCAAACTTGAGTTCTTGGGTAATGTCACCCTGTTGGGTGGACATTATTGTTCATTATGGTTATCATTATCATTATGTTTTCAGTTGACTTTATATGTGGTGTTAATAAACATTTTGGTGATTCTTTAAAAATAAAACAGAGTTCTGTTTAACTTGGTTACCCAGATAAATATGGCCGCGGCCTTTCTCCATTTGGTTGTTGTGCCTTTTTATTTAGTATCCTAAGTTATTTGGTAAGTGGTTAATCAATGGGGTGTGCAATCCCATGCCTGTACACGCTTTAAATTTACGGTGTTTATTTGAACTTTTACAAGTGATCCACCAAGCATGCTATCATTCCTGTGCAGCAATGCATGTCATATCGCCATAAAAGGTTTGACAGTGATGAATGCCATGAAAGAAACTCCTCAGAAAAAGGATACATCCTCTCTGCGTGTATGTGAGAGACTCTTTGAATAATTCATATTCTGTGCTATGATGTACCTACTGTAGATGAATTTGCTAAATGGGATTACAGGGTTCACTTTATGTCTATTTGGGCCCTCAAAGTCATTGATGGTCTATGGTTGCCTATGACACAATTCATTACTGTTTCTTTGAAGTCTATATTTCTGTCCTGGTTTCTGGACATTGCATCATGATCTAACTCCTGCCCAGTCCAATTCAGCTGCATATGATTTAAAAATGAAATTTGCTTCCCTGACTAATGGCTAGATTCCATTGTTTTTTTATTTGCTAGATCCTTAGTTTCCCATTAACTTTTTACCATGGAACGGACAGTCTACTCTGTGTTGTTGTATCTCTTTTATTATTTTATTTATTTTACTTTTATTTATTGTATTTATAAAGTGCCAACATATTATGCAGCCCAATTGGCTTCTGAATTCTGGTGGGCACACTAAGCTCTAAGTTAAAATTTTCGAAGAAATAACCCTTTAGCAGCCAATTTATTTGGAGTCTTGCAAGTGCTCTAAGAAAATGTATTTTAACACTTTTTTTATTTCTTATTTGTGATGTTTCCTTGCTACTAATTAGTACTTCTGCAATGTGTATTTACAGCCAATTATCACTAGGGGGTAGAGTGGGACAACAACAAAGGACTTCTGTTTTCAGTTTCTATATTCTCTGCTAGCAGAGAGACATCAAAGCCTTCCAAGAATTTATAACACAACAATTCTGCCAGCTGAGGTCAAAAGCAGTACACTATCTCAAATGAGATAATTCCTCTGAAGCTGGTAATGGGTTAAAGAAGCATTTCCCACTTCCACTACCCCATACTCTAAACACAGCACATACAGTGGCTTGCAAAAGTATTCGGCCCCCTTCAAGTGTTCCACATTTTGTCACATTACTGCTACAAACATGAATCAATTTTATTGGAATTTCATGTGAAAGACCAATACAAAGTGGTGTACACCTGAGAAGTGGAACGAAAATCATACATGATTCCAAACATTGTTTACAAATCAATTATTGCAAAGTGGGGTGTGTGTAATTATTCAGCCCCCTTTAGTCTGAGTGCAGTCAGTTGCCCATAGACATTGCCTGATGAGTGCTAATGACTAAATAGAGTGCACCTGTGCGTAATCTAATGTCAGTACAAATACAGCTACTCTGTGACGGCTTCAGAGGTTGTCTAAGACAATATTGGGAGCAACAACACTATGAGATCCAAAGAACACACCAGACAGACAAGGGATAAAGTTATTGAGACATTTAAAGCAGGCTTAGGCTACAAAAAGATTTCCAAAGCCTTGAACATCCCACGGAGCACTGTTCAAGCGATCATTCAGAAATGGAAGGCGTATGGCACAACTGTAGACCTACCAAGACTAGGCCGTCCACCTAAACTCACAGGCCGAACAAGGAGAGCGCTGATCAGAAATGCAGTCAAGAGGCCCATGGTGACTCTGGACGAGCTGCAGAGATCTACAGCTCAGGTGGGGCAATCTGTCCATAGGACAACTATTAGTTGTGCACTGCACAAAGTTGGCCTTTATGGAAGAGTGGCAAGAAGAAAGCCATTGTTAACCAAAAAGCATAAGAAGTCCCGTTTGCGGTTTGCCACAAGCCATGTGGGGGACACAGCAAACATGTGAAAGAAGGTGCTCTGGTCAGATGAGACCAAAATGGAACTTTTTGGCCAAAATGCAAAATGCTATGTGTGGCGGAAATCTAAGACTGCACATCACTCTGAACACACCATCCCCACTGTCAAATATGGTGGTGGCAGCATCATGCTCAGGGGGTGCTTCTCTTCAGCAGGGACAGGGAAGCTGGTCAGAGTTGATGGGAAGATGGATGGAGCCAAATACAGGGCAATCTTGGAAGAAAACCTCTTGAAGCCTGCAAAAGACTTGAGACTGGGGTGGAGGTTCACCTTCCAGCAGGACAACAACCCTAAACATAAAGCCAGGGCAACAATGGAATGGTTTAAAACAAAACATATCCATGTGTTAGAATGGCCCAGTCAAAGTCCATATCTAAATCCAATCGAGAATCTGTGGCAAGATCTGAAAACTGCTGTTCCCAAACGCTGTCCATCTAATCTGACTGAACTGGAGCTGCTTTGCAAGCAAGAATGGGCAAGGATTTCAGTCTCTAGATGTGCAAAGCTGGTAGAAACATACCCTAAAAGACTGGCAGCTGTAATTGCAGCAAAAGGTGGTCCTGCACAGTATTTTCTCGGGGGCTGAATAGTTACGCACACCCCACTTTGCAGTTATTTATTTGTAAAAAATGTTTGGAATCATGTATGATTTTCGTTCCACTTCTCACATGTACACCACTTTGTATTGGTCTTTCACGTGGAATTCCAATAAAATTGATTCATGTTTGTAGCAGTAATGTGACAAAATGTGGAAAACTTCAAGGGGGCCAAATACTTTTGCAAGCCACTGTATGTATAGAATATTTAAAAAATTTGGAAATGCTTTTTTTCTGCAGACTGACAGGCATCATCCTTTACCTTTGGCGAGGACTATGGCTGTCTAGGCCTCATCCTCTATAAGGGGTTCATTTTAACAAGCTGTTAGCTAAAAAGGGACAGGGATTTGCTGCATTTACCGGTAATAGCGGTAGCTTATATTCTACCATGTCCTTTTACCATTAGTAGAATATTAGTTACTTTACCCATATTTTACTATCACATATCCTAACCTAACTCGCATATCACCCCTCACCTATTTACACCTAACATTAACACTACCCCCCCCCCCCACCACCACCTAAGCCTAACACTACACTCCCTATATGCCTAACACTATTCCTCCCCCCATAACTAACACTAAGTTTCAGTGCTAAACCTGCAATTTAACTGGTGCACAAATTACCTTTGTATTTCCGCTACTAATGCTAAATTTCAAAGCTGGAGTTTGTCTGTAATATAGCGGAACTCCTGCACCAGCCATAGGTGAATTGTAACAGCACCCACAATAACCATGATGGAAGTGGGGCCAAATTAGCTTTCTGGAATCAGCTAAATATAAAAACTGAAGATCCGAAATAATATAGTGGAACTCTGGCCCCTACCATAGCTTCAATTTAGCCAGAATCCAAATTACCGTATTTTTCGCACCATAAGACGCTCCGGACCATAAGACGCACCCAGGTTTAGAGGGCAAAAAATGGGGGAAAAAAAATATAATAAACCTGGTGAGTCTATGGTGCAGGGGTGTCTTGTGGAGCTTTGCCACCAAGATACCCAAGCTTTGCTGTCCAGCTAAAGTAACCTCTGCTGCCCTCCAGCTACAATAACCCCCACTGCCTCCCAGCTATAATGACCCCTGCTCCCTGGGTTAGAAAAACTATACACACCACTGCGGCACCCCCTCCCCAGGTTCCTGTATATCCCACAACTGCAAGGAAAAGTCTTTCTGCAGTGGCCCCTCTCACCTCCCTGTATCCCCTAGCAACTGCACAAATAAAAAAAGCTGGCATATCTCCCCACCCCCTCCCACCTCACTCTCTTCCAGCACCTGCTGACTGCAGCATAATAAACATTTTCGGAGGCATCCCCTCCCCCGCCAAGCCTTCTGCAAGTGCAGAATAAAAACCATTTCCCAGGTGACCGCTTCCCCCCTCCCCCGCAAGTGTATTCCCAGGCAAGTGTATAAAGTTATAAACAAACTTTTTCCCACACGGCCGCTCCCTCCCCCCCTGCTAAGCCGCCTGTATCCCGGCGAGTGTAGGATCAGCAAAGAGTTTCCCCGCAGCAGCTCGATCTTTGTTAAGCCACCACTGTCCCTCCGGGCAATTGCAGAGTTAAGAGCAACAGCGGAAGCCATACCGGATCCAGCCGGCGCGATCCTCCTCCTGTGTCCTCTCATGCCGACAGCCTCCCGCGATCCTCCGGCAGCCTCCCGCGATCCTCCTCGTGTGGTCTTCTCATGCTGACAGCCTCGCTGGCGCCCTCTAACAGCGTGACCCCTGCGTCACGTGACCTGACGCAGGGGTCACGCTGTTAGAGGGCGCCAGCGAGGCTGTCAGCATGAGAAGACCACACGAGGAGGATCGCGGGAGGCTGCCGGAGGATCGCGGGAGGCTGTCGGCATGAGAGGACACAGGAGGAGGATCGCGCCGGCTGGATCCGGTATGGCTTCCGCTGTTGCGCCTAACTCAGCAATTGCCCGGAGGGACAGTGGTGGCTTAACAAAGATCGAGCTGCTGCGGGGAAACTCTTTGCTGATCCTACACTTGCCGGGATACAGGTGGCTTAGCGGGGGGGGGGGAGGGAGCGGCCACGTGGAAAAAGGTTTGTTTATAACTGTATACACTACCCGGGGAAGCTTGGCGGGGGGCTGCTGGCGTGTGTGCGGGTCGGGAAGGGATGGTCTGGTACTTCAAAAAATTAGTATTCGGACCATAAGACGCATGCACTTTCCCCCCCCACTTTTGGCGAAGAAAAAGTGCGTCTTATGGTCCGAAAAATACGGTACCAGCCCGTCACTGCCATATCTGCAATTTCTACAGCAGCCTATGGTGGTGCACAAATTAACAGGCATGATTTGTGCCTAAATGACCTGATTTATCTATACAATACAATACAATACAATAACATTTGTAAAGCGCTTTTCTCCCATAGGACTCAAAGCGCATAGCTGTGTCTCAGATTAATACAGGGTTTCAGGCTGGGTTGTGTTACAGAGGAGATAGTCAGATGTTCATGAATGCCAGACTGAAAGGGTAGGTTTTCAGTTTAGACTTAAATGTTTCCAGGGATGGGGCTGTCCTGATTGGGTGTGGCAGGGAGTTCCAAAGTGTAGGGGCAGCATGACAAAAGGCTCTGTCTCCAAAGGTTTTGAGGTGGACTCTGGGGGTGACCAAGGTGTTACGTCCTTTTGATCTAAGATTGTGGGGGGTGTGATGTAGTTGCAACAAGTCCTTCAGGTATCCAGGGCCCAGATTGTGCAAGGATTTGAATGTCAGTAAAGCAATCTTAAACAGAATCCTCCATTTTATCGGTAGCCAGTGGAGTGAGCTCAGGGTTGGTGTTATGCGGCAATGGCGGGGTTGGCTCGTTAACAGCCTTGCGGCGGCATTCTGTACTAATTGCAGGCGGCGTAAGTCTTTCTTATGCAGGCCTGTGTAGAGGACGTTGCAGTAGTCTAACCTTGATGTGACGAAGGCATGAACTAGGGTTGGAAGATCCTCTGAAGGAATTAGGTGTTTAATCCTTGCAATATTCCTTAGGTGAAAGAAGGAATGTTTCACAACAGCTGAGATTTGATTCCTGAAGCTTAATTTCCCATCAATCAGTACTCCCAGGCTGCGCACTGCAGGATGGATGCTAAGTGACAGCTTGAGCCATGCCCCTGCCATACCCCCACCCACAATGCACTGCAAGTTTGTAGGAAGGAAGGTAAGTGGCAGCCCAGGTCACACTCAGATCACAGTGTGAGAGGCTTATTTATTATGGTGATATGGATCCAATGATTGTATGTAAACTCAGTGACTCACTGATACCTTTGTAAATTATTATTATTTAGTATTTATATAGCGTTGACATTGCTGTGCAGAGTACATAGTCTTGTCATTTAACTGTCTCTCAGAGGGGGCTCACAATCTGATCCTAACCATAATTATATGTCTATGTACAGTATGTATGTAGCGTATGTATCATAGTAAAGGGCCAATTTTAGTTGGAAGCCAATTAACCTTAGCTGTATGTTTTTGGCATGTGGGAGGAAACCGGAGTGCCCAGTAGAGACACGGGGAGAACATACAAACTCTGTGCAGATAGTGACTTGGCTGGGATTCGTGAGCAAGGACCCAGCACTGCAAGGCAAGAGTGCTAAGCACTACGCCACCGTGCTGCACATGAATATGATCAAGCTGGCTGCACTTTGCTTTTTCTTGTCTGAAAAGATTAAAAAGCACCTTCTTAGCAAAGACCTCAGACCTCTCTGGTCAGGAATGAGTTAATTCTTTCTTGCAATTAGCGTTATGCTTCTGAGATCTGCATGCACTGTTTCCTAACCAAAACTCCTACAAAGTTTTAATCTAGTCAAACAATAACTATTCCACAAGCATTATGAGTTATCATCTGGGACAGAGAGGTCTGATCTGCACTTAAGGCTTACAGCAGTGATAAGGAAGCTAATGATCCTTACCCTTCTTACTGAATCCATAGCAGAGATAGTTACAGCGCTACTGTTGGAGAATCAATTGCCATACATCACAGGGCTGGATGCTGGATCACCAAGAGGTCGGTCCATAATAATAAGTGTGTTTAGATGGTCTGCATTCAATTTAAACATGTGAAATGCTATTGAAAAAAAGATACATGAAAAACAATGGAGAATATCAACAGGAACAGGATATAAAAGAGTAATGACACTGTTTGGTGCCAGCGATAAATAGTGCTGTTAGAACATTCTGCTGTGCAGCTCATATTCAAAGAAAATTCACAGAGAGATCAATTGTTCTGCATAACACACTGAGCTGAGAACTTTCCTATTTAATGCAGCAGATAGTCAGGCTACGGTACACAGACAGAAGCTTTTTTTTATAACTGTAACCTGAGTTCAAGTTCACAAAACACTCTTTGGCACTTTCTGAATTAATTGACTTAAAGTCTTTGTAGTTTCACTGAGACTGAACTTTTCAGATGCACGTTTATCAGTCTGTAATCCAGTGCCTGAATGTTAAAGTTAATGTTACCTTCTACCTACACAGTTCTATTAACTGAAATTCATGTTTGGCTGTATTGAAACAAGGATTCCTACTTCTCTCAGTTCGGTCAAATATTGCCACTTCCGCATGCCGAAGGGAGCTTTCGGAAGCCTTCGGGAGCACTCGGGCTCCCGAAGACGGGCCGCTCCATACTACGCATGCGCGAGCGCCATCTATGACGCGCTCGCGTGTACGTAGTATGGAGCGGCCCGTCTTCGGAAGCCCGAGTGCTCCCGAAGACCTCCGAAGTCCCTGCAGCGGCGGACGCGTACGGGGGAGCCAGCGCAGCACTGAGGGCACCGGGAGAGGAGAGGGAAGGCTCATTAGGACCAAGCCTTCCCTCTCCTTAGGTGAGTATCTGACTTTTTTATTTTTAACTTGGTAAACACTGGCTTTAACTCTTTCAGGCAGAGAAAGAAGAAATATCACAGCCTAGTTATTTGTGTGCTTGGCACTGTACATTCACGTCTATATCATCATGTCACATGTCGCTTGAGGTTTGCTTTAACCCCCCTGGCGGTATAAAAAATTCCACCAGGAGGCAGCGCAGCAGTGTTTTTTTTTTTTTTTTAAATTATATCATGTAGCGAGCCCAGGGCTCGATACATGATAGCCGCTGCTCAGCGGCATCCCCCCGCCCGCTTCGATCGCCTACGGCGATCTCCGATCAGGAAATCCCGTTCAAAGAACGGGATTTCCTGGAGGGCTTCCCCCGTCGCCATGGCGACGGGGCGGGATGACGTCACCGACGTCGGGACGTCATTGGGAGTCCCGATCCACCCCTCAGCGCTGCCTGGCACTGATTGGCCAGGCAGCGCACGGGGTCTGGGGGGGGCACGCGGCGCGACGGATAGCGGCGATCGAGCGCGGGGCGGCGGCGATCGGTGTGCTGACGCAGCTATGACGCAGCAAAAAAAAAAAATTAAACAAATCGGCCCAGCAGGGCGGAGAAAACCTCCTGCGCGGCTTACCCCCAAGGAGGTTAATGGCTAATAGATGACTTGTTTTCAAGGGATAGAGATTAGTAGACTCATGCAGCTGGAAAAAACTAAATACAGATACAGATACAATACTAGATTTAGATACAAAGGGGTGTATTCACAAAATTCTGATTAATTTTACTTGTGCAAGTAGCACACATCCAATTCAGGTTTTCCTTCTAAGTTTTCTCCTAAGAGATAATTTTTCATCTTCTGATTAAAATACATTTGCTCACTTAATTGCAGTACTCTCCAATTAAAATAGTACCAAAAGTAGGTGAAAAGGGCTGTCAAGATTTTCTTGCTTGCTGGTGGCTAAAAACACATTTTATTGATAAAATGTGAAAATATCATCTAAGAAAAAACTTAGGAGAAAAAGTGGATTAGTCCCATAGGGTTTACCAGCATTTATGCAAACTTTTTAAAATGCGGTATGCACATAGTGTATGTCATGTTATACAAACAGTATATGTCTTGCTTGTATAATGTACATTACTGGATGATTAGCACTAAGTCAGCCAGTAACACACATTGGCCCATATGCAATTCATTTTTTCACCTGAGTTTTCTCTTGGGTGATATTTTTAAATTTGTCAATAAAATGCATTTTACGCCACTAGAAAGCAAGAACATTCTCAAATTAATTTTGATAGTAATTTTTCATTTACTTTGTGGTATTTTTTTAGTTGAAAAGTGCTGGAAAGTTATCTTAATTTGAAGATGAAAAATTATCTCCTAGGAGAAAAGTCAGGTAAAAAAGTGAATTGCATATGGCCCATTGTGTGCATAATGTAAGTTATGCTATTTGGGGAACACATTATGTCGTTTGGGAAAATGCAGGTATTCCTAATGTGCACTGCCTGCACACGTTAAATTTACTGGTGAATTCACCCTAAAGTTACTAAATGAGCACTGGAAACTGAGAGCAAGAATTAATAACCAAGGATGAAAACCAGGAAAGGAGTCAAGATGATGATTAAAGAATGGACACATACTCCATATGCTGTGGAAGTGCCCAAAACTGCAAAGATATTGGGGGGAGGTCATGAGCACCATAAACTCTGTTTCAAAACAAAAAAAATAATAGCTCTATTCAACTCTGTATACTTGGGCTAATATCAGGGTTGGGAATCCAGGATCACACACAATTAATGGTCCACCGTCTTTTATTCCAAGCAAGAAAGCTTATACTGATAATGTGGAAGGATCCAAACCCACCTACAATAAGTATGTGGATAAAACAAGTAAATACCTATTTGAAAATGGAAAAACTTATATATGCTCATAGAGGAGCCCCCCATAAGTTTGAAAAAATATGGGATGGTTGGCTGGATACCCCAGGTCTCGCAGAATTTTCTATGGTACAGGATAGATTATTTGGGGGAGGGCGACAAAGCTCATAAACGAATACGGAAAAGCTCACGTCCCCAGAGTTAAGCAGGGTTTTTATAAGAAGGGATATAATGCATGTTATGCAATGTCTGTGAGGAATCACTGTCTTACTAATCTAAAAGAAAAAGGGTATAGCCGTGCGGTTAAAAAAGTTATGCTTAAATGCGCATTGTTTTGCTGCTGTGTTTAGGTGTGAAGAAGCATTGTGAATATTTTATATGTTATTGTTCCTATAATATGTTAATAAAGGCTGATTTAAAAAAAAGAATGGACACATAGCCAGTAGAGATATTAGACTTAGTACAGGTCATGAAGGGGCAGGAAGCTGTTGGTGAATCAGGTGAATTTTGCACATTACCATTTGACTGTTCCATAGATTTTAGCTATGGGGCCCCAACTGCTTCACTAGGATTACTGGCTATTGGCTATTATTTATTCTAAAACCTTCACTTATATTCCCTATATGTGCTCTACTGTGTCCCCCTTATAACCTTTGGTGTCATATTTATGCTAAGAGTAAAGCATCTGCATATTTAACATTGAAAAACTATTTATGGTAGCTTGTTTTGAGGGCATAGGTTGTCTTCTGATAGCCAATAGAATGTAAAATTCGTATAGCTAACTACCCAGACCTTATGAGTAACTTCAAAAATTCATACTTAAAGTGGATCCGAGATAAACTTTTACTCATTGCATAATTGTGTTCCTTTCATATAGTTTATACGGAATTCCTTAAGCCAAATACTTTTTTTTGTTTTAGTACTCTAATTCCCTATAAACTAAACAAGCCTCGCCCACAGCTTCTGCAGAGTGCCTTGGCACTCTCAGCCTCAGTAGCAAGGGCTTATGGGAACTCAGTCTGGGCAGGAGGAGGAGGAGGTTAAAAACTAGAGATTTCAGAGGCAGAGGGGATTTGGAGAGGTGAGTGAAGTGTTTACAGGCTGAGGGCTGGAGATGCAGATAAGCTTGCATGTATGTAATGTGACCAACGGAACATGACCGCTCTCATTGTATCACAGGAATAAATAATCAAGACCAGTTGAAGCTGTTTGCAGCTAGATTTGCTGTGTAAACTATCTAAACTTTAGATAAGATATATAGGGCTTGATTCACAAAGCGGTGATAACCTAGTTAGCACGCCTAAATACTTTTGGGCGTGATAAGCATTGCACTAAGCAGGTTAGCACCGCTTTGAGGGAAAACCGGTGCGCGCTAAACGTAGCATAGGGTTTAATGGCGTTGTGCGTGTAAACTTTGCGCGTGTAAAACTTTACGCGCAAAACGTTTGTGCGCGAGTTTATTTTATCACGCCTAAACTGAGTTTAGGCGTGATAATGGACTTTTTACCAGTGTGCTAACAGTTAGCACGGCTTTGTGAATCAAGCCCATAGACAGTTACTTGTTATAGTTCGTTTTTCATCTCGGATCTGCTTTAACTTTACAGGTAAAACAATACAATCCTCTATTGCCAATACCCTCTGTAAAATGATAAATTCAAAATTTCAATGTCACAGATTCATTTTCTGTGGTTTTGTTTGTTGGCTTGCTGTAATATTTTGTAACAGATAAAAGAGAGTTAGAAAACTGGGGTAGATGTAATAAGAGTTAATCTTTCTGACTTGTCCCCTGTACTGTGCTTATCAGGGTGGGACAGTGTTTCCAAGTATACCTCCACTTTCCTTGAGAAAAAAACATATATTTACAAATCCATATTTATATATTTTGAGTATATTATCAATCTATATTACACAGCCATACTTGCATTTGTGTGGTGTCTGCTGTAGAAGCCAGTGTGTGTATACTACACCAAATCATATACTATTGCCATGGTTTCCAGCAAGTTTGCTATAAAGCTTTAAGAGCTCCCAACTTCAGTTGATAGATAATATTTAATGCCAATTATTTAGAAAATGGGTTGTGTACTTGGGACATACGTATCTTATATACATTTTTGTCAGGAGTGGATTTACCCTTTAATGAAATAATAACAAAGCAGACCCGAACGATTACATAGCACACAATGAAAAGTTTTCATTCCACATATAAATACTGAAAAAAATCCACAGCACTATGCTGTGTGTATTTGTTTAGCTACATCACAGTGTAATTAGCCTTATCGGTAGCTATGACTCACAGCCCTGCGGCTCTGCCAGTACAGGAAACTAAACTGAGGCTTGACCCTTTCTGTTCTGCCTGAAAGGTAATCTAATTAAAACTTCAGGGTTTTTTTTTTGTTTTTTTTTTGGGGGGGGGGGGGGGTCCTATAAATTGTAACAAACAATTTCCCCCCTAACAATTAACATGCTGTACCTAATCTTTTAGAGCAGAAAGAAAGTTTAGAGTTTAAATCCACTTTACATTTGTTATGGGTTTATCCAGGTTCCTTTTGGTCTAATATTATATTTGACATAACATATGTAATTCAACGGAAAGTCACAACACAAGTTGTATAAGGAACTATCAGCACCAATGAAAGGTCTGGTGAGCTACATCTTTAGTCATCGTAATGCTCTTAGCTATACAGAGTGAAAGATAGAGAGGGGAGAGACAAAGTTTTGTCATATTTATCCATGAAGGGGTTACACAGTTAATAGTGTTTTGCTTTGTGATCTCAGCTGCTGAGTAGTACAAAAATTAATGAGTACAGTATTTTAAGGGTGAGCTTGATAAAGTGAGTTAAATAGATTTTCCCCATTTACAGAACTTCATTTCCTGTGCCTTTTCGGTTCCAATTTAGATAATTGAGCAGGTTAATGTTGCCTCTTTTAATGCAATCATTCATCGCTTGCAGCACTCCTTTCACTGAGCCTTGAAGTCCACAATTTTAGGACAAATACTTCTGATAAAAGAGTTATGTTTCATTTTCCAGTAATAGATTGTAAATCAAAGCAAGTGATGGCGTGAAAAATACAGTATTAACACAGAGATGTGAGGTTTGAAATTGCACTGGCAACTCCTGCATTGGTGTTGGCTGAAGCTGCTATTTCAGCAGTGTGCTGGTTCAAAGACTAATACATTTTCCAGACAATGATCTTACACTTATATAACAATGTAAAAAAATGATCTCTCTTGATTTCTCTGATATTGCATAATCCTCACATTGAAAGATGTCTGATCTTAAGGAATAAGTGAATTTAAAGAGTAAAATGAGCCATAAATTACTTTTCACTTATGTTACTGACAATAGGTATACATCTCCTCATGGAGGATTCTCAGGGTTTTCTTTATTTTCAAAAGCACTTAGTGAATGGCAGATGCTCTGTTGCTCTGTCCAGCTGCCAAAGAAGTGTGCAGTGAACAGGGAGGCTGGCCAGCCTCATTGTATAAATCATTTTCAGGAAGTGTCTTTACAAAGAATAAAGGCTATGTTGAGAATCCCCCATGAAGAAGTGGACTAGTCCAAAACCTGTTGGTAATGTCAGATTTCTACTACCTACTGTGAGGGACTGCAATATAGGAGAAAAGTAATTTAGGCTCATTTAATTCTGGAAGAAACAAACTTCTGATTTGTATGTGTTTACATGTATTTTAACCACTTAAGGACCATGTTGTTAAACTCCCCTAGTAACCAGGCCATTTTTATCAAAATAGGCCACTGCAGCTTTAAAAAGACACTGAAGCGAAAAAAAATATATGATATAGTGAATTGGTTGTGTACTATAAATAATTACTAGAAGATTAGCAGCAAAGAAAATATTCTCATATTTTTATTTTCAGGTATATAGTGTTTTTTCTAACATTGCATCATTCTATAATATGTGCAGATTACACAACACTCAGCATTCAAAATGATTCTTTCAGAGCAGTCTGTGAACTAACGACCTCTCCTCTGGCAGAGAAAAAGTAAATAGTTCAGGAACAGTTGAGATAATAAAAGTCAGAAAACAGCCCTCTCCACGACTTTCAAAGTCGTAGAGCTTAATGGCTTTTTTACATAGAGATAACAACTGGAGTTTCTTAACTCTTCCTGTACTGGAAACAATTAGACTGATGTATCTGATCTTAATGTTTTATTTCTTAGCTGCACTACACATACAAATCATAATATCATATTTTTTCGCTTCAGTGTCTCGCTGCAGGACTGTACAACTCAAGACACGAGTGATTCCCCCCCCCCCCCCCCTCCTTTTCTCCCCACCATCAGAGCTTTCTGTTGGTGGGGTCTGATTGCTCCCAGGCTGTTTATTTTTTTTATAAATATTTATTCATTTTTTTAATTCAGTTTTACATTTTTTTTATTTATTTTGCTCAGGTCCCTCCCAGCGGCAGCCTATGACAGCGGATTGCTCCTGTCTCACCCAGGGGGACAGCCATGTCACACGGCTGTCCCCAGTACAGCGCTGCCTTAGATCCCAGCGCTGTACAGACTTATTAGACGGCGTCTAACAGCTGGAGACTGAAGGCGGAGTGGAGCTCTGTCATCAGAGCGGAACCTGCGCACGTTCTCCTGCAATCCCCATAGGAAGACATTCACGCCAATCGGCATGGAGTGGTCTGCAAGAGGTTAAAGTTTACAGTTTTCGTGACAGTGCACCTTTCAAAAAAACACAAAACTTGATTCTTGAAATAAAAAGTACTCTTCCTACCATATCAGTTTTTATAACTCGTTTTAAACACCTTTATTTCATTTTTTACATTCTGCCTTGAATGATCACTTTGAACTGTTTTTTGTTTTTTTCTTCTTGCTTTTGAGAGGTTTGCATGCTATAGCCTGAGGTTAAATGTTCTACCAGAAGGGAGGGAGTCTTGATCTCCTGCTGTACCAACAAAGACAAGCAAGTTCTCCCTGGCAGAGACTTATGGTTCCTTAAGGTGACAAAACTGTCTTTGGATCTGCCAATCAAACAGTCTGTCTATCAAGATACCTCTCTGATTAATTCCCAGGCATTTGTCAGAAAGCTAACTAAAGGCAGTTTTAAAAATGTTCAAACGTCTTTCCACTGGTAGCTTTTTAAGGATAACAAATTTGAATGGGTATCAAGTTTTATAAATACTGTAACGAGTTAATGCCAAGTCCAATGACAGTAGAATTCTGTTTTAAAGTAAACCTGAAGTAAAATAATCTTATGAGATAATGAATTGTATATGTAGTATAGTTAAGAAATAGAACATTAGTAGCAAAGACAAGAGTCTCATATTGTTTTCCTGTACATAAAGAGTTAAAAAACTTCAGTTGTTATCTATGCAAAAGAACTTCTTTGAGCTATTCGACTCAACGAGGTGCACCTGGTTAGTTGGGCACTGCTATGCAATTAGCAGCTACAGCTGTGCCCAGTGTGTATTTTATACTAGTATAGACGAACTCCGGTTATTGGAGCAGTGTGGTATTGGTGTTTGGCTATAATGTGGTGCAGTGATGTAGGGGGTAATTTGCCGCTGGGTTATTGTATAGGTGGTGGGTTAATGTATTTGGGCTTCGGCGGCTCAGCTATAGTATAGTACGTCTCCACACCCTCTGCAGCAGTGTGATGATGTGGGAGTGATTAAGCTGGGGTAGGGAAACCATGAGTGTACGAATTACCCTTGCGTGTGGCGCGCTCTAGTGCTATAGTGGCGCCCAGTTTTGTTGCTCGGCGGTGTGTGCCGAGCGACCTGCTTCGAACCAGGATTGACTGGGAAGAGGAGAGTAACAGGATACTGATGATCAGTGATAGACAGGCTGACTGGCACTTCTGCAGCAGTGGTATCGATGAAAAGGGCGGAGCCTAGACAAAATATTTTTTTTTCTGGTAAGTGTTCATCTACTTATGTAAACACTGCCCTCTGCCAGAACCTGTGCTTAGTTCTAGACCTAGACATGCATTATAAATAATGCATGGTGAATTCCACTTAAAGTCTAAAATTAACTGACAGAAAATTAAAAGCATTAACAATTTTGCTGTATCACAACCAGTTTGATGTTTTATTAAAGAAAAAAAATGTATGAGTCTCTGTATTAGAAAGCAATTTATGTCTGAATGAAAGAGCATTCTTTGAAAGACAGTTGTATGGTGAACATATCCCTAAGGCAAGCAATTCATTTTGTGCTGCACAGTCATTTAGTACTTTGAGTGTGAGTTCTGAAATTTTAATGGAAACTGCAGTCAAAACAAGAATTATAGCAACATTCACAATATTTCCGTTACCCATCAAAAATCCAGTTATCAGAAATATAAATTCCAAATTGGAAGCAATTTAATAGTCCGCCTCCAAGATCAGGGACTCTAGCTAATATTTGAGGGTGGTTTTAAT
This sequence comes from Hyperolius riggenbachi, assembly GCF_040937935.1. Classification (NCBI taxonomy): domain Eukaryota; kingdom Metazoa; phylum Chordata; class Amphibia; order Anura; family Hyperoliidae; genus Hyperolius; species Hyperolius riggenbachi. Next base: position 120,598,589 of record NC_090653.1, on the reverse strand, counting down.
CCTTAAAGTGAATCAGAGGTGAAAATAAACTGATGAGATAAACAATTATATGTATCCTCCTACTCATAAAAATGACTTTTTAAGTGTCCCATGGTTTTCTTTTATATTTAAACATTTACAAAGTGGTTTAATGTTTTACTGTCTCTAATTAGTGGCAGCCTATTAAATGTCCCAGACAGGGCCGGATTTACCATAAGGCACTGCAGGCACATGCTTACAGGCGCCTAATGATAGAAGGGAGGCTCACTCCTCCCCCCAAGTGCCTCCCTCCCTCCCTCATTCCCTATGTAGAGTCCTGATGAGAGTGTAAATAAGAGGTTACTCACCCTGCTCTCGGCATTCCACTGATGAGATCTCCCTTCACTCAGGGGCACCTCTAGCGACTTATAGTGACGTTCCTCTAGATACCTAATACTTGAGGGCACCTCTACCTTCTTAATACTGAGGTTCTTCTAGATGCCTAATACTAAGAAACACCTGTAGCTACCCATGACGGGCAAGAGAAGTAAGGGAGAAATGTTAGCTGGGCCAGCAAGCACAATTACGGTGAGGGTCCAAGGTGCCAGGACATGTGCGCCTATAGGCTCCTGTGAGGTTTATCTGCGCCTGGTCCCAGACTTAAAATACATGAACTATTGACCTTTTTATATCTCTCCCTGCCCTCAGAACTTGTATTCTGCCAGGAAAACGGCTATGGCTGTAATTTACTTATCAGTGATGTTAACTATATTCCCGAAAAAGTACAGACAAGACAGAAGCTGTCATTTCCATGCCTAGAAATTAACTCTTTCAGGCAGCAAAATAAAACAAGTAAAACAGCCAGGTTATTAATATGTGTTGTACTGTACAAACATATGTTTATCTCATTATGTCACGTCGCCTCGGGTACACTTTAAATCTCGTTTATACTATTCAGAGCAGATGGGTGTGGGATTGGAACGCAATACCGGCGATGGCACGCCATCTGCACTGCCGTGCATTGCGCTGCTGATTCCATCCACTACAGTGAATGGGTCGGTGCCGCACTTTGCCGAAAAATGCGTGCAGTAGTGGGATAGTGCATTGCACTGCTGCACAACTCATGTAATCTGACAAAGCAGTCTATGCACTTCTGATGTTCCTGCGTGTCGCACACTATACATGTTCCCAAAATGCGCATGGCAACATGTATAGTGTGAACAGTGCTGCTGAGACTACTGCCATTGTATGGTCACCTGGTTTGATACAGATGAAAATTATATGCAAATTTAAAAGTAACAAAAACTCTTAGAAAAAAATATTTACAGTTATTGGAAATATTTTTTGCAACACTTGCTAATTTTTTAAAAATTTGTTACATTTGATCTTCATCCTTATTAAACACGTAAAGGATGACATTGAATAATGTGGTAAAAAGATACAACTTCTGTCAAGTTTTTAATGTACCTCCATTAAAGATACAGTATTTCCCCAAATTTGTCATAATAAGAACCAGGACATAAAGCAAGGTCAAAATTTTACCGTCATTTTTAATATTGTGTATTTATAAAGCACTGACATCTTCCGCAGTACTTTGCAGAGTCCATACTCATGTCACTAACTGTACCTCATAAGTGCTCACAATCTAATCCGTACCACCGGGATATTCTCCTTATTCTGTCATAGTCTATGGACAATTCTGAGGATAGCCAATTAACTTACCAATATGTTTTTGGGACATGGGAAAGTGCATGGAGGAAACCTATACAAATATGGGCAGAACATGCAAACTCTAGGCAGATGGTGTCAGGGCCTAGATTTAAACAGGAGACCCTTGCACAATGGAAAGTGAGAATGCAACTGAAACAGGACAGCACGGTGGCGTAGTGGTTAGCTCTCTCGCCTTGCAGCGCTGGGTCCCTGGTTCGAATCCCAGCTAGGGCACTATCTGCAAAGAGTTTGTATGTTCTCTCTGTGTCTGCGTGAGTTTCCCCCGGACACTCCGGTTTCCTCCCACATTCCAAAAAAATACGGATAAGTTAATTGGCTCCCCCTAAAATTGGCCCTAGACTACAGTACTTACACTACATAATATAGACATATGGCAATGGTAGGGATTAGATTGTGAGCTCCTTTGAGGGACAGTTAGTGACAAGATATATATATATATATATATATATATATATATATATATACTGTACAGCGCTGCGTAATATGTCGGCGCTATATAAATACTAAATAATAATAATAATGATCAATTGCTCAACCTCTTTTTAGCTGTCTTCTGTCAGCGATCAAAAACAGACATACCTGGGATTACCCTGGTGTTTTTTTCCTTTGTGACAGCTCTACAGTTCTCCTTGTGTTTCAATGCAATAAAGGCCTACCATTTGTGGTAACTCCAAATGATATATACTCATCAATAGCATCACCAAAATTTCACTGATCCTCACTGATCTCAGTGGAGAGACTGTGTAATTGCAGAATGAAGGTGTGTGAACTTTCTAAAATGTTACTTCCTAATTTGTGTGGACTAGTAAACATAAATGTTTACTGTTTTTGTCACAATATTTGTGCTGCTTGGAACTCTGTTTTACAATTTGTTAGTATATCTATGTTCGCATTGTCGTCTTATTGTGCTTTGTAAAGCGCTGCGGAATATGTTGGCCCTATATAAATAATAATAAAAAATAATAATAATAGGAGAACTGGCTATGTTTTACTCTAAGTCATGTACAATTGCCATGTCTGCCAGATGCAGACTAAAGCTTAAAGTGAACTTCCAGACTAAAAATCTACTCAGCAGCACTGAAAAGGCTTGGTGTTTCTTTAACAGTTTCACAGCATCAGAACTTTGTTTTTGTTTTTTTAACCAAGCCTCATTTTTAGCTGCACAGAAGTTAAGCTCTGCCCCATCAAAGAAATCTGCCCGGGCATTTTTCCCCTGATGCTGCGCAAAGCATAATGGGTTTTCTGATGTTGTTGTTCTCATTGCCTAGCACGCACAGCTGGGAGAGGTGATCAGGACACAGGACAGCTGGAACTCATGCTCCCTGTCACCTCCTTTCAACCAAAAAGATGGCTGCCCCAGGAAATCACAAACATTTGCCTGTTTTTTTAAAAGAGAGTGGGTAAGAGTTTATATTAGCTATCTATTTTAATTAACATAACTAATGCAACTTAATGACATTATGTTTGTTTAGGCTGAAATTCCTCTTTAAATATAATATTTCAGTTACAAAATGGCTTGTGTTGTAATATTCGGTTAAAGGAACACTATCAATATCCTAGTGTTCTAAAATGACAATGTACAAATAATGTCTAAGTAGCTGTGTAAGCATTTTCCTACTTTTCATGTTAAATATCAAAGGCAAAAGTTTTAAATTTGTTGTTTATAGGTTGTAGCTGTATTTGGAAGAATTCATTGAGGGCTCTGCCTCTGACGCAGGAGACCAGGGTTCGAATCTCGGCTCTGCCTGTTCAGTAAGCCAGCACCTATTCAGTAGGAGACCTTAGGCAAGCCTCCCTAACACTGCTACTGCCTGTAGAGCGTGCCTAATGGCTGCAGCTCTGGTGCTTTGAGTCCGCCAGGAGAAAAGCGCGATATAAATGTTATTTGTCTTGTCTTGTTCTTGCATATCAGACTACAGAGTTATGAAAATCTGTGGTGTCAAGTTTCACACACAATTACAAATGTTTATGCTGCACTTAAACAAGATACATTTCCTCCTTGCAGACAGCTCAGTCAGAGAAACAAGCAGCTGCAGAGTTAAAGAGAACCCGAGGTGTGTTTAAAGAATGTTATCTGCATACAGAGGCTGGATCTGCCTATACAGCCCAGCCTCTGTTACTATCCCAAACCCCACTAAGGTCCTCCTGCACTCTGCAATCCCTCATAAATCACAGCTGTGCTGTGAGGCTGTGTTTACATCTGTAGTGTCAATCTCAGCTGCTCCCTCGCCTCCTGCATGGCTCCGGACCCTGCCCCCGTCCCTTCCCTCCAATCAGCAGGGAGGGAAGGGATGCAGGCGAGGACTGGAGTTCTGCAGGAGGTGGGGAGAGCAGCAGACTGACACTATAGAGATAAACACAGCCAGCTCTGACAAGCTGTTTGTCAGCAGCGTGGCTGTGATTTATGAGGGATTGCAGAGTGCAGGGGGACCTTAGGGGGGTTTGGGATAGCAACAGAGGCTGGGCTGTATAGGCAGATCCAGAATCTGTATGCAGATAATATTCTTCAAACCCACCTCGGGTTCTCTTTAAGGATGGTCGCTGCATTCCGGCCGGAATTTGGTGATTCCAGTTCCGAAGCGACGGAACGGAATTGCTATAGCCCTAATTCGGAATTTCCACAGAACAAAACGAAATTCCGCTGAACTTTATGGAATTCAATTTTTTTCCCCCTAACTGATTTCTGCCTAATTTCTTCTCAATATACTCCTTTCCTCCCTCCTCCCGGAGGAAGGTAGTATATTGAGAGGAGGGTCTCGTCTTCCAGGGAATTGTAGGATTTCAAAAGCCAGCTTACATACCTCGGTCGGGAATTGAACCCAGGTCTTGGCCGGGTATTGAACCCAGGTCTAGTGCTCAGTAGGTAGCTCTCTTCACCACTATACCACCACAAACACTAAATGCTGAAGCCAGCCTAGCATGTACCATTATGATATATCCAAGAGCAAAATGAGCTTGCTTAGGGAATTGTAAGATTTCAAAAGCCAACTCACATACATTGGCCAGGCCCAGGAATTGAACCCAGGCCTACCACTCTGTAGGCTGCTATCCTAACCATTATACCACCAACACAACACACTACAATGCTACATGCTGAAGCCAGCCTAGCATGTACCATTGTGATATATCCAAGAGAAAAATTAACTTGCTTAGGGAATTGTAGGATTTCAAAAGCCAACTCACATACATTGGCCGGGAATTGAACCCAGGTCTAGTGCTCGGTAGGCTACTATCCTAACCATTATACCATTATAAAGGAAGCGGCCGCTGGAAAGATACATAAATAGTGCACTTCACTTGTGTCAGACTGGCCGTGACTGGAGGACGTTATGGAACCCAGTACCGGAGCTGCAGGCAGCGGAGGACGGCGGCGTGGGAGCAATCTGTGCCCATTGGGCTGGACGAAGCCCCAGGTATGTATAAAAAGGTAAGTATCTGTCGTCTCTGGTACACTTTGTTCAATCTCCATTGTACAATTTTACCAAATCTGTGTACTTGAAGGTAAGAGTGAAAGTACTTTGAATGGATACACTTGGTAGTTCTTCATATTACATAATTGTAGTAAGATTGTGCAATAAAAACTGTATCATCAGTGGACACCTTCAACTTGACTGAAAGAGATTACAGGGTATATCAAATGTCAACTTCTGCATGACCCTCAAATGCTGTTTATTTTCCTTTATATGCATTCAATATAATTTTGTGAATAGTCCCTCTAAAATAAATGTTGTACTTGTGAGATATTGACAACTCAGTAGCGAAACAGAAGCACCTATAATACTGTATATACAGTCTAGTAACTGGCGCCCTCACCACCTATGTACAGCAGTTCCCACTTAATTAAAGGACAACTGTAACCATCAAAAAATAAACACTACCCTAAGAGGAGGGAAGAGCCCTCCCGATCCTCTCTTCATCCCTTTGTTCCCCTGGTGAGCCCTCTTACCTCAAGAGTACTTGGAGACTCGAGTATTTCCAAGAAGACTCGAAGATGCCTGGCAGTGGAGAGAGAGGACCCAGAGAGGAAGGGTTAGGCTCTAAGGGATTGAGAGCCTTCCCTCCTCTTATCTAACTTTTTTGTTTTAGGAGGTTGCAATTGTCTTTTAAGCTGACTCAAAACACCTAAAATGAACACACATCAATTATGGCTTAGTCCAGTAAATGACAGCATATTTCCCCAATGGGCATTTAATCAGGGAATGGTGACTGATATACCACTTTGCCTAACCTCCAGATGGGATATTGGCAGAAATCTGGTTGAGAGTCAATTGCACTTCATTTCCCACTTGTGTTGTGCTCCTTGATGCATTGTAACATTCCTCCCACTTGACTAAAATTTGCCACCATGCTCAAGTTATCCTTTCTATCAATAAACCTTCTGAAATGGATTGGAAGTTTATTAATCAGATATGCTGGAATCCGTAGGTCACTGATGAAATAAAATTTGTATGCCTTTACTTATACCTCATTTAGACCAAAACTTCAGTCAGAATGTGGTGGTAAAATAAGGACTGTCCCTCTAAAAGAGGAAAAATTGTCATCTATTCCTGTTGACTGAAGCTTGCTAAGTGCTGGAAAAACACCTGCAAAACATTTATACCCAAAACACGCTTCTCTGTTGGTGGTTTTGTGGATAAGTCCAGTTTCCGTTTTCAGATGTCATCCACTAATCTGCAGTCACTTTGCCATTACCTTGTTATTTACATGTTGTAATGCAGCTCACTCCAGGCTGCCTGTCGGCAAAGGGATTAATACAATTAGCAGCTTTTGTATAACCAGTAATATTTGTATTGACTCTTCATACAGTTTGATGTCCAGATTTAAATGTGCCAAGCTCAAAAGCTTAAATCTCAAAATAATCAGCCATGGCTGTGAATGTGATAATTACTTCACATTTTTTAGCCTACAGAATTTCAATTTCTCAAGTGTTGCTACATGGGGCCATATTATCACTAATTTCATATTTAACAATTATACTGTGGAACAAGAAATGTCACTTGCTAATGTAGGCAATGCAGATCAGTTTGGGTTCAGCCTCAAAGCAGCAGGGACAGCCATACTATCCCAGGAAAAAACACACATATAAGAAGATAACTATTTGTTCTACTTACACAACATATGTATTGTACTGTCCACATTTTGATTTCAGTGAATTTTATATAGTAAATAAAGAGAATTCTGTTCCTGGCATTCTTCTGCTTGATTCCTTCCGCACTAATTCGCAACAGTGAACGCGTTTAAGACACGATCAAAGCGCGTTAGGCGCCCAGTGATAAGCATGCCACCCTAACTAACCAATGTAACACAAACACGAAAAAGAGAACGCAAACGCTTGCTAAACGGTTACCTCACCGAGCCTACAGCAGACCAGACAAGACAGACAGAAGGAGCAGCCAGCAGCAACCGCAGCTCTGGCCTACAATCCCAGATAGAGCACAGAATGGCCCACCGCTGCTGCCGCTAGAGCGGATGCAATCCAGACAGACAAACAGATGGGGCTACCAGTAGCAACCGCTGCTCTGGTTAGCACCCCTAAGGCAGAATGATTTCCTGTCGACCGCCGCTGGCGACAAGACAATCGCAAGAGGCAGACAGATATAAGGCAAGACAGATAATACAACCTGACTATGCTAGAAGGGATGCTTAGTGCAGTCCCAAGGAATTACTCTAAGATAATCTTAGCAAACAATAGCAAAAGGCTGATACTCCAGATGAGTCAGCAGGAACAAACTATCATGACCAGCAGGGAATTCTGGGAAGAAATGGCTTTTATACTGCAAGCCATCAGAAGAAGCAGCTAAGCAATTTGCATGCCAAGTATATGCAAACTCCTCAGCAGCAGAGCAACTCTGAAACTTGCAAGGCGAAAACAGGTCTCTTTTCCAGAGACCTGTAGCACTCAGACCTAAAGAATGGACAAGCAGCTGTCTGCCCGTGCAGACAGCTGAGCAGATCATTACAGTACCCCCCCCCCCCCCCCCCGTCTAGGGACTGCTTCCAGACGTCTCTCAAAACTGACGTTACCAAAAAAAACTGACTGAACACTCATGAAGGTCGGGTCAAAGTCGGGTCAGAGTCAATCCACCCGAAACCGACCTCGTCGGAAGCAGAAGCCACCGAAACATGCCCATCAGTACTACAAGTCTCAGCATAACACCCGTCAGAACTGTGAATACCAGAGAAGAACCCATCGAATACCCACCACCTTCCAGGGACCGTCCAAAAATACCAAACCTGCCACAATACCTATTTGAAGTGTCCCTTACAACAGAGAAGCCACTGTTGATCCCATCCAGGGTACCAAGAAATATCTCTCCCAGAATCTCCCAGAACACTTTGAAGCTCCGCAGAGATCCCTGGAGGCCAGAATGCTCACCAGGCTCACATGGAGAACTACCAAGAACCCCTATGGAACCTATGACAATTCCGGATTCAGGATTACCAGAACAACCATCAAGATCAGGGCTTTCAGGGACCACTTCTGGGCATGTAGGCAATATCAGAACATGTCTCCACCGAGGAAGCATCTGAGCATGCTGGTAACCGAGACACACTTGGGCCTTCTGGGTCACAGAGCACATCGGGGTACACTAGCACAAGAGAAACCTCAGGACATGTCGACAGAGCCGGAACAAGGTCCTCCAGCACCCAAGGCTGAGACACCAAAGTGCGCCCCTCCATCCCTGCCACCCCAGCCGTCACACACTGATTGCTATTAGACTAAGAGGGCCACAGGGCCCACAACCTCCCCAACACCTTAATATCTAGTTATCTGGCTTGCAGTCACTGCTATGTATCCCCTTTTCTTATTTCTTTCTGCTTCATACACAATTAGGAATGACAGCTGAATGAATTGTGCGCCCCCTCCTACACTGCGCCCTGAGGCTGGAGCCTCTCCAGCCTATGCCTCGGCCCGGCCCTGCATGTCGAGGAACTGCCGACCTCAGAGTTCGTCACGACAAGACCAAAACTAGGACCGGGCAAAGAGTAGTGGTCACCAGCACTGGTCTTTCAAAAGCAGACTTGGACTCAGACTTAGAAGTCTCTATGACTGTAATTGTATCCAACCAGAACTCATCATGGACTACACATGACTGGAGCTCCACAAGAGCTGCCAAGGTAGTCAGTATAGCAGCAATGCCTACTGAAGTAGGCAAAACCTCAAACGGCCCTGCGGGGCAGGAGGCCCCCAGAACATCGAACAAAACTTCGGGAACATCATTTTCTACGTTTTCTGACAAGGATTCTGAACTATCCAAGTTACAAGGCCGAACATCAAATACCTTCTGCGGAGAGGGCAGATGGGCAGATGTCCCAGGGATGGTTTTACCATACTCTGGGACTGAATTTCACCTTCAAGAACAGGATGAACAGGAATATCCAGTGAAGCCAACACTGACTCCCTGAGTCTAGCTTCACTGCAGGCAGAATCCTTCATAGCAGTCAAACCAGACTGCAATACTGAAATGGCAGAACAACAGATGCAATTAGCTGCAATACCTAGAAGAGCCTCTGGGCTCCCTGCGGGAGGTTCATTGCAAGGTAATATTGACTCATCCAGAGTACAGGGTGGAAAGTCATTACTTTCCTCAGTATCAGATTCGCAAAACCAAAGCGCTGTCTCACCCCTAGACTCGGCTAACAGTGTCGAATCCGAGGAGACAGAATGCAAAATTTGCGAATCCAAGATCGCTTTAGGTTGTGAAACTGAGGCTTCCAAGGCGCTAGCCTCCGCAATCCGTGGAGCAGACTGCAAAGTGTTCAAGACAGAAACACTGGGAGAAAAAAAAATCTGTTTTCAAATGATAAGGGATCCCACACATCTTTCACAAAACTGACACAATCGTGTTGATCATAATCTGCCGGAACATCTGAGAAACAGGCATCAGACCGTGCAGATTCAAACTCCACACAAGCAGGAGAGAATCTTTCAAAATTCACACAGGTGTCCACCACAGTAGTACACCCATTCATTTCAGATCACACAGTGTCTAAACTCACTTGCTTTACCCCAGAAATGCAGACACAATCATCTGACAATGGTGTCTCTTTATTGAAGTCAATTGGTTGGCATGTCTGTGCAATTCATCCAAAAGCGTCTGCCACACACAAATCACCGGATCTACAAAACATGCGTCACACTCATCAGATTCAATCAAAGAGTACACAGAATCAATACAAGCATTAAGAATGACTTCGCTTTTTGCGATGTAAAAATCGCAAAATGCCTTCCAATCAAACTTAAACTCCTCAATCAAAGCCTCAATCTCCCACGGAGCAAAAGGAGGCTCAAACAACCCTATATCAAGGAAACACTCATACGGGTTGGGATCAGAAACAAGCATGGACTTTCTTATAGCTTTAATATAATGTATAATTCTGCCTATAATGGGATCCACATATGCTTTTGCCTTGGGCAATGAAATCTGAGACAAATCGAACTTTCCCTCTTCACTGGGAATTTTGGTTTGGCTGGTCATACTGTAACGATTGGGGAATTATTTCCGTGGTCAGCGCACAGGATGCATGCTGACACTGCGGAAATCCTCCACAAGTGTGTAATTTGTCAGAACCCAGCTTGGGTGCTATGCACCTGTAGAGGGCAATTCCCAACGGCAGATGGAGCTGTGGAGCGCAGATGAACACAGCCTCTGCATGGCCACAGATGCCAGCTGGGAATTGTACGAGTTGAAGCAATGCAGGGCAAGATAGCCCTTAAAGAAAGAGAGCACAGAGACAGAATGCAGGTGTGTCCACCAATCTAGTCGCCACCCAGCGACGGTGAACACACAACAACGGAACCGAAGTGGGAACGCAATCGCAAGAGTGGTGATTGCCAAAAGTGACACAAGACCGAATTAGACAGAGCTCAAGTGTAGCAAGAAAGACATAGCAAATAACAACAATCAGAACATCAAGGAAAATAACAAACGCTAGCTAAACGCGAACACCGCACTCATTCGCAACTGCGAACGCGTTTAAGACACGATCACCGCACATTAGGTGCCCAGTGATAAGCGTGCCACCCTAACTAACCAATGTAACACAAACACGAAAAAGAGAACGCGAACGCTTGCTAAATGGTTACCTCACCGAGCCTACAGCAAGCGTTCGTACCAGACAAGACAGACAGAAGGAGCAGCCAGCAGCAACCGCAGCTCTGGCCTACACTCCCAGATAGAGCACAGAAGGACCCACCGCTGCTGCCGCTAGAGCGGATGCGATCCAGACAGACAGATGGGGCTACCAGTAGCAACCGCTGCTCTGGTTAGCACCCCTAAGGCAGAATGATTTCCTGTCGACCGCCGCTGGCGACAAGACAATCGCAAGAAACAGACAGATATAAGGCAAGACAGATAATACAACCTGATTATGCTAGAAGGGATACCAAGTGCAGTCCCAAGGAATTACTCTAAGATAATCTTAGCAAACAATAGCAAAAGGCTGATACTCCAGGTGAGTCAGCAGGAACAAACTATCATGACCAGCAAGGAATTCTGGGAAGAAATTGCTTTTATACTGCAAGCCATCAGAAGAAGCAGCTAAGCAATTTGCATGCCAAGTATATGCAAATTCCTCAGCAGCAGAGCAACTCTGAAACTTGCAAGGCGAAGACAGGTCTCTTTTCCAGAGACCTATAGCACTCAGACCTCAAGAATGGACAAGCAGCTGTCTGCCCGTGTAGACAGCTGAGCAGATCATTACACTTATGTTTATTTAGTGGGAACATTGCCGCATTACGTGTATTTTTGGGAACATTGCTGTATTACATGGTTACATAGTTATTTGGGTTGAAAACACACATACGTACATCAAATTCAACTAGAAAATAAAGTACAACACAAGTACAGCCTGCTCTATCACATATCACTGTTGATCCAGAGAAAGGAGAAAAACCCTTACAAGGCATGGTCCAATTAGCCCCAAAAGGGAAAAAAATTCTTCCCGACTCCAGGTGGCAATTTGAAAAAATCCCTGGATCAACACCACTGGGCATTACCTAGTAATTACAACCATGAATGTCTTTCATTGCAAGGAAAGCATCTAAGCCCCTTTTAAATGCAGATATAGAATTTGCCATAACTACTTCCTGTGGCAAAGCATTATATCTTAATCACTCTTGATGTAAAGAACCCTTTCTTAAATAAATTGCTAAAACGTTTTTCCTCTATGTGCAGTTCATGTCCTTTAGTCCTTTGTGAAGGCCTATGGACGAAAAGCTCATCCACCAAGCTTTTATATTTACCTCTGATGTATTAATGCATTTAATGCATCTCAAAATTTTATTATCTTTAGCTGCAGCAGCTTGGCATTGAACACGATTATTTAACTTGTTGTCGATGAGTACTCCTAAGTCCTTCTCCAAGTTTGATGTCCCTATCTTCATCCCATTAATTTTGTATGGTGCTAGACCGTTGGTACGACCAAAATACATGACTATACATTTTCCAACATTGAATTTAATCTGTCATTTATGTACCCATTTAGTCATCCTATCCAGAGTTGATGATTTTGCACAGTTTTGTATCATCTGCAAAAATAGCAACATTGCTTTCTACTGCATCTACTAGATCATGAAACACTGGACTCAGGGCCTGATTTCTGCAAAGGCCACAAAGGCCACGGCCTAGGGCGGAAAAAAATCAGAAGGATAAAAGGGCGGCAGGACCTGAGAAAGATAAGAGGCTGCATGTCAAAATAAATAATTTCTCCTGCTCCGAAGCCGCCCTGCTTTGCTGCACACACAGTCAGAATTCCAGAGCTATGTGTATTTTCCATACTTCGTGGTGTGCGATGAGACAGTGCTATCTCCTGAACATACAAGCTTCAGTTTAATGCCAGGGGTGAGAGAAACATGGATCACAATGTAGACACAATTTCTGATCCAGCAAGGTAACAGAATTATTTCCACTTTACAACTCAAGCTGGGCTAAACAATGTATTGCTGGTCAGACTCTGTTAATGACTTGAGACATTCCTTTTCCTCTCTCCCCCTGGATTGTAAATCTTAAACAGAAAGATAAGGGTTTTTTTTTTCTTAGAGAGATGTATGACAGCCCCTTCTAAGCTAAATCTTAACCCCTTGCTGGCTCATTTTAAAGGTAGCAGTAGTCTAGTATGAGATAGACAACTTCTCTATAATATAATTGCAAATGTACTGTTGTATACTTTTGTATTGTTACATTCTGTTTTGTATACCAAAAGTAATAACATACACTAAAAATTTAAAAAAATATATATTTGTACCGTGTTGGCAAACAGTAAAAAAAAAACACCTGTGAAAGAATCAGTACAATAAATACTATAAAATAAATGCAACAGATCTGTGGTTACAGAAGAGCAGAGAGGGAGATAAACGCCACTCTGCTACTTCATGCCTGGTACACACCATGCAATTTGCCATCAGATAGATGGGTTCGAATTGATTATTTCTGACAGGTCTAATCTGATTTCTGATCATTTTTCTAATCGACTTTGTATATGTGATCAGAAAATCGATTCAACCCATCTATCTGGTGCATACCAGGCATTAGGGACTCACTGCTCTAACAGGAAAAACAATCATTCATCATTTTTCAGAGAAAAAACATTCATAGGTATACACGAGTCACTAAAACAGGCATTTCCTCCTGCAAACAAGTGATAGTTAAGGCTCATACACACATCAGACTATAGTCTTTGGAAAATGAAAGATCACAGACCAATCTTACGCCCTTCCATGTAGTATGAGAGCCGTACCTTCACAGTCTATTCTATGGAGCTGAATTCCCCATCAGAAAAAAATCTTTGCAAGATGCTGCACACACAGATGCTGCACAGACACAAAAGATCAGTATCTGCAAAAGATCTGTTCCTGCCAATGATCCGTTCCTGCAAATTGCATTCATAGTCTATGAGATCTGCAGATCATCATACACACCTTGTTTCACTGACATTCATCTGCAGATCAGACAATCATCTGCAGATCTGAAAATCCATCCTGGTGGATCTGATCTGCAGATGAATGTCTGTTCAACAAGGTGTGTATGATGATCTGCAGATATCATAGACTATGAATGCATTTTGCAGGAATGGATCTTTTGCAGGAACAGATCTTTTGCAGATACTGATCTTTTGAATGTGTACAGCATCTTTGTGTGCAGCATCTTGCAAAGATTTCTGTCTGATGGGGAGTTCAGCTCCATAGAATAGACTGTGTAGGTATGGCTCTCATACTACATGGAAGGGGGTAAAATTGGTCTGTGAGTTTTCATTTTTCAAAGACTTTTAAATGATGTGTGTATGCACCCTGAGTGTGTGTGTGTGTGTGTGTGTGTGTGTGGGGGGGGGGGGGGGTTGGTGGTACCGGGCCTAGGGCACTGGGAAGTCCAAATCCGGCCCTGACTGGACTCAGTACTGACCCTGTGGGACCCCACTGCTAACATTTTGAATATGATGCATTGACCACTCTTTGTTCACTGTCCAATACCCAGTTACCTATCCATGCACACAGACTCTTTCCCAGTCCTTGCTTCCTCAACTTTTGCACCAGACATTTGTGGGGAAAAGTGTTGAAGGCCTTTGCAAAGTTCAAGTATATCATATCTACAGCATTCCCAATGTCCACATTAGCGTTCACTACCTCATAAAAGCTGAGCATGTTAGTCAAACAGGATCTGTCTTTAGTAAACACATGCTGATGCTGAGAAATAATATTATTTTCTACTATGAAGTCTTCTATAGTATCCCTTAGTAACCCCTCAAATAGTTTGCACACAACTGATGTTAAAGCAGTAGGATCAGCCATACTATTCCAGGGAAAAAAACACATATATAAGTAGATAACTACTTGATCTACTTACATAACATATGTATTGTACTGTCCATGTTTTGATTTCAGTGAATGTTATATAGTTAATGACGAGAATTCTGTTCCTGGTGGGGGCCATGTCTTTTGCCCACAGTAAAGGCTAACTCGTGATGTCATTTCTGCCCTTTACTTTTTTTCTTGTCTCCTCCAATCGCTGAGTCACCTCAGCCTTGCTTGTAAACACAAGTGAGTAGGGGATCAGGTTTCAGATAAGCAGCAGGCAGGGAAATAAAGGGAAGAGGAGGAATATATTATAGATAAAAAGAACCCCCAGCATGCAATTCTTTGGCACCGACTACTAAAGAGCCAGTGCTCCTAAGGTATATGATAACTCCAAATCATAACAGCAGAAAAAGTTTTGAAAGTTTTGAATGCAGGATTAGCGTCTTTATCACTTAATACACTCAGACCAGTTGCTGTTGAAATTTGATTTTTATTTTGACGATACCGCTTTAAGCTTACAGGTCTATAATTTCCCGGATCTGATTTTTTGCCCTCCTTAAATGATGGGAAAACCTGGGCTGTACGCCAATCTACTGGAACTCTGCCAGTTGAAAGAGTACAAAAGATAAGACAAAGGGGTTTATTGATAACTGAACTTAATTCCCTGAGGACCTGAGGATGCATGCCATCCGGGCCAGGTGCCTTGTCTATTTTTAATTTATTTAGTCTTGCCTTCACATCTTCCTGCGTTAAGTATTTAGTATTACAATTGGAAGATTGAGACTCTTCTGCATCTGTAATTTGGTTGTTCTTCTTGCGCCAACTGAAGAGATTCGGCATGCCCAGGAAGCTGATAATCAGCTTCTATACTGCCACTATAGAATCCATCCTCTGTTCATCAATCATCGTTTGGTACATGGGCGCAATGGCCAGCGATAAAAACAAACTGCAGAGAGTTATAATTGACGCAGAGAGGATCATCGGGTCTCCTCTTCCACCCCTTGATCTCCTCCACTCCGCTAGGATGATGAAGAGGGCCACTGTGATCTCCCGTGACCCCTCCCACCCAGGCAGTCGCTACTTCAAGCTTCTCCCATTGGGCCGCCGCTACAGGACAATACCATGCAAAACCACCAGACGGAAGAACACCTTCTTCCCCAAGCGGTTCGGCTTCTGAACTCCAACCTCCCCCTGTCAGGCCCACCTTCTGGCGTGCCCCAGCGGGGCCTTCCAGACAGTTCTCGCCGCTGCTGCCTTGGTTCTCACTGCCCAGGGCAGTACGGGGGGGCCACCATCATCATCATTATTATAATTATCATCATCATTATTATTATTTTTATTGGACTGTTCCTGCACGGCAGGAAGAACACTAACTGATGACCAGGGTCTGTCACTAATGAGGGTCCGACCTATACCATTACTGTAATTCCAACTGTTGTGTTGTGCTTTGCGTCTTGTCTTCCTATACTATGCCCATGCCATGTTTACCACAAATAATTCCGAGTATAGCTCTGCTGTATTTGGCGAAATAAATGATTCTGATTCTGGAAGACTGAGACTCTTCTGCATCTGTAATTTGCAACAATGATGTTTCCCTTGTGAAGACAGAAGCAAAGAAAGCATTTAAAACTCCACCTTACCTTGGTCATCCACTATTGAGTTCCCACCCTCATCATTTACGAGTCCACTACAGTCAACCTTTCTTTTTTTTAGAGTTGATGTACTTGTAAAACTTCTTTGGGTTAGATTTGATATCCCTAGCGATTTGATTTTCAGATTCAATCTTTGCCAGCCTAACTTCTTTTTTACAACTTTTATTGCACTCCTCATAATTGCTTAATGTAGCCTCGGCCCCCTCCCGTTTTAGGACCTTATAGGCATTCTTTTCGCAATTAATTTTATCTCTAACCTTTCTATTCATCCATAGAGGCCTTTTTTATTCCTAGGCATTTTGTTTCCATGTAGAATATACAGTATTTACTACACTATTGATTGAGAATAATTTTAAAAGTGTAACGATTGTTGTCAGCACGCAGAGAGAATCTGATTATTGGTGATCTGCAGTATCACCAAGAATGCAGATATATACCTGATTATTGATGATCTGCAGAATCACAGATAATACAGATATATTGCTAACCTCTGGACACCTACAGGTATGTGAGTTTTTGGTGTAACAGTAGTACTTTGAGTAATGCACCTGCTGAGCAGGTGATCATAGGCAGTAAAGGAATACTGCTCTTGAGGACACAGGAACCTTCCAGCAGCCTGAGACTCTCCAAGGGGTGGAGTCAGGCTGGAGATAGGAAGGACCAGAAAGTGAGTGACACCTGAAGGTGGATGTCACTATCTGATCTGGAGACTATCTCTTAAGGGGAGAGATAGCTCTCGAGGTCGGGCACGCCTGGTCGGTAACACACGGACAAATAAAGTACAAAGACAGAAGACTGATTCGGTATCCAGGGCAAGCCGGGTTTGGCAGCGGAGTATCAGATATGCGAGGTACCGAATCAGAGGACAGAGGAGTAGTCAGGAAAGCAATAAGTCATAACAGATATCAAACAATGCCTAGTCTGGGTGTGAGGTCCGTGGTCTCTACACCCTGGAACTAGTCTGAAGTATAACCGAATGATCGTACAAGTTCCCTAGTCTTGGGTGCGAGGTCTGTGGTCTCAGCACCCTGGAACTAGTCTGGAGTATAACACAAATACAGTTCCCTAGTTTTTGGTGCGAGGTCCGTGGTCTCAGCACCCTGGAACTAGTCTGGAGTATAACACAAAAGATAATACTAAAACTAAGGTCTGAGTGCTTCCACGTAGTGTTCGCAATGGCAGACCACCAGCAACTGACAAGCAAGCTGTATATATAGTTGCAGGACTCTGCCGCCCCGCCCGAGCCACTCAGCCAATCAGGAGTCCAGCAGGAATCAGCTGCTCGTCCGGATCAGCTGATACCTCTGCTGCTGGTATAAAGGTCCTAACTTCTGGCGCGGGCGCGCGTAGCTCTCATCCATCTGTGTGAACTAACAGACCCAGCCACACCAGACGCATGCCGCCGCGTGCAAATCGCTGTGTTGGACGCGGAAACAGCCGCCTTACTGCCAGTACATGCGGCGGCTTTTCCGCGATCTCTCACAGTACCCCCTTCCCCTGAGGAGTGGACTCTGGACACTTCCCAACCGGGTTCCCTGAATGTGGGTCTAGAATCTTTTTGGTCTCACATTCCGATTGGTCTTTTACCATCACAGGGAGGGGAATCCATGTGCACTGCCGGCTTCAATAGAGACACATGGAGTGATCTTACACCTCTCATACTGGCTGAGAGATCGACAGCATAGGTGACAAAATTAACTCTCCTGGTCACTGGGAATGGTCCTATGAATGTAGGACCCAGTTTGGTTGACATTCGCTTCAGGGCCCCATACCGAGAGGATACGTACACCATGTCCCCTGGGGAAAACTCCCACTCTACAGACTTTCTCTTACTAGTCTGACCTTTCTGAGTCCGGGGTTTCCCTGGCCCTGGTAAGTGTTGCAATGTACCCGGAGAGGTCTGACGAGAAGTTTTACCCTCTAGAATGTCTCGCTGGCAAGGGCCCAGATTAGGCATCTAGTCCTTCACCTTCTCCGCAGGTGCCCTGACCACCTTTCGAGATAGGCCGGTCCCAGGCTCAGAACTTTTAACTAAAGCTTCTGCTTTGACCTGCTCTGCCACTCCTTCAACCTGTATCTTGGTAGCACAAACTGCCACCCTCTCCAAGCAATGCTGATGGCAATAGGCTGACCATTCCAGTAAGTGACCTGAAGCCCAGTCAATCTGTGGGGAGTGGAGTTGCAACCAGGGCATATCAAGAACAATGGTGGAGGTTGCCATGGGCATAACCAGGAACTGTAATCTCTCTTCATGCACCGCCCCTAAACAACATGACAATAAGGGGGTTTGAAGAAGAGATTGACTACTCTGCAACGGAGAGTCATCCACTGCAGTGACCAGAATCTGTCGGTCAAGCGGGGACAAAGGTATCCCCAATTTTTTAACAAAATCGTAATCAATGAGGTTTGCTGCAGAACCGGAGTCCACAACGGCTTCTGCAGAACTAGTCTGACCCTCCCATGTAATAGGGCAGGGAAGGAGCAGACGATCATTGTTTAGAGGAAAAGACTGCTCGCCTATGGTGTTGACCAAGCACCATCTGGATTGCGTTTTCTTGGCCCTCTGTGAGTCTTTTTCACCTGACTCAACTCTGAATACCCGATTTGCATCGGCTCGTCTGCGGGTGATGGAGATCGAGAAGAGTCGTGTAAGACAGACCTTCTAGCATTCCTACCACGAACCTGTGTCTGATAGCGCAAACGGCGATCTATCTGCACGGCCAACGAAATTGACTCATCTACAGATTTGGGCTCAGGATGTCCAATCATCACATCATAAACTGCATCCGACAACCCTGCCAAAAAACAGTCCAACAGTGCAAATGAGCCCATCTCGCAGATACTGCCTATTTCCTGAACTCAGCTGCGTAATTTTCAACCGGATGCTTGCCCTGCCGCAACGTCTTGAGCTTCCGCTCAGCGGTAAGGGCAATGTCCGGATCATCATAAATTATAGCCATTGCTTTAAAAAATTCCTCAACTGAGGCTAGGGCCTCATGCCCTGTCTGGAGACTATATGCCCAGGTCTGGGAATCCCCTGACAACAGAGTTTTAATAATAACGTAATTCTCTGTGCCTCGGTTCCCGATGAATTACGCCTCAACCCAAAGTAAGACAACACTCTATTTCTGAAATTTCGAAAGTCAGATCTATGGCCAGAAAATTTTTCAGGTACGGACATACGGATGTCCGTGGCTGGAGGAGATCGCACTGAGTTTATAGCTGATTGAAGTTCCTGAATAGCCCCAAAAAGCTGACTGATCTGGGACTGTTGGTTCAAAACTACCCCAGAAAGATTGTTTACCGCGGTAGTCAGAACTTCAACATGCCTATACAGTGCGTCCATTTGGTTTGGGTCTGCCGTTCTGTAACGATTGGTGTCAGCACGCAGAGAGAATCTGATTATTGGTGATCTGCAGTATCACCAAGAATGCAGATATATACCTGATTATTGATGATCTGCAGAATCACCGATAATACAGATATATTGCTAACCTCTGGACACCTATAGGTATGTGCGTGTTTGGTGTAACAGTAATACTTTGAGTAATGCACCTGCTGAGCAGGTGATCATAGGCAGTAAAGGAATACTGCTCTTGAGGACACAGGAACCTTCCAGCAGCCTGAGACTCTCCAAGGGGTGGAGTCAGGCTGGAGATAGGAAGGACCAGAAAGTGAGTGACACCTGAAGGTGGATGTCACTATCTGATCTGGAGACTATCTCTTAAGAGGAGAGATAGCTCTCGAGGTCGGGCACGCCTGGTCGGTAACACACGGACAAATAAAGTACAAAGACAGAAGACTGATTCGGTATCCAGGGCAAGCCGGGTTTGGCAACGGAGTATCAGATATGCGAGGTACAGAATCAGAGGACAGAGGAGTAGTCAGGAAAGCAATAAGTCATAACAGATATCAAACAATGCCTAGTCTGGGTGTGAGGTCCGTGGTCTCTACACCCTGGAACTAGTCTGAAGTATAACCGAATGATCGTACAAGTTCCCTAGTCTGGGTGCGAGGTCCGTGGTCTCAGCACCCTGGAACTAGTCTGGAGTATAACACAAATACAGTTCCCTAGTCTTGGGTGCGAGGTCCGTGGTCTCAGCACCCTGGAACTAGTCTGGAGTATAACACAAATGATAATACAGTTCCCTAGTCTTGGGTGTGAGGTCCGTGGTCTCAACACCCTGGAACTAGTCTGAAGTATAACACAATGGTAACACAGTATCCCTAGTCTTGGGTGTGAGGTCCGTGGTCTCTACACCCTGGAACTAGCCTAAGCATAAACAGAATAACAGTATAAGTAATCTGGCTCAGTGTGAATTCCCAGGTCCACCTGGTTCAAACACACTGTTGGATCTGACTAAGGTCTGAGGGCTTCCACGTAGTGTTCGCAATGGCAGACCACCAGCAACTGACAAGCAAGCTGTATATATAGTTGCAGGACTCTGCCACCCTGCCTGAGCCACTCAGCCAATCAGGAGTCCAGCAGGAATCAGCGGATCGTCCGGATCAGCTGATACCTCTGCTGCTGGTATAAAGGTCCTAACTTCTGGCGCGGGCGCGCGTAGCTCTCCATCCATCTGTGTGAACTAACAGACCCAGCCACACCAGACGCATGCCGCCGCGTGCAAACCGCCGCGTTGGACGCGGAAACAGCCGCCTTACTACCAGTACATGCGGCTGCTTTTCCACGATCTCTCACAAAAAGCTTGCCAGTTCCCTTCAGTGTCCTTACCTTTTAGTACACTATCTAAGTTCACTAAACTTAGTGCCTGCCTGAGTTAAATGAACTTTACTTTTCTAAAATTCATAGTTTTAGTTGTCCCGCTGCCCCATGGCCTATCAGTTACCAGTTAAATGTTATCATGTTGTGATCACTATTTCCCAAATGTTCTTGAATCTGCACATTTGATACATTATTTGGTACATTTCAAATGATCAAATCCAGTAACGCATCCCCCCTAGTTGGTTCAGTTACCATTTGAGTCAGGTAACTGTCCTGTACTGTTGCCAGAAATCTGCCGCTTTTACCATAATGGGTAGCCTCAATACTTCAGTCAATGTCTGGAAAGTTGAAGTCACCCATAACTATGACCTCATTTTTACTTGCATCTTTTTCAATCTGCTGTAGTAATTTCAGTTCTGCAGCTTCATGAATATGTGGTGGCCTGTAGCATAGCCTAATAAGCAATTGGCACGGACTCCACATCTTCACAATATTCATCCATCTCATTGTTCATGACAGCTGCAAAAGAGTTCTTAACAAAGAGACCCCTCCACCTTTTTTCCCTGCTCTATCCTTCCTAAACACATTGTATCCCTCTAAATTCGCTATCCAGTCATGGCTTTCATCTGTCCATGTCTCTGTTATTCCCATAATGTCAAAGCCTTTGTCAATCAGAATTAACTCTAGTTCATCCATTTTATTTGCAAGGCTCCTAGCATTGGTTACCATGCACTTTATAATATTACCACCACATTTTCCAATTTTGGTTACACGAAATGGACTACTTGAAGTTTCACCAACCTCCTTCCTCCTTTTTACACTGCCGCCAACCCCCTCTCTACCCCCCCCCCCCCCCCCCGTAATGTTAGGCTCCCACTGTCTTTTTACCTTATCTTGTCCACCTATTGAGACTTTACCCTCCCGCCTCCCACCAGATTCTAGTTTAAAATCTCTTCCAACCGTTTGGTCATCTTTTCCCCCAATGCAGCTGCACCCTCCCCATTGAGGTGCAGCCCATCCCTGTTGTATAACCTATAGCCGACTGCAAAGTATGCCCAGTTTCCAGGAACACAAACCCCTCCTTCCTACACAAATTTCTCGGCCACTTATTTAACTCCCTGTTAAAGGGAAGGTTCAGGGAGGGTGGGTAAAAAATAAAAATCAAATTCCACTTACCCGGGGCTTCCTCCAGCCCGTGGCAGGCAGGAGGTGCCCTCGCCGCCGCTCCGCAGGCTCCCGGTGGTCTCCGGTGGCCGACCCGACCTGGCCAGGCCGGCTGCCAGGTCGGGCTCTTCTGCGCTCCAAGGCCCGGAACTTCTGCGTCCCACGCCGGCGCTCTGACGTCATCGGACGTCCTCCGGGCTCTACTGCGCAGGCGCAGAAGTACTGCGCATGCGCAGTAGAGCCCGGAGGACGTCCGATGACATCAGCGCGCCGGCGTGGGACGCAGAAGTTCCGGGCCTTGGAGCGCAGAAGAGCCCGACCTGGCAGCCGGCCTGGCCAGGTCGGGTCGGCCACCGGAGACCACAGGGAGCCTGCGGAGCGGCGGCAAGGGCACCTCCTGCCTGCCACGGGCTGGAGGAAGCCCCGGGTAAGTGGAATTTGATTTTTATTTTTTACCCACCCTCCCTGAACCTTTCCTTTAAGTTAATTTTGGGGCAAGATTGCAGCGTTATGTGTATTTGGGGAAAACACTGCCACATTACGTGCATTTTGTGAGAAGGTTGTATTCTGTGGTAATATTGCCGCCTTACATGTGTTTTGTGGGAAACACTGCTGCAGTACGTGTATTTTGTGGGAAAGTTGCCACATTACGTGTATTTTGTGAGAATATTTCCGCAGTACGTGTATTTTGTGGGGTAACGCTGCCACAAAATGTGTATTTTGTAGAAAAAGCGCTGCAGAATTATGTGTCTTGCTGTCTGAGGGGGTCTGCCTGCTCTCCCTGTGCCCCTGTTGTTTGGTGCCAAAGAGTACTTGCTGCTGCCATTTGCTGTTTGTGGGTGGGGTGAATGTTGTCTTATTACCTTTAGGGTCACTTTGCCTAACTATGTTCTGGGAGTAAACTCGAGCCCACCGTCTTTACATTACACTGTTATATTATAGTTAGTTCTGCCCACATCATGTCACACCCATATTTATTCTGGCCCTTCAGTTAAACTTGAGAACCTGATGTGGCCCTTGAGTCAAAAAGTTTGCCCATCCCTGGGCTAACAAGTAAGTGCCGACCAATGTACTCTTAGATATATGTTTTGTTAACAGCAAAAAGGATTCTACATTTGTTTCTGTTTAAAGAGTTGTTTAATATAATCAAAAGAACTTCAAACAGTTGCCATTCACAGAAATTCTGTGCCATATGCACCATCTCTAAGGAAAAATAACAGCAAAACATTCCAGACACTGGAAACAAATTGAGAGCATTCCCCAGTGGTGTGGACAGTAAGAAGCTTTCTTGAAAGCTCATATCTTCATTAACACTTCTACAGTCCCTATAGGACCAGCTGTGAGAAGGCATTTACAGAGAACCTATGTTTTGACATACAATATAACAAATCATGCAGTAAGATACTCTAGCGGTGTGAATGCATTTAGTTTGATTCCGGTATTCATTGTCAGAGGGTAGACGTGTTGGAATTATAGGCAGTAGTATCAGTAATAAATGCAGGCACACAGAGGAAATCATTGTGAGCTCTTCATCTGGATATAATGAAAATGATCCAGTACATGAACACAAGACAATACAAATAAACAACCTGCTTAATTAAAGTATTAAAGGAGACCAACAGTTTTAGGCATATTTTGATAGTGATGATGATAATGATTAGAATAGTAAAAAGAAAAAATGTGTAAGGTATATGAAATTACATTTTTTTACAAGCATTAAAATAACTATTTTATTTGCTGTTGTCCAAAGCTCTTCTTTGGACAATCTTCATTGAATACCTCAAGGACTGAAGATTATCCTATGTAATGCATTGCATGCCTGTTTTTAGGGGCGAGTGGGGTGGGGCGGGGCATTGCGGGCAAGGCATGCAGAGAGCGCAGAAGGAGCTGTACTCAACCCACCTCGCTGGTATCCACACGCATGTCCTTCCTGATCCTAAGTGTCCCATTTCATGGTAACAGCACCTCCTAATCATTGCATTTCAGTTTCTAGGGGCAAGCAGGGTGGGACATTGCGATAAGGCATGCAGAGAGTGCAGAAGGAGCGGTACTCAACCCACCTCGCTGGTATCCACACGCATGTCCTTCTGGATCCTAAGTGTCCCATCTCATGGTAACAGCGCCTCCTGATCATAGGGAGCGTTATTACCATGAGATGGGATGCTTAGGACCAGGAAGGACATGCAACACATGTGGATCCCTGCGAGAGAATTGACTACGGCTCCCACTGCTTTCTCTGCATGTGCCCCCCCACCCCACTGATCTCTGGCTACCTAAAGGGGAGGGCCCTCTGACTACCTAACGGAGTGCTCTGTAGCTATCTAAAGGGAAGCTCTCTGGCTACCCAAAGTTGGCTCTCTAGCTACCTAAAGGGTAGGCTCTCTGGCTACCTAAAGGGCTGACTTTGTGGCTACCTAAACAGAGGGGCTCTCTGGCTACGTACAGGGTGGGCTCTCTGAATACCAACACACTAGACTTCCTAATTACCTACATGGGAGAGGGGGGCTCTCTGGTTGTCTACATTGGGGTTGGGGGCTCTATTGCTACCTTTACTGGGGGTGCACCTTATACTAGGGGGCTGCATCTGGCTACCTAATACTGGGGGCTTTGTGGCTACCTATATTGGGGGGCTACATCCGACTCCACAATATTGGGGGCTCCTGTGGCTACCTATGCTGGGGAGGGGGCTGCATCTGGCTAATTACTACTGGGGACTCCTCTGGTTACCTATAAAGAGTGGGTGGGGCTACCTCTGGATCACTAATACTGGGGGCTACCTTGAGTTAGCTATATCGGGGGCTGTTTAATACTGTAGGGCATCTCTGGCTACGGTATTGCAAAAGTGTGCCCAAATCTATTGGGGGGGGGGGGGGTTGCACAATTTATACACCTTTACCCTGGGAGCTTTACGACCTAGAATTGCCCTGAGGCAACACATTAGTCTTTCCACCTATAGGCTTCCCCATCACATGATGCAGAGTAACCAATGATGCAGGAATTGACACGCTATCTTTACCATTGTCAGACTGTTATCAGTCACTGCAACCAGCTCCCCAGTCCTTGGTCTATGTGGTCTGCTGCAATGTCCCAGAGACATCATAAACAGGCAAAATTACAATAAATAGATACATTGATGTTGTACAGTAAACAGTTGTGTCAGATATTGTTCATGGAACAACATTGATAAGAAATGTCTGTTAACTTTCTGTTTGCTAGCTTGGAACAGGTGAAGATGCTTTCCGGGTACTTGAGTGAAGAAGCACTTGGAAAGTGTCTCTAAGCACGTTTGTAAGTATGCAAATAATCATGTAATGTACATTTTGTGTATATTTAGGAATAACATCAATTATGAATATGCCTCTTAGGTTAAAATTTACATGGTCTTTAAAAACTGATAGTTTGTAAACTTTCTTTTTTTTATCTGTTTTAATAATACCAATCTTGATTTGTAAAAAAAAAAAAAAAGTGTTCAAAGGTGCTCAAACAGCAATATAATGAGACTGCCCATGGTAATAGATAGTCGGTGACATGCCAAATAAGTAGAATAAGAGAAAAAAGCCTATGAAAGAGGGACTGTATGGGGGAATCCATAAACTAGTACACTGACAAATTAAATAAATTAACCTTTTAATCACCAATTTAACTAGTAATCTGCAAGTGCTCCAAGCCAATTTAATTAAGAAAATGTCATTGTATTTCTTTTGTGTGATACTTTCTTGCTACTAACTAGCACACTTAGGCCGGGCGCACACACTTCGCGTGTTTTATTGCGCATATAATGAAAGTCAATGGGCCACTTGCAATTTGGGATTATTTTTTCTCTTCATTCACGTTTCTGTTTTTGCATTTCCTGTGCGTTGAAAAAAAATCGGACAGCTTTCTGCTTTTATCTTTGCAAACCATGCCTGTTGCTAATTCTATTGTAGTTTTGCACAATTACAATCACACACACATACAAAAAGTCAAGTGTGTTATAATAGCAGTTATCAGGCTTAAAGAGAGACTGAAGTAATTTAAAATACCTGATTTTATTCAGCAGACAGATTCAGCATTACAATCCAAACTGATTCGCCGCATCCCCAAGGCAGAACGAGGTCTTTATCCCCATGTAATCCCTGGGCAAAATTCCACGACTTTTCAGGTAGTGGATTTTGCTGCCCTGGGGAGGCAGAGCTTTGCACTGTCGCTCTGCCTCCAGTCCAGTCAATCTCCACCGATCTCTGCCTCTCCCCGCCCCTCTTAGTAAGAGAAGACTGGGAGTGGCGGAGATCGGCGGAGATTGACTGGAGCAGAGGCAGAGCTACTGCAGAAAGCTGTGCCTCTACTTGGAAGGATAGCAGAATTTTGCCCCAGGGAATTTGGGGAGATTAAGACCTCGTTCTGCTGCAGGAATGCAGTGAATCAGTTTGGATTATAATGCTAAAGCTGCCTGCTGAATAAAAACAGGTATTCTAAATCGCTTCAGACTCTTTTTAAAGCAAAACATATTTTTTTTTTATGAACAATGAAATAATAGCAATGTCTCTTTAATGGGTACAGGAATCCTCCTGTTATGGCCGTCATTGTCTCTCTACGGATCGGATATAAATTTTCGTCTTCCAAATCGAATCCTCTCTGGTGAGGAAGACGCAGAGTATTGGCAGCCGTTCCACCCAGTTGCCGCCTCGTTTCCTCCCTTTCCCTCCCCCTGCTGTCATGTCATCCTGACAGCATTTTCCTTTTGTGCACGCTCCTTTTCGCTGTGGCTAGTCCCTGTATGTCACAAGTGACACACAGACAGCAAGGTTCGGCGAGTATTGTAGCGACCGAACTGTACATGAGAGCTTACTGCACATGCTCAGTTTACCAGGATCAGCTCTTGTGCACGGCTGTGTAGCAAAGTGCACAATATATGTGCACACAGCTACGACTGGGAAATACTTCTGGGATTGCGTCCATCTTAATCCAGGGAATATTAAAAAAAAAAATTGTTTAACTGTGAAAGAGTGGCGGAGAGTAGCAAAAATAAGCAGGTTGAAGTCCAGGCCCAATAAGGTAGTTGGTGAAATGTTTATTTTATTACTTTTTTTACCATTACAGGTATGTTTTATGCCACTGGTATAGCATCTGAAGAACTAAAACATATTCAGAAATAGGCTGTGTAGTAGCATGAATGGACCACTAGAGGGTAGTGTAGGAAAGAATGAGGAGTAGCATATTATTTATTCTATTAAAGGGGGCCTGAACTCAAATCGTCCCCTCTGCTCTAAAAAATATGCAACAGCATAATAACCTTTAAAAACATTTTTTTCCCGCTGATACAAATTCTAAAATAAATCTGTACTGTTTCTACTTCCTGATTCAAGGAAGCAGACATATTGTTAACATCCTGTGCTTTTAAATGAGTTTATAAGCCATCTCTTCCATGGCAGTCATGTGACACAGGGGGGAGATCTGATTACAACTTAATCTAGACACAAATGAGGAAGAATTAGACAGGCTAGGCTCTCTAAATACATAAAAGGTGCATTTCTCTATGCTTTTCTTCTGTCCTGTGCAAGGGGTCTGTCCCACTTCAATGTCTGTACAAGACTAAGTCATTACCTATTACAGGATCACACAGGCTACCATGAATACTCATCAGTGTAGGGCTACGCTGCGAGATAACTTGTAAGTAGTGTGGAAAAGGTTAAAAATCTTTATTAATACAGTATCATAAAATATGACATAAGCATGTCAAAAACCATGAGCCGATCATAATCCTTCTTGCATAGAGTATATGCATTCCACATGAATCCAATATACTTCATACAGCTGAAATATTGCCAATTAATAAAAACAAAGGGGATCAGGTGTTCTTTTCAGATTTTGTAGCATTGCCCTTCAAAACAAAATTTGATCGCCCACTCAAACAACTGTTATATTTCTTCATATATACTGGTTTCCCATCTTGGAATGAGTTAGTGATTAGTCACAGGTGTTAAGACAATGCATTTCAATGCTCACTTCCTGTTTGTAATGCTGGGGGGGGGGGTCATACTTTCTGACCACCCAGCACAACAAGGCTAAGCGCTGGATAATGGAAGATTCTACACAGGCTGCCCAGAGCAACTGCAGCTCTGGGCTTCCGATATCGCTACAAATAAGACACAATGGCAGCGGAGTGCGATGTTGCGCTGCCCTTGCGATAGCAAGCACTCAGACAGGTACAAGACAGGACTATAGATTGGAGTGTAACTAGACAAGTAAGACACAATGTCAGTGCAGTGCGATATTGGGCTGCCCTTGCGATAGCCAGCATTCAGACAGGTACAAGACAGGACTAGATTGGAGTGTAACTAGTAGCAACTGCAGCTCACAGTCACGTCCACAGAAGCAGAGCAAGCAGGCTAACAAAAGTCACCAAAAGTCACCAGCAAGCATCCACACAGGCAAGACTACAGGAAAGAACGTAACTAATAGCAACACAACTATGCTAGCTAAGCACGGGTGATCACGATAAGCGCAATCTACCGAAACGTGCTAAACAGACTAGCTAACACAGTAACTGAAAAATATTCATGGCTCGAATAAAGAAAGTAACAAACGACTCAACTAATGGAAAAATATATATTAGCAAGTCTGCATATATATTTATCAAGAACTGGCTAAAGCATAAGTAATAAGGTCACATTGAACTACAATAACAGAACTATATAGAGTAGCACAGTGCCCAGCAGACCAGCATAGTGATCCCTATGATGAGTGAGGTCTAAAAGGGGAGACAGACTTTTATGCTGGCATTGACCAATGGATGCAAGCATGCAAATCTCCACACAGCTGAATGGTAATCATTCAATCCTGAGCTAGCTTGATTACCATTTGCTAGCTGGTTGTTAATGCAAAGGACTCTCATAGGAAATACATGCAATATTATGTAACAACATGCCTGCAGGAAATCCAGGACTATCTGGCCACATGGGAGGGCAGGTGCATACAAAGTTTTAAAGTTCTAAAGCCAATAAAAAACACACAACACCAAAATGGATGAAAAAGGCCGCAGGCATTTATTGGTGGTAAACTTGAAACATTGTTTCTTTATTTAATAACTAGATATAAACGTCAAGTAATTAACTTTATTAATAAATATAAATGAAGCTGAATATTTCAATAAATTATGCAAATAATTTTTGCAAATATAAATCGGAGCCCACCCACATCTGTGGGTGACTTTACCCACACCAATGGCATAGCCAACTGGAAAATGTCTTTTATAAAAGAAATGAGTCCATATGAGGCCCGGAACAACCGACATTTACTTAAAGAGACACTGAAGCGAAAAAAAAATGATGATATTATGATTTGTATGTGTAGTACAGCTAAGAAAAAAAACATTAAGATCAGATACATCAGTGTAATTGTTTCTAGTGCAGGAAGAGTTGAGAAACTCCAGTTGTTATCTCTATGCAAAAAAGCTATTAAGCTCTCCAACCAACTTGGTCGTGGAGAGGGCTGTTATCTGACTTTTATTATCTCAAGTGTAATTGAACTGTTTACTTTTCCTCTAGCAGAGGAGAGTTTATTACTTCACAGACTGCTCTGAAAGACTCATTTTGAATGCTGAGTGTTGTGTAATCTGGACATATTATAGAGTGATGCAATGTTAGAAAAAACACTATATACCTGAAAATAAAAGTATGAGAATATTTTCTTTGCTGCTAATCTTCTAGTAATTATTCATAGTACACAACCAATTCATTATATCATATTTTTTTTTTCGCTTCAGTGTCTCTTTAACCACCAATAGTTTATGCCCGCGACAAGGGAGGGTGGGTGGGGAACAATTCTTCAGGCTGCCCCTCAGACAACTGGTGGCAGCCCTATTTATCAAGAAACCTGACACCACTAGATTGAAAAGGGAATCTCCCACACTTTTGGCAGCCGGCCAATTAACAGGTGAGGCAGACAAGGTCCAGCTTAGCAACAGTATCTCTTCACAGGACCTGAAAGAGAGGAGAGATCAAGGCAGCAAGACAGCACACAGTACACATGTATGGCTAGGCACATTACTTGCATTAAAATAAAACTACTGATAACCACTGCTGTGTAAATGAACCCCTTTGATACACCACCCACCCATGCAGCCCCATTTATATGAATGAGGCTTTTCAGCTCAGCTGTAGTAAGCAATTGGTGGAATGATGCCAGCATCCTGAGCTGCCCAGAACTGCAGAGCACTTGCAAATGACAATGTGACTCATTGCAAATGCACAACCGAATGCAAGCAGACAAGCCAGAACTGTCCATTTGCAGCTCCACTGCAATGGACAGAATACACTACAGGAGGGATCCTTACACTGTTGTTGCATCACCTATAATAAAGCTGTGATGCCTTAATGAAATTGGGATTGTTGTATCAGCTGGACTAGCCATTTATTTGAGCGCTTTCCTTTTCCTCCTATTTTGACCTGTAATGCAGTTCTTTACCACCTGCAAGGCAGCTGCTGTTCACCCCTACTCCTTTTACATGGACTGTTCCTGGATGCCTGTGATGCACGTGTACTGTAGTGATGTGTGCACCAGAAGTTGCTAAATTTCAAATAAACCACCAGCTTTCCAATACTGTAGTCAGCAAGCCAGAAGTTATACACAAATAGACAATACCAGGTACAAAGGATGAGACAGAAAAGTGGTCAAAAACTAGCAAAGGTTGGTCCAGGCAGCAATTAGAAGGATAGTCAGGCAATAAGCGGGTATCGGGCAAGGTAACAGGTAAGAGATGCAAAGGTACACCCAGCAGCTAGCTCTAAAGACTTAAAGAGAAACTCAGACCAAAAACTGAACTTTATCCCAATCAGTAGCTGATATCCCCTTTTACATGAGAAATCTATTCCTTTTCACAAACAGACCATCAGGGGGCGCTGTATGACTGATATTGTGGTGAAACCCCTCCCACAAGAAACTCTGAGGACCATGGTACTCCTGGCAGTTTCTTGTCTGTGAACCTTGTTGCATTGTGAGAAATAGCTGTTTACAGCTGTTTCCAACTGCCAAAAAAGTATGCAACAGCTACATCACCTTCCCACAGTAAAAATGTCACCATGTAATTAATGTCAGAATGTAAATCAGGGATTTAAAAGATTTTACAATGGGCAAACACTGACTAAATCATTTATACATAATTATTGTAAAAATGAACTTTTTTTATTACATTATTTTCACTGGAGTTCCTCTCTAACACTATCACAGGCAACTAACAACTCTGCCATCCAGGTTTAAGTACTGACAGCAACCAATCAGGAAGTCCCACTCAGTCAGCCAGCCAATGGAACGCACAGCCTGCCTCTAGTGATTGACTCTGCGCTAGTTAGACCACTGACACGTTGCTGGAGGTGAGATAGGGACACAAGTATACAAGTACGAGTACATTTTATTGTGAGGGTGCCAAATAATGTTTCTTGTGTATATATAGATTTTAATCCCGCTTTAATTATTAATGGAGTTGAATTAAAGGAGTGCTTTGAACAAATGGAGATCTCCACAAAGTGTTGTGCGGAAAGTTTCCTCCTTGTTCTGTGTCTCACTTTGCTGTTGTTAATAAGGGATATTCAGGGATGTTGTACATCAAAGTCACAAATACACATGTAAGTTGTGACATTGATGTATTAGTCAATTACATTGCTGCAATGGCACATAACATCTGCCTGATATCTTCTTGTTAGACATTAGTGATTATTTGCAAATTAGCCATCTATACATCATCCATTTCACCTGCTAATGATGCGCTATAAACTCAGCTGCTCATAGACATTGGGTAGAGGTTGTCTATTAGGAAATCCAAGTGCCTCTAGACAAAAACTTCTTTATATAGTTGAAGTTGTAGAAAGCTATGTTCACGTGCATTACTGCTGCGGTGCGGTTATACGGTGAGGCATCCAGTACAGTGAAAGCATGCCTCACTGCTGCTGTAAATGCATGCGCTACTCAGTTAATGCACTGCATTCTTTGTGTTACTGAGCTGGAATCTGCCACGCCACACTTAATGTGGAATGCCCCATAGGAATATCTTTGCATTGTAATGCAGTGATATTGTTGGTTGCAGCAACACAATGGAGTCGGTGTGAAAGGGCTTTAAAAGTGCCCATACATCAGTCAATCTTCTGCATCTATATCCAGGTGATTCTATCACTTGATCAAATCTGCTAGAAATTGATGCATCAAATGATTCCTGATCGATTGTTTTGCTTTTTTTAAAGCAAAATCAATTGATTCAGTCGATCATCCTGGTTTGAAAACCAGGCAGGCGGTGTGCACAGATTTCTGTGTGGAGGGATCAACTCAAATAGATCCCTCTCTGATCTCTTTGGCCCAGGGGCATTACAATAGACCCTGCAAGGGATGCAGCCAGAAGCTGCAGGGGGCCCCATTCGGGAGAAGTTTATTTTCCCTGTCCTGAGAGACTGACAACTACGGGCATGGAGAGAAAAAGCTTTCTGCTCTCTGCACAATTGTTCTAATGACTGCATCTGCTCAGCCAATGATAAGGAATCACACAAAGTTTTGCAGACAAAGATTTGAAGACAGTCCCTATTCAGTGTGCAGCAGGCTTTTGTGTACAGCGCTCAGCCCCCAACCTCTCTACCCCTCCCCATGTGCTCTGTACTGTAGTGATGCTGGAGAAGTCTGCAGAGCCAGTTCAGCTCTATCAGAGATGGACAGAGTGAGTGTAATAAGCTGAGGCTGGGAGCACACTCGTCTGCCGGTTATCTGTGTGCATTTTCTGCACACCACGTGTGTCTGTATGTTTGAAAACATGCGCATTTATCACACAAGCGAATGTAATCAATAGAGAAAATGCATGCAGTGCTTGACTGCTGTCTGTTTTTATCTGCATGGGGAAAACACATTCAAGTGTGCACTAGCCAACTGAATAACACTGGTTTCAGTTGATTTAAAAGTGGGAGGGGTGATTGACAGTTGGGGAAGGAGCCCCATCCAAGGTTTTGCAGGGGGGCTCAGTGATTTCTAGTTACGTCCCTGCTTGGGCCACATTGATCAGCATATGGCCACCTTAAAGGGACACTTAAGTCAAAATATAAAATGATTTTAACTTACATGGGGCTTCTTGCAGCCCTCTGGAGTCTTCCTGTGCCCATGACACCAGTCCAAGTCCCTCTGGCTAGCAGCGGCAAAAGGGTGAGAGAGCCCTGCCCTTGTGAGCGGCAAAAGGGTGAGAGAGCCCTCCCCTTTTGAGCTTACAATCTAAAGGATATACATGAACTACTCATGCACAGAATACTCCCTGCCACAGGAGCGTGTTTGTGGAAACGTGCGGACAGGACTGTGCATGGGCAGTTGGTGTCACTGGAGTTCCAGTCGCAGATCTTTTTGAGGATTCAGCTGCAGAACATAGGATGCCAAAAGACATAAAAGGCTACATGGGGCTGAAAGAAGTCCCAGGTAAATAAAAATCTACCTTTTTATTCCTATTCAGGTGTGTTTTAAAGGAACTGTAAGCCTCTCCTTTAACCATTTATGCCACATGGACGTGAGCCTCACGTCCGCAGCGGCAGCTGCAACAGCCACAGAGATGCTATAGTCATGTCCCTGCAGCTTGGGGGGGCTGTGCAGGCGATTGTGCGGGCAGATGCCTGCGATCGCACTGTTGCCAGGAGCAGGGGGGATTGGCTGCAAGGGACAAAAGTCCACTGTGCCAATTTGAACATGTCCCCCAAGAATAAACACTGTTTTTGTTCAAAAACAGTGTTTATTCTTCATTAGAGCCGCCGTGATTCCTCCCGCTGACGATTTCCGCTGCTTTCCTCCAGGTGATCATTAGATTTATGAATGGGAACTTTGTTCCCATTCATTAATCTTCCCGCAGCCCATCCGTGATGCAGGCTTCCATTGAATCCTGCATCACTTCCCTAGTAACAATGTAGCAACACATTGTTTCCTATGTAGCATACTTGTACGTTACATAGTATTTTGCTCAGCGGGGACATCTTGTGGCCAAATAGTAAAATTATATCTACTGACTTTAGGGAATAAAAAAAAATATGTATGTTAAGAGGGCAATTTTAGTATAAATTTATGGGCTAAAAATTAGCGATGGATGTAAAAGTGAAAAAAATGTACCTTTATTTCCAAATAAAATATTGTCACCATACATTATACTAGGGATATAATTTTAATGTTGCAATAACAGGGACAAATGGGCAAATAAAATGTGTGGGTTTTAATTATGGTAGCATGGGGTATTTTAAATCTATAATGGCCAAAAACTGAGAAATAATGATTTTTTCAATTTTTTCTTAATTATTCCCGTTAAAATGCATTTAGAATAAAATAATTCTTAACATAATGTACCACCCAAAAAAGCCTAATTGGTGGCGGAAAAAACAAAGTATAGATAATTTCTTTGTGATAAGTAGTGATAAAGTTATTGGGGAATGAAAGGGAGGAGCGCTGAAAGAGAAAATTCCTCTCGTCCATAAGGTGAATAATACCTGGTTAAAGAATGCCGTATAATCTCATCAGTAATATTTAATGCCGTAGTGTTTTAAATGTGTGTAGTTTACATTTCAGCTCAGAAAACAAATGTCAGAGAATGCTACTCTACAGGACTAGGAGTAAATAACGGTAATGCAATGGTAATGCAATTAATGTAATTCTTACACATTCTTGCTATGCTTCTTCTTCTCAAAGAGCTATTTAATGTTATCAGCTGCAGATTATAGCCTTAGGTATGAGGCATTTATAACAATCATATTATCTAACGATTGTAAATTTTCCTGTAGACTGACCATGATCCATAACCATTTTCTTAACAGCAGGACACAAATCAGTAACAGCTTCACATAAACCTTACTTAAACTGTATCTTTGTCTCTGTTAAATATTTATGTAGTGTAAATAATTGTCAAATAATATGTTTTGTTATATGATGCTATTCAGGTGGAATTCCAGGAACCAAACTTAATGGACCCCTAAACTCCAACAGAGAATAGTGGACTGATCAGGCCTAATTCTCTCATCCTCAAAGCATCCATCAAAACAACTATTTATATTATGCTCTTCCCAGCTCTGGTCTTTTTAGTGCAGAGACCACTACATTCAAATCGATGGTGTTCAAAGTGCCGCACTAAAAACAAACTCATGATAAAATTACCACACATACTTTGCTTGACTGCTGCAGTCATGCTGCATCTGCGCAAGCACAAGTGTGCCTGCGCAGTAGCATTGAGCCAGTGCAGGAACAGCTGTACTTGCGCAAGCACAGTGCTATTGCACTCATGCTTGAAGAGGAGCATGGCCCCGATCAGATTTCCGACAAGCCAGTGTTGTAAATCTCCACGGCAATGGAGGACTGTGGCACGTTGTGGGCTTCTACAGGATCCAGAGGCTTTGTTCTTCTTAGGCAAGTATTTCCTTTTTGACCTGAACTTCGGCTTGGATTCACTTTAAAGCAAAGTGCTCTGATATAGTCGTATATCAGTAGTTTGCAGTAGTGTCAGAGGGGTGTAAGATTCCTTACTTCAGTCGTTTATAATTATTTCCAAAAATCTTGGAATTCACTTTATAGCTTGGTCACTCCTTGCACACCTGAAAATATAGAAAATACTTGATTTAAAAAAGCTAAACCTCCAATTTCTAGTCTGGTAACTACAGTCACAAAAATTGCTGCTCCCCTCTTCATCTGGGCCATTCCTGCCAGTTAAGGTATCCGCTGCATCCAGTATTAGTAAGGCAATATTGGTCAGCTTCATGCAAGGGCCTAGGGGAAGGGCATTGGACGGCTATGCCCCAGAGTATGCTGAAGACTTCTTGCCCGTGTGAATCAAATCCCATCTACAGGCCACTGTGGATAGGTGAACAGCACTGTAGGAGTGGCCCAGGCAACAAAAAAAAAACAATGATGTTTGCTGGATGTGAGTGGGCGGTATGACTATAAGCTGAATTTTGAGCACAGATGTATGTATATTCATGCTGGATCTACATTCCTATGTGCACTGTCTGGTCCTGGTTCCCCCTGGTCCTGTAATCTTACCTTGAAAAATGTTACTTCTTGCTACAAAGTCAGAATGTCAGACAGGAATAGGCAGCCTTGCTGCAATATTCCCTCCTATCATCCTTCCATTCCATCTGGGGAGTGAATGGGTCGAAGAAGATGAGGTAATAGGTGGCTGATAGGAGGGAACATCACAGCAAGCCTGCCTCTTCCCGAATGATAATTTAACTTTAGTCAAAAGTCACATTTTTCAAGCAGTGATTAAAAGAACAAGGGGAATAAAGAGAGGAAAAGGCAATGCATAGAGATATGTGGATCTAGTATGAACATAGCTCAGTGCATACCTTAGGTAGCCTTGTCTCTGGTCAGGTGTGCTTTAAACTGTAACAGAGACGTCAATACCTAAAGATTTGATACTTACCCACGGCTTCCTCCACCCCATAAGCATGTGTGAGTCCCTCACCGCCCTCCCATGGTCTGCCGTTCAGCCACGATCATCCCTGGTAACTGGCTCACTTGAAACAAAAAGAAAAACCGAGAGCCCAATATAGTGCAGTAAGTCTAACAATTGTTGGCGAAATAATTAACAGATGTGGATATACTCACAAACACGGGTTACCACATAGGCAACCACTTGAAATGCAGGTGGGGAGCATTAGAACCTGACCCCACTCAGGTTTAAGAAGTCGCTCTCTGTAGATAGAAAGAAGGGGACAGTCCCCTCCACCCAAGGTGGACTACATACTGTGCAAATTTGGACAGAGGCGCCAGGCAGGTTAAAATGATCTAAAAACAACTAAAAAGGAGGAGTACAGGTGGACTTACCTCCTGAAATGATGGAAAATCGAGATTGTTCAAATCGCAAATAACAATTTATTTTGGCACTCCGCAACGCGTTTCGCAGGTATAACCCGCTTCATCAGGCAAGGAGTGCAAGCTAAAAATCAAGCATACAAACCATAAACAATATACAATAAACAAAACACGACCCTAAGAGCTTGCCATCATAATACAAAAAGCAAAAATGACATATTATGTCTGTCACAGAAGGGGCGATCTGCTGTGACAGGAGACGATAAGCCCCTTTGCATGTCTAATTGTTTGTTTGCTCCTCCAAACAACCGCGAGAGCTATCGCAGACGCACGGACGCAATGCGCCGCCCCGGACGCGCAAAGCCCATAGACCCGAATTGGGCCCCGCGCATCCAAGAAGATGCACCCCGCGCAAACACAGCGCGCGCAAATGTATGCGCGTGCAAAAAACGCTTAGCGCGAAAAAATCGCGCCAAGCGTTAGCAAATCAGGCCCCATGTGTAATGAGGAATGCGACCAAAGTTGTACAATAATCTATCATGAAACAGCACATAAATAACTTT
This sequence comes from Hyperolius riggenbachi, assembly GCF_040937935.1. Taxonomy (NCBI): domain Eukaryota; kingdom Metazoa; phylum Chordata; class Amphibia; order Anura; family Hyperoliidae; genus Hyperolius; species Hyperolius riggenbachi. The sequence goes on along the minus strand of NC_090653.1, from coordinate 120,561,221 downwards.
TCATTCAATTGTCAGCATAAGTTATTATATATATCAGCGTAAGTTATTATATAGTGACAATACCCGTGTGTCCATAGTGGTGTAATAACTATCTACATAGTCGAAAAAGTATCATCTATAGAAGTGAAGTATAGCTCTTTGAATAAATAGGGAATTACATCTTACCTCAAAAAGGTCCAATAGTGGCAATGCGCCTCTGTAACTCGCGCTGCTGCTGTCTGCTGTTTATAAAGGTGTCTATGTGCCTAAATTAAAGATAGGATGTCAGGTGAGTACAGTGTGACATCACATCCCCCAAACGGGGCTTATAGGGGAAGTGATGCGGGGAAGCATGGGCGAGGTGGCGTCGGCCATGTTGATTGTGGGCTATTTTGCCAGTAGCTGTAAACTGGCTCAGCCGGGTCCCGTCTGGGTCTTCTGCGCATGCAGCTACCAGGGCTGATTGCGGCTGAAAGGATTTAACCGCAATCAGCGGCTAAATCTCTGGTTTACTTTATTAGCACAAGAAGTTGATCTCCAGTAAAGTTTACTTAGGACTTGGCAATTTGAATAGGCGATCATTTAAATGAAAAGTTGAGTTTCACTTTGTAAGAGACATTTTTGGCATATCTGTAAGAAGGCTTATATGAATGCTAATCAGGGAATTATTGCAAATTCAATCCAGGATAATGTGTGCTGTTGACTTAGATGCTATTTTTTCATTAAACAAATTAATGGAAAATATCCTGGCTGTGATTAAGTCAGCCAGATGAAATAAATGTCTGATGTGGAAACACTGACAAAAGAGCCTCATTAAGACAAAATGTGCTGAGCTATATACACTATAGAGTTTTTCACTTTGTTACTTGAACTATTGTTCTTTGTTTCAAAATTTGCAAAGATCAGAATTAGGTTGATGTTGAGAGACAAATGTAAATGTAATTGACCTGAAATGTTAAAAAGTAGCAGTAATAGAAGCAAAATAAAAATAGATTTCCAAAATGTACAGTAAAAGATGGTTAACTGAGGGTGCGTACAGACACGCGACTATAGTCGTTTAAAACGATCATTACCGACGGCATTGCCCGACGATCGTTCGTAAAAAGTGCACGAACGATCATTAAAACGACTGACCAACGAGATATGTCGTTGGTAAAGAACGATCCATTCTGCCAGATCTTTTCCAACGGCCATCGTTCAAAAAGTAATGTCTGTACAACGATCGGTCGTTGATCGTTCGTTCTCAAAGCTTTGCACATGCTCAAACAGTTCTTTTTGACACTTGTGTTTGATATTAGTTTATACATCATGTTGCGCACGCAACGCTCGTTCCAAGATCGTTCGTACACGAACGATGTTCAAAGTAGCCTTTCTTCAAACGATCATCAGCCGATACCTCCTTTAACATCGTTCGTCGTTCAGAACGAACGATCGTTATCGTATGTCTGTACGTACCCTAAGTTAGTAAGAAAATATTTAAAAATGTATTTTATAATTTTATAATTTCTAACTCAATGGAGAGAGTGAGTGTGTGTGTGTGTGTGTGTGTGTGTGTGTGTGTGTGTGTGTGTGTGTGTGTGTGTGTGTGTGTGTGTGTGTGTGTGTGCGCATGCGTGCGTCATCAGGATTGTTGTCGCTTATGGAGGTATTCAATTTTCGCATTTCAGCTCTCCTCCCATTCATTCACCAATAACTGTATCACTATTTATCACACCTGAATGGTCTATATCATGTTTTTTAGGCTTTTTGTGGGTGATATATATTAGTAATCATGGTATTCTCTATGCATTTTAAAGGAAAAGGAGAAAAAAAAAAGAAGAAAAAAATAAACTATTTCATCATTTCCATCCACTATATCCTCTATAATAAAACCCTAAGGTCGCTGCGTCCGTGTTCCTGTGTGTGCCCCTGCGTGCTACTGCACATGTGCCGCAGGGACAGTCGTTGGACGGGAGCAGTACAGGTAGAGAGCACGCACACGTGCGCCGGGGGCGCGCGCGCGTGCGTGCTGATAGGTGGTGGCGGTGACGGCCCTAGCCCGTTATTAAACGGACTAAGGTCTCTAGTTTTTAAAAGAAATAATCCTACCATAGATAAGACCCACATATTTTCGCCTCAATTCACTAAGCAGTTTAGTCTAGTCTACAGATGGTTTTTAGTCTACTGTTGTTTGGTGTAATGTTTTAGACTTGTTTTTAGACCTGGTCTAACATTCAGTACTTACACAACTCACAAAGGCAAACAAGCAGTAACCACGCCCACTTTTTCTGACAGAGATTAGCCAGCTGATTTCTGCAATTAAAGTAATTCTGTGAGGTATTTTAGATGTGACGATGGAACCTTTTGAATTAATTATGCAGGAGTTTAATTGTATGCAGAGGAGAGCTCATCAAAGGAGAAGGATGTCAGTCATAGCTACTCATTTGTGAATTGCATCTTTTGATCATTTCCCCTGCTTTACCGACCCAACCTAATTACCAAATGTTTTAGATCAGGTCTAAAAACAGGTCTAAAACATCTGGTAATAGTGAATTCCCCTTTGATACAACTGACCAAACCATCAGTAGACTAGTCTAAACTGCTTAGTGAATTTAGGTCTTTATTTGCAGATTTGTCCTGCTTATTCCAAAATTTAAATTGTGTCCCTAGTGCAGTGTATGGGGATAATATATTATTTGGAAATACTTTTTTTGTTTGTTTGTTTGTTTTCTTATTGTACCCTAGCAATAATTGTAAGCCCTTATTTGCAAAAATGGCATACATATCTAAAAAGTCTCTAAGGTAATAATTTATGTATTCTTTTTAGATTCTGTCACTTTCTTTTCTTTTTACAATCTTTTTGTTTTGGTAAAGAATATATGATAATAAAATTGTATTGCTTTTGATTCAGTTTGTCACGGTTTCTCACAAAAAAAAGAATTCATAAGACTTAGGCCTCAAGCCTAAAATACCATAAAATCTATTCTACAGCTTATCATGGTTAAAATAATACCACATATCTCTTGATAGCTAGTTGGCCATCAACTCCGAAGTGTGCATGTGGCTCTGTACAGGCCTTTTTTTCCACAGTATTTTAGCAACATACTTGTTTGAATAGTCCCAAAAGAGTCTGGACAGCCACAAATGTCACCATTATGGAAAGCTAACAACCACGGCTATAAAAAAAAAAAAAAAGGGTGTTTTATAAGCTACTGACTCGTATAGTTTTGCTGAAACTTTCCCAAGTTTCACACACAAAATTGAATACCTCCATAAGCGACAACAATCCTGATGGCGCACGCACGCGCGCGCACGCACACACACACACACACACACACACGTTATAGAGGTAAATTAACCCTATCTGCCCTGGACCCTCCTTGACCGGAAGCAGGAAATTTGGGCGCATGAGGCAGGTGGACAAAAAGGGCGCCGCCATTCACTCCCATAATAAATATCGTTTAATGGGCGCCCGACAGGAAAAAAGGGCGCCGGAGAAAAATAACGTTTTAAAAGCGGCGCCCGGAGACTTTTAATGTTTTATAACTGCTTCTCATGATTACCCATTATTTAATGATTTATAATTTTTTAAACATTATTTTTAAACGAAAAACAGTACAATATTTTTTTTAAACATTACTTTTAAACGAAAAACCGTACAATTTTTTTTTTTACATTTTTAAACGAAAAACCACACCATATTTTTTTTAAAACGTTATTAATGCTTATCACAGGGGCGTCTTAGGTTTAGGCACCACCAGGGAGGTCTTAGGTTTAGGCACCAACAGGGGGGTCTTAGGTTTAGGCACCACCAGGGGGGTCTTAGGTTTAGGCACCAACAGGGGGGTCTTAGGTTTAGGCACCAACAGGGGGGTCTTAGGTTTAGGCACCAACAGGGGGGTCTTAGGTTTAGGCACCAACAGGGGGGTCTTAGGTTTAGGCACCAACAGGGGGGTCTTAGGTTTAGGCACCAACAGGGGGGTCTTAGGTTTAGGCACCAACAGGGGGGTCTTAGGTTTAGGCACCAACAGGGGGGTCTAGGGGTTAGGGATAGGTACAGGGAGGGTTCTGTGTGAGAGTAGGGTTAGGTATAGCTTTAGTAAACTTCTTATTAATGTTTTATAAAACGTTATTATAAATTTCACTTTTTAAACAGGGAAGATTAACGTTTTTAAAATTGCCCATTTCATACACATTATTTAATGATTTATAACTTTATAAAACATTTTTTTTAAACGAAATATAGCACAATTTTTTTTTAAACGTTATTCATGATTATCGTTTAAAACCCTGCGCCCTTTTTTCCCGGCGCCCTTTTTTAACGTACGCTCCTTGACCACAAGCAGGTAAAGTTTTGTTTTACGCAAAACCGCGCTTGTTCGTCCCCAGTGCTAAATTAACGCAAATTTGTGTTAATGTTTGTATCAAATATTAGTGAATTATGAAAGAGATGAAAGCAGGCAGAATTCTGAAACGAACACGAACAAAAAAGGCATTGAAGGCATACATTTTTTATTATTTTTCATCAGGTCTAGTATTTGTAAAACATTCAAATCATTGACCGCTCTTAAAATACTCAAAACAACAAACAGAAGATGGAAAATGTCATTCGTGTTGATGTTCTTTCAGGGCCAGTGTTCAGCATAAGACCAAGACACTACTGATGACATTTACTTCACTGCAGTAATACTATGCAAACCATTTAAAAAGCATTTAAAAAGCATAAGATAAGGATGTGGATGTAAGAAGTTTTTCAGATTTTTTTTTAACTCATTCCCACCATGTTGCAACTTAGGTGACACAAAAAATTGTAATTAGAGATCATGCTAATTGGTTTCCAAACGGTCTTTAGTAGTACATCCGTTTTCTGTGAATTTGCTGTGAATGCTGAGCATTGGCAAAATGATTTCCAGAGCTCTTAAAGAGAACCTAAAGTGAGGCTTCCATATTTATTTACTTTTAGGCAATATCAGTTGTCTGGCTATCCTGCTGATCTCTTTGCTGCAATATTGTCTGAATCAAACACCTGAAACAAGCATGCAGCTAATCCAGTCAGGCTTCAGTCAGAGCACCTGATAAGCATGTTTGTCCAGGGTCTATGGCTAAAAGTATTAGAGGCAGAGGATCAGCAGGCCAGCCAGGCAATATGCATTGTTAAAACAGAAATGAATATGGCAACCTCTAAATCTCTCTCACTTTAGTTTTTCCTTTAAGACTTGGCAAAGTGCAGTTTTATTTTTTCTTTGTTTTGCAGCAGTATTTTCAGTGCATACCCGCTAGCAATCACTTAATCCCAACAAATTCCCTTAATAAAAAGGACCTTCCTGGATCCTAACCTCAATCTTCATCCTAAATGAAGTTTTAGACCTTTCTGGTGCTTAATCTTAACTCCAACCCTAAAGCTGTGTACACACATTCAGCGAATGTTGGATGATAGAGATCGGGACTTGATCCCTTGGGTTAAAGTTCTGTACAATCTACCAGGCTAGCGATGCATTCTGTTGCTATGCAGTGGGCTAGAGGGACAATGCAGTGGTGAATGATGGACAGGGAAAGAACAATACTTTAGGCTGAGGAGATCCAAAATGGTGGATTATCCACCAGTACATTGCGGATGGCCGGGTCCCACTATACACATGCTAAAGAGGTATGAAACACAAAATGTGATTTCTGTTCTAAAGGCTTAAACACAGCATTTTTAGAAAAAATGTTTTACTATGAAGTTACTGGAAGGGTACGTAACTTGGAGTTCCACTTCACTCAGAAACCAACTGAAAAATTGCTGGTCTTCATTTTTGCTGGTACAAAATTATCACATGGACTTGATTTTACTATTTGAACAAACATAGCAGAGAAGGTTATTTTTCTCCCCCCTGGACACAGGGAAGCTTCGCTGTTTGATCAAATACTAAACACAAGATAATTTAATCATTATGTATTGCATTGGAAAATATTCAAGATGGGTGCATGAGAAAAGGGCGCCAGGAAAAAATAGCAAATTGGCACCAGTGGATAACGAAATCAATAACGATAAACATTGTTAACGAAATTGGTTAACGATAAATACCATTTTAAAACAGATGGGGTTGTCAATATATTTTCGTTATGTAATTCAACAATGCAGCTTAACCCAACCTTAATCCTAACACAGAACCTTCCCCTGGTGGTGCCTAAAACTAACCACTCCCCTAGTGGTGACTAACTCTAACCACCCCCCGGTGGTGCCTAACCCTAACCACCCCCATGGTGTTGCCTAACCTTAAGGGCCTGTTTCCACTACACGCAGATTCTGCATGCAGAAAACTGACTCCAATGAATGCCTATGGGCCTGTTTCCACTGAACGCAATTTTTCTGATGCAGATTTCCCATAGGCATTCATTGGAGTCAGTTTTCTGCATGCAGAATCTGCGTGTAGTGGAAACAGGCCCTAACTGCCCCGGAGCGATGCCTAACCATAACCACCCCCCCTGGTGGTGCCTAACCCTAAACAATCCTCCTGGTGGTAACTAACCCTAACCACTCCCCCTGCAGAAACACCCTTTTACACATAGTACAATAACATCTTTGATAGAGTGAAATCTGTTCATACAAATAAAATAATATGACAAAAACTATAACATTGCAAGCTTCTGAAATGATAACATACTTCAACAACGTTAATGTTCTAATGTTAACGATATTTATTGGGCGCCTTTTTTCTGCTTTTTTCGCTGTATTAACGATAAATGCATTAGAGTCTATGGTGTCACCCTTTTCATCCACTAGCCGCGGGCGTCCTTTTTTCCTGCTACCTTCAAAATTATAAATTCACTTTTAAGTGAAATTGAACTTTTGAGTTTTTAAAGAGCACCCAAAGTGCTTGATTCACTAAACCGTGATAACTGATATCAAGGTTGCGCTAACGTTTTGCGCTTGTTATAGTTAGTATAGTTTTCATCGTGAATTTTTGCGCATTAATGCAGATGTTTTCCCATGAAAATTCGCGATTGCGTGCGAAAACCATTACACACTAGCGTGATATCAGTTATCACGGTTTAGTGAATCAAGCCCAAAGTGTGCTCAAAGTTAAGGATGCTGCACACTCCTGCCCCTACCGCTTACTCTCCCGCTGCTGCAGCTCACTTGCTTTGCTGTCAGTATGACAGCAGAGCTCTGTGAGCCGGTCAGGAGCCGATTTCATTGATTACTGATCCTGTGATCAATGTGAGCCAATCACATTGGCTCACAGTGATCACAGGGTAAGGAGCCAATGAAAATATTATTGCTCTGTTTTGGCAGAATTTTGCGTGAGTGATGAGGAGGTTAACATGTGCTACATTGCAAGGGTCACTATATATGTCAGAAATGGCCCTCTTTTAAGATGTAAATAGTTCATCATTATGCACACCACAAACTGGCCAAACGGAATTAGGTGACATCAGAAATTTCAGCTGCATGTTGTTGCAGGCAATTTATATAAAATGTTTAAAGGGACTCCGAGCAGTGCAGAAACTATGGAAAGATGCATATCATTTTAAAGCTCTCTTTCTCCTCTTTCCAATGATATATAAACCGCCACCCTACGCCTTTTAGTTTTCGCTATTTTTGCGATCGAAATTGGCACGGCCGCGACTTCAAGCGCGAAAATAGAGAAAACTAAAAGGCGTAGGGCGACGATTTAGGGGTCGTCAGAAAGAGGAGAAAGAGAGCTTTAAAATGATATCCATCTTTCCATAGTTACATTGTATTACACAGGGTGACTTTTTCTGCTGAATGGAGCTGCTGACTTTGAGAAAAAGTCACCCTGTGTAATACAATGTAACTATGGAAAGATGGATATCATTTTAAAGCTCTCTTTCTCCTCTTTCTGGCGACACCTAAATTGTCGCCCTACACCTTTTAGTTTTCTCTATTTTCGCGATTGAAGTCGCGGCTGCGGCAATTTCAATCGCGGAAATAGCGAAAACTAAAAGGTGTAGGGCGGTGGTTTATATATCATTGGAAAGAGGAGAAAGAGAGCTTTAAAATGATATGCATCTTTCCATAGTTTCTGCACTGCTCGGAGTCCCTTTAATGATGCTAATTTCAAATGATTGAATCTATTCATAAATGTGGCAATAGTTGTTAAAATTAAAATTAATTTTTCAGTCAATTCAATACAATGATCATGATAACTACAAAAGAAACATCCTGAGGGCTGGTGCACTCTGTTTGCTGATCGACAGCGATTGGCAAAGCACTAGAGCAGTGTGAGAAATGTTACCCTATGAGGGTTATGCAGGAGAACAGAGCCGCCAAAGGGATAAAAGGAAGCTAAATGAGCTTAAAAAAACAAATTCTTGGTAAATAGAGGAGGTAGTGGTGGACTTACCTCCTCCAAGTAGACACACAACTACTGTAGTAAAGACAGTCAATATATTTTATTTATGAACTCCAAATATGCAACGCGTTTCGCAGGTTTGATCCCGGCTCATCAGGCAACAACAACGGAGCGATAGCATATGTGGTCAGTAGAAGAGCCAGGCACCTCTGTGGAGAAGAGCACAGAGGTACCTGGCTCTTCTACTGACCACATATGCTATTGCTCCTCTATTTACCAAGAATTTGGTTTTTAAGCTCATTTAGCTTCCTTTTATCCTTTTGGCGCCTCTGTTCTCCTGCATAATATTGAGTCCACCCTGGGTGGAGGGTTGAACCCCCTTTTTCTCATCTACAGAGAGCGACTTCTTAATCCTGAGAGGGGTCAGGAAAATCTGCCCACCTGCTTTTACAGTGGTTTCCTAATGGTAACCCTGGTTTGTGAGTATTAATATATACTATATCTAGTAACCATTTACCAGTACATATTACACTATTGGGGCTCTTGGTGTTCCTTGTTTTTACCCTATGAGGGTGCTGTCACAGCAGCGTTTTGATTTTTAGAAAATTTAAAATGTGCTGTCTGTGCCATTTTTAGAGAGATTTTTCCTAAAGCAATGTGCAAAAACATACATTCCTTTAAAAATCACTCTAAAAATTGTTTTGCAAAATCACAATAGCTAAGTGTTTAGCTATTAAGATTGCATTTTGTAGTGTGAACTAGACCTCACATTGCAAAATACTGTAGAAAAGAGGCAGGCTTTGAGGGCTCAGGCACACACACTTTTTGGCCCCCATAACTTTCTGAGAGCTTTTTAAAAAACGCTCCCATTGACTTAAAGAGACTCCGTAACAAAATTGCATCCTGTTTTTTATCATCCTACAAGTTCCAAAAGCTATTCTAATGTGTTCTGCCTTACTGCAGCACTTTCTGCTATCACAGTCTCTGTAATAAATCAATGTATCTTTCCCCTGTCAGACTTGTCAGCCTGTGTCTGGAAGGCTGCCAAGTTCTTCAGTGTTGTGGTTCTGCTCTGAACTCCCCCTTTCAGGCCTCTCTATGCACACTGCCTGTGTATTATTTAGATTAGTGCAGCTTCTTTCTTCTCTCTTATCTTTTACAAGCTGTATAAATCGTCCTCTGAGCTGGCTGGGCTTTCACATACTGAAGAATTACAGACAAGGGCAAAGCTGTTTGCAGGAAGAAAAGAGCAGCCTGAAACTTCAGTGCATGAGAGATGCAGGGGGAAAGAAACACACAAATGATCTCTTGAGATTCAAAAGGAAGGGTGTATACAGCCTGCTTGTGTATGGATGTATTTTCTATGTGTGGACATACTGTACATCAACCTACTTCCTGTTTTGGTGGCCATTTTGTTTGTTTATAAACAAACTTTTAAAAACTGTTTTTAACTACTTTTAATGCGGCGAGGAGCGGCGAAATTGTGACAGCGGGTAATAGGAGATGTCCCCTAACGCACTGGTATGTTTACTTTTGTGCAATTTTAACAATACAGATTCTCTTTAAATTAAAATCGCTGTAAAATTGTGATTGCGGTAAAATCGCACAATTTTCACGTTTGCAATTTTACCACGATTTTGCCGCAATTTTAATGTAAGTCAATGGGAGTGTTTTTTTTAAACCTCTCAGAAAGCTCTGGAGGCCAAAAACCGATCAGAAAAGCGCTTATAGTATCTCTGAGCCCTAAGGGCCCATTCACACTTGAAAAAGGCAAAACACTTAGCGCAAGCGTTTTAAGCGGGTGATTTGTCCGTGATTATCGCGGTAAAATTACTGTACAAATTTGTGTTTGATGAGCGATCCTAATTAACACTTCTATAGCACGCTAATCGTGATCGCTCCTGAATCGCTAAAAAATGCTGCATGCAACACGTTTACAATTTGCGCTAATTGAGATACGCCCGCGATCGGCGGCAATCGCGTCAGTGAGATCACTGTCATATACTTAATATTGAGCTAGCACTTTAAAAAGCGCTAGTGCTTCTGCGTTTAGTGGGAATCACCTGCTAATTGCCTAGATGTGAACGAGCCCTTAGGTGTAAAAGTTACCACTTTCATTTTCATCATCCATAGAGGTCATAAGGTCCATGGGTGGTCATAGTTCCTTTGCTTTAAGACGACCAGCAAACCATAGATAACCACAAGAAAAATCCTCTAAAAGCTCATAAATAAGCATGGTAAGCAGAGTCACAGTTCAGGCAGCAAAGCAAGATCAAGCTGCTGAACCAACAGTGATAACGACTATGATTTGGGGGTTTTGCAAGGGTTTTATTTATTTATTTATGTATTTATATAGCGCCAACATATTACACAGCACTGTACAGAGTATATTTTCTTGTCACTAACTGTCCCTCAGAGGGTCTCACAATCTAGTCCCTACCAAAGTCATACGTCTATGTATGTATTGTGTAGTGCATGTATTATAGTCTAGGGCCAATTTTAAGGGGAAGCCAATTAACTTATCTGTATGTTTTTGGGATGTGGGAGGAAACCAGACTGCCAGGAGGAAACCCACACAGACACAGGGAGTGTAACGATTGTGGAACTTTCTCCGTGATCAGCGCACAACGCGTGCGCTGATACGGCGGAAATCCTCCACAAGCGTATATTTGCAGGCACCCAGCAAAAGGTGCTACGCACCCGTAGAGGGAAAATTCCTGTTGGCAGATGGCGCTGGGGAGTGCAGAGGAACCAATCCTCTGTACCTCCACAAATGCCAGACAGGAATTTGTATGAAGCGCAGAACACAATCGCAAGAGAGGCGATTGCGAATGAGAACGAGCAAAGGGACAGGTTGTATGTGTGTGCGCCAATCCAGTCGCCACCCCGCGACCGCGCACACACAACAGCAGATATGAAATAGGAACGCGATCGCGAGAGGTGCGATCGTCAGACGTGACACAAGGCAGATCAGGACAGAATACGAGGGTAGCAAAGGCACAGTAAATAATACAATGAGAAGATGCGGAAAACAACAAACGCTAGCTAACCGTGAACACCGCACTCATTCGCAACAGTGCACGCGGTTATGCGCGGTCTCCACGTGATAAGCACAATAGAGACAAGCACGCCTAACTAACCATCGACAGACAAACATGAAACAGAGGACGCGAACGCTTGCTTAACGGTTACCTCACCGAGCCTCCAGCAAGCGGTCGTAGCAGATAAGACAGACACACGAAAACAGGGACAAGCGAGAAATAGGATCCACAGCACTAGCGAAAAGTGGCTAGTGCGATCCAAGTACAGAGTAGCAAAACAGAAGGATCCCCAGCGCTAGCAAAAAGTGGCTAGCGCGATCCCAGAAGACAGAACAGAAGGATCCCCAGCGCTAGCGAAAAGTAGCTAGTGCGATCCCAGGAGACAGAACAGAAGGATCCCCAGCGCTAGTGAAAAGTAGCTAGCGCGATCCCAGGAGAACAGAAGAGATAGCTGGTAGCAACCGCTGCACCAGCTATACTCCAAGAACAGAGATCAGAACCATTTCCTGTCGACCACCATAGGGACAGGACAATGGCAACAGGCAAGACAAGACAGAACAGGCAATACAGATAATACAATCCTAACTGCACTAGGGAAATCTGCCTAGCGCAGATTCAGGAATTACTCTAAGCTGATGTTCAAACAGAGAGCAAGGCTGACACCCCACCAGGAGTGTTACATAGGACGAAATCCTTATGAACAGCGAAGCATTGTGGGAAAGACATAGTACTTATAGTACACGCCTCCAATGAATGTGGCCAGGCAATTTGCATGACAACGAATGCAAATTCCTCTGCAAGCACAAGCTGCAAAACTGACAGAAGCTCTTCTTTCCAGAGTCCTGCAGCATGCAAATCAAAACAATGGTCAAAAAGCTGCCTGCCTGCACAGGCAGCTGAGCAAATCATCACAGGGAGAACATACAAACTCCTTGCAGATGTTGACCTGGCTGCGATTCGAACCAGGGACCCAGTGTTGCCAGGCAAGAGCACTAACCACTATGCTGCCCACGGTGGGAGGGTAAAAATTACTCGAGTGTCCACTATGTCTTCTAACCTTCCTGTAGCTTGTAGCAGCTTTCCGCCATCTGTGCCTGTCTCCCGGGGTGTCGCCTGGGAGCTGTGCACGGAAGACAGCAGAAAGCTGCTAGGAGCTACAGGAAGGTTAGAAGATGGTTTTGCAGTTGCTCAAGCAACTGGTAAGCACAAGTATCTGGCACCTGGCGATCCCCATCGGTGCCAGGTACCAGGGACTTTGCGGTAGTTGTGCAGGGCCCTGCATCAAGCATCATTTACTGCCGGAGTCCAGAACGCCATCCACCTACCAGCTGTTTCGTCACATTATAGGCTTCATCAGAGGTGTATGGTCGTGTTCTTCATGAGACTGGCAAGAGCAGTTTAGTGGGCACCTAAGTTTAGTGGGCTATTTTTTTTTACTTGGCTATAAAATATTGTAGTGGTTTAAGCCTCTTCATAAACAAAGTCTGAATTGTCAGTTACGGAAGATGAGTGTTAAAGAGGAACTGAAGAGAGAGGTATATGGAGGCTGCCATGTTTATTTCCTTTTCAACAATACCAGTTGCCTGGCAGCCCTGCTGATCCTCTGCCTCTAATACTATTAGCCAAAGCCCCTGAACAAGCATGCAGCAGATCAGGTGTTTCAAACTTTAAAGTCAGATCTGACAAGACTAGCTGCATGCTTGTTTCTGGTGTTGTTCAGGTACTACTGCAGAGAAATAGACCAGCAGGGCTGCCAGGCAACTGGTATTGATTAAATAAATAAATATGGCAGCCTCCGTATACCTCTTACTTCAGTTCCCCTTTAAATGGATATCTAAATAATTTAGAATGGCTAAGCTTCTGTTTAGAAATGCAGTAAGAAACTTACTAGCACGTTACTGGCTCTTGCTAAATAGTAATGATATAGATATGAGTTAGACTTACTCCTAAGTTCGAGACCTTAAAAATGAAACTTCCAGAACGTTATAACGTACTGCAAGTCAAACTTGTAGCATATGTTTAGGATTAGATTATTTTATGAAAAATCAATAAATCTCAAAAGATGTTCTATAGTTTGTCCTAAAGACATCACTGATATAATTGACATATGCACACATCATGCTTTCTCATTCACAGTTAATTTGTTGTATACGTTGAAAAGGATCTTTTAGTTTCTGAACACAATATAATTACCTTTTAAAACCACTTTATGAAATACATTTCAGTAAAGCATGAATGATCTGTTCATTTGCTAACTATAAATGAACCATATGCTCTTAAATGTAAGGTGATGCTAAATAGTAAGCTGATAATCTTAATTGCAAAAATATGTTATTGCTAAATTGTAGATGGGTTACTATAGCAATGTTAAATAAAGATCATGCTGTAGTAAACCACTTGGGGGAGCTATATGACTTTACATGGGAACTGAGGTTCTGATCTGTGGATTATAATAACAATTTAGACCCAAAGAAATAATGTAATATTTTTTTTTCTAACACCAATAAGTCCGGTATTAATTGTACTATTGGACCGTGTCCCTCTTTATGACAGTATTAAAAAGTTTGCTTTGTTTTATAGTGAATTGCTTGATGAAACTGCTATACATATGCTAAGTTTGAAACTATTTGTAGCTTTGTTTGAAGAACTGTAAAAACTGAATAGAGGAAGCAAATAGCACAGCTACAGTATAGTTGATATGAAAGTAAAAACCTATATTTGTTGTCCTTGATACTGCTTATGATAGAAAAGGTTCCTCACTCATAACAGCAACCCTCTTCACCCCCGATGATTCCATCTTAATATAAACTTGCATAGGTATTCTGCAGCCACCTACATCCCACATGGCCATACTCAAGCCAACACACTGTTGCACAATACCAGGGCAGGGGAGAACATTTAAAGGCCCTGCATGTTAATTTGGGTGCGAGATATTGAGGATAGTAGAATATCAGTACCACCTGTAATTGATAGTAGAATATCACTTATGTTACCAATATTCTACTATCTCATCCTATCCTCACACTAACCTACACCTATCTACGCCTAACACTATTCTACTTCCTACCTATGCCTAACACTGCCACTGCTCCACTGCCACTTCCACTTTCTCCACTGCTACAGTGTTCAGCTACGTAGTAGAAAATTTCACCCACTGTCCCCACCACTACGGAGTTCAGTTATACAATTGCCATACTCCATCACTGCTACCGAACCTACATTACCAGCTATAACCAGTAATTTCAGTATTTAAAGAGACTGCGTAACAAAAATTGCATTCCTGTTTTTTATCATCCTACAAGTTCCAACTGCTATTCTAATGTGTTCTGCCTTACTGCAGCACTTTCTGCTATCACAGTCTCTGTAATAAATCAATGTATCTTTCCCCTGTCAGACTTGTCGGCCTGTGTCTGGAAGGTTGCCAAGTTCTTCAGTGTTGTGGTTCTGCTATGAACTCCCCCTTCCAGGCCCCTCTGTGCACACTGCCTGTGTATTATTTAGATTAGAGCAGCTTCTCTCTTCTCTCTTATCTTATACAAGCTGGATAAATCGTCCTCTGAGCTGGCTGGGCTTTCACATACTGAGGAAATTCAGACAAGGGCAAAGCTGTTTGCAGGAAGAAAAGAGCAGCCTGAAACTTCAGTGCATGAGAGATGCAGGGGGAAAGAAACACACAAATGATCTCTTGAGATTCAAAAGGAAGGGTGTATACAGCCTGCTTGTGTATGGATGTATTTTCTATGTGTGGACATACTGTACATCAACCTACTTCCTGTTTTGGTGGCCATTTTGTTTGTTTATAAACAAACTTTTTAAAACTGTTTTTAACCACTTTTAATGCGGCGGGGAGCAGCGAAATTGTGACAGAGGGTAATAGGAGATGTCCCCTAACGCACTGGTATGTTTACTTTTGTGCGATTTTAACAATACAGATTCTCTTTAACAAAGGTGTCTATGGCAGTGCCCTATTTCTTGGCTGTGAATCGGTCCCCTAAATTACCTGCTTCAGGGCAGGGTATCTGTAACATAGCTAGTGACTGTGTGCCTACAAGTCCATTAACTACCTGTTAATGCTGCTGAACAAACAGTTTCCTTCATTCTGCAGACCCGTGACAAGCAGCGCAGGGAGAAAAGAGATTAACCTGACAGAAGTCAAATTACTTACTGTACATGGTAAATAAAAGCAAACAGCTCTTACTTTCTGGATGATCCTAGAACATTATGTACATGAAGTGAAATTCCACTCTTTTTCATTGAAAAAAACAAATTATCCCCTCAATTTAAATCTTTACACTATGAGGGGGGTTTTCATGAATTATTTCCATTTTGTTTCCTCAGTTGTAACCACAGAGAAGCAAAGTTAGTATTGGGCCTCTCAGTTTTCTCATTAGAACAGGTGATGCTGCTTCACAGTTGCAATGCTCAGCTAATTGCACATATAGCATACAAGAGTTTTGTTACTGGGTGGTTGATATTTTTAAGAAAATACTAAAAAGTACACAATAAACAGTACACAAAAAACTCGGCACCCGGCTGGGGTATCGGGATAAGGTCACTCCGCTGTAAGGAAAAACTGAATGCTCTCACCTCTCTTCTCCTTCCTTTGATGCAGCTCCACCGAGACATGGTCACAGTTGTAGGAAATAAAGAAACGCAGTTAGTGCAGAAAGATGCAGACTGGACACTGCCTCACCGTTGATTAATTGCTTGCATTAGGGGTACAGCTATCTAGGTTCACTTTAAAAAATACATTGGCATATACATCATTGATGTACAGTATATGCCAGTGTGTATTGAAAGTGTATCTGGATGGCTGTACCTCTGATGAAAGCAATAAACCAACGGTGAGACAGCGTCCGGTCTGCATCTTTTTGCTCTATATTTAAAAACTACAGATTGCATGCTTTAAAAACATTTGAGTGTCCATGATCTTTAAGACATGCAGAGAATACTGAAAATTAAAATGTAAAGATTTCAACATTAACCACTTCCTTACCACAGTTTTTCCCCCTTCAAAACCAGAGCAATTTTCATTCGCCAATAACTTTATCGCTACCTATCACACTGAAATGATCTATACATTTTTTTTTGCGTTACAAACTAGGCTTTCTTTAAGCAGTACTTTTTGCTAAGAATTATTTTATTTTATATGCATTGTGCAGGGAAGAAGAAGAAGAAAAAAACTGAAAAAATTCACCATTTCTCAGCATTTAGCCATTGTAGTTTAAAAATAAAATGTACTTTTGTTGATAAAACAGACACATTTTATTTGCCCATTTTTCCGGTTATTACGTTTAAATTGTGTCCCTAGTACAATGTTTGGCTATAATTTTTTTATTTGGAAATAAAGGTTATTGTTTTCTGTTTAGTGTTTTTTTTTTTGTTTTTTTTTTTTTACTATAACAATTACAAGCCTTTATTTACAGTAATATACCCTCACGACATACATATTAAAAAAAGTTCTGAAGGTAAATTTTTATTTAGTATTTTTTTTAATGATGTACATTTTTAAAAAAAAATTATCAAGTGTTTTATTTTGGTAGCTATGGGGTAGGGGTGGAAGGAGCTAAAAATAATAAAAATCTATTTAATTTTTCTATGTGAAAATGTATTTTGTTATATTTGGGTTTAGTTTCACTTTTTGGCCACAAGATGGTGCTACACTAAGTTCTGTGTTCTAAAAATTGAAGATGGAACTAGGTGTTACAGGTGTTGTTTACAGTCAGGTGCTTTTAGAATCAGAGCTGCCAGAGGCTATGATTCATCAGAGGCACGGAGATCAGGTTTAAGAAAAGCTGTTTCTCATTACCCAATCACGGAGGGGCAGGATTGTGTTGAATGCGAATGGGAGACACGTGTTGATCTTGAGCACTGCCAGTAAGGCCTTGTTTCCATCTGTGCGCTTCTATCCACGTTTGTCAGCTTTTTATCAGCACATCAATGTTACAGATTGATACATGTTGCTGAAAAGTGAACAGAAGCGGATAGAAGCGCACAGATGGAAACAAGGCCTAAGCATACAGAGACAAGGTCTAAGTCACTTTAAAGTGGACCTGAACTCAGAACTACTTCTCTGCTCTAAAAGATAAGCAACAGCATAATAACCTGTAAAAGAAAAAAAATTGTTACCGCTGATACAAATCCTGCAATAAATCTGCAGTGTTTCTACTTCCTGCTTTCATGGAAGCAGACATATCGTTAACATGCTATGTTTTCTCAATTACTTTTCTGCCATGGCAGTCAGCTGACACAGCTGAGGGATTAAATTACAATTTGTGCTTAGTCACAGATGAGGGGGAATTAGACAGCCTAAGCTCTCTAAATACAGACAGGGTGCATTCCTATGTTTTCCTTCTGTCCTTTAAGTACAGGTACAAAAAAAAATCTGTGGTCAATTGATCAGTTCAATCAATTTCATTATCTGTGATCGATTGGTCAGAAAAGTAAAAACACTGTGTACACTTGTTTAATGACTTTTCAAATCAATCTTTTGTTTCAAAGCAAAAATGTTTTTTTACTCATATCTTGTCCGCCCTAGGTGGAGGGGTGTATCCCCATTTTTCTTTTCTATAGAGAGCGACTTTTTATACCTGAGTGGGGTCAGGTGAAAATTCTCCCCACCTGTTATTACAGTGGTCGCCTGCGTGGTGACCCACACTTGTGAGTATATTCTCATTCAAATATTTTTTCCACATTAGTCGAACATACTACACCAGATTTGGCTCTCGGTTTTTTTCCTGTCTTTCAAGCATTTTGTTTCAAAGCAGCTCCCAATGGTTCCTGTGTACCTTTATTGGTTGGCAGCTCATGCTCATGGGACGACAAGTTCAGGACTCACCAATATCTGCCAGCACACCGGGTCACAAAATGAAAGAGGAAATAATCATTTGTCACTGGTGATACTACAGTATAGCTAAATTCTCTCCTAATCAGTAGACAATCCAGTCATTTTGATCAGAATATTTATTGATCAGCAGTGAATATTGGCTTGCTTTTATTAGTCCTAAGAGATTATATTGGAACTCAGTGAGTAGCATTACTAAGATGTTTTAATAAAAAGTCTAAAAGTCTCAAGTCTGTTTGTTGCAGTAGCATTTCTGAGCGGCTGTTGACATTTAGTGCACAGGTGAGTCTATGTGCATGTGCACAGGTATGCATGCTTTTATGGTCATACTAGTAGACCCAAGCCCATTTAAAAATGGGCTCTAGGTCTTTTTTTAACGCCGCTGCCAGTCACTGCGCATGTGTGCGCACCAGCCGCGCGCGCCCGCCGCTCACACGCAACTGCCCGCCCACCAACCTCCCTCCCTGGTCCCTCCAGCTGTACGTTACTGCGCACATGCGCGGTAACAAATTACCAGGGACACAGGGACGCTGGTAAACTACTGGATGCAGCAACACAGGGCTTTTATTGTATAGGATGTGCACCTGAATGATATTCGTATGCGTTTGTGCTTGTGCATAGATAGGTGTGTGTGTGTGCTTGGTAACCTTCCTATGACTGGTTGGTCATTTATAGGCCCCTAGAATAATCCTTTTTTTCTGTAATTTCTGATAAACTTCTGTGTCTATGAGAATACCTGGTGTTCCTGTCATTTGATTGTTGATGGCAGGAACACCATGTCTTGTTTCCTATTTCTTCCTTCCTTTCTATGCCTCTTGCTTAGCTGGCCACCACTTGTACCTTCAGTAGGCAATCCTAATCATAGTCAAAGTAGTCCACTGCCCACTAATGGTAGCATCCCATCAGTGTACAGCTAATAGTGCTGCAAGAAAAATGGACACAAAATAACGGTAATAGAATATAGGTAATTTTACTGATACTCAATTATCCACTATAGTAAAATACCAGTAATTTTATCAATATTTTACTATGTCCCAACCTAACCCTATTTTCACACAGAATCCTCCTTCTTGATGCCTAACACTAACTGATCCCCTGGGTGGAATGCCTAACCTTAACCCCCCCCCATCACCTTACCCTAGGTGGGTAAATAACCTGAACCCTCCCACGGCTTAGCCATAGGCACCTATTACAAACATGGCTATAAGTGTAAATTTGGACCATAGACATCTGCTTCCTTTTGTGGAATGTAGACTTGCATTCCACATGAATATGTAGGACACAATGATGCATCCCAACATTTCTTCCTGGTATAATTAGCAGCCTGGCAATGGACCCAGAACTTTGCTGCATGCATTTTAGAGGAGTTGAAACTGGAAAGTTTTTGGTTTGGAATGGTCATAGATTACATTTAACCTAAACTGCTCTTATATAGTTTTTAAAGTAATTTACATATAAGCTATTAAGCACTTTCTAACATTTAAGGCTGCTAACACAGCATTACCTTTGGTATTTATATTTATGTTATTCTGCAAAATGCCAGAATGTTTTGCAGCAGTTTAATATATCTCTAAGGATATGTTTAATACTTATCTATCTATTAATTATACAATGTTAACAAGGACAGGACAAATTTTGTTTTATCCTGAAGTATTAATTTTATTATTTATTTAGCTGTGCATCGCTGCAACTAGGTTGTATTTACCATAACCAATTTTATAAAAGAATGTTCTTAAAACCAAGGGTAGTTAAAATTGATTTCATATATACATACCTATCGCATATAACCCCTGAATTATACACGTGTAGCACTGACTCCCACAGGAGCTGCTGTAAGAGTTGGGTTCTCCTACTGTCCCCCGTGAAGAGACTCTGCCCCTTAATGCACTGGGTGAGAGAGAGACAGACTGCTGTACAATTCTTTACAATCAAACAGACAAACAGTTATATGCAATTCACACAAATAGCAGAGGAGGTGCAACTAGCTACTGCACTTAGCTAAAACATTTCAAACCCTGACTAACCACTGGCCAGTGGTGAAACTGCTATAAAGTCTGCTAGCGATGGGGCCCATTCAAGTTAATGTTGGAGCGCTCAGACCTTCAAGAGAAGGTATTTGTAATCCACATGGCACGACCAGCTCTCCAAAGGACTCTGAGCTGAGAGGGGCAGGGGCCCCTTCTCGCTCGCCAGGTGAAGGAACAGTTAAACCCAAAGTACTGTGGCCACAGGCCCCTCACCAGTCTCGTCGCTGCAGCAAGCAACACTCAGGAATGGCTTGTCCTCTGGGCTAGGTGAGACGATTCCTCCTGTCTGGTCGCTGGTGGCTTGTTTCGCGTCCAACTCCTGCTATCCTTGTTTAATCGCATCAATTGGAGCCTGATTGTACTCCTCTTTCTGCCCTGGTCCGTTCCTCTGAACCACACGAAAATGGCTTACGCAGAGGCTGGGACAGAGAGATCCACATGCCCCTCCAGCCTCTATGCTTTTGTCCTTTGTTCTCCCCTTTGTCCTCTCACTTCCTCCTTTCTCCTGTCCTCCCCCCATCACCCCCCTCTGTCCACTTCCTTTAACTCTGCAAGAGGGGTGAGGTTGCCATCGTGTGGTGGGTATAAATATTGCAGTCTCAATCCACTGATGTTACACTC
This sequence comes from Hyperolius riggenbachi, assembly GCF_040937935.1. Taxonomy (NCBI): domain Eukaryota; kingdom Metazoa; phylum Chordata; class Amphibia; order Anura; family Hyperoliidae; genus Hyperolius; species Hyperolius riggenbachi. Next base: position 120,540,430 of record NC_090653.1, on the reverse strand, counting down.
TCCCCCCACTGAAAGTCTTTGGCCCCCAAAGAACAAAGTTTTAACTACCAACTATCTAACTTAATACCTACATGTAACTAGGTAACTGAAGCTATCCTGGGTTGTGGGCAGTGGGACTTCCCACCATGGTGTGTCGGATACGGGGCAGGAGGTATCACACACTGGTACAGTGGTCTGATGGACTTGTGTCTTAGTAGATCTGCAGACGGCGGTGATGGCTTCTTCAGAACTGTTTCCTCTGGAGTCATATGTCAACCTCAGGGGAGGTTTGATCTGTCGCTTGGTTCTCTGCTCCATAGGCTCTAGGGGTTCTCTGGCAGGGAATTCAGTTACAACCTCTCTCGCGGGGGATTCTGTTACAATCTCCCGAGGTGGCATTGATGGGGTCTCAGCCATAGTTTGGGGCTCTCCTTCCTCTTCAGGCTCAGTGGGTACCTGTTCTGGCCCCTCCTCAACCTGGGCCCGTGGTATGAATTCTTGTGCATCAGCTCTTAATGGCCTAGAGTAGTTGTCCTCTATAGGCGGTGTGGAAGCAATGGGGTCAAACCGCCACAGCCATTCCATCTCCAGGTCCTCTTCCTCGTCATCCTCTTCTTCCACTGCAGTAGAAGGCAATTGTGACCGAGTTACTGGGGTTCGTTTAGGCAGGGATGGTTCACGTGGAGGGGGCACCCGCACTGTTTCATTCAGTGGTAGAAGGTGATTGCGGTGCCAAGTCTTCAAGGGCCCTGTCTTCCCCTCTGGACGGAGCTGATACACTGGAAGGCCGGGCAACCGTGCACAAACAATGTATGGCTGTGAGCTCCACCGGTCAGCTAACTTCTGCTTCCCATGAAGGCCCAGGTTCCTCAATAACACCCGGTCACCCGGTTGTAAGTCATGGACCCGAACCCTCAGATCATATCTTCTCTTGTTTTGCTGTTCCCGAATATTGGAAGCACTTTGGGCCTTTTCATAGGCAGTTTTCAGGTTCCTCCGAAGTCGGTCAACATAGCCTTTATGAGATGCAGCTGAAGTCCCATCAGTGGAGGTGCCAAAGGCAAGATCCACTGGTAGTCGAGCTTCTCTCCCAAACATTAGCATGTAAGGTGAATATCCTGTTGTATCATGCTTTGTGCTGTTGTATGCATGGACCACTGCTGAGACATATTTACTCCAGTGCTGCTTCTCTTCAGAGGTAAGTGTCCCTAACATATTCAAAAGTGTGCGATTGAACCGCTCGGGTTGTGGATCGCCCTGGGGGTGGTAAGGAGTAGTCCGTGACTTTTGCACCCCCAGCACTTGCAATAACTCTCTGATGAGTTTACTCTCAAAGTCTCGACCTTGGTCTGAATGAAGCTGCTGCGGTAGACCATAATGGACAAAGAACTTCTCTACTAGGACTTTTGCTACTGTGGAAGCTTTTTGGTCCCTTGTGGGGAAAGCTTGGGCGTATCGGGTGAAGTGATCAGTCACCACTAAGATACTTCCTTGTCCGCTCATATCTGGTTCCAGGCACAGGAAATCCATGCATACCAACTCCATGGGGCCTTGGCTCTGTAGGTGACCCATTGGGGCAGATCTAGTGGGCAAGGTCTTTCGCTGTATACACCGCAGACATGAGTGACAGTAGCTTTCTATTTCAGCTCTCATACAGGGCCAGTAGAATCTATCTTTGACTAGGCCGAGAGTCCTCTCTGCTCCCAAATGACCATGGTCATCATGCAAGGCCACTAGTATGGTCTCTCTGTGTTTTTCAGGAAGGAATAACTGCCACTTTTCTTCCAGATCATCAACAGGAGCTCTACGGTAGACCAGTCCATCTCGGAGCTGTAGCCGATTCCATTCTCTGTAAACCATCTTGGCCTTCTCAACAGATTCAGTTTGCAGGAGCTCTGGTCGTTGGCTTTCTAGGGCCTCCAGGGTCAGTCGGCAGAGGGGATCTTCTGACTGGTCCTGCTTCAGATCCTTTTTTCTAAGGATGGGCAAGCTCCCATCCTTCAATTGGGTCAGGTTGCAGTAGAGTTTGGGGACCCCTTTTGTACTGACTCCAACAACTTCAGCCCCTGTCACTCCTCTGACCCAATGTTCTGCCCCCTGGCACAAGGCTTGTATCCCTTCTGGGGTCAGCTGAGTCCAGTCTCTTTCCGAAGCTCCAGTGTTATGAGGCCTTCTGGACAGGGCATCAGCATCTCTGTTCCCCACTCCTGGTCGATACTTCAAGCTGAAGCGGAACTCAGCCAGTGCAGCTAGCCATCTGTGTCCTGTAGCATCTAACTTAGCGGTAGTGAGGATGTAGGTGAGTGGGTTGTTGTCTGTCTTGACTACAAACTCAGCCCCATACAGGTAGTCCCTAAGCTTGTCTACTACTGCCCATTTAAGAGCCAAGAACTCCAGCTTGTGGGTAGGATAGTTCTTCTCAGATGGGGAGAGACTTCGACTTACATAAGCAACAGGTCTTAGATGCCGTTCATGCTCTTGGTACAGCACTCCACCGAGCCCATCTCTACTAGCATCCACATGCAGTTCATAAGGTAGAGTAGGATCAGCATAGGCTAGGACTGGGGCATGGGTTAGACTCCACTTCAGCTGCTGAAACGCTTCCTCACAACGATCGGACCACTCTTCCTGTATTGACTCTCGAGGTCTTCTGGGCCCTTTAGCTGATTGAGCCTTGTCTGAAAGTTTCGAGTCACTTTCGTCACCTTCATTCGTTAAGAGCTCAGTAAGGGGTTGGGCCATCTTGGCAAATCCCTCCACAAATCTTCGGTAATAGGAGCAAAACCCCAGGAATGATCTCAATCCCGCTACATCTTGCGGTCTAGGCCAATTGACCACAGCTTCCAGCTTCTTGGGGTCTGTGGCCACGCCTTCAGCTGAGACTACATGCCCCAGATAGGTGACAGACGGTTGGCAAAACTGGCACTTCGCAAGGGACAGTTTCAGTCCTTCTTCCTGAAGTCGACTCAGTACTTTCTCCAGCCTTTGCTCATGCTCCTCCAGTGTTCTTCCAAAGACAATCACGTCATCCAGATACACCAAGACTTCTAGCAGATGCATGTCTCCCACTGTGCGCTCCATCAGCCTCTGGAAGGTTGCAGGCGCTCCTGAAAGACCTTGAGGCATTCTTTCAAATTCGTAGAACCCCAAAGGGCAGATAAAAGCGGTCTTCTCTTTGTCATCGGGGTGCATTGGAATTTGGTAATACCCACTGCGCACATCCAGTACACTGAACCACTTAGCTCCTGTTAGGCAATGTAGGGCATCTTCTATTCGTGGGGTTGTGTACTGATCTGGGGTGGTACGACGGTTAAGAGTGCGATAGTCTATGCACATTCGGATGGACCCATCCTTCTTCCGAACCACCACTATGGGGGAGGCATAGGGACTTCGGGATTCACGGATCACTCCAGCTCTCTTCAACTCTGCAATCTGTTCCCTCAAATCTTCCAAATCCCCAAATGGAATCCGACGAGATCTCTCTCTGAAAGGCTTGTCTTCCTGTAGGCGTATGCGATGTTGAGTACTTTTCGCACACCCAACATCAAATTCACTCTTGGAGAATAACTCTTGCCGTTTCAGAAGCAGGGCTTGAATCCTGCTCTTCCATTCTGGAGATATCGGGGAGTCTGCTGGGTAGAAGCTGTCTACAGGGATTCCATCTTCAGTTCCCCCCACTGAAAGGGATGGCGAAATTGGGGTGACTGAGCCCACCTGTCCAAGAAGCATCCGGGCTTTGATCCTCACTGGAGAGTCAGTGGTGTTACAAACACTGACGGAGATCTTTCCTTGAGCCTTCTGTAGTGCCTTTGTTGGGATCACTTCAGGGATCAACTCTATCCCGGGGGCTGTCTTCTCTCCAGGGATGGTTTCTAGCAGGACATGCGGTCCCGGCAGATCCCAGCTCAGTCTTACTGAAGCCTGAAGGCATGCCACTTCCCCTGGTTGCAACAGTTTCTCCTTCTTCCCCAATCGCCACAATCTTCCCACTCCCTCGGCTGGAGCCCTCTGTTCTTGGACTAAACGTTGGTAGACTGGATGAAGCATGGGGTGCACACCTTCTGGTGGTAGATCATAGCAGGAGGCTATGGGGGACAAGATTCGTCTTATCAGGTCTGTATTAGTCCCCACAATTAAAGAACTTCTCACTGAACCTGGGGGTCGAGAACATACAATGGCCAAGGTGTCAAAGGTTCCCGGTTGCCCAACAACCAGTGGGTCAAAGGTCAACTTGATCTGCAGATACCCATCATAGGGGAGCTGCTCGGTTCCAATTCCCCAGATCTCTAGGTCTTTTAATTCTCGCAGGGGCAGGTGCTGCAGATACTTATTATAGAAGTCTCGATATAATAAAGTCACTTGTGCACCCGAGTCAAGTAACGCTCTTGTGAAGATGCCCTCTATTTGAACAGGCACCACTGGAGAGGGGCCCACTAAGTTAGCAGGGATTTGCCCAGAAGGAGGTGTACTTGTAGGCCTGGCTGGTTGAGCTTGCACTCCTTTTGGCCTCCTGTTACGCTCTAAGCGATGCTCCTGGTGGCCTTTCTCACATTGATGTGTATTTCTCCCCTGTACACTGGGGCCCATTGCTGAGGGAGGCGTATTTGACTGTCTCTTAGGAATCCGGTGCAATGTCCTACTCAAGGGTTCCTGTACGTTTGCCCAGTCATCCTTCTGAAGCAATTGGGCTCCCGGCTTGCTCCTTCACCGGGGCCCTCTGAAGTTTTCCGCCGGCTTGGCAGGTAAAAGATCCTGTAGGGCCTGGCGCACTTCCTCTGTTAAGGTCCGAGAGTGCCGGGGTTTAGGGCATTGGGCTCGGTAATGTCCAGTTTGCCCACAATTAAAGCACTCTACTCCGGCTGAATATCTTCTACTCTTTATTCCTCTGGATAGCTGTGAGCCCTCTGGGGTAGGGTGTGCAATAGCTCTCTGCAGATCAGCCATGGACTGTTGCATCCCTGCCTGAGTCTCTATCACTTGCATCATCGATCTCTGAATCTCAGTAAAAGCTTGTTGTAAAGTGGAATTTGACTGCACCATCTGGGTTATCGCCTGAGTGAGGGCCTCAGCAGTAGAAGGGGTCTTACTGTCCATCTCTCCCGGAGCTTCCAAGGGGGTTTGTGCTAAGTACACAGATGCACTACCACTACTTCGCCAAGAACCAGCAGAGGTGGTCATCTTCTGGGACTTAGCGGACAACAGTGTCTCTTCCTCTCGAATGGCCTTAATCAGTTTTGAGTAGGTGAAAAGGTCACTTCGGTCTCTCATTTGAATTTTCAGCATGATAGGGTCTAAAGGTTGTGCACCTTTTAGGATCTGAGTCAATAAAGCCTCACTTGCATTGTCTTGTGCCATTCCTTTTTTTTGGATTACTTGGTGTAGGATCTTGTCCAGGCGAGTGACAAAGGTGGATAGGCGTTCCCCTTCCTCTTGGTAGGTATGTCCAAACCGAAGTATCAAGTCAGCACAACTTTCTATTTGCCCAAAAACTTCACGAAGGGCATCCAGACACTCTGTGGCAGTGCAACCCGGCTGGTCTCTTTTAAGATTCCGGACAACATCTGAAGCAGGGGCACGTAGACTCTCTACAATCCTCTGTCGCTTGACTGTATCTGAGACCTCCCACTCATCTAAGGCCTGTGCAGCCTGGTCTATCCAGGTCTCAAAGTCATCTTCCCCGGATGGGACAGGTATCTGCCCAGAACAAACCCTCAGTTTTCTGTACCCATAACTGATAGGTTGGAATGAATTTGTCACTAAATTTTCCATCAGTTTTCCCATATCAGTGTAGAAGGAAGCGGGTGGATATCCTGGGGTGGTGGGCATGGAGTCAACAGAGGCTGAGCAGACCTCTCTTTTACTTGGTGGCCTTTCACTGGAACTGTCTGAGTGGTTGGTTGAGGGACTTGGTCGGATCAACTGAACTTTGATGTCATCCGTTAGCTGTAAGATTGTGTTCTGGAAGCAAGTGGGAAGGCCTTTTTTCACTTCTAGCAGGGCATATGTGTGAGAGATCTCCGGATCAGTCCGTGTGTCTAAGACGAACACCCGACGATCAAGTGCTAGGGCTGTGATAGCTTTATCTATTTGATTCTCTGTCCATCCATCAGCAGGTATATCCATCACCACACTGAACTGTAGTCTACCATTTTCTTCTTCACACCAGCGGGCAGCAGTGACTGGGTCCATTTTGCTGGCCTGGCTCGTTGTTCCTAGGGCAGTCATCACTCTAGGGGCTAGGTTAGAATCCCAGAAGACGAGCCCCCACGTGTAGCACTGACTCCCACAGGAGCTGCTGTAAGAGTTGGGTTCTCCTACTGTCCCCCGTGAAGAGACTCTGCCCCTTAATGCACTGGGTGAGAGAGAGACAGACTGCTGTACAATTCTTTACAATCAAACAGACAAACAGTTATATGCAATTCACACAAATAGCAGAGGAGGTGCAACTAGCTACTGCACTTAGCTAAAACATTTCAAACCCTGACTAACCACTGGCCAGTGGTGAAACTGCTATAAAGTCTGCTAGCGATGGGGCCCATTCAAGTTAATGTTGGAGCGCTCAGACCTTCAAGAGAAGGTATTTGTAATCCACATGGCACGACCAGCTCTCCAAAGGACTCTGAGCTGAGAGGGGCAGGGGCCCCTTCTCGCTCGCCAGGTGAAGGAACAGTTAAACCCAAAGTACTGTGGCCACAGGCCCCTCACCAGTCTCGTCGCTGCAGCAAGCAACACTCAGGAATGGCTTGTCCTCTGGGCTAGGTGAGACGATTCCTCCTGTCTGGTCGCTGGTGGCTTGTTTCGCGTCCAACTCCTGCTATCCTTGTTTAATCGCATCAATTGGAGCCTGATTGTACTCCTCTTTCTGCCCTGGTCCGTTCCTCTGAACCACACGAAAATGGCTTACGCAGAGGCTGGGACAGAGAGATCCACATGCCCCTCCAGCCTCTATGCTTTTGTCCTTTGTTCTCCCCTTTGTCCTCTCACTTCCTCCTTTCTCCTGTCCTCCCCCCATCACCCCCCTCTGTCCACTTCCTTTAACTCTGCAAGAGGGGTGAGGTTGCCATCGTGTGGTGGGTATAAATATTGCAGTCTCAATCCACTGATGTTACACATGGATGTAGCTGTAGTTTTCCCTATATACGTATAGTGAATTGATTGTGTTCATTGTTTCTGTGTACCAGTAAAGGCTCGTACTCATGTCCAACAAAAAGTGGCTGTGGTTGTGGCACACCTTACCCCAAAGTGTGGGTGCATAGCCTGGATGGTGCTAAGCCCAAGCACCACAGAAATCAATAGTTCAATAAAGTTTAGGCTAGCACACCTGCTTCAAAGTGCAATCATTCTCCTTTATTGCCCCATCAACACAAAGATGACAATTGTTTCGGAGCCACGGCGGGTCTCCTTCCTCAGAATGTGCAGACAAGACAATGTGTGTCTGCACATTCTGAGGAAGGAGACCCGCCGTGGCTCCGAAACAATTGTCATCTTTGTGTTGATGGAGCAATAAAGGAGAACGATTGCACTTTGAAGCAGGTGTGCTAGCCTAAACTTTATTGAACTATTCATGTCCAACAAAAGTGCACAATCAACCCGATGACATGATTGACCGCACCACCAAGCAAGCATGGCTTGTATTTTCCGAGCACCAACCAACTAAACGACCAACCCAATTGGATACTGTCCACACAAGCGGAATGACGGTGTAATGCTGGGGAGGCATACTCTGAGTCAGCGTGTGCTGTAGACTATGTAGCTGGGTAATGGAAGAGGCTCCACAGATGGACACAGGAGTAATGAACAAGGGAGCAAGATTGCCCAGAGCAACTGCAGCTCTGGGCCGCCTATCAGGCTAGATGCTATGTGATACAATACACAACAGACGTAGTCGGTAACAGGCTTGGGTCATACACGATAGATCAGATGGCAGTAATACAGAAGGGCTAGGCAAATTCATAGTCAAGAGGCAGCCAAGGGTCGGAACACAAAACAATATTAAAATAATACAAAACTGACTGACTAGAGTACATATATATTGTGCTGATGCACAGTATATGAAATGTAGCTCTCAAATAACTCACTAGCTAAAGCACAAGTAATGACAATTAACAAAACAGACAGACAGATGGAATGCTCAGCCAATCTAGTCACTGTTTCAGTGACGGCAACATTCACACTGAGATAGACAAGACTAACAGGTAGGAGCGTAACTAATGGCAACCGCTGCTATAGTTCACCCTCAAGGCAAGAACAAGGTTAGAAGGAATACTACCAGTCACCAACGTGGTGCTGGCGCAGGTCAGCAAACGTCCAGCGGACATGAAAATAAAGAGCAAGGCATTATACATTTTTACAATAACAACTTTCACAGCATAGACCCAACGGCAACTCAGAGAGCTGAACGCTGTGTCGGGCGGGGTTTGAAATGGGAGGCAGACTTTTATGCCGGCATCAGCCAATGGATGCAGGTATGCAAATTCCCACACAGCTGAATGGTCATTCAATCCTAAGCTGGCTTGATTACCATTTGCTAGCTGAAAGACTATCATAACAAATACATGCAGTACTATGCAACAACATGCATGTAGGAAATCCAGGGCTATCTGGCTGCAGTTCAACTGCAGCAAACAATAGGAGGAATCCTGACAGCATCCTGAACTACTCACTGCAGAGTGATTGCAAATGACAATAAGACTCACTGCAAATGCGCAACCGAGTGCAAGCAGACAAGTCAGAACTGCCCAGTTGCAGCTCCACTGCAAGCGACAGAACATGCTACAGGAGAGATCCTGACAGACGGACTGTATGATATGGCCACATTCAAAACAAGTACAAATAGTTCAAACAATTTGTACACATGTGGCCAACTGCACAATATCTGCCAACAGTCGTGTGTGTTGATCTGCCGGTTGGTTCGGGAAAACCGCCTGTTAACAGTCACTCGTCTAGTCATTTGTCACGCGTAGAAACGTTTATCTGTCGTCCAACAGACCAAGTTTGGATGATAGTTGGGTGGAAAAGTTGCCCATGTGTACGATCCTTTAGAGACATTGTTTTACATATACAGTATACTGTACAGAATATATGTTGTTTTAGTAGTTTGTAGGCTTTCAAACCTGAAGAAACTGCAAGTAAGGCAGCACACATTGGACAAATAAAGTGCTGCTTTGCAATACCCTTGACCAATTATTTACTACATATTGGAGAGGTAAATTACCTCTTAATATTAACCCTAATGGTATTTTATACAAGTATTTTATACTTGTTTACCTTATTATCTAACAATAAAGATCTGCCAGGTTCTTGTCTCAAAAAAATAAGATAATCAGTCTATGACTATGGATAGAGTAGAGAGCATATGGCACAAGACCACTTACAGAAGCAACAGAGACCTCAAATAAGAAGTGTTATACTGCCCTTAAAGTGTATCCCTGGCAAACCTAATGTAAAAAAACAGATTACCTTACTTACTTAAAGGGGCCCATACACCTAACGTTTTTCCCGCCGATATACAGCAGATTCGATCACTGTGATCGAATCTGCTGTGAAATCGTTGCACAAACACTGACAGAACGATCGATTTCCATCCGAAATCAATCGTTCCCGTCGATTCTCGTTGATGCGTCCGTGCGGTAGATTTTTCTCGATCGCCGGCGGGTCGGGAGTGTGTCGATAGCGGCGTTCGAATGCCTGACGACAGACGCTAGCGGCAGTACATTACCTGCTCTGGCCAGCGCGTATCCCAGCTGTCACTGATGTCTTATTCTCCGCTGGGTTCCGGTCCGGCTGCCTTCACTTCCTGACCCGGCAGGAAGTTTAAACAGTAGAGCACCCTCTACTGTTTAAACTTCCCAGACAGAAAGAATGCATGAGCATGGCTATACTGTGTTTGTGCAAGTACGGTCACGCCTGCACAGTAAACCGGAGCTGCTCGTGCATGAGTGACTCAGTGCTACACTGCCAGCACGGCTATGCTTGTCCTTGAAGAGGAATGTGGTTGCAGTCTTCAAGAGGGTCCTGGGCAGTAGCAGTGGTCTCCAGGAGGACTCTACAGCTGCAGAGGCTTCTCACTTCTTAGGCAAGTTTCTGTTTTGTTTTTTTTGTACATTAGGTTCACCTTGGGTTTACTTTCATTTTGTTATAGAAGATCTATGTCCAGATTAGGTTTTATTGATATAATATACATTTTTATAGCACTACTAACATTTTCTTTATATAGAGTTCTTCTGTTGATCCATATTACCAAACCACTGCAGAAAATGTTTGACACATACCAGTAACACTGGTGAACTGGACAATCAAAGACTGAAGAGATAATTTTTCATCTGTGTAAATCAGCCTAAGGCCTCTTGCACACTACATGCGATTCCGATTTTTAAACGATTTTCACATGCAATTCCGATTTTAGATTTTTAATTGGTACTGCATGCTGCGGTTTTTTTCTGTGTTTTTCTTTTGATAGCATCCAGGGAAAATCGGAATCGCAAATTGGATTTGCAGTGTGCAGGGAGCCTAAGGCTTCCTGCACACTGCATGCGTTTCTGATTATTAATAATTTTTTACATGCGATTCCGATTTATGATTTTTAATTGTTACTGCATGCTGCGTTTTTTCTGAGTTTTTCTGTTGATAGCATTCAAGGTAAATCAGAATCGTAAATCGGAATCGCAAATCGGATTTGCAGTGTGCAGGGAGCCTAACAGTTGACAGCGATAGTGATTGCAAATTTGTGACCACACAGAGACTGGTCCTCCACCGTGAGATAAGACCACCTCTGAATGCCTGATGGAGACTATCACAACATTAATCAACTGGAGTCACCTGGGACTGCTGTAAGAGACTGTGACCACAGGTGACTGCACTGAAAGACTGGGACAACCTGTGACTAAAGACACAGACAGAGATGTAAAACACACAGAGACTATCAAGATCCATGTGCTTATTGTAGTAAATGGGATATCTGGCCACATGGGCGTCTGCACATATGGCAAAATGGGGCATTGGCCCTCCCCTGGCCAGCGGCTGCTCCCCCCTAGCCACCCGAACACGGAAGTGGCTAGCCTACCCACCCTGGGGTGGCAGCAGAGAGAGAAAAGGGAGCATGTGGACAGCAGTGGGGAAGGGGGGGGGGAAATTCTACCCCCCTTCCCTCACCTTTGGGGCTCCCCCTCTCTCTCGCTCCCCCTTTAGAAATTAGCTGTGCGGGAGGCAGCAGCGGGACACTTACACTATTACCAGGCGCGCGAGAGTGACTCTTTCTCTGTGCGCCGCTGCTCTGGTCTGTACTAGACCAGCACAGCGGCGCACAGATACAGAGAGTCACTCGCGCCGGAGGATAGAGTAAGTGTCCCACTGCTGCCGTCCGCACTGCTGAACCTGGGTGGTCCCTGTCACTACCTAACCTGGGGGGCTCTGCCACTACCTAATCTGGGGGGTCCCTGTCACTACCTAACCTGGAGGGTCCCTGTCACTAACTAAACTGGTGGTCACTGTCACTACCTAACCTGGGGGGCTCAGTCACTAACTAACCTGGGGTGCTCCTGTCACTACATACACAGTGGGGTCCCTGTCACTACCTAACCTGGGGGGCACCTGTCACTACATACACTGGGGGGTCCCTGTCACTACCTGAACTGGGGGGCACCTGTCACCACGTACACTGGGGGGTCCCTGTCACTACCTAAACTGGAGGGGCACCTGTCACTACATACACTGGGGGGCCCTGTCACTACCTAAACTGTGAGGCTCCTGGCGCTACCTAAACTATGGGGCACCTGTCACTACCTAATCTATCCAGGCCAACCAGTCCAGCATCACCACCAGCCAACCAGCCCAAAATCACTGTCAAAAAAGCCACAACATCATCGCCAGCCTAGCCACAGCATCACCGCCTGCCAGGCCACAGCATCACCACCTGCCAGGCCACAGCAACACTACCAGGCCTTGCTAATTACATCAGAGAGAAAATGTGTGCATCAGAATCTCTGATGTAATTAACACTACCAGGCCTTTCAGCCCACACATCATCCCCAATCCAGCCAAAAACAGTATTGCCAGGCCAGCAAGGCACAGCAGCCAGTAGAGGAGAATTAAGAAGCCAGGTGAGAGGTGTCTACCATATTAAGGGGGCATTCTGCCTGTTTATGTAAAATGCTGTCTATTTATGTGCATCATGACTGCTGAATTTGTCTTGTTGGGGACCTCATGGTTACTGAATTTGTCTTGTTGGGGGGCCTCATGATTGCTGAATGTGTCTTGTTGGGGGCCTTATAATTTGTTGGTGGCCTCAAGATTGCTGAATTTGTCTTGTTAGGGACCTCATGACTGCTGAATTTGTCTTGTCGGGGCCTCATGAATTTGTCTTGTTGGGGGCCTCATGATTGCTGAATTTGTCTTGATGGGCGGCCTCATGATTGCTGAATTTGTCTTGTGGGGGATCACATGATTGCTAACTGCAAGACTGTGGTAAAAGCTGAATCATCATCATACGAGACAATAGCATTAAACCTACTTTTTTTTAAGCTTTTTAAAACAGAAAATAAAGCTGGGAGGTTCTAAAAAAATGAATACATTTTTCAGGAGTAGGATGGATGAAATTGTTTATCTTCACAGTTTACTTGGATTTTCCATACTGTTCATGTATGAGTTAAAACGTTTGTATTTAGTTTAAATTGCTGTTGGCACTTTGCGATAGATAAGTGACTTTTGGGTTGCAGTTTGGGCACTCGAACCTCCAAAAGGTTCGCCACCACTGTCCTAAGCTAATGTCCCACCATTGCTAAGTACATGTAAATTTGTCTCCACCCGTGACCACACCCACATTCTGGTCCATGACCACACCCATCGACGTAACCCCACTTTTCGGCACGCTACGCGTGCTACACAACATGCCCACAATTTTTGGCTCCCTCCCCCCTTTTTTTGCCCCCTCCTGGAAAATTTTCTGCGGACGCTCATGTCTGGCCATGTACTTATATGTACATATGCGTTTTAAGATTCACTGTTTATTATCTTGTTGGCCTATTTATGATGTTAGAAAAGTTACAAGTGGAGGAAGTTTATATCAGCCATGATAGAAGCAAATAATAGATTCAAACAAAATGAAATGAAAAATAATGATGGCAGCCTCCATATCACCCTCACTTTTTCCCCTTAAGGGGGCATAACTATTATAAAAATAGGAAGGTATGGGTGTGTTTTATTTCTTTTTTTGTGTGATTAGTGGTACTAAAGTGTTTTGTACTGATTCCCATAGGGTCAAGGTAAATATCTAGGCCAACCAATAAAAGGGAATTCCATATTCCATCATAAGACCGCCTTCTCTCCCCCCTCCCCCCAACATATTACCCATAACATTATTTTGTAGGGACACAAAAATGGGGAAAAGGTCCCCACATTAGATGCAAGGTAGCCTTGCTGCCCCTCCCTGCAAGTTTAACTTCCGATGGCATTATGGCTTGAGGGAAGTGGCTACACACTTATTGTACTTCGCCTAACTTGGCAGTCCTGATAGCAAAGTGCTGATTAGCAGCTCTGATGGATGAAGACAGTAATTATACTCTACCTATGGGCACTATGTTACCAAATAAAAAAATATATACTTTAGCAAAGCACTAAAGGGCAACATGAGCAACAAAAAACAGATTTGTGGGAGACATCACATGTAAGTGGTAGTTAACAAACTTGCACACAGGACTATGTCCTAGTGTTGGGCGAACAGTGTTCGCCACTGTTCGGGTTCTGCAGAACATCACCCTGTTCGGGTGATGTTCGAGTTCGGCCGAACACCTGACGGTGCTCGGCCAAACCGTTCGGCCATATGGCCGAACTAAGAGCGCATGGCCGAACGTTCCCCGAACGTTCGGCTAGCGCTGTGATTGGCCGAACGGGTCACGTGGTTCGGACCCGAACGCGCTCTGATTGGCCGAACTGTCACGTGGTTCGGGTAAATAAATACCCGAACCACGTCATATCTCCGCCATTTGTCTGTGGGTTTAGCTTTGGGTAGGCAGGCAGGGTAGTTCGCGCTCCAGCCACGCTAGCCAGGGTCCCCCCCAGTCATTGTGTGTCACTGCTGGGAACAGTAGTACACCGCTCGTTCAGCCACACTATATAGCATTCTGTGTACTGTTCTGTGTCTGCTGGGAACAGTGGTACACCGCTCGTTCAGCCACACTATATAGCATTCTGTGTACTGTTCTGTGTCTGCTGGGAACAGTGGTACACCGCTCGTTCAGCCACACTATATAGCATTCTGTGTACTGTTCTGTGTCTGCTGGGAACAGTAGTACACCGCTCGTTCAGCCACACTATATAGCATTCTGTGTACTGTTCTGTGTCTGCTGGGAACAGTAGTACACCGCTCGTTCAGCCACACTATATAGCATTCTGTGTACTGTTCTGTGTCTGCTGGGAACAGTAGTACACCGCTCGTTCAGCCACACTATATAGCATTCTGTGTACTGTTCTGTGTCTGCTGGGAATAGTGGTACACCGCTCGTTCAGCCACACTATATAGCATTCTGTGTACTGTTCTGTGTCTGCTGGGAACAGTAGTACACCGCTCGTTCAGCCACACTATATAGCATTCTGTGTACTGTTCTGTGTCTGCTGGGAACAGTAGTACACCGCTCGTTCAGCCACACTATATAGCATTCTGTGTACTGTTCTGTGTCTGCTGGGAACAGTAGTACACCGCTCGTTCAGCCACACTATATAGCATTCTGTGTACTGTTCTGTGTCTGCTGGGAACAGTAGTACACCGCTCGTTCAGCCACACTATATAGCATTCTGTGTACTGTTCTGTGTCTGCTGGGAATAGTGGTACACCGCTCGTTCAGCCACACTATATAGCATTCTGTGTACTGTTCTGTGTCTGCTGGGAACAGTAGTACACCGCTCGTTCAGCCACACTATATAGCATTCTGTGTACTGTTCTGTGTCTGCTGGGAACAGTAGTACACCGCTCGTTCAGCCACACTATATAGCATTCTGTGTACTGTTCTGTGTCTGCTGGGAATAGTGGTACACCGCTCGTTCAGCCACACTATATAGCATTCTGTGTACTGT
Source organism: Hyperolius riggenbachi (assembly GCF_040937935.1). Lineage (NCBI taxonomy): Eukaryota > Metazoa > Chordata > Amphibia > Anura > Hyperoliidae > Hyperolius > Hyperolius riggenbachi. Next base: position 120,525,385 of record NC_090653.1, on the reverse strand, counting down.
TCTGTGTCTGCTGGGAACAGTGGTACACCGCTCGTTCAGCCACACTATATAGCATTCTGTGTACTGTTCTGTGTCTGCTGGGAACAGTGGTACACCGCTCGTTCAGCCACACTATATAGCATTCTGTGTACTGTTCTGTGTCTGCTGGGAACAGTAGTACACCGCTCGTTCAGCCACACTATATAGCATTCTGTGTACTGTTCTGTGTCTGCTGGGAACAGTAGTACACCGCTCGTTCAGCCACACTATATAGCATTCTGTGTACTGTTCTGTGTCTGCTGGGAACAGTAGTACACCGCTCGTTCAGCCACACTATATAGCATTCTGTGTACTGTTCTGTGTCTGCTGGGAATAGTGGTACACCGCTCGTTCAGCCACACTATATAGCATTCTGTGTACTGTTCTGTGTCTGCTGGGAATAGTGGTACACCGCTCGTTCGCCACTGTATAGCATTGTGCTCTGTGTCGCTGCTGGGAATAGTGGTACACCGCTCACCCGTCACTGTATAGCATTGTGCTCTGTGTCGCTGCTGGGAATAGTGGTACACCGCTCACCCGTCACTGTATAGCATTGTGCTCTGTGTCGCTGCTGGGAATAGTGGTACTGTATAGCATTTCTGTACTGCCACTGTACTGCTGCCAGTCAGCGTGTACTGTAAGGATAAGTGAAATGAGGAAGAAATCCGGTGAAAGAGGGAGGGGCAAGGGAAGAGGTGTTTCCCCTGACGGTTCACGTACAGGCCACAGGGGAGCACCCAAGAAAACCCACTCAATACCGCCCATGTTGTCCAGGACAACAACCCTCACAAATCCAAAAGAACAGGACCAGATAATTACTTGGATGACCTCTCAAGCGTCCAGCAGTGGGTTAAGCAGCACCAGCACATCACGCACGAGGTCCGAGTCCTCAGCCAGTTACAAGGAGCCAGTGGGCACAAAGCTGACACAACCGGCAGCGACACCACGCACACAACTGCCAGATAACCAGTCCGATGAATTACCTCAGGACACAATGGGGTATTCGCAGGAGCTATTCCCAGCCCAACAAACTTCCACCTTTCAAAGGTCAATGGAGGAACAGCCAGAAATGTTGTGCCTGGATTCACAACCGTTAACTGTGGGAAATGCACCGCGCACTGAAATACAAGGCGAGTCCGAAGAGGACTCGGAAACCCAAATCCCAGAGCAATTTGGGCAGGAGGGGTTGCAATTGCAGGAGGTCGGCCGACAAGATCTGGAAGACGACGTTGGAGTGTGCTGCGCAGAGGTTGTTGTGGGGAGCTCTACTCCACGGCGGTGGCCCACAATGACATATGACGAGTTTGAGGAGATGGAAGAGGAGGGTATGGACAATGTGGACAGAGACCCAGATTTTGTTTGTGAACGAGAACATCGCCGTCGTAGCAGCAGCACAGATGAGTCTGTTGAAGAACACACTGCTGCACGAGTTCGCCTTGTGCCACAAGGTAGGCGGCGCGCAATTTCAGGCACCACAAGCGTGGAAGTTCAAGTGAGAGGCAAAAGAGGAGCAAACAGAAATCGCCAGCAAGGAGGCAGGTGCTCCAAAGTCTGGGCTTTCTTTGAAGACTGCACTGAGGATGTTACCATGGCGATTTGCAAGGTGTGCAAGACCCGCCTGAGCAGGGGGAAAAATATTAACAACCTCTCCACCACCAGCATGAGCCGTCACATGCTATCCAAACATCCCACTCTTTGGGCAAACGCGTCAGGACAGGGTACCAGAAACAACACTGCCTCCCTTGGGTTCACCAGACTCACCACCAGACCCGCCTCAGCAGCAGCAGTAGCCCAGCCATTGCGTGGTTCACAACATTCACAAACATCAGACGACGCTGACACTGTCACTTTCCGGAGTAGTGCTCTTGAGGTCTCCCAGTGTTCATCAAACACAACAACCAACAGCCCTTCCGTGTGCAGCGCTACGGTTCAGTTGTCTGTGTCGGAGATGTTTGAGCGCAAGAGGAAATTGCCAGCAAATGACCCCCGGGCCGTGGCAGTAACAGCCAGCATAGCCAAGCTTCTGGCCTGCGAAATGCTGCCATATCGATTGGTGGAGACAAACAGCTTCAAGGGCATGATGTCAGTGGCCATCCCACGTTACGTGGTTCCCAGCCGCTACCACTTTGCGCGCTCTGCAGTGCCTGAGTTGCATGAGCACGTGGTCAGCAAAATAACCCGAAGCTTGAAGAATGCCGTTGCCTGCAAGGTTCACCTCACCACTGACACCTGGACGAGTGCGTTCGGCCAGGGTCGATACATCTCCCTTACCGCGCACTGGGTGAACCTTGTGGAGCCTGGCAGCGATTCCTCACCTGCTACGGCACGGGTGTTGCCCACGCCACAAACAGCTGCACCGCCGTCCCTCCCACTGGATAACAGCAGCACCTACCTCTCTGACTCCTTCTCCTCCAACGCATCTCAAAGCTGTACCTCATCCGGAAACGCTAACCCAGCAGCAGTAGGATCGTGGAAGCAGTGCAGCACAGCTGTTGGCATGCGTCAGCAAGCGTTGCTGAAGCTAATCTGCCTTGGGGATAAGCAGCACACAGGGGAGGAAATTTGGAGGGGAATAAAGGAACAGACGGATTTGTGGCTGGCACCGCTGGACCTGAAACCGGGCATGGTTGTGTGTGATAATGGGAGTAATCTCATTCGCGCTTTAAGGTTGGCTAAGCTGACACACATCCCTTGCCTGGCGCACGTGATGAACCTAGTAGTTCAGCGGTTCCTGAGGACATACCCAGGCGTGCCCGATCTGCTGTTGAAGGTGCGTCGAGTGTCCAAACATTGTAGAAATTCCAGTACTGCTTCGGGGGCACTCGCCAAGATGCAGGAGCGCTTCAATCTCCCCCACCATCGCTTGCTGTGTGATGTCCCTACGCGCTGGAATTCTACGCTGCACATGCTAGCCCGCTTTTGCGAGCAGAAGAGTGCAGTGGTCCAGTACATGACGGCGCAGTACCGAGGCGCATCCGGCCAGCTGCCAAGCTTCTGTGGATCCGATTGGGCCAACATGTTGGACCTCTGCCAAGTCCTCCAAAATTTTGAGCAATCCACGTTGCTTGTGAGCAGTGACAACTCTTCAGTCAGCATTACCATACCACTGCTGTGTTTACTGAAGAGGTCGATGTTAAAAATCAAGGAAACAGCTGTCATGATGCAACTGGGGGAATCTGAAGGAGAAAACGATCAGCGTGATGGTACCAACATCAGGCCATCCGCCTCAGGGAACGCTGGCCCCAGCAGCTATGACGAAGAAGAGGAGGAGGAACAGCTGGAGTTGGAGCAGGAATTTCATGCCACCACTGACGAGGGCCAGAGCGGTGCACGTTGGACTTCCACAATTCAACGCGAATGGTCAGCAGAAGCAGACCAGGAGGAAGGTGACGACTATGATGCATCACAACAACTATCACAACGCTCACAAGAGGATGATGAGGATTCTGGTAGGACTCTGGCACACATGGCTCAATTCATGCTAGACTGCATTGAACGTGACCCACGCATTGTGCGCATTCTGGACAACACCAATTACTGGGTTTATACCCTTCTGGATCCACGGTACAAACACAATGTTCCAAAACTGCTTGAAGAAAGAGTCAGACAGGTCAAAATGGAAGAATACCAGCAGGCCCTTGTGGAGACTTTAGAGAGGAGATTGACATCCTCCCCCTCCTCTAGCCAGTTGTACGCAGACAGACTGACTTCCGCAAACCCAGGACGACCAGGAGGGCAGCAAACAACGCAAGCCGCAGCTAGTACCCAAAAGGGAATGGTATCGGCAGTGTCCTTGGAGTGGGAAAATTTTCTGACACCCATGCAGCCGCAGCCCACTGAACAGCAAGCGTGCAGATCCACCTCCAACACCGATCGCCTGGAGAAGATGGTCAAGGACTACATGTCAGATGGCGTAGCTGTGTCGAACCATCCATCTGCACCCTTCAACTATTGGGTATCGAAGCTAGACACCTGGCACGAACTGGCAATGTACGCAATAGAGGTGCTGGCTTGCCCGGCAGCCAGCGTTATGTCGGAACGCTGTTTCAGTGCTGCCGGAGGCATCGTCACAGATCGGCGTATCCGCCTCTCTACAGAAAATGCAGACCGTCTGACTCAAATTAAAATGAATCAATCCTGGATTGGAAATGACTACGCAACACTCCAGGACCCCAACCAAGTAACATGACCAATGAACATCTGGGATGGTGTTGCGTTTCCGGGCCCTGTTTATTGAACCTCTCATCTGTATTACATTTATGACTGCATGGCGGCAAAAAGCATTGCTGCTATATCCGCACGCTTTTTGTCCACATGCAAGGCCTGGGTTGTTGTGTCTCACAAAGCGTGGCCTTCTCCTCCTGCGCCTGCTCCTGTTCCATCACGTCTGCTGCTGCTGGGTTAGCGTTGCCGCGTGGTCCCTGTTTATTGAACCACTTATCTTTATTACATTTATGACTGCATGGCGGTACAAAGCATGCTATCCGCACGCTTCTTGCCCTCATGCAAGGCCTGGGTTGTTGTGTCTCACAAAGCGTGGCCTTCTCCTCCTGCGCCTGCTCCTGTTCCATCACGTCTGCTGCTGCTGGGTTAGCGTTGCCGCGTGGTCCCTGTTTATTGAACCACTTATCTTTATTACATTTATGACTGCATGGCGGTACAAAGCATGCTATCCGCACGCTTCTTGCCCTCATGCAAGGCCTGGGTTGTTGTGTCTCACAAAGCGTGGCCTTCTCCTCCTGCGCCTCCTCCTGTTCCATCACGTCTGCTGCTGCTGGGTTAGCGTTGCCGCGTGGTCCCTGTTTATTGAACCACTTATCTTTATTACATTTATGACTGCATGGCGGTACAAAGCATGCTATCCGCACGCTTCTTGCCCTCATGCAAGGCCTGGGTTGTTGTGTCTCACAAAGCGTGGCCTTCTCCTCCTGCGCCTGCTCCTGTTCCATCACGTCTGCTGCTGCTGGGTTAGCGTTGCCGCGTGGTCCCTGTTTATTGAACCACTTATCTTTATTACATTTATGACTGCATGGCGGTACAAAGCATGCTATCCGCACGCTTCTTGCCCTCATGCAAGGCCTGGGTTGTTGTGTCTCACAAAGCGTGGCCTTCTCCTCCTGCGCCTCCTCCTGTTCCATCACGTCTGCTGCTGCTGGGTTAGCGTTGCCGCGTGGTCCCTGTTTATTGAACCACTTATCTTTATTACATTTATGACTGCATGGCGGTACAAAGCCTGCTATCCGCACGCTTCTTGCCCTCATGCAAGGCCGGGGTTGTTGTGTCTCACAAAGCGTGGCCTTCTTCTCCTCCTGCGCCACCCTCCTCCTGTTCCATCACGTGTGCTGCTGCTGGGTTAGCGTTACCGGTCCCTTTTCCTGGAACCTCTTATATGTATTACATTTATGACTGCATGCCGACAAAAAACATGTTACCTGTGCAAAGAAAACAGACATTTCCCGCATTTAAAAGACAGTTTTCCCTTTGAAACTTTAAAATCGATTTTCTCAAAAACTATAAGCTCTTTTTGCTAATTTTTTTTTCCTCTTGTACCCACTCCCAAGGTGCACATACCCTGTAAATTTGGGGTATGTAGCATGCAAGGAGGCTTTACAAACCACAAAAGTTCGGGTCCCCATTGACTTCCATTATGTTCGGAGTTCGGGTCGAACACCCGAACATCGCGGCCATGTTCGGCCTGTTCGGCCCGAACCCGAACATCTAGATGTTCGCCCAACACTACTATGTCCTAAGAATAAAATACAATGACATGGGGAACCAGGGCTCCATATGTTGCAAAGAAAGGAGAAGGAAAACAGAAACATATGCACGATGCAGACACAATGATAAATAGAAGACATGACAGAAATGCTGGATAAATGATTAAAGTTTGCAGAAACTGCAAATTCATAGAAATAAGCCTATTATTATTATTTTTTGTTGTTGTTCAAATAGCATTCACTTACAGTCTCTTGTAACAGCATATAGAAAGAAAACAGTTTTGTTACTTTTTTTTTTTTTTTACAATATAGTTGGTAGTATTGGTATAAGTAGAAATTGATAAACAAAATAGAAGTCAGCACTTCCTAAGATATTTTTATTACACACAAATGTTTCAAGACCGTTGGGTCTCTTCCTTAAAGGGGTCCTGTGGCCCTTTTTCAAAATTCAATTTAAATGAAGAGATATGTTCCTTTCATAAGTACTAATCTTGTTTTCCCTGTCTCAGGTAGAAACAGCTGTGCTGTCTCTCTCCTGCTCCCTTCTAATTATTCGTCTAGTTAGACGAATATTGTGCTGCAGGAAGAGGCAGACAGTCTAGAAGCTGTTACTCCCTGCTATATGCCACCCCCTGCTGCACGTCATCTGATGAGTCATCCCTGACCTTTCTGCAAGCTCCAGACAGCACGGGGAGGGAGATCTGCCTCGTGTGGCTTCAGCTCGGCTCATCTCTCAGCTCACAGCAGTACAGGGAGACTGTGTACTGACCTGGAAGCATTTTACATTGCAGCCATCTTGCCCAAAGGTTTAAAAATTATATTTTATTAATTAAGTTATTTATTGGCAGCGGAGAGCAGTGAAAATAGGAGAAAGGAAGAGGGAATAATGGGGGAAACAGTAATATGTTTATTTTAATGTGCTGTAAATTCTCCACAGATCTTCTTTAAGGCAGTATATGCAAACTCATCAAACACTTGCAAGCTGCGATGTGTCAGATTCCTGTGGCTGTACATGTTCATCTGGCAAATTTGATGTGAAGCCCTTTGGTAATGCCAGGGGTTCCATTTATGGTCGCCATCAGATTCATAACTGATGATTTTAAAAGGACCTTGTCACAAGATTTTAGATTTTTGTTGATCCACTCCTCAAATCAAAGCAATCAAAGTTATATGTCATTGTTGAGATATGGAGACTTAAAGGGATACTGAAGGGGGTCGGGGGAAAATGAGTTGAAGTTACCCAGGGCTTCAAATGGTCCCCCGCAGGCATCCTGTGCACGTGCAGCCACTCACCGATGCTCCGGCCCCGCCTCCGGTTCACTTCTGGAATTTCAGACTTTAAAGTCTGAAAACCACTGCGCCTGCGTTGCCGTGTCCTCGCTTCCCCTGATGTCACCAGGAGCGCACGGCGCAGACACAGACCATACTGGGCCTGCACAGTACGCTCCTGGTGCCATCAGCGGGAGTGAGGACACGGCAACGCAGGCGCAGTGGTTTTCAGACTTTAAAGTCTGAAATTCCAGAAGAGAACCAGAGGCGGGACCGGAGCATTGGGGAGTGGCTTAGCGGGCACAGGATGTCTGTGGGGGACCATTAGAAGCCCAGGTTAACTTCAACTAATTTTCCCCTGACCCCCCTACAGTGTCCCTTTAAGCTTCATACACACACTAGATTGTTCTTGCCCGGGCGACCTCTGCTAAGAATATAGGAATCTAGCATGTGCACTGCTGCTTATGAGTGCAGGATGAGGCTCTTGTTCTTCTTCTTTTCCCTCATCTTCTGTGCCACTCTGTCATGCACTGCTTTCATTCCTCAGCAGAACACGTTGATGGCCTGCAAGCTATTGATGAGACTGTACAACATTCAGCTCAACTCTATCATCTGAGGGATCACATTTTGGCGCATGGGGGCAACAGTCCTTTTGTGTATGAGGCTTAATTTATTAGCTGTGTTGGATCAAGTACAGCACAAGGTTGCTATCTGCTCTTGTATCTCTTGCTAAGTAAACAGTTGTACTCACCTTAAGGCCTGTACACATGCCTGACTCAAGTGGGCTACGGCGGCCAATAACAACCACCTCATGCACTGCTCCATCATCCCTCCAGCCCCCGCATAGCAATGCAGCACATTGTCAGCTACATAGCTGACGTGTCTGTACAGCTGAGTCCAGCGATGTTGCCCAAGGGGATCGGGTTCTGATCCCAGACGGGCAACATCAGAAGTTTTGTATGTACACACCTTTAAAGTGTACCCAAGGTGATATGTGACATCATAAGATAAATGTGTATGTACAGTACAAAACACTAATAACCAGCATTTCCTACTAGTTTTATTTTGCTGTCTGAAAAAGTTAACTTCTAGGCATGGAAGTGACAGCTTCTGTCTTGTCAGTACCTTGTCAGGAATATAGTAAACATCACTGATCAGCAAATTACAGCAACAAAAGTTTTCCTGGCAGGATACAACTTCTGGGGGCAGGGAGAGATAAAATACATGAACTATTGACCTTTTTCTAACTCTGGGGCACTTAATAGGCTTTCACCGATTAGAGACAGTAAAACATTCAACCTACTTTGTAATGTTTAAATATAAAAGAAAACCATTGGATTTTTATGAGTATGACATGCTTGGTATGCAATTGGCAGAGAATATTCCAAGCCCCAGGCTTGAAACATTGACAAAATAACTATCTAAGTGATACAATATGGGAAATAAACCCCTGAAGAGACTATCAATATCTTTTGATTCATTGCCCAAGAAAAATGAATGAACACATTGCTTCAAAGAAGACCATGCCCCTCATTGATTTTTACTGTTTAAACTCGGTAGTATGTTTAAAATTGAATTGTGCATTTTTTCCTTAGGAGCTATGCATAACTATTATACATTTTTAAACAAACATTTATGATTTCCATTTCCAGGTTATTTTTAAATATTGATTTTGTGCTTTCAGTTAATGGCTCATTTACTTTGCCTATCACTTTACAACCAAAAAGGAGACCCAGCCTCTTTGCAATGCCACTGATATAACTTTGTTTAAAATAAAACAATTAAAAGTTGTAAACTGCGCAACAGATTCTGCTGCAGGTGAGAACTTAATTTAACAGCCTTCGGGGATTATTCGATAATTCTCTTTGCATACAAGGACACTTGAATTAGAAGCCTTATAATGACCTACAGTGCAAATGAATGCTTGAAATAAGTTTATTTTTGGTAAAAAAAACATTTGTTGTCATGACAATAGGAGATATGCAAGTGTAAAATAAAAATGTGAGAAATTAATTTATAGAAATATACATAAAAAAATAAACATAAGGGGGGCTTTGAAACAGACACCTTTAAGAAAATATTTTTTCATTAGAACAAGCACATTTTTTAGATCATATGAAGCGACAAAATATCCATACATTTATACATATTATATGTACAGACCATTCACTTTCTCCAGGCAATACAAAAAGTAGCATAATTGAAATCAGTTATTACAAGCCTGTATTGTCTTGAACAACATTGTATGTTGATGATAAATGGTGTTGAATGCCATTTTATTTAGGGAGGGATGTTCCAGCTGCTTGTCATCAATGAACTACTTCATGCCTGTTGCAAACAAGATTTCTTCTCTGCCTCAAATTTGCATGTTACCTTTACCCAAAGTAAACAATCTAATTGATGGTGAATTAGACCATAGAATCCTGCCAAATCTGTACATGTAGATATACATTTAAAGAAAAGAAGTTATATAAAACTGTGTTATACTTTATATAGAATATTTTAGAATTTGTATTACTTTTATATGTATAATACTTTTAATATTTTTTATATGTATAACCTAAAATGTGCTTTGTTTCTTATGTAAGTGCTAACAGTAAATAGTGGAAACCCAGTTAATCAAAATGATCCTTTTATTTACTATGTATATGGGTTCTATAGATATACTGCACATATCCCTTCTCTGAGTCTACACACATATGTGACCATCCCAAATGAATTATCTCTGTATTAGCATCTAAGTAGGTTGCATAAGAAATAAGGATGTGGACAGTGAAATGAAAGCTATGAAAATGACTGCCATTTTAAGTAGAATGAGCAGTTGCGATGGAATGTAGCTGAATCATTGCTAATTTAAGAAGGACTGTAAGGAAGTTCGAAAGAAAGACTTTAAAAGGGAAATAGCTGGAGGCGTACCAGAAACAAAGCTCTGGGAAAGGCAGTCATCACTGCTGAAACTAGTAAGCCAAGTAAGAGCAGGAAGTAAGGTGGATCAGTGCCAGGCAGTCTACACCAAATGGTACAGTAAGAAGGGGCAATTCATGGAGCATTTCAGCGCTATCCACAAGTGATGTCTCTAGATACTACGTACCACGACCTGGAAGTGGTTAGCCATCCCAGAAGTAGTGTGCACGCTACATGAATGGAGAGCGGAGACCAGACCTTCCAGGCAGTACCTCAAGGTGGCCCAGCCAGATGAGAGGGGAGAGAGGGGTATAGGCGGCAGGAAGTATAAGTATGCTATAACACAATCCTCAAACCGCAATACATACTACTGAAAGACTCTGCATAATACGTAACATGAGTGATAAGCATAAGGCATATGATAGGACAATTGCAATAGCAGTAGGAGGGACTGTGCAATACTGTATATTTATATATTGAAAACATACCAGGTTAAACAAACAAAGGAGTGAATCACCTATAAAAACACTGACAGAGATAGCCACCGGTTTGTTTGCACAAACTTTGTTTGGAATATCAACTGGCATAAGTCTTGCATAAAATGTAGGATGATGCACATTGCACAATGGGGCTTTTTATATTTTTATATTGTTTTTATATTGCTCTTCCTTGGCAAAAACAAGTTAAAAAAAATAATATCCATCTATCTATCTATCTATCTATCTATCTATCTATATATATATATATATATATATACTTTTTTCCCCCTCGTGTACAAAATGTGTGCTTTTTGATATTGAGTAAATAAACAAATTCATTTGCATTTAAACATATCATTGCAATACACTGGTCTTGGGTTACCACCACACCAGTTCTTGCAGCGTTGGATCCCCGGTTCAAACCCTAGCCAGATCAACATCTGCAGGGAGTTTGTATGTTCTCCCTGTGTCTGCATGGGTTTCCCCTGGGCACTCCTGTTTCCTCCATCATCCCAAAAACATACAGATACAGATAGATAGGTCTCCCGATCTGACCCCCTTAGACTTTTATCTTCGGGGTCATCTGAAGGCAATTGTCTATGCTGTGAAGATACGAGATGTACAGCACCTGAAACTATGGATACTGGAAGCCTGTGCTAGCATTTCTCCTGCCGTGTTGCTATCAGTGTGGGAGAAGAGGGTTGCAATGACAATCCAACACAATGGGCAGCACATTGAACACATTTTATAAGTGGTCAGAAACTTGTAAATACCTTGTGAAAGAATAAAGTTATGTTAAAACCAAGCACACCATTGCTTTTCTTGTGAAATTCCCAATAAGTTTGATGTGTCATATGACCCTCTTCCTATTGAAAAAAACAAAAGTTGGATTCAAAATGGCCAACTTCAAAATGGCCACCATGGTCACCACCCATCTTGAAAAGTTTCCCCCCTCACATATACTAATATGCCACAAACAGGAAGTTAATATCACTAACCATTCCCATTTTCTTATGGTGTATCCATATAAATGGCCCACCCTGTATATATTATTTTTTTGCGGAACAAACTAGGCATTATTTGGGCAGTACTTTTTGCTAAGAATTATTATATTTTAAATGCATTTTACAGGGAGGAAGAATAAAAAAAATGAAAAAAAATATTTCTCAGCTTTCAGCCATTATAGTTAAAAAAGGGGTCTGCAATAGATAAAATTGACAGGTTTTATTTGCCCATTTGTCCCAGTTATTACATTTAAATTGTGTCCCTAGTACAATGTATAGGGATAATATTTTATTTGGAAATAAAGGTGCATTTTTTTCCATTTAGTGTTTTTTTAATACTGTAACTATAATTACAAGCCTATATTTACAAACGTTACAGTAGTATACCCTTATGACATACATATTAAAAAGGTCCCCAAGGTAAATATTTTTCTAGTCTTTTAAACGATGTAATTTGTTTTTTACAAGTTTTTTATTTTTGTAACTACGGGGCAGGGTTGAAAGGGGCTAAAAAAATATTAAAAAGGTATTTATTTTTCTATGTTAAAGTGTATAGTGGTGTATTTGGGTGTATTTTACTTTTTGGCCACAAAAGGCACTACACTTAGTTCCCATCTGCTGTTACAGTAAACAGGAACTAGTGTGTGTAACAGTTTGCTTTCGGTTTTGAATGAGAGGCTGCATCTCACTGCCACAAGCTCTCATTCAGTCACTGTTGGACGGCATTGCAGTGGAAGTGAACCGGAGCAACACGACACTCTTAAATGGTGGCAAGTGAAGTATACAGGGGCGTATATATACATACCGGTGGTACACAAGTAGTTAAAGACATCGTGCTACTAACCTGAAGAAGTGAGTGAAACCCAAGAAATGTGTTGTTTGTTTTTGGTGTTCAATAAATTACTCTTTAACCACTTCACCTCCCCAGTGCTAAATTTCTCCGTCCCTCTGCGCACCGCTTTACCCCAGGAATGGAGAAAGGCGCACTTGTTTGTTTACTGGCTGGGAGTTGGCGGGGAACTCTCGCACACACTCCAGCCAGCCCGCACAGCAGGTGACTAATTGGACGTTAGGAACAAGCGTTCCTAAATCCAATTAGCCTCGCCGATTGCGAGTAGAATGAAGACGGCTTCAAACAGAAGCTGTCTTCATTCAAAACAATGTAAGATAGACAAACGTGCAGCGCGCGATCGCGAGCCCCCGCGACCCGCGCACACACACCCCGGCTCTGCAGTACAATGATTGGTTATGGGGACTCCAGTCCCCAGTAACCAATCATAGTACATAAATACTGGAATGGAAGCAGCGCTGAAAGGTAAAAATCGCGCTGGTGTTTCAGGGGTAAAACCCCTCAGTTTTGAAATGGTTAACCTCAATATCAAGGTAATTGAGTTTACATTCACACTGTGGCGCCTCCTCCCAACTTGTATAGTCTAATCCCCCTCTTAAGGTGGCCACACACGATACAATAAAATGATCCGATTTTACAGTAATTCGGTAAAAACGATTGTATCTCTCGAAAAAACTGAAAGCTTTTTTTTAATTCGACTGAAAAATCCAATCCGATTTCCTGTTTTTTTTTTTCAATTTAAATCGATGCGGAATGCCAGATATTTCTCTTCAATTTCTACTAAAGATTGTATGGTGTGTGTTGGATTGTTAATTTATGAATATACACACCCTAGCAATTTTCTCTAAGTTTCCAATCATTTTTATCATAATTGAGTAAAAAAAAAACATGTGTGTGGTACATTGGTCATATTTTTGAAATGTTACAATCAGTCAGAAAAATGGATTGCAATTCTTAAATTGAACAGATCTTTAAAAAAATTGTATGGTGTGTGTGGCCACCTTTAAGCTCTGTCTACACGGAGCGATGTTAGTGCAATGTTACTTATCAATCGAGCCGCTGATGCTCATCATACTGGACACCTCTTCTTTACACCTTTTTAATAGGTGAAGTTTACAAATGTTATTTCTATTGATTGCTGAATACAATGATACACCATCTTACATGGATTCTCTACACAAGATATGTACCTCATGTTGTTCATTCCCTGTAGCCATAGCTGTATGAACTCAGATACTAAATTAAAGATCTGTGTATGTATTGTGTATAAAGTAGCTGGATACCTAAGGCTACTGAAAACCTTCTTTTGAAAGTGTGAAAGCACAGGTTCATGGTAGAATGATAAGTCCCCTTCTGCTAGGAAGGCTGTGTACATTTTTGCTGCTAATGTGTCAAAAAGGTTTCATAGTTATATAACTGCCATTCAGATATCTTTCCATTTCATGGGTGTAACAGAATGACAAAGGAACGCATCCAGTGTCTGCAAAGCCAGTTTTTTTCTCTCCTAGCAGTGATTTTGCATCCCTTCAGAGATGCTTCAAAGTTGTTCACACAACAAGCCAGTGACCCTGAAATTGCTAATATTGTTAAGTAAAGTAACTGATCTCAGAACATGAAAGGCATCTAGGATGCCCATTAATCATGTAGGCAAAGTGCCTTGTTGAATGACCGCCAACAAACAATCTTGTTTCTGTATTTCCAAAAGACTGTATAGATTTTGTAAAGTACAGGACAATATGCACAACAATTCACTCTTAAATATGTTTTGCCAGAGTACTGAAACGGAATCCTACAGAAAGACATACTTAGGACTGTGAAAGAAAAACGTTTGTTTACTTCATGTAGCCGATTTGACTATCGGGCTGAAATATTGTGTTATGTTCTTGTAAAATACCTGTTAACACATACAAAAAATAAGTATGTTTTTTCCAGAGTAAAATGAGATGTAAATTATTTTTATCTTATGTTGCAGTCACTTGGGTAGTTGAAATATGACAGACTGAAAGGTTTTGGACTAGTCCATCTCCTAATGGGGGATTCTCAGGCTTTTGTTTAGTTTTAAAAACACTTCGTGAATGGCAGTTTCTCTGTCTGACTGCCAAAAAAGTGTGCAATGAGCAAGGCTGGGCAGCATCATTGTATAAATCATTTTCAGAAAGTCTCTATATATAGAATAAAAGCCTTGCTGAGAATCCCCCATGAGGAGATGGGCTAGTTCAAAACCTGTCAGTTCTGTCAGATTTCTACTACCTATTGTAAGTGACAGAAAAGTAGGAGAAAAGTAATTTATGGCTCATTTTATTCTGTAAGAAACATACTTCTTATTTGTAAATGTTTACATGTATTTTAAATTTTACAATTTTCATGATAGAGGTCTTTTAAAGTGAACCCGAGGTGAAAATAAACTGATGAGATAAACCATTATATTTATTATCCTACTACTTAAAATACTCCCATGGTTTTATTTTATATTTAAACATTTACTAATTAGGTTGAATATTTTACTGTCTCTAATCAGTGGCAGCCTATTAAAGGGAGTGTCCAAGTAAAAAGAAAAACAAAGATCCACTTACCTGGGGCTTCTTCCAGCCCGTGGCAGCCGTCCTGTGCCCTCGCTGCAGCTCCGGAAGCTCCTGGTCTTCTTCCGTGGCGCAGCCGACCACACCAGGTCGGGTTCCGGGTCGGCGTCTTCTGCGCTCCACGGCACAGGTCACGTGGTCCGGTCGACGTCATCGGGACAGTACTGCGCAGGCACAGAACTACTGCGCCTGCGCAGTACAGTCCCGATGACGTCGGCCGGACCACGTGACCCGCACTGTGGAGCTCAGAAGACGTTGACCCGGAAGAAGACCAGGAGCCTCCGGAGCTGCAGCGAGGGCACAGGACGGCTGCCACGGGCTGGAAGAAGCTCCAGGTAAGTGGATCTTTGTTTTTGTGTACTCAGATGTTTCCTTTAAGTGTCCCAGAGTTAGAAAAAGGTCAATAGTTCAAGTACAGTGGGATGTGAAAGTTTGGGCAACCTTGTTAATCATCATGATTTTCCTGTATAAATCGTTGGTTGTTACGATAAAAAATGTCAGTTAAATATATCATATAGGAGACACACACAGTGATATTTGAGAAGTGAAATAAAGTTTATTGGATTTACAGAAAGTGCGCAATAATTGTTTAAGTAAAATTAGGCAGGTGCATAAATGTGGGCACTGTTGTCATTTTAGTGATTCCAAAGCCTTTACAACTAATTATTGGAACTCAAATTGGCTTGGCAAGCCCAGTGACCCCTGACCTACATACACAGGTGAATCCAATTATGAGAAAGAATATTTAAGGGGGTCAATTGTTAGTTTCTCTCCTATTTTAATTCTCTCTGTAGAGTAGCAACATGGGGGTCTCAAAACAACTCTCAAATGACCTGAAGACAAAGATTGTTCACCATCATGGTTTAGGGGAAGGATACAAAAAGCTGTCTCTGAGATATCAGCTCTCTTTTTCTAGAGTTAGGAATATATTGAGGAAATGGAAGACCACAGGCTCAGTTCAAGTTAAGGCTCGAAGTAGCAGACCAAGAAAAATCTTGAGTAAATGGAAGCAATGAATGGTGAGAACAGTCAGAATCAACCCACAGACTAGCACCAAAGACCTTCAAAATCATCTTGCTGCAGATGGAGTCACTGTGCATTCGGCGCAGTTTACACAAGGAGATGCTGAATGTGAGAGTGATGCAGAGGAAGCCTTATCTCCACCCACAGTACAAACAGAGTTGCTTGAGGTATGCTAAAGCACATTTGGACAATCCAGCTTCATATTGGAATAAAGTGGTGTGGACTGATGAAACCAAAATTGAGTTATTTGGGCATAACAAACGGCTTTATGCATGAAGGAAAATAAACACAGCATTCCAAGACAAACACCTGCTACCTACAGTATAATATGGTGGTGGTTCCATCATGCTATGGGGCTGTGTGGCCAGTGCGGGGACTGGGAATCTTGTCAAAGTTTAGGGACGCATGGATTCCACTCAGTATCAGCAGATTCTGGAGACCAATGTCCAGGAATCAGTGACAAAGCTGAAGCTGCGCAGGGGCTGGATCTTTCAACAAGACAATGACCGTAAACACTGCTCAAAATCCACTAATGCACTCATGCAGAGTAGCAAGTACAACGTTATGGAATGGCCAACTCAGGCCCCTGACCTGAATATAATTGAAAATCTGTGGTGTGAGTTTAAGAGAGCTATCCTTACTCGGAAGCCATCAAACCTGAATGAACTACAGATGTTTTGTAAAGAGCAATGGTCCAAAATATCTTCAACCAGAATCCAGACTCTCATTGTAACCTACAGGAAGTGTTTAGAGGCTGTAATTTCTGCAAAAGGAGGATCTACTAAATATTGATTTCATTTTTTTTTTATTTATAATAATATAAATTTATGCACCTGTCTAATTTTGTTTAAAGCAGTAGGATTAGCCATACTATGCCAAGGAAAAAAAAACACATATATAAGTAGATAAATACTTGATCTACTTACATAACATAACATATGTATTGCACTGTCCACATTTTGATTTCAGTTAATTTTATATAGTAAGTTAAGAGAATTCTGTTCCTGGTGGGAACGATGTCTTTTGCCCACAGTTTAGGCTAAACCCTGATGTCATTTCTGCCCTTTACTTTTTTTTTCTTTTCTCCTCCAATCGCTGAGTCACCTCAGCCTTTCTTGTAAACACAAGTGAGCAGGAGATCGTGTTTCAGATAGGCAGCTAGGCAGGGAAATAAAGGGAAGAGGAGGAATATATTATAGATTAAAAGAACCCCCAGCATGCAACTGTTTGGCACTGACTACTAAAGGGCCAGTGCTCCTTAAGTATGTGATAACTCCAAATCATAACAGCAGAAAAAGTTTTGCCAGTTTTGAATGCAGGATTAGCATCTTTATCACTTAATACATGCAGACCAGTTGCTGTTGAAATTTGATTTCTATGGTGACAATCCCGCTTTAAAGGGAGCCTAAACTGAGAAGGATATGGATTTTTCCTTTTATAATAATACCAGTTTCCTGACTCTCCTGCTGATCCTGTGTCTCTAATACTTTCAGCCACAGCCCCTGAACAAGCATGCAGATCAGGTGCTCTGACTGAAGTCAGACTGCATTGTTTCAGGTGTGTGATTCAGCCACTGCTGCAGCCAAAGAGATCAGCAGGACTGCCAGGCAACTGGTATTGCTTAAAAGGAAACATCCATATCCCTCTCAGTTTAGGTTCCCTTTAAACCATTATTGGATTCTGGTTGAAGGTATTTTGGACCATTCCTCTTTACAAAACATCTCTAGTTCATTCAGGTTTGATGGCTTCCGAGCATGGACAGCTCTCTTTAACTCACACCACGGATTTTCAATTATATTCAGGTCTAGGGACTGAGATGGCCATTCCAGAACGTTGTACTTGTTCCTCTGCATGAATGCCTTAGTGGATTTTGAGCAGTGTTTAGGGTCATGTCTTGTTGAAAGATCCAGCCCCGGCGCAGCTTCAGCTTTGTCACTGATTCCTGGACATTGGTCTCCAGAATCTGCTGATACTGAGTGGAATCCATGCGTCCCTAAACTTTGACAAGATTCCCAGTTCCTGCACTGGCCACACAGCCCCATAGCATGATGGAACTACCTCCATATTTTACTGTAGGTAGTATGTGTTTTTCTTGAAATGCTGTGTTATTTTTCCTCCATGCATAAAGTCCCTTGTTATGCCCAAATAACTCGCACTTTGTTCCAAAATGAAGCTGGCTTGTCCAAATGTGCTTTAGCATACCTCAAGCGGCTCTGTGGGTGGAGAAAAGGCTTCCTCTGCATCACTCTTGCATACAGCATCTCCTTGTGTAAAGTGCGCCGAATGGTTGAACGATGCACGGAGACTCCATCTGCAGCAAGATGATGTTGTAGGTCTTTGGTGCTGGTCTGTGGGTTGACTCTGATTGTTCTCACCATTCGTTGCTTCTGTCTATCCGAGATATTTCTTGGTCTGCCACTTCGAGCCTTAACTTGAACTGAGCCTGTGGTCTTCCATTTCCTCAATATGTTCCTAACTGTGGAAACAGACAGCTGAAATCTTAGAGACAGCTTTTTGTATCCTTCCCCTAAACCATGATGGTGAACAATCTTTGTCTTCAGGTCATTTGAGAGCTGTTTTGAGACCCCCATGTTGCTACTCTTCAGAGAAAATTAAAAGAGGAGAGAAACTTACAATTGACCCCCTTAAATACTCCTTCTCATAATCGGATTCACCTGTGTATGTAGGTCAGGGGTCACTGAGCTTACCAAGCCAATTTGAGTTCCAATAATTAGTTCTAAAGGTTCTGGAATCAATAAAAGGACAACAGTTCCCATTTATGCACCTGCCTAATTTTATTTAAACAATTATTGCACACTTTCTGTAAATCCAATAAACCTTATTTCACTTCTCAAATATCACTGTGTGTGTCTTCTATATGATATATTTAACTGACATTTTCTATCGTAACAACCAACGATTTATACAGGAAAATCATGACGATTAACAAGGTTGCCCAAACTTTCGCATCCCACTGTATATATACATATATATATAAATTCTGGGGAGAACACTGTAGTAGATTCCTAATGTTATAGTTAGGTCTGTAGTACAGTGAAAATACGATTCACAGTAATAAACGTGTTTTTGTAAACTATAGAAATAATAAAGATAACTGTTTAGCTAGTTTACAATAAATCAACCATCCATTAAGTTAAATTTGAACATATTTTTAAATTTCAGTGTAACAAATATGGACGGGGCAGCTGCGGCGAACAGCGCTGCCACCGTCGCTTCCTCCGTTCCCCTGCCTAATCAGTTACCCATGCCTTGGGCGTCTAGCACGCCGAGGACGGGTTTGTCGGCTGCCCATAGGGATGTGTTGACGCGTGCACCGTCACAACCTTTATGCGGCGAAGAGGCGGCTCAGCTGACCTGCGGGTCGGCCGACGTCACGCCATGCGCCCGCCGCCGCTGATTGGCCGGACGCAGGGGAGCGTGCTTCGAGGTCTCCTCGAGCTCTTAAGCCCGGAGGATTCAGTGCATCTTTGTCCGCTGTTGCGATCACTACGAGTTAGCGCTCAGACCTTAGTTAGATCCGGTGTGCTTTGATCCGGGAGGAAACCGGGGATTTCACACAGCTCTAGGATTTGTGCATTATATTGTATTATCTGTTTATGACTCTGGCTCGTTCCTGACTATTCTTACTCTCTAGTGATTCTGTACCTTTGCCCATCTGATCTGGTTACTGATTCTGCCTGAATATCGTTCCTCTCTCTGCTCTAGTGATTCTGTACTTTAGCCCATCTGATATTGTTGCCAAACTCTGCCTGTTAACCGTTACTTCTCTGCCTCCCGATTTTGTACTGTATCTGCCTGGCTTTTACCGACTCGATTAGTCTGACCTCGCTACTCACCAGTGAGCCCTTGTCACTGGTGAGGTGCTCACTGTACTGACAGTGCCCACCAGCTCCTCTGGTGAGGTATAGTCAAATCTGTCAGTATATATTGTATGCACCAATCACTACACTTATTTACAATAAAGTGTGACTAAGGTCTCGATATTCTTTGTATATTACTATATTTGCATTATTGGTGATTCTGTAGATCATCCCATAATCAGATATAGTATCTGCATTATTGGTGATACTGGAGATCACCAAATAATCAGAACTTTGTACTTGCTGACACCTATCGTTACATTCAGTATATAATCACAACAGAAAATGTAAGTAATTATATGGAAAAATTTAGCTTGTTATACTTCATCATTACTCAAATTATCAAATGCAGAAATCAATTTTGTGCTCCAAATCTACTTTGTTGTTTGCTGATCATTTGCTTAATGCTAGGCTTTGGAATTGAAGAAATGTTAGTTTTAAGTGAAGTGTTTTTTGAAATCCAAGTGGTGATGAGAGAGCCATCACAAATTTTAAGACAGTCTTTAAGGATTGGCTTGAGGAAATTAAAATTTTTCTGTTTATACTCCTTGCGTAGTACCTATTTGTTCCTTCCTCTTGGGGCGACCAGACTGTATCTTTTTTCACCCTTTCTGTTGACGTTCTATGACAGCCTGTGGCCTACCAGCATTGGGGTTTGTGGGTAAGGCAGCTAAAATTGTCCAGCATTCCATACTGTCCATGGAGAAATGAATTCTCTTAATACGATACTTCAGGACCTTACTATGAAAAATCTCTAACGGACCCGTGTGACATGACCAGGTCAAGTGTGGGAGATCTTTTATTAACTGGCTGTTTTTGACAATTGCTGTTAGTTGACTGTATGCTGCTGTCTCACGATTAAGCCAGATTCCTTCATCTCTCTCATGGTTAGGGATGAAGGAATCTGGCTTAATCGTGAGACAGCAGCATTTTTTAGATTTTCCATCATCCTCCCACTCATGCACATGATGAAGTACAGTCTCCCAGTTAAGAAAAACAAAAGTTTGCTTTCCTAAAACAGAAAGAATTTGCGATAATTCAGGTTAGAGTGAGCTCGAGATGTCTCCCAGGCACCACTGCTGAATATATGCAAATTAACCATTGTACCCTTAGAAGCTAAACACACCTCCAGAACCGCTGGAATGCAATGATGTGTCAGCTTGTTAATGTGTACAGAGCCATAATAATCCAACTCCCAGTTACTCTGTAGTCTTTCTGCATCATTTTGACAATTTTTAATTGACCACCTGAAGTGATTACTTATTTTCTGAATCCATAAAATTAGAGATGCATATGTCCTGTTTTGACTTAATGTTCAAATTTTCTTTGCAATATTTTTTGCATAGTGCCATCCATCAAATTGACATTTTATGTTTGGATACTGTTCCGTCATAGCTTTTCGTATTCCTGAGTGTCTGTCAGAAGCAAAGAATAGCACGTCATATCAATATTCAATCACTCTGACCATGCATTTCTCAAAGGCATACTTTTCCATAGCACATAAAGAAGAACATTGAGTTCTTTTCACCACTTCAAAGTCTACAATTTTTCCAGTTACAAGGTCCATCATCGTGTATATGCAGTACTTAGCACTGTGCCCCGGACTATCACACTGTCTGTCTCCAGCTATTGTGAGAGATTCAGAACTTAATTCTTCCAGTACCTTTCTTTTTTCATTTCCCATGTATGGCTAAAAAAGCAGGAAAAAGATACAGTTTTGGTACTTATTGAAAATTTTTCTAGAAAAAAAATTCCATCCGAAAGTTTTGAAGAAATGATCTATTTAGTTGAAATTTTGACTAGGACATGTAAGAGACAGCGGAGCCGCCGCCAGAACGCACGTGGCAGCGGACTCCGCGTCTCAAACAGGGACCTCCGCAGTCTTGCCGGCGGGTGGAGCAGGGCAGGCGGCGGAGTCCGCCGCACAGTTGTTGCCTGGGGGGTCGCCCGCTCTCTCGCCGGCTCTGAGTCTCCGCATTACGCGTGCACGCGCGAGGAGACAGGAACTTTATTCCTCCAGAAGGGGAGTCCGCTGACCAGGCTGGTCAGCTGACTCCAGCAGTAGTGTGGATTGGCTGGGGCTCTGGGGCGGCGCTGAGTAGCTCTCTGGCTACATATAGGACTTGCTGCTCAGTAGCAAGTTGTCTGCTGTCGTGAATACATAGGTGTAAACACTCAGACCTTAGCTCAGTCCCTAGGTGTTGATACCAAGGACGTCACACCTCAGTTAGGATTATATTGTATATTTATCTGTGTTTTGACTCTGGCTATCCCTGACTACTCTCTTCTCTTGCCGATCTTGTACCTCTGCCTATCTGATTCAAAGTTGCCGACCCTGCCTGTTTACCGACTCTGAATCATCCTTCCGTTACTGTACTGTTGTCGTCTCTCTGTTGCCGAACCTCTGCTTGTCTGACCTTTCTCCCTCCAGTGGAACGTCTCCCACTGGTGGGCTATCTCTGAGGCTTGCCTCTCCGAGACGCCTGCCCTAGCAGACGATTACTGCCTGGGGCCGAGATTCCTCTCTCTGCCTGGCTTGAGGATCTCACACACGGGGTTCCCATTCAGAGGTAACCACACCTCTGAGGAATTACCGCGTGGTGGATATTTCCACAAAATGTGTGTTTTATTACTGTCTCATTGTCAATTACTGTATTTGGCGTCCAGAGGTTAGTTGCACTCGTATTATTGGTGATTCTGCAGATCATTAATAATCGGGTGACATCTGTATTATTGGCGATACTGCAGATCACCAATAATCAGATTCTCTCTGGTTGCTGACACCGATCGTTACAGGACACAATAAAGATCCAGCAAGCAACACATTTCCTGAAAAAAGTCTTTTGATTTTTGGTTGTGTTTATAATACTTTGAATTTATGCCCATCCTCACATTCACCTCGAATGATGATGGCAGAGCATTACAACGGTTTATTGATTTTAAATATGTTTTTGGAACAAGTGGAATCATCAAGGCAGGTTAGTTTATAAAATACTGTAGTTCATCAAGACCCGATTCGAAAAGTAATTTTTTTTTCATTTTAACAAGTTTGCAATAAAAATCATTAGGGCCATTGGATGATTCCTGAGGTTCTGACTCTTCTAAATCTCTAAGTGCACTGATCTCTGATGCATCTAAACTGTAGTCAAATGGATTGAATTCTTCATCACTGTCAGGATGGGGTTAATTTGTGGAAGTAGTACTGTCCATTTGTACACGGATTTGTTGTATTTCGTCCAAATATCCTTCAGAGTGTTGTGGAATTTATGTCTGAATATTGGAAGTGCCAATAGATGTTGTGCTGCTTTTTGAACTTTGTAACACAATTGGGCTTTCTGTTATACTTGTATGTAGCATGCTTGGTTCAGTGGGCAAATGTGTAGCTCCTTTTATAGGTGTAGAATAAACAAGATAGTATGGATGTTCCATATGCTAAGCTGGTCCAGCAATTTCTCCATCAGAATTCATTTCTGAATCACGACTGTGTGGATCTTCAGTGTGTTTTGAGATTTCTTTTGTTTCCACCTGCTTATTTTCACTGTAGGAATGGTGACAGTGTGGACAAATATTAGAAGGTTCACCCAATTCTTCTAGATGTCTGTTTTTTTTGTTTGTTTGTTTTTTATTCATCAATCCTTTAATTTATTGTTTTGGTCCTGAGGTCATAATTGCTTCCTCATTTATGAAAATATAATTTGTCATTGGTGGAAATATAGAGGGAAGAGCATCCTTCTTCAGTGTCTTCCATTTACATTTAGGATTGTAGCTGTCCTCTGAAAAATGCTGAGAACACAACCTGTACACATCCGTGGATTTACCTACAAATATTTTTGATGCTAAAGCTATATTCTGAAATGTTTGACCTGTAGCTTCCAACCATTTCAGCTCAACAGCTCAACAATTGATTTACAGGACCCAGCAGACCAGATATTTTCATTATATTTATTGCAAAAGACTATAAATGGTTAATTCACAAACCTTGGGGCATTGCTGATTAATGCAAATTTACTATCATATTATTCTGTTTGTATAACCTTTTGCACCCTATTTATGACCCTATTTACCCTTGCACCCTATTTATGAATTCTATTGTGCTCCCACATATACATTAAATATTGTTGTAAAAGTATTGTATAATTAATTGTGCATAATCAATGTTAGCTAATGACCCTATGCCACTTGATCTGTAATATGGTTTCTTAGCATACTGTTTTATGCTTACCATATATTCCCATATTCTTGCCTGAAGAAGCCAGTATAACATGTTGCAAGTGGATTTTTTCTACCTAAAGCTTTTTTTTTTGTTTAAATAGACCGCCTGTGTCTTCTATTTAGAGGTAAGTCCACCGCTACTTCCTTTTAAAACAGTTTTTAGTGTATTTTAATCTTGTTGTCGCTTCTGTTTTACTTTTTATCACATTATCATATGCATTATGCATTAAAGTGGACCCAAATTAAAAATACAAGATTTCAGAAATAAAATCTATTTTCTAAATTATAATAATAAATAGCAGCCTTTTTTTCAGCTGCATGATGACAAATATAAAAGATTTTACTTTTATTGGAGGAACCCCTCCCTTCCTTTCATATTGTCAGAACAGAATCCGGCAAACTGGTGGAGTAGGTGGTGTCCTGCAAAGGAGGAATTGCTAATGACTGCCACCTGTATAACCCTAGTTATGAAAAGAGAAGGGTAAAAAGCATGCACTGAAATGATCATAGGCTTGAAGGAGTGTTTATTTATCTTTGTATGTGTCAGAGTGGTGCAACTAAACAAAAAAATGTTTTGGTTTGGGGCCGCTTTAAACTTGGTAGGCTGAACTTCAACATTTATCTTTCTATTTTAATTTGTGGCCAACTAAGAATTTCCAAAACCAACAACAAACTTACAGTACATTTCTTAGCAACCTTGAAAACCGTGCTGTTGTCCTGACAATGTAAAAAAACATGCTGCTGGGGTACCATAGTTTTTGGACTATAAGACGCACTGTACTATAAGACACACCTTAGTTTAGAGGGCAAAGATACCTGGTGCGTCTATAGTGCAGGGGAGTCTTATAGACCTCCCCCTCAAACTGTCTGTAAGCTACTCTAAGCTACGCTTGCTAGCTACACTTCAATAACCCCTGCTGCACCTACCAGCTAAGCTACACTACACTACACTAATCCCCACAGCCCCAGCAGCTAAACTTCACTAGAGACTACACTTCACTAAAATAATTTAAAACAAACAACCAGTGGGGATTAAATAATTAAATGCCATAAATATACACATAAATTAGGGCAGCACAGTGGCATAGTGGTTAGCACTCTCATGGTCAACATCTGCAAGGAGTTTGTATGTTCTCCCTGTGTCTGTGTGGGTTTCCTCTGGGTACTCCAGTTTCCTCCCACATCCCAAAAACATAAAGGCTTTCCCCTAAATTGGCCCTAGACTATGATACATGCACTACACCATATAGACATATGACTATAGTAGGGAATAGATTGTAAGCCCCCCTGAAGGACAGTTAGTGACAAGACAATATACTCTGTACTGCTCTGCATAATATGTTAATATGTTATGATTTTATTAAAATAAATAAATAAAATCAATTAACAAGTTAAAAGGGGTCTAATAACCTTTAACAATTTGAAATGATGTTGAAGCTCAATCCCATAAGCAATAAAGTGCAGTGTGCACATTTTAGTGAGAAGGAGCAGTGGCAAAGAAACCATTAAAGAATATACGAAAGACCAAAAAACCTGTGCTGAAAAAACCTGAAAACAAAGGAACAGTGACCGATGTGAGAAGTGCACAGGATGAACAAAAAGTGTGACCAGTAGGAGATTCCAGTGGCCAAATTGAGTAGTGAACAGGACCAGGACTGTGTCGGTAAAGTGAAACTTTACAAGCCCCACGTGTACCGCTGTGCAATTTGCAGGAGCCTAGCCGAGAGCTACTGTGTGTGCATAGAGGAGGCTCCCATCATGTACACTGTGTGCAGAGGACAAGGCTGCAGTGGAGAGGAGTAAAATGATTTACAGATACCTGGCGATGGCAACACACGTGGGGCATGGGGCTTGCTCTACTCTCAGTAAGCTGAGTCATTGAGCTGCTAAGCTGTGCGTGTGATCTGTCACCACTGGGAAGAGTGTGCAGAAGGCAATGTCTGCACTTACTGCACTCTGTGTGGCAGGACGTCCAGGCTAATCCAAGAAGATGCCTAGTCGAGCTGCTAAAGCCACGGCCTCATGGGATTTTGCAGGCCAGGGAAGAGGTGAGGCTTGTGTGGTAGTCTGTGCAGTGCCGCGATCGTCAACAAAGTGTATGGGGAGTTAGGTGTTTGGAGGGTGACCTCTATGCAGGGGGTCCCTCACCTAGAAAGTGCTGCAGTGCTGGCTGCAAAAGCAGAGGCTGCAGGAGAGATAAGGGTTCAAGCGTCTATTATTATTATTTATTACATTTATATAGCGCCAACATATTACGCAGCGCTGTACAATAAATAGGATAACAGACAATGATAACAGGGGTGACAGAACAATACAGGTAATAGACAATAGATATAACAATACAGGTAATAGCAATAAGATACACAACACAATGCAGATAGTAGTACAATGCCAGATCATAAACTGGAGTGGTAGTGGTAAAAAAGTTCCAAATTCTGGGTATAGTGCACAGTCAAGTATGATACACAAGGGGAGAGGGCCCTGCCAAAGGCTTACAATCTAGAGGGAGGGGTTGGTGACACGAAAGGAGGGGGTGCAGCAAGAAGTTATTGGCAGAAAGGAAGGATTAGGGCAGTGTTGAGTTGATGTAGGCCTCCTTGAAGAAGTGAGTTTTGAGTGCTTTTTTGAAGGTGTTGAAGGTGGGAGCGAGCCTGATGGGCAGTGGGAGAGAGTTCCACAGGATGGGGCAGCTATAGTGACGTCCTGCAGTCGTGCATGGGAGTGCGAGATGCGTGAGGTGGTTAAGAGGAGGTTGTTGGAGGAGCGAAGTGGGCGGCCAGGTGTATATCTGTTGACCAGGTCAGAGATGTAGGCTGGGCAGGACTTGTGTATGGATTTGTATGCCAAACATAGGATCTTGAAGCTGATTCTGAAGTGAATTGGAAGCTAATAACATGGTCAATGCCAAGCCACGCCCCCCAACTATACATAAGGTACATTCAGACTATAAGACGCATTGAATTCCCCCTCCCCCCACAGTTCTGGGGGAGAACACATGTGTCTTCTAGTCCAAAAATATTGATAATTACTTATGCAGGACTAGAGTCTTTGCTACTGATTTTCAATACCTGGACTAATCAATTGGCTGCCAGCAAACTGGATGGACTGTATTTTACATGCACATGCACAACAAAGTATGCAACCTGAAATAATGTTTGCCATGAATTCATACAGTAAATACAACCAAGTTGAAAGCATTGTGTTTTTGTCTTAACAAGAGTAGAATTTCCCTTTAATTTGATTTTTTAATGTTTCTGCAACAGGCAGTGGATCAAAGCAGTCAACTAGAATTCATTGATACTCTTTGTGATGACACTAACTTTCCAGAGTTTTGGATTTCTGATTTTTTTTGCATATTGTGCTTCATTTTTGAATAATGAGAATCATAGACTGCATTAACGGGAATGCAATGGCCAGTTCAGGTTACAGCTGAAAAAAATACATTTTTTCTTACTTTGAGCTTTACAGCTGATGCCATGTAAAGGCTTCCCAAAAAAATACTAGTATCAGGTATATCCAGTAGCTATTTATTATATTGCAGTCCGCAGAGAAAATTAACCCACTTATTACATTGAATGGGGCAGCACTGTGTTACTGCATCACACTGCACCCCAATGCATCAGTGTGAACATCATGCATAGCTTTCTATGCAGTATATTGTACCTGATGAACCTGATTTAACCACTGTATCCACTACTACGGTATATCTATGTCCTCTTTGACTTCATCTAAGCCATGAGGATGTAGTTATATACATCTTGTAGCTAAAGCACAGCTGTGCACGGTTGGGCATTGCTCCTGTGCACACCTTTTTTATCATTTTTGGATTTTTTATTTTTTATGGATTTTTTACCATTAAAATGCTTTTATTTTCTCAGTTCATAGTGAACACTCGTACACACTATAATTTTTTTTTTAATCAAATATCCTCACCGTAAATTGTGACTGGAACATAATCTACATTTTGTGACAAACGGTAGAAATAGCCAAACACAATTTGGGTTTTTTATCTACAGTATATTTTTAAACTGGAAATGGTTAAACTGAGAAATAATGTGTTTTTTCTTTTCAATTTTTCCCTCTTTTTCCATTAAAATGCATAGAAAGCAAAATTGTTTTAGGGAAAAATGCCATACAGTGAAAGCCTAGTTTGTTTTGAAAAAATAGACAATATATATTTCATAAAAAACGCAGCAGCAATCAGATCCCACCAACAGAAAGCTCTGTTAGTGGGCAGAAAAGGAAGCAAGATTCATTTGGCTGCTAAGTTGTATGGCCATGCTATAAACTGTTAAAGCTGCACAGTGGTGAATTGTAAAAAATAGCCTGGTCACTAGGGGGGTGTAAGCCTGTGTGATCCTCAAGTGGTTAAAGTGGAACTTTAGCTACACAAAAAGAATTTTAAGGACAAATAATGATTTGCTAATTAAGTTGCTGGAAAGGTTAGTAGAGTAGTGCTCAAAAGCTGTCACAGGTCCACAGATGGTTGTTTATCACCCAATTGCAGTTGATGAGACTGAGTAGATCTTAAATTGTTTTTTTTTTTTTTTTTCTCTGCAGGATTCAGTGACATTAGGTAGAAGTCAGAGAATTTTACTCACTGGAAGAGCTTTTTAAATAAACTTGATGATATAACATATATCCGAAAAGCATGGTGGTGTAGTGGTTAGCAATCTAGCCTTGCGGCGTTGGTTCCCCGGGTTGGAATCCCAGCCAACTCAACATCGGCAAGGAGTTTGCATGTTCTCTGTAATGATCTGCTCAGCTGCCTGTGCAGACAGGCAGCTTTTTGACCATTGTTCAGGTCTGCATTCTGCAGGTCTCTGGAAGAGAGACCTTTTGTCAGTTTTTCAGCTTGCTGTTGCTGAGGAATTTGCATACGTTTGTCATGCAAATTGCCTAGCCACATCCCTTGTAGACCTGCTCTATATATACCATGTGATATCACAGACCTTGGCTGGTTATAAGGAGTCCTTATGTGAAACACTCTGGAGAGTGTCAGCCTTGCTCATTGTTTGTAGATTAGCTTAAGAGTAATTCCTGGGACTGCACTTAGGCAGGTTTCCCTAGTGTAGTTAGGATTGCTTATCTGTTTTGTTTGTCTGTTGCGATTGTCCTGTCCCAGCGGTGGTCGACAGGAAATCGTTCTGTGTGTCTGGGTGCTAACCGGAACAGTGGTTGTTACTGGTAGCCCCTTCTGATCTGTTTTCCTGGATCGCACCAGCCTCTTGCGCTAGTGCTGTGGATCCTTCTGTTCTGCCTTCCTGGATCGCACTCGCCTTGCGTTAGTGCTGTGGATCCTTCTGGTCTGCTACTCTGTTCTGTCTTCCTGGATCTCCCTCGCCTTGTGCTAGTGCTGTGGATCCTTCTGTTCTGTCTGCCTGGATCGCACTCTCTTCGCGCTAGTGCTGTGGATCCTTCTGTTCTGTCTCCCTGGATCGCACTAGCCTCTTTCGCTAGTGCTGTGGATCCTATCTCTCGCTTGCTCCTGTTTTCGTGTGTCTGTCTTGTCCGCTACGAACGCTTGCTGGAGGCTCGGTGAGGTAACCGTTAAGCAAGCGCTCGCGTCCTCTGTTTCATGTTTGTCTGTCGGTGGTTAGTTAGGCGTGCTTGTCTCTATTGTGCTTATCACGTGGAGACCGCGCATGAACGCGTGCACTGTTGCGAATGAGTGCGGTGTTCGCGTTCAGTTAGCGTTTGTTATTTTCCTTATCTCCTCATTGTATGATTTGCTGTGCCTTTGCTACTCTCGTGCTCCGCCTTGCTGTAGCCTTGTGTCACGTCTGGCGATCGCACCTCTCGCGATCGCGTTCCTACTTCATATCTGCTGTGGTGTGTGCACCGTCGTGGGTTGGCGACTAGTTTGGTGCACACACACACAATCTGTCTCTGTGCTCACTCTCAATCGCTTCTCTTGCGATTGCGTTTCTTCCCTTCATACAATTCCTGTCTGGCGTGTGTGGTAGGGCAGAGGAGCTGTTCCTCTGCACTCCACAGCTCCACCTGTCAACAGGAATTTCCCTCTACAGGTGCATTGCACCTTTTGCTGGGTTCCCGCAAATTATTCGCTTGTGGAGGATTTCCACAGTGTCAGCGCACGTCTTGTGCGCTGATCACGGAGAGAATTCCACCATCGTTACATTCGCCCTGTGTCTGTGTGGGTTTCCTCCAGGGCACTCTGGTTTCCTCCCACACGCCAAACACATACAGATAAGTTAATTGGCTTCCCCCAGTTAGTGAGAAGACAGTATACTCTGTACAGCACTGCGTGATATGTTGGCACTATATAAATACTTAAATAAATAAAATAAAAGCTCCCTGCATCGCTCTACTCTGTGCTGAGAGAACTTGTCATTTTTACACTGATGACAATTACTTTGGAAGAAAAGCAAGTAGGATACCTGTATGGACCATACATAGTAGGGACATTTTTTTATTGTATGTTAAGGGGCCCATTCGATCAGCCGATTTTCTGGCCGACCGATCGATCCCGATCGATCGATCGGTTGATCGATTGCAAATCGGTTGGTCAATCGACCGATCGATGGTCAATCGACTGATCGATGGTCAATTTCGATCGCTTTCTATGGATTTCCATCGAACTGGCAGGGTGGAAAATGTAGGTCGATCTGATGAGATTGCTTATCAGTTTGCATTGGCCTTAATGGAAATCTGATGGCAAAAAAATGCCATCAGATCGAATTTCAATAGATTTCAAACTGAAATCTATTGGAATTCTCTCCTGGTAAAAAATGTTCTAAAAACGCATCAGATAAATCATCAGATGCATTTCTTATCTATCTGCTGCCAATCTGACGAGTGTATGGGCACCTTTATGCCAGACTGTAGTTGTAAGGAGTGATAAGCCAGACAGCTTTTGCCCCTGTGAGTGTGGTGGTGAATGCCAGAGACAACAAGAGTAGTTATCAAAATGCATGAATTAATATCTGAGGGACATGGAAACTATACAGTATAGTTTGAAAAATAAAAAAAAATCTAAATTATTTATTTTTAAACTGTGTGAAAATGCCCTACAATAAAATTAGTTGAAGGATTTGATTATTGTATTTTTTCTTTTTTTTGTGCTACAAAATTCCACAGCAGTCTTATCTTATCTTTCTCTGGCCTCCTGAACATCACAGAGAATTCAGATGTAAATCAATGTGTCTCCATGTCACTTTTCAAGTATATTTTCAATTGACAGAACAGTTTTCCTCCAGAGTAAACAACCACGGGTTGCTATATATATCACAAAGGTGAAGCACTCTCTGGTCATAAAGGAATCAATAAAGTTTACTGTGGAGTATAAATTACACGTACTTTCATTTCTTGCAATAAAATGGACTAATCGTCTTGATAAAGGGTCTGTTATGTGAGCCAAAATATGGATGCCCCATATCCATCTCAATCACTATGATTTCTTTGCTGTTATTGCACTGGTTGTTGTATGTTATTTTTAAGGTCCTGAAAGTCACCCCTTAGCACTTGTGCTGTTGATCTGCATCATGTATAAGTCATCTAGGAAGCTGGGACCACTTGAAAGGCAAAGTGTAAGGCTGCAGTTTATCATGCGCATTCTTTAATTGAAGGCAAAAGTAAACTTACAAGTTTAAAGGACAACTATCAAAGTTAACTAAAACTCTAAATACCACATATATTTCCAATATTAACTAGCAAATAGCAATACAAAGGCTTTTTTCATCTTCTCATGTTTTATATGAAGAAAATTACATTTACGGAGAACATTTTTCACTGTGGGCATTACTATGGAGGACTGTGTCCTGCACATCCAGCATACAGAAACAATCTTCACTGGCTCTAATACTGTGAGTAAAATGTGTTCAGAATTATAGAAAGCAGAAATATAGCTTCAAATTTGTGTAAATAATCATCAGCTGCAGCTCTGTCTGTGTGTTCCTGTCTCTCTCTCTGCCATGCAGTGTAAAGTAAACAGTTTACAGTCAGATTCAGTTCAGTTCTGCCTCCCCCTCCCCCCCAATGCAGACACAAAATTGTTACAAACAGTTGGTAAATAAGGCATTTTTTTCACACAGGCTGAGCTGAGAGACCTCTGAAAAGCTTTCTAGTGTTGCTGGCTAAAAGCTCTATAGGTATGTGGGCTTTACTGACAAACTGTTTCTTTGATAGTGGTTCTTTAATATCGCAAACAAGGATGGTAAGTGCTCATTACCAAGCAGCATCTGGTTCATAAATGACTACAAGGAAAGCCTCCCGGCAAATTTAAAGGCACAAAATGTCCAATTGCATCTGCAGTACCAGAAATAGCAATGCCTGAATCCGATCGCACTGTCTCGTCTTCCTACAAAGAGACGTTGGTTCACATAATAATGAAATTAAATGTTGACGTGTGCGACGCATGTAGGCTTTCTCATGTTCACTCCTAACCACTCTCGAGCATTATCACATCTTTGGGATCACTTATGTTATGTGACTTGGGAGGTACATTACTTGGAAGACACATTTACCTTTGTACTCCTCAAGTGGTTGCCAACTCATATTTGTGACACCATCTGAATCAAATAGGTTTAAGAAGAGTCTTTCTTCTGGGACGACAACCATGCAGACTAATTAGATGCAGTGTGCAAGGTATGGTCTAAGCACTGACAGGAAGATTCCCCCACCTGTTCAACCTCTGCATCAATGCTGCCAGCACTCAGTCTATGTACAAAAGATGACCTCTGAATATGATGCTGAGCATGTGCACTCAACCTCTGCGGTTGGCCATAGCAAAGCCTGTTCTGAGTGGAACCTGTCCTGTTAAACCAACATATGGTCTTGGCCACCGTGCAGTAGATCAGTTTCATGGTGTTGGGAATCTTGCTATAGCCTAGGCCATCTTTATGTAGAGCTACATTTCTTTCTTTTTTTAAGATCCTAAGAGAGTTCTCTGCCATGAAGTGCCATGCTGAACTTTCAGTGACCAGTAAGAGAGTGTGTGGAAGTGATAACACCTTAAAACATCTGCTCCTCATTCACCCCTGATACCTTGTAATACTAATGAGTAACCTGACCCCAGGGAGTGAAAATATCTACCGTAATTGGGCACAATTTTTACACTCTTCATCTGTAATGGCTTTAATTACTTATCAGTGAGAGTTATGCTATAGTCCAGGGCTGCCCAATAGGTCAATTGCGGTCTACCGGTAGATCGCGACTGTCTGCTTAGTAGCTCGTGGCTGCTTGGCCGCGTCCTGTCAAATTTAGTTGCCGTGTAGCCACAGCTGTCAAAATTTGCTAACTTAGTGTATCTGCGGTTGTCCAAAAATTAGAATTTGATGCCTAGCTGCATCAGTAAGGGGAGAGGAGAGGCGTAGCTGAAGGGGAGCGGAGCAAATGGTGAGATAGCATCTCCTCCCCTCCAGGCTGTGAGACGTGCACAGTGTCTCCTCCCCTTCAGGCAGAACACAGGAAGCAATGTGGCTTTTCCCCATTAGCTGGACATAAAAGGTGAGTAGCTCCTAATGGGGGTTGTTATACTGTTATTCTGGGGACACCTTTGGCTGTCAATATATGGGCACAATCTGTCTGTGCTGGGGGGCTGCCTTATGCAGGTGACAAATCTGTCTATTGGGGAGAGAGGTTGCCAATATGGGTGCACAATCTTTCTGTCTGTGCTGGGGAGGGGGGCTGCCTAATACTGGGGGCATAACAATCTTTCAGTCTATGCTGGGGAGGGGGCTACCAAAAACGAGAGCATTATTTTGCTTTCCATGCTGGGGAGGGGCTTTGTCTACCTCTGTGGTAGATATTTTTTTCTGGGGGGGGGGGGGGGGGGGTGGTAGATCATTCCTGCTCAGTAATTGTTTAAGTAGCTCGTGAGCCGAAAAAGCATGGGCATACCTGCTATAGTCTGACCCAGTCCTGACCCGGGCAGAAACTGTCACTTGCATATCTGATGTTTAACTTTTTCAGGCAGAGAAAGAAAAAAAGGAACACAGCCTACTTATTTGTGTGCTTGGCACTATACATACATGTCTATCTCATCATGTCACATGTCACCTCGGTTGTCCTTTAAGTCCTTAGGAAATGATTTCTTCAATAAAGGTTTTACCCTTTGCAAATTACAGAGCTTACCTTTACCTTGTAGGTCTTCTATTCTCAGAACCTTCTGCTGCAGTCATGTGGAGTCATGAGGTATTGTGAGAATAGGATACATGACCTCTGCTGAAGGAAAGGATGTTAAGGTTGCTGGTTGGCTGGCTGTGCTTCAGAGTTAATGTTTCGAACACCAACGTGACAAGTACTGGAGGAATTCAGAATTAGAATTATATGGCAAAGGAAAGCTTTTTACATCTGTCTTTTGATTTTTTTTTTTTATTCGTTTTACTGTCATTAAATTGTTGCCTCGGGATATAGGTCTGCTTTAACATATATAGTTTGCTAATGATAAAGAAACAGGATCAAGTGATTTTTGAAGCTGAACTACAAGTAAATGGCTAAATCCAATGTTAGCTTTTCTGTCTGCCAAAGATAATTTTCTTGTCTTGTTGCAATACAGAATCATCTGCATTCACTGAATCAGAGCGTGACACTGTTTGTTTATTGTAAGAGGTTGTTTTAATAATATACTTTTAATAATATACAACAATCTCATGTGTTGTAGATCAATATCTTAATTATAAAGGTGAATCAGGCTACAGATCATTGGCTTAAAGTTTACCCGAGTCAGCATGGGAAATGATGAGATAAACATGTGTATGCACAGTGCAAAATGTATTAATAACCAAGCTGTTTTAATTCCTTTTATTTTGCTGCCTAAACTAGTTATTTTTTTAGGTATGCATGTGACAGCTTCTGTATTGTTGATACTTTATGGTAAATATAGTAATCTTCAATCACAGTCATAAAAGTTTTTTCTGGCAGAATACAACTTCTGAGGGCAGGGAAGAGATAGAAAAAGGTCAATAGTTAATGTATTTTAAGTCTGGGAGACTCAACGAACGACCACTGAGCAGAGACAATAAAACATTCAGGCCCCGTTCACACTGCACGCGTTTCCAGCCGCGAAACGCATGCAGGAGGCCGACGCGTGCATAGAGTGCACTGTCTGATGTTCACATTGCATGCGTTCCGGACCTGTGCGGTCCGGGAAAGCATGCTGCACGCATTTTTTGTAAAAACGCGTGGCTGTCCCATTCACTTTTCAGTGATGGGATCAGCCACGCAACGCACACAAACGCGGATGGCGTGCGTTCGCATGCGTTGCGTTCCGCACGCATGGCCATCTGCGTTTGTGATGTGAACGGGGCCTTAAACTACTCTGTGAATGTTTAAATATGAAATAAAACCAAGGGATAGTTAAAAAAGGTATTTTGTAGGAGGATAAATACAATTGTTTATCTCATCAGTTTATTTTCCCCTCTTGTTCACTTTAAAACATTAAAAAACATGTCAATAGACCTGGCAAAAAGGATCTTCACACACGCCTAAGAATGCTGAATTATCTTGCTTGTTGATATTGACACTCTTGGCATACAATATGCATTCTGACTAGAAATTTTTTGGTCCTCCAAACCACCATTCTTTTAATATAGTGTTGCACATCCACAATAAGCTTTTACAAAAAAAAAACCTGGCATTGATAAAAAAAAAATCATCCAGACAGCTGTTGGTTAACCGGAGTTTGGGTAGTTTGGTCAATCAGGAGTAACCATAGTAGGAAGAGCAATAGAGGCCAGACTACATTGTCAGGACATTAAAGACAATGTAAGGTGGTGTGGGCAGCACGGTGGCGTAGTGGTTAGCTCTCTCGCCTTGCAGCACTGGGTCCCTGGTTCGAATCCCAGCCAGGGCACTATCTGCAAAGAGTTTGTTTGTTCTCTCCGTGTCTGCGTGGGTTTCCTCTGGGCACTCCGGTTTCCTCCCACATTCCAAAAACATACGGATAAGTTAATTGGCTCCCCCTAAAATTGGCCCTAGACTACAGTACTTACACTACATAATATAGACATATGGCAATGGTAGGGATTAGATTGTGAGCTCCTTTGAGGGACAGTTAGTGACAAGATATATATATATACACTGTACAGCGCTGCGTAATATGTCGGCGCTATATAAATACTAAATAATAATAATAATAGGTCCTAATGAGCCTTCCCTCTTCTCTCCCGATGCCCACGGTGCTGCGCTGTCCCCGGGAGCAGTATTTGACTAAATTGGTCAAATACTGCTCCTTCCGCCAGCGAAGGTGACTTCAGAAAGTCTTTGTGAGCCTGAATACTCCCGAAGACGGGCCGCTCCACACTGCACACGCGCGAGCGCCCTCTATCACGTCAACGAGCATACGCAGTATGGAGCCGCCTGTCTTCGGGAGGACTCGGCTCCCGAAGACTTTCGAAGTCCTCCGCTGCAGGGGCTTTGAACGGGGGAGCCAGCGCTGCACCGAGGGCACCGGCAGAGGAGAGGGAAGGCTCATTAGGACCTAGAGCCTTCCCTCTCCTTAAGTGAGTATCTGGTTTCTTTTTTTAGCAGCGGGGTTACATTGGCTTCAATTCATCAAAGGGTGTTCGATAACAAAACCCCAGTCCTTAAAATACCGCATTCGGTATTTTACACTTCACTGTGCTAATTCATCAATATTTTCCCATGTGTGGTAGAGGTTCGTTAAGTTACCGAACTACTAGGCTTCAATTCATCAAAGGCTGTCCGATAACAGCAGAGTGGTGCAGAGCAGCTTGGAATGTCCCGGTGTTGTTACAAGCTGATTACAATAGAAGGCATCCAGACATCCCTTTAGATGTAAACGTGTTATAGTTACTGTTATTTATACTGCCTCTGCTGCTCTGAACTGTCCATCAGTCTTTCTTAACATTTGACTTATTTGCCACAACGTAGATGAACTTCCTGGAGACATTACAAATGCCATGCTTGGTGATTTCACCACCAGCATCTTTGCATTATCAAACAGGGCCTGAAAGGGTTACACCACCGAAGGGAATCTGGGGATATATTTTGTCCCGGTCTCTCTGCTCACTGCCTGGGGGGTCTGAAAGCTTGTGTGAAGAAGCCTGTGACCTACCAGCACCTATCAGCAGCACTTGCAGGAGAACAGGGGCTGTTTCTATTGGTTGCCTGCTCCTGCTAATCATGAAAACATTCACACAGAAGGCTTTCGAAGCCTGTAACACGACAGGGGAGAGCTGGAGATAATCACCGAATGTGTTAGCGAATGTGGGAACCTTGATGAATTAGCACAAGTCGGTAATTTATCTCATTGCTCTGTCATTTCAGCTTCTCATTCGGTAACAGCTTGATGAATTAACATTTTCTAAAGTGCTCCGTTAAGTCAGCTGTTTTCAGCATTACCGAATGCGGTAATGCTTGATGAATTGAAGCCATTGGCTTTAAAGGCAACTAACTTCCTTAAACCAATTCTGTTTTAAAGGAGAAGTATAGATCCATGTCCCAAAAAGGGTTGAGCGAGCAAAATTTGCACGTTTCATCTCGCAGCAAATCAGGCCTTTTTCGCTTACAAAAGTTTTCCACAAGAAAGGCACAGTGATTTGCTGTGTGGTCACTTTCTTGTTGAATGAGCCTGGGCAAAACTTGAGGGTGGTATAGTACCAAAATTTCAGCAGAAGTTGTCAGGACATTAAAGGCAAATTCCTTAAACCAATTCTGTTTTAAAGAAGAGGTATAGATTCATGTCCCAAGAAGGGTTAAGTGAGCAAGATTTGTAAGTTTGATTTCGCAGCAAATCAGGCCTTTTTCGCTTAAAGAGGAACTCCAGTGAACATTTTACTGTTGGCAGGTGATGTAGCTGCTGCATGGTTTTTGGCAGTTGGAAACAGCTGTAAACAGCTAGTTTCCACAGTGCAACAAGGTTCACAGACAGGAAACTGCCAAAAGTTCGAAATTTTCTTGTGGGAGGGGTTACTTGTGGGAGAGGTTTCACCACAATATCAGTCATACAGCACCCCCTGATGGTCTGTTTGTGAAAAGGAATAGATTTCTCATGTAAAAGGGGGATATCAGCGACTGATTGGGATAAAGTTCAATTTTTGGTCGTAGTTTCTCATTAAGAAAGTTTTCCACAAGAAAGGCACATTTATTTGCGTGTGGTCACTTTCTTTACGAATGAGCCTGGGAAAAACTTGGGGGTGGTATAGTACCAAAATTTCAGCGGGAAGTGCAGAATGTGCGTCTGCTGAGCTAATCGTTTGTTCCCAGGATACACAGAAAGGCCCAGCAGCCAATGAATAGAAATCCCACCACAGGCAGTTATAAAGGTTGTAGGAGGAAGGGATTTTTTACTCCATCTTGTGTAGTACGTGTGATCGCAGCTGGAGAGACAGACAGGGAGAGAAGTGTATATTTCAGGTAGAGATAGCTTGTAGTTAGGTCTGTTTTCCCTGCTCAGAGCTGTGATTTATATGGTGTATTGTGTGTAGAACTGTCATGTGTAGGATTTATTTGTGTGCTGAAGTGCTTAGGTAGAAGTGTGTGTAGTTATACTACACAAGCTTGTTAGGTATCTAAACTGTATTGCCAGCTACTGAAAAACTGTCATTGGGATCCGGGATCACGTCCTAGAAAGCCACTGGAGCCGATGTGGCTCAGGGCGGGATGAATGGAACAGCCGTTAATAGCAAGGAGCGCGAGTAAGTTACCAGCACACACTACGCTGCACTACCGCGTGTAGCTCATGCTCCTCACATTAAGCTGCATTGCTTTAGCAGCGCAGATTAATGAATCAACCTCTTTGCAATTAACTTTAAGGCCCCTTTTACACTTACATACTTTTTTTTTGCATTGCGTTACCATTTCTTCATACAGGGTAATGCAATAGCAAAGAAAGTGTATGGGGCCAGTACACTAATTGTGTCGTGTTATGATGGAAGCTTCTGATTCGCCAGTCAACCCGCCACAAAGTCAACAGCGCATTTCTGTGCAGCTTTCGCGGCAACGCAGCAGCAGCAACATAATGAATGAAAATCAATGGGCAATGCAAAAAACTTCTATAATATTAATGTATTTGTTTTTCTTTTACTTTTAATAAAAGCTTAAAAAATGGGGACATTTCTCTGTGACACTATCATAAAATTGTGTGTGTTTGCAACTCCGTGTCATTCTGTCAGAAGTAAGGCAGAAAAGGGTACCTGAAGGGAAAAAGTGCCCCAAATGAGTACATACCTCAGTAGATTGAAGCCGCTGGATAATCTATAGGCTTCCCCTGTCCCTC
The DNA here is from genome assembly GCF_040937935.1 of Hyperolius riggenbachi. Classification (NCBI taxonomy): domain Eukaryota; kingdom Metazoa; phylum Chordata; class Amphibia; order Anura; family Hyperoliidae; genus Hyperolius; species Hyperolius riggenbachi. The sequence goes on along the minus strand of NC_090653.1, from coordinate 120,486,247 downwards.
TGGCCTCCACTGATCTGGATCTGGTACCCCTAAACCTCTTGTCGAAGAATGTGCATGGCCATGCGAATGCGCGCAGCCACACTGTGCAGGTGCAGGATGACTCACCCCCGTGCAGTAGCAGAGAGATGATTGGGCCCTGCGGTTTCCACTGAGCCACGCAACTGCGCAGGCGCAAGCCGTCTTTTGCCTGTGCGGCTGTGATTGTTCACAAACAGGAGTGCATTCAGGAACATCTAGAGGGTCCCAGTTCTGGATCAATGGTATCAAGGAGGACATGGGAAGCCTCTGGACGGTATGGTTATTATTTAGTATTTATATTGTACTGAGATCAGCGCTGTACAGAGAATATTGTCTTGGCACTGTCTAATCTAGTCTAATTCCTACGATAGTCATATGTCTATGTATGTATCGTGTAGTGCAGTGATCTGCAAACTCTCCAGCTGTTAGGGATCTACAACTCCCCACAATGCATTGCAGGAGTCTGACAGCCATAGTCATGATTCATAAAGGTAAATGCATTGTGGGACTTGTAGTTCCTTAACAGCTGGAGAGCCAAGTTTGCAGATCACTGGTGCAAGTATGTTTCATAGTCCAGGGCCAATTTAGGGGGAAGCCAATTAACCTATCTGCGTATTTTGGGGATGTTGGAGGAAGCCGGAATACACAGAGAAAATCCTCACAGACATCGCGAGAACATACAAACTACATGCAGATAATGCCCTGGCTGGGATACCAACCGGGGACCCAGTGCTGCAAGGCAAGAGCTCCAAAGTGGCGTAGTGGCTGTAGGTACAGAGGCTTTCCCCTAATGAGGTAAGTAACTTTCTCTCCTTTGAAAGTTAAAGGTTTACTTTAAAAAGGGTTAGAACAGTTACTATGCTGAACTGGTGTGTCTCCTCTAAAAAACATGCAGTGCTAGATATCTGTGTGAGCGTGTGGATCAGGCCTATTGAGTTAGTTAACATTATCAATGACACCCGTCTTAGCTTACTGGTACATGGACTGATTTCCTGAACACTGGAAAATCACGGTGCATGGTGGGCCTGAAAGGGTCAATGTCATATGCATAAAAACAGGTTTAAAAAGAGAGGTGATACTTTGACCAGATAAGAGGAACTGAGTATGCATTGCACTGTCAGACTACTTATTACTCTCTAATGTTGGGAATACACAATGAGATTTTTCTGCAGATTTTCTGTTTGATTTCGCAATCATTTTTCTGATCGTTTTCTATTCACTTCTATGAGAAATCAATCAGAAAAATGATCGAAAATCAAATTGGACCTGTCAGAAATTATCTTTTGAACCATCTATCCTCCAAAAAACCTCATGGTGTATTCCCAGCATGAGGCCAATATAATTCTTTATTGGAAAAAGTAAACAATCTTTTTGCTTTCAGCACTGCTGATGAATGCTGATATACAAGCCAGGTGCTGCTTGGTTTCAGAGGCCTTGCCTTTGTCACTCTTTACTGCTGATGAATGGAAACTGCGGAAAGAGTGGCAGCTCAAGGTCTGTGTGTCGTAACTTTCTTCACTTCTCATTGCAAATCTTTATTATTGAGCAGAAGCTGGAGGGTAGGGGAGTATCAGGAAGGATGATCTTGCAAGGCTATCCCTAACAACATTTGCTGTATGTCTTGCTTCATAGACCACCAGTACAGGTAACCATTTGGTGACCATGATGGCACAATAGTTTTGCAGATGCAGTTTCCACGATTATTTATATGATTAATGCTAGCAATAGCAGTGTATGGACAGCATTTGTTTTTCTACCACATAGAAACAGAATAAATACATAAAATGGATGGCAAGTATTTCCACCACCTGTATTCATCATTCACAGTCTAGTAAGTAAGCAGGTGACTCAAGAATTTGAAAAGCTAAATAAGGAAATCGCCTGACTGGATATCCATGTTATTTGGCTTTAAAACAAATTTGACCTTGAAGCAGAAGCAAATTCTGTGAAATGTATTTGTACCGTCTGTAATGTATTTTAAAATAAGTCAGCTATTGATAGTGTTGGTTTTCCTTACTGTTGTGTGGATTTGAGGAAGATTTATGATTTAGCCACCCCACAAATGCTTGTGAGAAGTTACAACAGACGTGGGCAGTGTAGAGCTGTTCAGTGCTGAGTATGTGGCATGAAGATCATCAATCACTTCCAGGCGATACTTCACTAGAGCGGCTGCTACTACATCAGTTAACATAGTTATGTTAATTAACATAGTAGCGGCCTCTCTAGTGAAGTATCACGGTCACAATACTTCGCAGCAGCGCCCGACATTTAAAGAAACGCGGGTTGCTATTTAAGAACCACGCGTAACTAAGGAAGGCATGCTACGCTTCACAATCGCGCGTAGTGTGCAGCCCTGGATTTAGGTTGCGGAGCTGTCATGGATGAATCAGCCCCATAAGCTACTGCTGCAATTTTGAGCCCAGGAAAGTTTGAGAGAAAACAGTTAGTAGAAGATGTAACAATAATGACAACTATACTACTAGAGGTAGAAATTGAGCACTTTACTGCTTACTTCTGCGTTAACACGGTAATAGCACTATCTGCATTTTAATGTAAGTATCAGCCATGCTTGAACAGAAATGATACTTTTGTTTAAAGGGGAACTGAAGAGAGAGGTATATGGAGGCTGCCATGTTTATTTCCTTTTAAGCAATACCAGTTGCCTGGCAGCCCTGCTGATCCTCTGCCTCTAATACTATTAGCCATAGCCCCTGAACAAGCATGCAGCAGATCAGGTGTTTCAGACTTTAAAGTCAGATCTGACAAGACTAGCTGCATGCTTGTTTCTGGTGTTATGCAGATAGTACTGCAGAGAAATAGACCAGCAGGGCTGCCAGGCAACTGGTAATGATTAGAAGGAAATAAATATGGCAGCCTCCGTATACCTCTTACTTCAGTTCCCCTTTAAAGGGACCCTGAGCAGAGGTAAAAAAAAAAAGGAAATCTGGACTTACCTGGGGATTCCTCCAATCCAATCTGGAAAAGAATAAATACAATGTAGTTATTCTTAAAAACGTGAATGCAATCGCTGCACAAAGCAATTTTGTGAGCGTTTGCGTTTCTCCTATGCCTTCCATTGAGGCAAAATCGCCTAAAAAATGGCCCATGCACAGCTTTTCTGAGTGGATCAGAAACTAACCGATCAGATGTGAACTGTCTCATAGAGAATAATGGTGTAAACGCTTTCAGGGCGATTTTGAAAAATCACCAGCGCTTAAAAAAGTCAAAAAACGCCTCTAGTGTGAACAAGTGATAATCACCCTACAAGCGCATGTGCAATGGTTCCCTATGAGAGTGTTCACATATGAGCGGTTCGATTCCAATCCACACACCAAAGCGCTGCCTGTACAATTTTTGGGGCGATTTGCCTATAATGGAAGGTATAGGGAAATTGCAAAGCGCTTGAAAAGCGCTTTGTATAGCTATTTCCCAAGCGCTTTCAAGAATAAATACATTGTATTTATTCTTTTCCCGGGTCAAAGAGCTCACTTCCTGACTTGCGTCAAGAAGTAAAAAAAACGAATCGCTTTGCAAAGCACTCAGAAAAGCGATGTAAAAATAAAACTTACTGTGCAGGTAATCTGGAGGTGTTAAAAAAATCACTCCCAAAATGGCAAACTGCTGGCATCAGCGATTGCGATTTTAGATGTGAACAAGGCCTTACTTGGATTTACCTTTTCAGAAGGCTCTGAAAGCCTTAAAGGGACTCAGAGATGAAAATAGTAGTAGAACAGATACTTACCTGGGGCTTCCTCCCATCCCATAAACACATGTGAGTCCCTCACCATCCTCCCGCGATCAGCCCCGGTAACTTGCTCAGTCACGATTAGTCTGGTTCTTCTGCGTATGTGCGGACCTACTGTGCATACACAGTAGACCCGGACTGACGCGACTGAGCAAGTTACCGGGGCCGATTGCGGCTGAACGGCAGACCGCGGGAGGATTGCGAGGGACTTACACGTGTTGATGGGGTGGGAGGAAGCCCCGGGTTAGTATCGGTTCTACTACTATTTTCATCTCTGAGTCTCTTTAACACTCAGGCACCTTTCACACTGTGACATTGCGTTGGCCTGTTTTCACTGCAAGCCAACGCTATGCCAATGAAAGTCTATGGGGCCTTTCATACCGATGAGATGCAACGTAAGTGATGTTTTCGCCGCATACCCGACACAAGTGCATACCTACATTACCGTAAACACAATTAAGGATCCTGTCAGAAGTGTTTAAAACATAATTTGTACTTAATTTCCCTAAAAACAGATTTTGTTCATAATTTTATTCCATAACATAGTTGGATTGCTTAATGATTTTGCCCACAGTGAATCTATTTTATCTTGAAATTTTGGATATTCTGTGGCTTCAACCCTACACCATGGATTATTTTTGCTGAATTACTTTCTTACATATAAAATAAATATAGACCCCCACCAAAAACCGACATGTTTCAACTCCTAAAGATGGAGCCGTCGTCAGGGCAAGATATAAAAGTGCTTAGGGTGCTAGGTGCATCGTAGAAAGAAAAGCAGCATTACAAATACATATCGAGGAAAATAACAAAAAAGAGAGCTATGCTCTCCAGCAAGGTCATTGCTGGAGCAAAGTGCCACGTGCCAAGTGCCACATGCCACTGCCAAGTGCAACCTCCGGCATGCTCCTGGCAGACGTTACACCTGCTGCATTGCCCTGCTCCTGCTGCCTTTGCTGCTCCCACCACCAGGGTGCCACAGGCCACCTATATATAACCCAAAACACAATTGCTGCGTAATTTTTTGGAGGTGTCTGGGCTGAAAACTGTCATGTCCCAGATGTGCGGTTGGACTTTGGACCCAATGTGGGCTTCACGACCGCTGTCTGGAACCTAGTCCTGATGTTAATTGATAGCCATTTTTTTTTGGGGGGGGGGGGGCGGAGGGGATTTTAAGTCCCCACGTCATCAATTATTGTTTCCCTTTAAAAAAAACATAATGCTACATGCCTCATTTACTCTAAAAAAAGTTTTAAAAGCAATTTAAAGGCCACTTCTGTTTTTTTTTTATCCGGATATCCGAATCCGCCTGGATATCCCGGATACTGGGGTTGGATATCCGATTCTATTCGAATACCGCAAAATTCGGATTCGGATAGCCGATCCGGATCCAGATATCTGGGTATCCGGATCCGGATCAATTCAAATTTTGAAAAGGGGTACCCGAGCACCCCTGCTCATCTGTAGTCTATTCACAGTTGCTGATGTGAACTAAATAAACAGGTTGATATGCCTAAAGCTGTTCACACACAATACAATAAAATGATCCGATTTTACAGCAATTTGATAAAAGCGATTAGTTATCAAATTGGATTTCCTGTTTTTTTCGTTATAAGACGGTCTGGAGTGGTAGATTTTTCTGATCAATTTTTAAGAAAATTGTATGGTGTAGGGTAGATTGTCAATTTATTAATGTATAGACCCAAACAATGTTTTCAGAGTTTTCAATCTTTTTTGAACACACCAACACCCTGGAACTGGTCTAGAGAATAACACAAATGATATACAGATTTCCTAATCTGGGGTGTGAGGTCCTTGATCATCAACACCCAGGAACTGGTCTAAAGAATAACACAGAATCTGACAAAAAGGTCTGAGTGCTACCACGTAGTGATCGCAACGGCAGACAACCAGAGAATGACCAGCACCCTGTATATACAGCAAGGCGCTCTCCAGCGCCTCCCCTAAGTGCTGGACCAATGGGAAGTGGTGGAATTGTCAGCTGACCGGCTTGGTCAGCTGACTCCCTTCTGGCTGCCATAAAAGCTCTGCCTCTCAACGCGCGCGCGCGTCCTTCTGAACCTGTGTGGACTATCAGTCCCAGCCACACCAGACCTGTGCTGTAAAACATCCGCTGTGCTGGACGCGGAACCAGCCGCACCGCTATCAGAGCATGCGGCGGTTCCTCCACGTTCAGCCATACTGCCAGATGTAGGCTTATGCGTGCAAACTGCCCTGTTGGATGCGGAATCAGCCACCTTGCTCTGAGTACCCGCGGCGGCTTTTCCACGTTTTCTCACAAATTTTCTACATTTCACACTCCTTCCTTTCATTTGCCAATATCTTTATCACTACTTATCCTACATAAATGATCTATACCTTGTTTTTTCCGCCACCAATCAGGCTTTCTTTAGTTGGTACTTTTTGCTAAGAATTATATTATTTTCTATGCATTTTATAGGGAACAAGGGGTAAAAAATGAAAAAAAGTCATTATTTCCCAGTTTTCAGCCATTATAGTTTGAAAATAAAAGTTGCTGCTGTAAGTTAAACCCAAACATTTTATTTTTCCATTTGATCTGGTTATTTCACCATTCAAAGTTCAATCCTAGTACAATGTATGATGACAATAAATTATTTGGAAATAAAATGCATTTTTTCAGTTTGAGTCCGATTTTTATTTAGTTATTTTTTCCTCCTTTATAATTCGATCCTCCCCCCAGTTAGCCAGATGTGCACCTACATATTCCTCCCTCCCCCATAGTTGGTCAGATGTGCCTCTGGATACCCCCCCCCCCCAGCCAGGCCTTAGTACCCCTCCCAACAACAATGAGGACAAGGCACTCCACGGGCTTCAAACTTGCATTTGTTTATTCAGAGCTTAGACACATACATGTTACGTGTCACCTGACCTTTCCTCATGACACTTGAGGAAGGGTCAGGTGACCCGTAACATGTATGTGTCTAAGCTCTGAATAAACAAACGCAAGTTTGAAGCCCGTGGAGTGCCTTGTCTTCATTGTTGTTGGATTTACTGTGGCAGGAGTGGTGAACCTGCTGGACGAGTGCACCGGCAAGCTACCCCATCCAGGTTAGCAATACTGAAGGAGCACCTAGGTGAATATTGGAGAGACTTAGTACCCCTCCCCCCCAGCTAGCAAGATGTGGATATTTATCTATTCACCCCCCCCCAAAGCTGTCTGGATGTGTCTATCCCCCACCCCCTCCATAGCCAGGTGTGTGTGCCCCTTCACCCAGCTTGTTGATTCTGTGTGTGTTGCTCCCCGACCGCCGCCCCCCCTCCCCCCGAGCAGCGGTGGTTCCTCAATGATCCCCATCCACCCCCCCCCCCCTTGCAGAGATCGGCGGCGCGCAGGGAATCTATGAAAAGTCTCACCTAATCTTGTTCCTGCGGCGGCAATCGGCTCCCCTCCATTCAGTACCGCTGACAGCCTCTATGTGCAGACTGGATCGGGTCCTGGTTTGATGACGTCATTAAGCTGGGACCCGATCCATTCTGCACATAGAGGCTGTCAGTGGTACTGAATGGAGGGGAGCCGATCGCCGCCGCAGGAACAAGATTAGGTGAGACTTTTCATAGATTCCCTGCGCCGCCGATCTCTGCAAGGGGGGGGCGGGGGGTTGTAATTACAGGGGATCGGGCTTGGGTGGGGAGATCGGACACCTGGGAGGGGATCCCTCATTAGTGTAGTTAGACGGAGGGGGGTTTATGAGCCCAGGTGCATGCTAGCACGCACGCTGAGCTCATTTAAAGGGGACAACTTATAATCACGTCATGGGGCTTTCACAAGCCACTTGCAATGACGTGATTATACTGTAGTTGGGACATGAACTGGTTAAGCAAACACGCAACACAGAAAAGTGTATTTTTTCAGCAACATGTGCAATGAAGACTTTTTATTGTGTGCTGTGCTTGAGTTCGGGTCTACTTTAAAATGCTTTATTCTACAGAAAGGTGTACTCTGTGAAGCAATATTAAATTAGCAGCTGTGTTAAGCATTTCAGTAAACCAAGATGTTAGCCAGAAAATGTATTCACAGTGGACACCCAGGAAGACAACTACATTAATGTCATCAGGCATCCTTTACCATATTACTATACATATATGGATTTTTTTTCAGCTGTACTTTATTTTCTCCTAGAACCTGTTTAACAGCATAAGTGCATTAGGAAACTGATTAAGTTTAAATCTGAACATAAATCACTGAGTGGCAGGGTATCAGAAAGCTAAGTAGGCTTGGTTTGCAGATGCAATAAATATAATTATGTTTTTAATATCATTCTTTTGAAATGTACATGGAATAATTTAAAGGATTTCAGATAAATGGTTGCGAATTAGCAACATCCCTCGCCATAAAATATCTGCCACTCAGCAAATGAATGTTTGTGCTTTGGGTGCACTTCATGAAAATAAAAAGTGACCCACTTTGATAAGACTGAGAAAAAAATAAATCTCTTCTGAATATATAAAATGCTTATACTGTATAGCTGCTTGACATCCACTGAACAAGTCACATATTTTAGTAACTTCTCTGTCTCCCCTAGTCCATTAGAATAAGTTGATATAAATTCACAGAACACAGAAAGAGATGATTAGTGAGAGGAGAGTACTAGAGACCAAGTGTTACATGAACCCTGGTGACTCCAAACTTGTTCAGGTATATTAATATTAAAAGATCTTCCAAATAGTCAAGGATAAGAGTTTTAGAAACAAGTTCCATATGAAACCTGAGCTGGTCTGCTCGGGGAGAGATAAATGAATCAGTCTGTTAGGTGTCCATAATGTAACAATTACTGCTCGCATTGCTGTAGGCAGTCTGTGCTCTCTTCATAGAAAACAAATGTATTATGAGTGGCAGAAGATGTAGGCTAGAAATTAAATCTTTCCCAAGACTGTTTGATTGAGTCTTAACAATGTGTATTGACAAACAGTGGCTACCACGACCAGCCCCGTTTCTATGGGCATGCAAATAGTGCAATCGCCCGGGGCGCCAGATTGAGCAGCAGGGAGGGCGGGTGCAGCGGTGGGGGAAGCGGGCATAGCTGTTACAACTCACCTTCCGCCGCCGATTTCCCGCAGCCTCTAACTCCTTCTTGTCCCAGCCTGGTGCCATTGTGTTGGTAACAGCGCCTCCTTGTGATGACGAGACCACATGTCATCACAGGGGGGTGCTGTTACCAATGCGAGTGGCGCCTGGTCAGGAAGAAGCTGCTGGGGATTGGCGGTGGATGGTGGGTTGTAACATCTATGCCTGCTTCCCCCGCTGCTGCTGCGGGGCACCTGCCTATCTAACCTTTACTTGGGGCACCTATCTATCTACCCTAAACTGTAGGCACCTACCTATCTAACCTAAACTGCGGTCACCTACCTATCTAACCTATACTTGGGGCACCTACATATCTAACTTATACAGGAGGCACCTACCTATCTAACCTATACTCAGGGCACCTACCTATCTAATCTCTACTCAGGGCACCTACCTATCTAACCTGTACTGGGGGCTCCTACCTATCTAACCTATACTGGGGATCTACATATCTATCCTACACTAGGGGGACCTACCTATCTAACCTATACTGGAGGCCCCTACCTATTTAACCTATACTCTGGGCACCTATCTATCTAACCTATACTGGGGGCACCTACCTATCTACCTTATACTGGAGACACCTACCTAGCTAACCTATACTGGGGGCAACTATGCCTGGCAATCTATACTGGGGGGACCTATAGCTGGCTAACTATGCTGGGGGCAACTAGACCTAGCTAACCTATACTGTGAGCACCTATACCTGTTCTCCACAGGGGAGGGGGGGTTTACACCCTTGCCCTGGCTGCTTTTTAGCCTAGAAACTGCCCTGGTGGCAACTTATATATTTTGAAGAGCATGTGGGTGCTACAAAAGAACTTGGTCTAACAGTCCAGTCATTTTGTGGTAATGCCCTTTAATTCCTCCATTCCCGCCAATGTTATGCCATGTAGGATTGTGACTAAATTGGGTTCTGCTATAATTACCACAATGTCCTTCCGCTAGTGTGATGCTGACAATTTGCTTCTTACTGGCATCCTGATACAACTTCTATTTGAAAACCCCTCTTCCTGTTGATGGTGGTAGTGTGTTATTGCTGTTTCCTACTAAATGGGTCTCTGTCTATAGGAAATCTTGCCATTATTGCTAATTTCAAACTGAACAGATAACTGCCTAGAGAGGTCACTCAATTTAAAAACTCTTTCTCCTGCTGCTGAACTAGCAACTTTGCCGTGCTGGCGATATCCGTGATACCTTCGTGCCAGTCTGGGTAGTTGCAGAAGGTCAGACAGGTTGGAAGTCTGATTGGGTGTGCTCAGGCAATTCCTGCTGCTCAGTCTCCTGCTGCAAAGGCTGGAACAGTTAGGACTGTCTGCTGCTACTTGTCTGAGGGGCCCCTGTTTCCAGATTTCCACACACCTTAAAGAGACTCCGTAACAAAAATTGCATCCTGTTTTTTATCATCCTACAACTTCCAAAAGCTATTCTAATGTGTTCTGGCTTACTGCAGCACGTTCTACTATCACCATCTCTGTAATAAATCAACTTATCTCTCTCTTGTCAGACTTGTCAGCCTGTGTCTGGAAGGCTGTCAAGTTCTTCAGTGTTGTGGTTCTGTGATGCATCTCCCCCTCCAGGCCCCTCTCTGCACACTGCCTGTGTATTATTTAGAATAGGGCAGCTTCTCTCTTCTCTCTTATCTTTTACAAGCTGGATAAATCCTCCTCTGAGCTGGCTGGGCTTTCACATACTGAGGAATTACATACAGGCAGAGCTGTCTGCATTCTGCAGGAAGAAACAGCCTGACACTTCAGTGGAAGATAGCTGCAGGGGGAAAGAAACACACAAATGATCTCTTGAGATTCAAAAGGAAGGCTGTATACAGCATGCTTGTGTATGGATGTATTTTCTATGTGTGGACATACTGTACATCAACCTACTTCCTGTTTTGGTGGCCATTTTGTTTGTTTATAAACAAACTTTTAAAAACTGTTTTTAACCACTTTTAATGCGGCGAGGAGCGGCGAAATTGTGATAGAAGGTAATAGGAGATGTCCCCTAACGCACTGGTATGTTTACTTTTGTGCGATTTTAACAATACAGATTCTCTTTAAGGGGTTTGGTGCCATCTTCCATTATTGCGCAAAAAAAGTGGGATCAGCGCATCACCAGGCCGCCTCTGAATGGCCTCAGCTCAGAGATGCGCTGAGCCCCCCCAGAAACTGCAAACGCACCTTGAACCCAAACAGAGGCTCTGCATATACACCAAAGGAAACCTATTAAGTGGGAGCAGCTGACCAGAAATAAATCAATCAAACATAGCAAAGAAATGAACAGCGCTACTTAAAAACAGATGAGTGCTTACCTGCAAAAAAGTGCACACCCCACTCATGGGATTCAAATACACAATGAGCATACACATGACCTGTCTACCACTTGGAGGATGTTAGTTTCCACTAACAATTTGCAATTTGTTAGGTACTCGTCCCTCCCACTGTTGAAGAAGTCTTTCCTCCATGGGAGGGGACCTAACACTAACTAAATTCTACCTATGCATATGCGTAGCCTGGGCGGGCTACCAGTAAAATTGAGAATTGCGCAAAAAAAGTGGGATCAGCGCATCACCAGGCCGCCTCTGAATGGCCTCAGCTCAGAGATGCGCTGAGCCCCCCCAGAAACTGCAAACGCACCTTGAACCCAAACAGAGGCTCTGCATATACACCAAAGGAAACCTATTAAGTGGGAGCAGCTGACCAGAAATAAATCAATCAAACATAGCAAAGAAATGAACAGCGCTACTTAAAAACAGATGAGTGCTTACCTGCAAAAAAGTGCACACCCCACTCATGGGATTCAAATGCACAATGAGCATACACATGACCTGTCTACCACTTGGAGGATGTTAGTTTCCACTAACAATTTGCAATTTGTTAGGCACTCGTCCCTCCCACTGTCGAAGAAGTCTTTCCTCCATGGGAGGGGACCTAACACTAACTAAATTCTACCTATGCATATGCATAGCCTGGGCGTGCTACCAGTAAAATTGAGAATTGCGCAAAAAAAGTGGGATCAGCGCATCACCAGGCCGCCTCTGAATGGCCTCAGCTCAGAGATGCGCTGAGCCCCCCCAGAAACTGCAAACGCACCTTGAACCCAAACAGAGGCTCTGCATATACACCAAAGGAAACCTATTAAGTGGGAGCAGCTGACCAGAAATAAATCAATCAAACATAGCAAAGAAATGAACAGCGCTACTTAAAAACAGATGAGTGCTTACCTGCAAAAAAGTGCACACCCCACTCATGGGATTCAAATACACAATGAGCATACACATGACCTGTCTACCACTTGGAGGATGTTAGTTTCCACTAACAATTTGCAATTTGTTAGGTACTCGTCCCTCCCACTGTCGAAGAAGTCTTTCCTCCATGGGAGGGGACCTAACACTAACTAAATTCTACCTATGCATATGCATAGCCTGGGCGCGCTACCAGTAAAATTGAGAATTGTGCAAAAAAAGTGGGATCAGCGCATCACCAGGCCGCCTCTGAATGGCCTCAGCTCAGAGATGCGCTGAGCACCCCCAGAAACTGCAAACGCACCTTGAACCCAAACAGAGGCTCTGCATATACACCAAAGGAAACCTATTAAGTGGGAGCAGCTGACCAGAAATAAATCAATCAAACATAGCAAAGAAATGAACAGCGCTACTTAAAAACAGATGAGTGCTTACCTGCAAAAAAGTGCACACCTCACTCGTGGTGTATATGCAGAGCCTCTGTTTGGGTTCAAGGTGCGTTTGCAGTTTCTGGGGGGGCTCAGCGCATCTCTGAGCTGAGGCCATTCAGAGGCGGCCTGGTGATGCGCTGATCCCACTTTTTTTGCGCAATTCTCAATTTTACTGGTAGCGCGCCCAGGCTATGCATATGCATTGGTAGAATTTAGTTAGTGTTAGGTCCCCTCCCATGGAGGAAAGACTTCTTCGACAGTGGGAGGGACGAGTACCTAACAAATTGCAAATTGTTAGTGGAAACTAACATCCTCCAAGTGGTAGACAGGTCATGTGTATGCTCATTGTGTATTTGAATCCCATGAGTGGGGTGTGCACTTTTTTGCAGGTAAGCACTCATCTGTTTTTAAGTAGCGCTGTTCATTTCTTTGCTATGTTTGATTGATTTATTTCTGGTCAGCTGCTCCCACTTAATAGGTTTCCTTTGGTGTATATGCAGAGCCTCTGTTTGGGTTCAAGGTGCGTTTGCAGTTTCTGGGGGGGCTCAGCACATCTCTGAGCTGAGGCCATTCAGAGGCGGCCTGGTGATGCGCTGATCCCACTTTTTTTGCGCAATTCTCAATTTTACTGGTAGCGCGCCCAGGCTATGCATATGCATAGGTAGAATTTAGTTAGTGTTAGGTCCCCTCCCATGGAGGAAAGACTTCTTCGACAGTGGGAGGGACGAGTACCTAACAAATTGCAAATTGTTAGTGGAAACTAACATCCTCCAAGTGGTAGACAGGTCATGTGTATGCTCATTGTGTATTTGAATCCCATGAGTGGGGTGTGCACTTTTTTGCAGGTAAGCACTCATCTGTTTTTAAGTAGCGCTGTTCATTTCTTTGCTATGTTTGATTGATTTATTTCTGGTCAGCTGCTCCCACTTAATAGGTTTCCTTTGGTGTATATGCAGAGCCTCTGTTTGGGTTCAAGGTGCGTTTGCAGTGTCTGGGGGGGCTCAGCGCATCTCTGAGCTGAGGCCATTCAGAGGCGGCCTGGTGATGCGCTGATCCCACTTTTTTTGCGCAATTCTCAATTTTACTGGTAGCGCGCCCAGGCTATGCATATGCATAGGTAGAATTTAGTTAGTGTTAGGTCCCCTCCCATGGAGGAAAGACTTCTTCGACAGTGGGAGGGACGAGTACCTAACAAATTGCAAATTGTTAGTGGAAACTAACATCCTCCAAGTGGTAGACAGGTCATGTGTATGCTCATTGTGTATTTGAATCCCATGAGTGGGGTGTGCACTTTTTTGCAGGTAAGCACTCATCTGTTTTTAAGTAGCGCTGTTCATTTCTTTGCTATGTTTGATTGATTTATTTCTGGTCAGCTGCTCCCACTTAATAGGTTTCCTTTGGTGTATATGCAGAGCCTCTGTTTGGGTTCAAGGTGCGTTTGCAGTTTCTGGGGGGGGCTCAGCGCATCTCTGAGCTGAGGCCATTCAGAGGCGGCCTGGTGATGCGCTGATCCCACTTTTTTTGCGCAATTCTCAATTTTACTGGTAGCGCGCCCAGGCTATGCATATGCATAGGTAGAATTTAGTTAGTGTTAGGTCCCCTCCCATGGAGGAAAGACTTCTTCGACAGTGGGAGGGACGAGTACCTAACAAATTGCAAATTGTTAGTGGAAACTAACATCCTCCAAGTGGTAGACAGGTCATGTGTATGCTCATTGTGTATTTGAATCCCATGAGTGGGGTGTGCACTTTTTTGCAGGTAAGCACTCATCTGTTTTTAAGTAGCGCTGTTCATTTCTTTGCTATGTTTGATTGATTTATTTCTGGTCAGCTGCTCCCACTTAATAGGTTTCCTTTGGTGTATATGCAGAGCCTCTGTTTGGGTTCAAGGTGCGTTTGCAGTTTCTGGGGGGGCTCAGCACATCTCTGAGCTGAGGCCATTCAGAGGCGGCCTGGTGATGCGCTGATCCCACTTTTTTTGCGCAATTCTCAATTTTACTGGTAGCGCGCCCAGGCTATGCATATGCATAGGTAGAATTTAGTTAGTGTTAGGTCCCCTCCCATGGAGGAAAGACTTCTTCGACAGTGGGAGGGACGAGTACCTAACAAATTGCAAATTGTTAGTGGAAACTAACATCCTCCAAGTGGTAGACAGGTCATGTGTATGCTCATTGTGTATTTGAATCCCATGAGTGGGGTGTGCACTTTTTTGCAGGTAAGCACTCATCTGTTTTTAAGTAGCGCTGTTCATTTCTTTGGTATGTTTGATTGATTTATTTCTGGTCAGCTGCTCCCACTTAATAGGTTTCCTTTGGTGTATATGCAGAGCCTCTGTTTGGGTTCAAGGTGCGTTTGCAGTGTCTGGGGGGGCTCAGCGCATCTCTGAGCTGAGGCCATTCAGAGGCGGCCTGGTGATGCGCTGATCCCACTTTTTTTGCGCAATTCTCAATTTTACTGGTAGCGCGCCCAGGCTATGCATATGCATAGGTAGAATTTAGTTAGTGTTAGGTCCCCTCCCATGGAGGAAAGACTTCTTCGACAGTGGGAGGGACGAGTACCTAACAAATTGCAAATTGTTAGTGGAAACTAACATCCTCCAAGTGGTAGACAGGTCATGTGTATGCTCATTGTGTATTTGAATCCCATGAGTGGGGTGTGCACTTTTTTGCAGGTAAGCACTCATCTGTTTTTAAGTAGCGCTGTTCATTTCTTTGCTATGTTTGATTGATTTATTTCTGGTCAGCTGCTCCCACTTAATAGGTTTCCTTTGGTGTATATGCAGAGCCTCTGTTTGGGTTCAAGGTGCGTTTGCAGTTTCTGGGGGGGGCTCAGCGCATCTCTGAGCTGAGGCCATTCAGAGGCGGCCTGGTGATGCGCTGATCCCACTTTTTTTGCGCAATTCTCAATTTTACTGGTAGCGCGCCCAGGCTATGCATATGCATAGGTAGAATTTAGTTAGTGTTAGGTCCCCTCCCATGGAGGAAAGACTTCTTCGACAGTGGGAGGGACGAGTACCTAACAAATTGCAAATTGTTAGTGGAAACTAACATCCTCCAAGTGGTAGACAGGTCATGTGTATGCTCATTGTGTATTTGAATCCCATGAGTGGGGTGTGCACTTTTTTGCAGGTAAGCACTCATCTGTTTTTAAGTAGCGCTGTTCATTTCTTTGCTATGTTTGATTGATTTATTTCTGGTCAGCTGCTCCCACTTAATAGGTTTCCTTTGGTGTATATGCAGAGCCTCTGTTTGGGTTCAAGGTGCGTTTGCAGTTTCTGGGGGTCTCAGCGCATCTCTAAGCTGAGGCCATTCAGAGGCGGCCTGGTGATGCTCTGATCCCACTTTTTTTGCGCAATTCTTAATTTTACTGGTAGCGCGCCCAGGCTATGCATATGCATAGGTAGAATTTAGTTAGTGTTAGGTCCCCTCCCATGGAGGAAAGACTTCTTCGACAGTGGGAGGGACGAGTACCTAACAAATTGCAAATTGTTAGTGGAAACTAACATCCTCCAAGTGGTAGACAGGTCATGTGTATGCTCATTGTGTATTTGAATCCCATGAGTGGGGTGTGCACTTTTTTGCAGGTAAGCACTCATCTGTTTTTAAGTAGCGCTGTTCATTTCTTTGCTATCTTCCATTATTGTCTGAGCAGATACTTTGTTACAAGACAATTGGCAACCATTCCCCATCATCCTCTTCAGGCCTATTCACACTGGGGCGCTTAGCGTGCATTTACCGCTAATCACCAAATTGCCGGTGATTGCTAGCACTTTTTAAAGCACTAGTGTAGTGTTAACTGTATGGCAGTGATCTCACAGCCACAATGTCCGGAGATTCATGCTTTGCGGTAAATGCAAAAGTGCTACATGCAGCGTTTTTTCACGATTTTAGAGCGATCGTGATTGCAATGTATTTAAAATGCGAATCGCGATCACTTAAAAATGTACAGTGAACTACAAACTCAACAAAAATAAATCACTCATGCTGGGCCTAAATATCCCTACCCACCAAATAAACGAGATAGATTCCAAAATACAATTCCCCTGGGCACGCCAACACATACCATACTTAGGCATCTTACTTCCACACTCTACTAAGGACCTATTTAAATATAATTATGTCCCCCTACTATTAAAGGTCAAACAAGATTGTGAGAAACATGGTAAATCCATTCAATCTTGGGTAGGTAGAATTGTATGCTTCAAAAGGTTCACTCTTCCAAAAATACTATACATAATTCGTATGATAAATATCCCTCTAAAGAAAGTCTTTTTCAATAATTTAAGAAAAATCATTGCAAAATATATCTGGAAAGGATGAACCCCCAGAATATCACAGACATATATGACTCTCCCAACTAACAAGGGTGGCTTAGGCTTGCCATGTATCGAAAAATACTATTATTCCTCCCTATTGAACATGTCTAAAGATTGGTGGACAAGAACCTCTACCAAACAATGGGCAACCATGGAAGAACACAACACAAATACCCCTTCAAGAACCCTGATCTGCAGTACCCTAGTAGGGATCAAACCCCCAAAATCCACATTTCCAACCATACAAGCGACTATCATGGCATGGGAATACTACACCAAATACCCATACAAAAGCGCAAACCAGAGCACAATACCCCTCCCAATTCAGATAATAAACATGATGACACCTGATTAAATATCAATGTATTACTTGATAAGGGCATCCTTATGGAGAAATAACTGACTCAAAAAAACCAAAATCCTTTGAAAAAATGCAGAATGAATTCTCAATCCCAGAATCATTCAAAGTCACCCACATGAGAATATTTCATATTCTATCGACTAAAACAATTGAACCTCCTCATCTCCAAGATCACATAGTTACCATGCTTAATAGCAAAGTTCCTATTCAAGGAGGGATATCCATACGGTACTCGGAATTCTTTACGAATTATCTAAAGATATTAACTAAATATACCAATGTGTGGTCCCACGACTTGAATACAAAAATCACTCCTTCTCAAATTCTAACGGCAAATAAATGCATCAAAAAATTCTCCCATTGTGCTACACACTGGGAACAATCAAAGAAAATCTTTACTAAATGGTATCTCACACCAAGAAAAATTGCCGCATTTAAACCAAACCCTTCTCCAATGTGCTGGAAATGCAACAAGCATATAGGCACTCTAAAACATATGTTATGGGACTGTGATCTGGTTAGAAACCTATGGGACCCAATAGAAAAACTATTAAAGTCTCTGATTACAAACGATTTCTCTCTCAAACCTGAACTTGCATTGTTGATGATTGATCTTGACACATATGATAAAGAATTACAACCTCTGATATGCCATATATTAACGGCAGCTATTCACCTTATAACAGTGAACTGGAAATCGAATGAGCACATACCCTGGCCTCATTTTAAGAACCTAATACACTCTAACCTCCAGATGGAAAACATTATAAGGACTAGGACGGGTAAATCCCCTATCAATTACACAAACCCAACTCCCTGGTAAAATAGGATAAAAAGTGGCGCATAAATAAACAACAATGACCAAACAACAAATTAATCTCACAGACATCAAGATATCTATTGCAGCTTGTTCTGTTTGTTTATTATGTGGTTCAATTTGTAGTCTTTTTATTTCTTTTTAATTTTATATTCTATTAGTGTAGCCATGCAAATTAGAAAGAGTTGTTATAATTAAACGACATAGAGAATGACACAATCTGATCACAGACTACTCCCTATACAGAAGTAAGGCTTATCCAAAGTCTCAAATCTCTAGCTATGTACACAAATCTAATAGGAGCACTCCACCCTGAAGACATTCCCAAAATCAGATGGAGGGCCTGAACATAATAAACGATAGCTTGTCAAGCAGGGCCTTCAATTCTGTGAAGACCCCACTCATCTCCCTTTCACCAACCTTCTGCCCTAGGCACTAGAAGGTAGAGAAGGTTATAGGAGAAAGGGGTATCAACAAGTTTAGAGCCCACATCGGTATTAAATTCGAAGCCTCCTTGATGTACACAACATTACGATTATGAGGGACGGAGTAGACAATCCATGTTATCCCCAGATAACCAAGTTAATATTCAATTATACAATGTTATTTCTTACTATAATTCTCTTTATGCTATGTTCATAAATGCTTATATTGCTTACTATTGAATTTTCAAGTCTGTAAACAAATTTCATTCTTCAATAAAAAACGTTTATTGAGAAAAAAAAAAAGTACAGTGAAAACTATGCCATAATCACGTGATAAATGCTAGCGTTTTGCGTTCCCTAGTATGAATGGGGCTTCAAGTTCCTGGTGATCAGGATTTGGCATGGGAGGACCATGTGCCTGGACTCTGACTGGAGTATGATTGGCTGTGCTCAGGCAATTTTTTTCTGCTGCTCAACCTGCTGTTGCTAAAGTTGTAGCTGCTGCTGCTTCTTGTCTGTTCAGAGGAGCCCCTGCTGGTGGGATTACTAGATGCGGGCACACTCTCAGAGTGTGATGTCATACTTCACCATTGCCAGAGCATCTCCTTTATGACAACAGGCAGTTGGCAACCATTCCTTACTAGATATGCAACATCTCCACTGAGCTCTCCAGTTTGTTTTATCTCTTTCAAACCAACAAACTTCTCATAGTGTGACACTGTTGTTTTAACCATTATTTATTGCCTTTCTCTTCAAATTCATACTCCATGGTGACCAAATATGGCATGGGCCTTATGCTCCTCCCTAGCCCCTGTGCTTTGATGCCACAGGGAGCAGCTGCCAAACCCCACCACCATATGTGCTGATTTATGGGAGGAGTAGGACCGGAGAATCTGCCTCTCCTCCATGTCTACCTCACGCTCCATCAGCAAGGTATCTGAGGCCAGCGTGATCTGTGCCTTCTACAACTTCTGCCAAGTCTTTTATCATACCCTCTTCTGTGAAATGGGACTTTGTGGCAGGGACTTTGTGTGACCTCTGTGGGAGGCAATAGCTAACAGTTGCTAAAAACTAGATGCAAAAGTATAAAATCGATGTATTTAACCACTTTCGTACCAGCAGTCTCTGCCCCTCTTAAGGACCAGAGACTGCTGGTGCGGTAAAATGCCGCCCCCGGACAAATCGTCCACACATACCTGCCACTCTCGCCGGTCACGACGCTGCCCCATCGCCGCAGGGTCCTCTCTCTGGCGTCTCTATGACGGCAAAGTGCTGACAGCCGGTTAGGAGCTGCTTTCATTGGCTCCTGATGCTGTCTATCAATGGGAGCCAATGTGATTGGCTCTCCATGATCACGTGGTCAGGAGCCAATGAAAGTGGCTCCTGACCTGTTTACAGAGCTCTGCCGTCTTATAGATGACATGACAGAAGAGTCAAAGTAAAAAACAAACGGTCAAGGACGCTGACATTGCAACATGAGCATCACAAGCAGAGAAGAAAATTAGCACAAGCACACATGATAAATGAAACAAACATCCTTGCCTCTCTCTAGCTTCTCTGCCTCTCTCTCTCTCTCTCTCTAGGTCAGGGTTGTCAAACTCCAGTCCTCAAGGGCCGAGATCCTCACACATTTGTGGCACAGCATAAATTAATTGATGGGAAGGCCACACTGCTATAGGGGGGCACACATCCTGGGGGACACAGGGGGTACACTGCTAGAGGGGCCAAATGGCCCTTAACTTTGCTGTACAGACTTATATTTGAGTAATTCAAAATTCCAGTTAAAGAGGGTCAAATATTGGGGTCGACCTATACATGAGGTCGACTTGTATCCTAGTATAAACGGTAAATGTAATCTTTTTCAGAGCTCTGTATACACATTTTATTCTTTTTTTATTTAAATTGGACAGTGTGCAGTTCCCATCCCAAGCCTCTTTAGCCTATTGTCACTCATGCAGGCTGGTATAGCCAGAATTCAGAGCCCAGACTGCGTGGGATGTCACAGTCTGAGCTATATCTGACCACATGGTCCATGGCATGGGGTGGAGGGGCTCTAGAAGAGAGGGGTGGTAATGCCTCCCCCTCTCCCCCATAGCCCTTGTCTAATCTATGGACAAGGTGCTCATCCCTACCGCCAACCCCACCATTGCCACATAACACCAACCCTGTGCTCACTCCACTGGCTACTGATAAAATGGAGAATTTTGTTTAAGATTGGCTTACTGACATTCAAATCCTTGCACAATCTGGGCCCTGGATACCTGAAGGACTTGTTGCAACTGCATCACACCCCCCACAATCTTAGATCAAAAGGACATAACAACTTGGTCACCCCCAGAGTCCACCTCAAAACCTTTGGAGACAGAGCCTTTTGTCATGCTGCCCCTACACTTTGGAACTCCCTGCCACACCCAATCAGGACAGCTCCATCCCTGGAAGCATTTAAGTCTAAACTGAAAACCCACCTCTTCAGTCTGGCATTCATAAACATCTGACTATCTCTTCTGTAACACAACCCAGCCTGCAACCCTGTATTGATCTGAGACACAACTATGCGCTTTGAGTCCTATGGGAGAAAAGCGCTTTACAAATGTTATTGTATTGTTATTGTATTGTACCGCTGGTGTCTAGGAGGAGAGTGGAGGTAACTACCCTCATGCCTCATGGCTGTGAAATGTAACAATTATAACACTACGCAATGAGTACAACAGGAGGTAAGAGGTACCCTGAAATGTATAAACCTGAGTTAAAATCAAGGAGGGGTGGCTTGCATCAATGATAACAACTTCATATGACAAATACATTTTAATATGCAAAATGCAGTTTTATACAATTCTGGACGCCTCCTACCTCCTGTTGTGCTTTTCACCCTCTTTCGAGAGGTGTTATTGGTCCTACGAGGCATAGCCACACTCAGTACCAGCTGTTTTTTCCTAAGAGTGCGACTGTGCCATTACCTTCTGGACTCCTGAGTGGAGTCAGGTTGGTAAATCTCCTCCTGCCTCAAGTGGTTGGTTGCCTCTTCTGCAACCTACCTTTGTGAGTACCATTTTTCTTTTTACCAGCCCTGTTTCTATGGGCGTGCGATGTGATGCAATCGCCCGGGGAGCTGGATTATTGCGGCAGGAGGGGGGGGGCGCAGCGGCGGTGGGAGCAGGCATTATAGTAATAACTCACCTTCCTTCAGCCGAATAGCTGATCCCACGCAGCTTCAATATCCTTCCTTTCCCAACATCTGTCTGTATGGAACATTCCATACAGATCACATGGCAGAACTAAAGATGTCACCACCATTGATAAATTTCACAATGTGAATCATTTGATTGGCTTTGATCTAATGGTCAATACAATTTTTTCATTTTTTTTCGATTAGATAATTTTGTTTGATTATTCAATTAGATCAAATATAAAGATTTTTTACACATGTCCGATCGGATTTTTATTGAAAAAACAAGATAATCGATTATTTTTTCTTGATTAAAAAACAGATTATTTTAAATTTTCATTCGATTTGAACGTTTTGGTTGAATAAACGGGACAATTTAATGTTTTTATTGTACCGTGTATGGGCACCATAAGTTGCACACAATTTGCATGCATTCCCCATTTCTGCTTGTGGCCTAATAACAATTTGAGGACTCTAATATGAACAGTCTTAGAATGCGAGCAATTTAAATATTCCACTTGAAAAACAATAGGTGATCTTTAATTGGCTGTTGTAGGCTCCAGCCACTTTCCTGAATATTTCTGGCAATCACAACTATGCCAAGTTTGAGAACCCTGCCATTAACAGTATAAGAATGACTGCAGGTTAAATTTTCCCATTTATCATTTTGGTTGTTGTTGGCTCTGCCCACTTTTTGTAACCGTGACACACAGTCACTCGATTACCACGTTTGTGAATTTTGGGAACCTTGGTATCAATAATGCGAGAATGGAAACAGTTTATCAATCAATCAAATGTAATTGGCTTTTTGTGGCTTCGAATCCTTTTCTGAGTTTGAAACCCAGACACCCAATGACTGGCTGTAGCAAGTTTCAGGACCCTTTCACAATGGTATGGTGCGGCTTTTATACCGCACCCCACCACAGGTCAATAAAAGTCTATGGGGCCTTTCATACTGATGGGATGCGGCACGATGCGACGGAAGTGACATTTTTGCCACATCCCCGATGCGACAATATCGCACATGCGCGGAAGCCTATTTTAGCAAAACACATCTGAGTGTCACTTCCTGCTTGGCCAGCAGCTAGACGGGGATTATCGCGTACGAGCGTGGTAATCCCCAAAGGCCTGTTTTTGGCAATGCCGTGCAGCCCCAGGACCGTACCTCACCGCAACCACCAATCTGCAGTCTAAACCGGCCTGAGGCCTCTGCCATGAACAGTTTAAGAATGGCAGCAGTTGAAGTTTTCCCTTGAAAATCAACAGGTGAATTTTGATTGGTTGTTGCAGACTTCACTCACTTTCCTGAATAATAATAATGCCTGTCACCCAGTGACCAACTGTGCCAAGTTTAAAGAACAACTGAAGTGAAAAGAATATGAGGGCTGACATATGTTATTTCCTTTTACAGAGAACCTTAACTGAAATTTGAAAGTCAAACTAAACATAAACATGTCATACTTACCTCCTGTGTAGTCTACTTATCAATCTCATTCTTCTCTCCTGCGTCCTGTTTGTCCACTGTGATCAATGGAATTCTCCGTCCTCCATTTTGAAAATGGCCGTTACCCCATAACAGCTTCCTGCTTAGCACACTGTTAAATTCTGACAGCAGCTGATATATAACTGACAGCAACTGGTATATTTCAGTTCTGACAAAATATTGTCAGAACTGGAAAGGATCACTGTAAGAAGAAAATGGTGAGCTTCTGAGAGGAACTGATGGTGAGGTTAGTATGTAATATTCATTTGCAGCTACATCATGCGTTTATTTTAAATAATTTTACTCAGTTCAGGTTCCCTTTAAGCAGTGCCATTTGCCTGGCAGTCCTGCTGATCTATTTGGCTGCAACAGTGTCTGAAATACACCAGAAACAATCATGTAGCTAATCCAGTCAGATCTGACATTAATGTCAGAAACACCTGATCTGCTGCATGCTTGTTCAGGGTCTATGGCTAAAAGTATTAGAGGCAGAGGACCAGCAGGATAGCCGTGTAACTGGTATCAGTTAAAATGAAATAAATATGGCAGCCTCCATATCCCTCTCGCTTCAGTTGTTCTTTAAAACCCCTTTGATTAACAGACTAAGAACAGCTGCAGTTTACAGTTTACAATTTAATATGAATCGCTGAAATGTGATTGGCTGTTTATGCTCCACCCACTTTTCCTGAATTTGTGTAGCCTCGGTCACCAAGTGACCAACTGTGCCAAGTTTGAAGACTCTATCTGTATTATTGTGAGAGTGTACGTGTGTGCGTGTGCGCGTGTGTGTGTGTGTGTGCGTGTGCACGTGCGTGCGTGCGTGTAGGCTAATCTGTGTGGGTAGCCCTATGCTGTGGTCCACTGAATATCAGTCTTTGTATGTCTTTCTAAACTATGTCAGTGTGTTTATCAGTGTGCATCTAGCATCACTTCAGTTTGATAGATTTTCATTACATTTCATGTTAAAAAGAGAGGAATCTATGTATTTGCCACATCCAGTAGCAATCTAGCAATGTATGGCCAATTTTAGTTAGTGCATGTCCACCTATGGTAACAGCTTTCAGTGGGTGTTGATCAGCAGTGTTGCAAGTGTTGCTTGCTATTTTCGATTTCAAGAAGATATTTGCAAAAATACATTGTATTTTCCCAATATGGAATTTTACATTATTTTCGCCAACATTAATATGAAAAAAAAAAATCAGCATTTTCCATCATCACTGCTCCTTACTAAGATGATATGAAAAGCAGAAGTTTGCCTTCTTAAAACAGTAGGTATTAGTGATTATTCAGGTTGGAGTGAGGTGCCACAGTGCATCACTGCTGAATATGCAAATCATCTCTTTGTTGTACCTATAGCATTCCAGCAGTTCTGAGAGGAGCTGTCAGCAATACTATCTCAGAAAAAAACAACAACACATATATAAGCAGATAAATACTTGCTCTACTTACATACCATATGTATTGCACTAGCCACGTTTGATTTGAGTAATTTTTCTATAGCAAAAAAAGAAAAAATCCTTCTTAGGATCCTCCATCTTAATTGTGTCTATTTTGTAGCCAATCCTGATGTAATTTCCTCCCTTACTCTCCTCTGCCTGATTGTCTATGCATTGCCTGCCCTCCTCTTAGTCTTCAGGCACTGCCACCCAGTTCTGCAATAGAAAGTGCATTGTCTCAGCATGAGAAATATTGACCAATCAGGGAGGAACAAAGGTGTGGGAGGGGAAAACAGGTTGCATTAGTTAAGTCTCAAGGGAAAGTAAAGAAGCAAAAAAAGAAAATCCAGCATGCCCTGCAACTTCCTTTGTGTGGCAGATGTACCAAATAAGAGCCACATAAACCGGGGAATGTTGTTTTATGGATAAGAAAACTAAAAGTGATTTTTAACTTTGGATTGCCTGGTTAGCATCCTTATTACTTGTTTACCAGATAAAAATAAATAATAGATTTTTGATTTTATGCCCGACAGTTACACATTAAACTATGAGGGACAACAAAGAGATGATTTGCATATTTCATAGTGATGCATTTTTGGGGCAACTTCTGTTAATATATATATACTGTATCTATATATTCATTTTTACGTTTTCAAAATGAGTATGGCCATACAAAAATGCTAAACTTCTTTTATTCTAGTAACATGATCTGTTAAGAGTTGGTGGTGTAATTTACACATCCTTCAAAATGTGACTTTTAGACACAAGGATAAAGAATTAGACCGGAGGCAGATCTTCACACATTAAATAACATATTCCTGGCTAGATATTCTGGGACGCGCGGTTATAACTACCATGTCTACATCTGTATATAGAGTGGCAAATTTAATCAGCTCTTCATAAATCCACCCTTTGCAGATGATGTAGTAAAACCTTCATTTTGCAATTACTGAGTAATATTCTTAATAAACTAATCTCATTGGCTCACCTCTAAAGGGGCATTTTTTCGTTACGTTAACTCAGCATAAGTGCCGCTAAGCTATTAGGCATGACAATCAATCTGTAAAAAGGCTGACACAATCTATCGAGATCTCTTTTATATTTATCAGCAAGTTCTACCCAATATTAGTACAATCTAATGTAATGCTGAAAAAGCTCCCTCAATAATCCCGGGCCGTTATTCAGACAGTGGCAATACATTTAGGCTGGAGAGCTGAAGTGAGAGAGGATAAGGCGTCCTCTTATAAATGAACACTATAGAGGCTGTCATCATACACTTGTGTATGTTCGCAAAGGTTGTTATCTTGACAGATGATTTTGTAGACTAGCAAAAAGCTTTTAAAGCACAAAAAGTGTATTTGGTTAAAGTCGGTAATGTCACAAGTGGTGCTTGATGAAAAAAAAAACGTAAACCTTTGCTTAAAATCATATTTAAACCTCTCTTTAGACATTAGCAGAAGAATCCTCTGTGATCTTTCTTTATAGATGTTTTACGGTCATGTATTGTCTTCTTTTGGAAGATGTAGTAATTATTTTATGATTGCGACTACATGCACAAATAAGCTTATACAGGGAAGTTGACAGTTGGCATAATGGATAAGGTTTATACGTTCTTGAGTCCTGTACAACCCTGTCATGGGTATATACTAAGCATGCAGTAAAATCTTAGCTAATGCTGAATTAATCAGGGTGGTTCTGTACTTTTTGCTGCCCCCCCCCCCCCCTCCCCTCAATTTGGTATGATTGCACAGCACCTGGACATTTTCACCCTCAATAAAGGTAGGTAGGTAGCCAAGTATAAGTGCCCCCTATATAGGGTAGCCAGGTGTAGTTGCCCCCAGTATAGGTAGGCAGTATACATGCCCTAGTATAGGTATCTAGTATAGTTGCCCCCAGTAAAGGTAGTTAGTATAGTTGCCCCCAGTATAGGTAGTTTGTATAGCTGCTACCAGTATAGGTAGGTAATATTGTTGCCCTAGTATAGGTAGAAAGTATAGTTGCCCCAGTATAGGTAGCTAGTATGGTTGCCCTAGTAAAGGTAGTTAGTATAGCGGGCACCAGTATAGGTAGTTAGTATAGTTGCCCCAGGATAGGTAGCTAGTATAGTTGCCCCAGTATAGGTAGTATAGTTTCCCCAGTGTAGGTTAGCAAGGTGGTTCCCCTGGACCCCCATCCCTCCCTAGCTTTCCTTCTTGAATCAAGTGGTGGCCTCCTGCAGCAGGACAGGCTGAAAGTAATTACTTTTAGTATATGCGTTGCTATGGGAGCCACGGTGGGTCCTGCGTTCTGAGGTCTACGAGAAGCAGGAGAGGCAAGGGGGGACATGGTGAGCCTTTCCTGCTGCAGGAGGTGGCCGCTTGCTTCAAGAAGGTAAGCGGCGTCCGGGGAGGGAGCCGGGAGCAAGGGGGCTGAGCGGGATGCCGCCTCAGGAAGCAGCATCACCTGGCATCATGGGCAGGACGGCCCTGCCTTTAACTATATATGTGCAAATATATTTCACGGATATACAGTACAGTAAAACAGTTTAAAGGATACCTCTAACTGAAATCTACAATCTAAACTGACCACAGTTGTATGTGAATTGAAGGCTGACATACCTCTCTGCAGTATCAGTGTTCTCGTGTAGCCGCCGCCAGGGATGGGATTTCAAGTAATCACGAGTGATTACTCGTGATTCAAATGAGGGTTAATTGGCGCAGGTGTGCAGCAGGGATACAAGGGGTTATTTAGCCATAATTCTGCCATCCGCCCTGCGTTCCAAACAGCTTGCACGCGCCTTATTGGTCGCGTTGCAAGCCTCACTCCAGCGTATTTCCTCCTTCAAACCAGAAGGAGGAAAAGCCCATCCCTGGCTGCCGCCAGTCGCCATATACTGGCCCCCATGTGTGAGCTCCTGTGTGTGGCTCGCTCATCCTGGCTCATAGTGCATAGAGCAAGCCGGGACGTGCTGAAGTGTGTGCATGTCGCAATACATATAAATAAACATATCTATCAGTTTACTGGGACCCCCTGACTTTATTGGTGTGGATTTTGCCACTCTCCGATAGCATTTTATGTTTTTTTTTATATTTATTAATTGGTTCTTTGGGGAAAAAAGGAGCAGATCTATAAATTAACACACAAAAAAACAAACAAACATAGAAATGGCAATATAAACCAATAAGTTTAGGGGGTCACAGTGAACAGATGTTTATATCCAGATATGTACAGATGTCATTTAACAGGACCCAAACTATAATGCCTGGTAAAGACCATGCAATTTTCCAGAAATCAATGGTACATTTCTGTTCAATAATTTCCATCATGTTGATCTGCTTTGATCAAGAGAGATCGATTTTGTGCATTATTAATCTCAAAATCGATTCCTTTCTCAAGCGGAAGCAGATTGGACATACTGGAAACGATCAAACAATGAGGAATTTCCCATTAATCTAACAGGAAAATTGCATGGTGTGTACAAGGCATAATGTGAGCAATTACATGCAATCTAACATCTGATAATAAATAAGACCTGAAGACTAGACACTGCCTTTCATTGCAGTCTTTGGGCTGCTAGTGCGTTCTACTGAACTCAGTACCAGCAGGATCTTTGAGAGAGGCGGAACAAATGCCACAGACCTACTTAAATGCCACAGACCTGTAATAAAAAAGTGCTTCATTTTTACAATACTTATGTATAAATGATTTAGTCAGTGTTTTCCCATTGTAAAATATTTCCTCTCCCTGATTTACATACTGACATTTACCACATGGTGACATTTTTACTAATGGCAAGTGATGTCAGTGGAAGAAGATGCTTGTTTTTTGGGAGTTGGACCCAGCTGTAAACAGCTGATATTTCCCACAATGCAATGAGGTTCACAGGAAACTGTAAGGACATTGGTCCTGACATCGCACTGTGGGAGGGGTTTCACCACAGTATCAGCCATACATAGCTACCGGATGATCGGTATGTGAAAAGATAACATTTTCTTCTGGGAAAGGGGGTATCAGTTACTGATTGGGATGAAGTGAAATTCTTGGTCACGGTTTCTCTTCAAAGAGAAACTCCAACCTAGAATTGAACTTTATCCCAATTAGTAGCTGATACCCCCTTTTACATGAGAAATATAATGATTTTCACAAACAGACCATCAGGGGGTGCTGTATGACTGATTTTGTGCTGAAACCCCTCCCACAAGAAGATCTGAGTACCGCGGTACTCTGGGCACACTGCCACAATGTAACAATGTTCACAGACGGGAATGAGCTGTTTACAGCTGTCTCTAACAGCCAAAACAGCTAGGAGCAGCTACATAACCTGCCCACAGTAAAAATGTCACCATGTAATACATGTCAGAATGTGAATCTGGGAGAGGAAAGATTTTACAATGAGCAAACACTGACTAAATCATTTATCCATAATTATGGTAAAAAATGAAGCACTTTTTTTTACTACATTATTTTCACTGGAGTTCCTCTTTAAGTACAGTCAATGTTTCTACTCTACTCTACTGTGTATGCACTTAAAAAGGTCACTTATTTGGCCAAGACTAGATGATTATTTACCCTGTGTACTGTAAGGGTCTGTGTAAAGGGTGAAACAGCTGTCTTTAGTACAGTTGGAGTTTGAATCATATTGCCAGTATTCAATTTCAATTTCAAATTTCCTGTATTTCAATTTCCCTATCCAAACAGCAACTTTTGGGGCATCTAATTCAGGTGTAAACCTGACTGTCACATCCACCTGCACTGAGCTGTGTTTGTATGTGACCTTTTATTTAGTAGCGGTGGAACCTCAGAGGTAAACAAAGGCTCTAAATCATAGGCTCAGGCAGGGACAGTCGGAAGGCCCACTCTGAGATGTGGATGGCGCCAACTCTATATGTGTGTAGCCCACCTAAATGCATAACCTAAATGGGAGATTTTAATGTGGATGAGCAAGGGACATTAACATTAAAGTGGTATGAAACTCAGCATTTCCTCTTTGCTCTGAAAGATATACAGTATAAAATCTACCACCCAAAAAAATGTGGCAGAACAGCATTCAAACAGTTAAACACAGAACTTTGTTCTTCAGTGGAGAGCTCCTGAAAGCTTCTGGCTGAAACTTCCGGTTCCGGCGCCCGCATGGTGGAAGGGTGAGAGTGGAGCTCCGGCCATCAGCCGCACATCTAGACCTGCTGCTTCAGCTAAAACCCGCCGCCAGCATCCAAAGTGCCACGCAAAGCGAGGCAAGACACCCGGGCACAGAGCGCGCCTACAGATGGAGCGCTACCTGACGTGACAAGGCAACAAACAGCAGCGCCAGAGACACGAGGAGGAAACACCCAAAATGGCGGGTAGGAAATCTGCGCGCAAAGCCACACAGCAGACAGAGGAAGGGGAGCTACAAAGTAACTACACTAGCTCAGAAGGGGAATCGGATAGAGACTCAAGGAGAGGAGGTACTAATGTGCGCATTAACTATAAGAAACTAGCGGAGGAGGTAGGGAAAGTCCTTGCACCAGAATTGCAGGCCACAATACAGGAGACCATCAGGCAGGCAATGCAGGGCATAAAAAAAGATCTCCAACAACAAGCTAAGCGGCTTAAAGAGGCAGAACAGAGAGTGGGGCAGTGTGAAGACGACTTACATGCAGCTAACATCAAAATTGACACCCTGCTCAAAGACAACGCTACAGCACACTCCAGAATTGAGGATCTAGAGAACAGATCCAGGAGAAACAACATAAGAATAATTGGCCTCTCTGAAGATATCCCTGCCTTGCAACTTTCTGAAATATGTGCAAAAGAAATACCTGAAGCCTTAGGCCTACCAGCGCCGTTAAAGGTGGAGAGAGCACACAGGGTGGGGCCACTACGCACAAACCAAAAACGCTCCTTGCCGAGAATGGTAATGGTCCGCTATTTAAATTTCGCGGATAAAGCAAATCTTATGACAGCATATCGCAACAGATCTCAAGACCTGGAGCTAAGAGAATGCACCCTGAGACTCTTCAATGACTATTCTGCTGAGGTCTCCAAGAAAAGACAGGCTTTTGTTTCCTCCTGCAATACACTTAACAGCAGGGGAATCAAATTTATGCTACTGTACCCCGCAATTATGCGCATAACAGATCAGCATGGTAAACAGCACACCTTTGACACCCCTGAGGAACTTAAGGACTACCTCTCAAAGCCTCAAGCCTCTCTGAGCACATCTCCAAACAGGCGCTCACCGTCGCCTGCAGCGAATTCCACCTGAGAAAGAATCTTAACCACTTGAGGACCGCCCCCAGCCGATGGGCGGCGGCAAAGACCGGGCCCAAACGACCGCAATACGCCCATCGGCGGGGGCGGCATCAGCGGTGGCTGTGCGGCGATCGCGTCATCAATGACGCGATCGCCGCCGGCAATAGGCTCCGCCCACTCTGCACGGAAACCCGCCGGCCAATTAGCAGCGCCGGCGGGTTTCAAATGCGGCGATCCGGCCAATCAGAGGAGTATAATACACTTTGTTATTGTAACAAAGTGTATTATACTGGCTGCCTCCTCCGCTGATGGTCACTCGTCGTGCGACCATCAGAGAGGACAGCAGCCTTGCAGCTAAGTGCACACAAACAGTCTTTGCCCCACACAGACCACCCGATCGCCCACCCCAGCCCTCAGAACCCCCCCTGACCACCCCAGCACACCAGCATCTGCACCCCACCACCCACCTAAAAACCCATCAATCACTCCCTGTCACTATCTAGGGACGCTATCCCCTAGGTTAGGTCCCTAACTGCCTCCTAGGGTCCCCTGATCACCCCCCCTACCCTCAGATCCCCCCCAGACCCTCTCCCAGACCACCCCCCTGTATGCTGTATACAGCTATATAGCTGTCTTACCCACTGATCACCTGTCTATCACCCATCTATCACCTGTCTATCACCCCTTGTCACCACCACCCATCAGCGCAGACCCTAAACTGTCCCTTGGGGGCACCTGATCACCCACCCAGACCCTCAGATTGCCCTCAGACCCCCCCCCTCCTGATAACCTCCCCAGTGCATTGTTTACATCTATTCTCCCCTGTAATCCCTCACTGATCTCCTATCGTCACCCCCTGTGTCTGCCACCCACCAGATCAGGACCCAGTCTGCCCCGTGCGGGCACCTAATCAACCCCCACACCCTTAGATCGCCCTCAGCCCCCCCCCCCCCCCAATCACCTTCCCAGTGCATTGTATTTGATTGTGCTGCAATTGTATTTGATTGTGCTGACATTCAATTTCATTGTGCTGACATTCAATTTTATTGTGCTGTAATTGTATTTGATTGTCCCGTGATTTTTTTTGATTGTCCCGTGATTGCCCTGTGATTGCCCTTTGATTGGCCTGTGATCGTCTTTGATTGTCCCGTGATCGGCTTTGATTGTCCCATGATCGGCTTTGATTGTCCCGTGATCGGCTTTGATTGCCCTGTGATTGCCCTGTGATTGCCCTGTGATTGGCCTGTGATCGGCTTTGATTGTGTCGTGATTGGTTTGATTGCCCTGTGATTGGCCTGTGATTGGCCTGTGATTTGCTTTGATTGGCCTGTGATCGGCTTTGATTGTGTCGTGATTGGTTTGATTGCCCTGTGATTGACTTTGATTGTCCCGGGAATTGAGTGCCCTGTGATTGGCCTGCGATTGCCCTGTGATTGCCTTTGATTGTCCTGTGATTGTTTCTGATTGCCTCCGATTCCCCACTCGCCACCACCCCCCTGTCACTATCCAAGTGATCTAAAAACAGTGAAAACTGTCACTTTTTTAGTATCACTAGTGTTAGCAGTTAGGCCAGTTAGCTAGGCCCCTTTGTAAGTGTCAGTTAGTGCTCAGCCCACTGCACCACAGTCACTAATTAGCGTCATCACTGTCGCTAATCAACATTGGTACTATATAGTATCTGTAAGTGATCATTACTGATCGCAGTCAGATCTATTAGGGTCACTAGGATCCACAAAAAAAAACGCAGTGTTTGCCCGATCAGGCCTGATCGTTCGCCTGCACTTGCGTTCAGCCCGCCCCACCGCAGTGACAGAATTTTTTTTCTGATCACTGCAAAAAACACTGTACAATAGCTGTGGCACTGTAAACCTCAGTTTTGATTTATTTTTTTTATCAAAACTCAGTGAGCACAGCTTTCTACCTCTCAAATACTCCCTTTTGCTAGGTAGGTGCTCTTTTTTCTGCGTAGTCTCAGAGGAATACCCCCTAAATTTAGCAGCCCACCATGGCAAGAAAGGGGTATTCCGATGATGAGGTTCTCAGGTACATGGCCCAGTCGGATGAGGACGATTGGGACGCCTCATTCGACGAATCTTCCGGGTCAGAGTTTGAACCTGAATTGAGCAGTGGCTCACTGACCGATAGTGATGACGAGGTTGAGGTCCCGGCTAAAGCCAGGCGTACCACACCCCATGTTGTTGGACTGCAGGTGGCGCAGGATCAGCCTCAAGGGCAGCAGAGTGGTGTTCGTGCTGGTCTGAGATTTCATGGTGGGGCAGGCACCAGCAGCACAACATCTCCTGGACCTAGCACCAGTACTTCCGTAGACCCTGGTGAAGTGGCGAGCACCAGCATGGAAGTTGAAACTGGTTCGGTGGCACGTGCAGTAAGATCCCAGTCGCAGCCACCAAGAAGACGGGCCCGTACTACCCCTAATTTACCAGAGGGGCTGGCAAACCCAAATTGGCAATCCCCTGATTCCGCCGCACCCGTACTTCCCCCTTTCACCGCCCAGTCTGGAGTCCAGGTGGAGACAGATAATCTAGGATCGGCCCTAGACTTTTTCTATCTGTTCTTCACCCAGGATCTCTTGGACTTAATTGTGGCAGAGACCAACCGTAAGGCCACACAATATATAACCGCCAATCCGGAAAAGTACCTTGCCCAGCCTTTTCGGTGGAAACCAGTCCAAGTTTCCGAAATGAAAATTTTTTGGGGCCTTCTCCTTCACACGGGACTAGTAAAGCAGAATGTGTTGCGGTCTTATTGGTCTACGGACCCAGCACATCATGTTCCCCTGTACTCTGCTGCCATGTCCAGGACACGATTTGAGAACATCCTGCTCTTCCTGCACTTCAATGACAACGAAACCTGTCATCGAAGTGACCACCCTGCTTTTGACCGGCTCCACAAAATTCGACCCCTCATAGACCACCTGTCATCCAGATTTGCAGATGCTTATACCCCTGACCAGGACATCTGCGTAGACGAGTCCCTCATACGCTTTACCGGGCGCCTTCGCATCAAACAGTACATCCCAAACAAGCGCGCCCGGTATGGGGTGAAACTGTATAAGCTCTGTGAAAGGGCCACAGGCTATACATCTTATTTTAGGGTCTATGAGGGAAAAGACTCAAAATTGGAGCCGGTCGGATGCCCTGACTACCTGGGGAGCAGTGGAAAGGTTGTGTGGGACTTGGTGTCACCCATGTTCCAGAAGGGGTACCATCTTTTTGTGGACAATTATTACACAAGTGTGGCCCTCTTTCAGCACTTAAAAATAGAAAAAATCCGATGCTGTGGCACCGTGCGGCCTAGTCGCCGGGGCTTCCCCCAACGGCTCATTACCACCAGACTTCAACGGGGGCAGAGGGCCGCCTTGTGTGCTGACGACCTGCTCGCGGTGAAATGGAAGGACAAGAGGGAGGTTTACTTCCTGTCCACCATTCACGCAGACACGACAGTTGAAATTCAACGGCGAACTAAGGTCATTGAAAAACCCCTTGTCGTCCACGAGTATAATACTAACATGGGAGGGGTGGACTTCAATGACCAGAGGTTAGCGCCCTATTTAGTTGCCCGAAAAACAAGACGCTGGTATAAAAAAGTGTCTTTTTACCTCATTCAATTGGCAATTTACAACAGCTTTGTTCTCTACAGTAAGGCTGGGAGAACTGGCTCGTTTATTCAATTTAATAAACAGATCGTGATGGAACTCCTGTATCCAGGAGGTGCCGTGGCCCAACCCCAAGATGCAACTAGCCGGCTGCATGGAAGGCATTACGCCTATCCAATTCCGACTACCCCAGGTCAACGAATCCGAAGAAAACGCTGTCGTGTCTGCAGCAGGGCTGGAATAAGGCGTGACACCACTGTTTATTGTCCCACCTGTCCTGACCAGCCTGGCCTATGCCTAGGGGAGTGTTTTGAGAGGTACCACGAGCAGGTACACTATTAGAGAGTAGGGAACTCCACACACAGCGGTAGGCACACAAGGGTCTCTCAGTGCTATTTCACACTGCTGCGATGCGTTAGGGCAAAATGCCTAGCAAAAGTCACACTTTGCGGTTCCCCCCTACGCCGGAAGTGCTTGACTTAACGCTAGTGCAGGCCTACGTTACTGCGTGGCTTCTGTGGCAATATCGATCGGCGCGGAAGTCATGTTAGTCTATGGCGACGCAGTTCATTACTAGGCCGAATGCTACTCTTGTGGTATTGCCTGAAGGTCTGTTTTGGACGATACGGTGCGGCGGGCTCGACCCACCGGATATGTCAATATGCAGTGTGAAACCAAACATCGGGTTTCCAGAGACCCTAATACACAGGGCTGCCAGAAACCTCTCCTTTCACTTGGGACAAATTGCGTAATGTATTTCGCCACAACTCTGTGCAATTTGCACTTCGCACATTGTTCCATGGGGGAGGAGAGGTTTGTCCTCGGGAGGTAAGTTAAAAAAAAACAAAAAACAGGTAAGCAAAGAAGTTAATGTTTGGTTTGCAATGTTAAGTTTTTTATTAAAAAAGTTCAAAGGTTATTAATGTTAATGAAGTAATTGCTTTGCTGCTTGCTTGTTTTTTGGGTTTTTTTTTCTCTTTTTCCATCCAATAACCTTCCAGGTGGACCGAGCGAATGACTAACCAGCTGCAGCACTGATGGTGCATCCTGACAGAACATTGCGCGTCTGTCAGCTTACACACAAGTCGGTGCATGCAGCGCTGCAGGACGAGATTTCTCCTCCGCAGTCAAAAAGATACGTTTGCCGAGGCATATGGGCCGAGGAGTGGTGTTGGGGATTCATATGCTTTGGCAAACACTTTGTATCAAAAAAGAACTCTGGCAATGATTTGTTCATCCACATCGATCGGTGTGAATGGATAAATCAGGTTTGCCAGGGCATACGAGCTGGTGGGTTTGGATTTTTGGGGCGGCAGCTCCTATGTCCTGGCAGACGCCTTCCCCTCCTTTTTGTATTGTTTTGTCTTTTTTTCTTCTCTCTTTTTTTCTATCCAGACCGACCAATCAGCTGCAGCACTGATGGTGCATCCTGACAGAACATTGCGCGTCTGTCAGCTTACACACAAGTCGGTGCATGCAGCGCTGCAGGACGAGATTTCTCCTCCGCAGTCAAAAAGATACGTTTGCCGAGGCATATGGGCCGAGGAGTGGTGTTGGGGATTCATATGCTTTGGCAAACACTTTGTATCAAAAAAGAACTCTGGCAATGATTTGTTTATCCACATCGATCGGTGTGAATGGATAAATCAGGTTTGCCAGGGCATACGAGCTGGTGGGTTTGGATTTTTGGGGCGGCAGCTCCTATGTCCTGGCAGACGCCTTCCTCCTCTTTTTTTTTTTTTTTTTTTTTCAAAATTTTTTGGCAGATATTTTTTCATCCACATTGATTGATTGTTTGACGTTCATTTTTCCTTTCAGCCCACAGTGCATTACCCTTATGCCCAATATAAGGAGTATAGCAGAAACTCCTAATACTGGCCATACATGTAATGATTGCAGAGACCCTAAAATGCCAGGACAGACCCCACGAATGATGCCATTTTGGAAAGAGGACACCCCAAAGTATTCCGTGAGGTGCATGGTGAGTTCATAGAATGTTTTATTTTTTGTCACAAGTTAGCAGAAATTGTGGTTTTGTGTTTTTTTGTTTTTTTTTTTCACAAAATGTCATTTTCCGCTAACTTGTGACAAAAAATAAAATTTTCTATGAACTCACCATGGCCCTCATGGAATACCTTAGCGTGTATTCTTTCCAAAATGGGGTCATTTGTGGGGTTTGTTAACTGTCCTGGCAAGTGGGTGGGGTGCTAAATTTTGAGCACCCCTGTAAAGCCTAAAGGTACTCATTGGACTCTGGGCCCCTTAGCGCAGTTAGGGTGCAAAAAAGTGCCACACATGTGGTATCGCCGTACTCGGAAGAAGTAGTACAATGTGTTTTGGGGTGTATTTTTACACATACCCATGCTGGGTGGGAGAAATATCTCTGTAAATGACAATCTTTTGATTTTTTTACACACAATTGTCCATTTACAGAGTTATTTCTCCCACCCAGCATGGGTATGTGTAAAAATACACCCCAAAACACATTGTACTACTTCTCCCGAGTACGGCGATACCACATGTGTGGCACTTTTTTGCACCCTAACTGCGCTAAAGGGCCCAAAGTCCAATGAGTATCTTTAGGATTTCACAGGTCATTTTGCGGAATTTGATTTCCAGACTACTCCTCACGGTTTAGGGCCCCTAAAATGCCAGGGCAGTATAGGAACCCCACAAATGACCCCATTTTAGAAAGAAGACACCCCAAGGTATTCCGTTAGGAGTATGGTAAGTTCATAGAAGATTTTATTTTTTGTCACAAGTTAGCGGAAAATTGATTTTTATTGTTTTTTTCACAAAGTGTCATTTTCCACTAACTTGTGACAAAAAATAAAATCTTCTATGAACTCACCATACTCCTAACAGAATACCTTGGGGTGTCTTCTTTCTAAAATGGGGTCATTTGTGGGGTTCCTATACTGCCCTGGCATTTTAGGGGCCCTAAACCGTGAGGAGTAGTCTGGAAATCAAATTCCGCAAAATGACCTGTGAAATCCTAAAGATACTCATTGGACTTTGGGCCCTTTAGCGCAGTTAGGGTGCAAAAAAGTGCCACACATGTGGTATTGCCGTACTCGGGAGAAGTAGTATAATGTGTTTTGGGGTGTATTTTTACACATACCCATGCTGGGTGGGAGAAATATCTCTGTAAATGACAATCTTTTGATTTTTTTACACACAATTGTCCATTTACAGAGTTATTTCTCCCACCCAGCATGGGTATGTGTAAAAATACACCCCAAAACACATTGTACTACTTCTCCCGAGTACGGCGATACCACATGTGTGGCACTTTTTTGCACCCTAACTGCGCTAAAGGGCCCAAAGTCCAATGAGTATCTTTAGGATTTCACAGGTCATTTTGCGGAATTTGATTTCCAGACTACTCCTCACGGTTTAGGGCCCCTAAAATGCCAGGGCAGTATAGGAACCCCACTAATGACCCCATTTTTGAAAGAAGACACCCCAAGGTATTCCGTTAGGAGTATGGTAAGTTCATAGAAGATTTTATTTTTTGTCAAAAGTTAGCGGAAAATTGATTTTTATTGTTTTTTTCACAAAGTGTCATTTTCCACTAACTTGTGACAAAAAATAAAATCTTCTATGAACTCACCATACTCCTAACGGAATACCTTGGGGTGTCTTCTTTCTAAAATGGGGTCATTTGTGGGGTTCCTATACTGCCCTGGCATTTTAGGGGCCCTAAACCGTGAGGAGTAGTCTGGAAATCAAATTCCGCAAAATGACCTGTGAAATCCTAAAGATACTCATTGGACTTTGGGCCCTTTAGCGCAGTTAGGGTGCAAAAAAGTGCCACACATGTGGTATCGCCATACTCAGGAGAAGTAGTATAATGTGTTTTGGGGTGTATTTTTACACATACCCATGCTGAGTGGGAGAAAGATCTCTGTAAATGGACAATTGTGTGTAAAAAAAATTAACAAATTGTCATTTACAGAGATATTTCTCCCACCCAGCATGGGTATGTGTAAAAATACACCCCAAAACACATTATACTACTTCTCCTGAGTACTGCAATACCACATGTGTGGCACTTTTTTGCAGCCTAACTGCGCTAAGGGGCCCAAAGTCCAATGAGCACCTTTAAGCTTTACAGGGGTGCTTACAATTTAGCACCCCCCAAAATGTCAGGACAGTAAACACACCCCACAAATGACCCCATTTTGGAAAGTAGACCCTTCAAGGTATTCAGAGAGGGGCATGGTGAGTCCGTGGTAGATTTCATTTTTTTTTGTTGCAAGTTAGAAGAAATGGAAACTTTTTTTTTTTTTTTTTTTTGTCACAAAGTGTCATTTTCCGCTTACTTGTGACAAAAAATAATATCTTCTATGAACTCACTATGCCTCTCAGTGAATACTTTGGGATGTCTTCTTTCCAAAATGGGGTCATTTGGGGGGTATTTATACTATCCTGGAATTCTAGCCCCTCATGAAACCTGACAGGGGGTCAGAAAAGTCATAGATGCTTGAAAATGGGAAAATTCACTTTTTGCACCATAGTTTGTAAACGCTATAACTTTTACCCAAACCAATAAATATACACTGAATGGGTTTTTTTTTATCCAAAACATGTTTGTCCACATTTTTCGCGCTGCATGTATACAGAAATTTTACTTTATTTGAAAAATGTCAGCACAGAAAGTTAAAAAAATCATTTTTTTGCCAAAATTCATGTCTTTTTTGATGAATATAATAAAAAGTAAAAATCGCAGGAGCAATCAAATAGCACCAAAAGAAAGCTTTATTAGTGAGAAGAAAAGGAGCCAAAATTCATTTAGGTGGTAGGTTGTATGAGCGAGCAATAAACCGTGAAAGCTGCAGTGGTCTGAATGGAAAAAAAGTGGCCGGTCCTTAAGGGGTAGAAAGACTGTGGTCCTCAAGTGGTTAAGCTTACTTACAGCTAACAACAGGAACTTTGCTTCAACTACTACACAGACGGTCTGGACCGTGTAATTGGCTGTTACGGAGTCTCAAAGGAGAATCACCATCGGGGAAGAAGGGAAGTCCCCAAACGGGAAAAGTGACTCTTTCCCACGAAATGTTCTTTGGGTTGTGAGTTATATGTGTGTTATGTTTCTCAGTTTTGAGGACATTAGCTTTAAGAGTAAAAAGCAAGTTTTAAGGGAATGGGGTTATAGGAATTTAGGGGAAGGGATATTGGTCACACTGTGTAAGCTACATTTTAAAAAGATAGGTCTCGCTGAAATGTTTAAATGGTATAAAATACTTGCTATGTATCATGCGCACTGCGCCACACCATCCGTGTAATATCATGGAATGTTAAAGGCCTGCATTCAGCAGGCAAACGCTCACGAATCCTAAATCATCTAAAAAGGTTATCCCCTGACGTCTGCTTACTACAGGAGACGCACTTAAAGGAGGAAAACTTTAATTATATGAAAAAAAAAATGGGTAGGGGAAGTATACGGGGCGCCAACTAGTAACAAGAAAGCGGGGGTGATGATCCTTCTCCATAAAAACTTTCAGATGAAAGTACTAGAGTGTGACGCAGACCCGCATGGTAGATGGCTTTTCCTGAAATTTAGCACAGCTACAGAAACATTTAACCTGTGGAATATTTATGGTCCAAATGATAATAATCAGCAATTTTTTGACTCCTTGCTCTCTCGCCTTTCTAAAACTTCATCTCCTAATCTTATTGTAGGCGGTGACATGAACTCTGTTGCAAACATTAGAGAAGATAGGTCGGATAAAAACGTCCAAGTTAGAGCACATGATAAGAGGATTGCCACGCTAATGACAGCCACCAACTTAAAAGACACATGGCGGTTTTTGAATCCTACAGCCAGAGAATACACACATTATTCTCACAGGCATAAAACCCACTCACGCATAGATATGTTTTTAATCAGAGATGCACTCTCTAGTAGACTGATTGAAGCTTCAATAAAAGATATGATCATATCCGATCACGCACCAATTAATTTAGAAATATCTGATATTGTACCTAAAGGGAACACATTTATTTGGCGTTTTCCATCGCAGCTCTATGGTGATGAAGGCTTTATGGGTCTACTTAAAAGTTGGTGGCTGGAATACCAGGAGGATAATATTTTACACAAAGACAACCCTATTCTTTTGTGGGAAACATCCAAAGCAGTCCTTAGGGGCAAGATAATGGCTTACCTGAAAAAGAAAAAAACCGAGACCAACGATCATTATAAGGCATCAGTTTTATCAGTAAGGACAGCATATACTAAATATAGGAAAGATCCGTCGGTTATAAATAGAAAGGCATGGATAGCTAGTAAACTAAATTGTGACACATGGCTTAGAGTCAGGGAGGAAGCAAATAGACCATTTCGGCAGCTTCAATACTACAAACACGGAGAGAAAATTGGCAGACTTTTGGCCTCATTGGCAAAAAAACCCCTGTCAAATCGTAAGCCCATACTAGTGAGAGACAAAAGGGGAGTGCTTGTACACCATCCGGCAGAAGTATGTGACACTTTTGCTGACTACTATCAGCAACTGTACTCTTCTAAATCCCCCCCACTAACAGATATTCACAAACTTTTACAAAAAATACCACTTAAAAAACTAACAGAGGATGAGCTAGAACTATTGAATGCAGATATCATTCTTCATGAGGTAAAAACTGCCATAACCTCCCTTGCTCTGGGGAAGGCCCCGGGACCCGATGGCCTCTCCTCCGAGTACTTTAAAATCCTTAAAGAAGATGTGTCACCTGTTCTGGTCCAAGTTTTTAATAAAATCCTTTCTAAAGGGGAATTCCCGTCAACAGGACACTTAGCACATATCAAGGTAATTCCCAAGGAGGGAAGGGACACTGAAGAAGTAGGCTCCTTTCGTCCTATCTCCCTGATTGATCTGGACGTTAAACTTTTGTCCAAAATATTAGCCAATCGTCTAGCGGATATCATGCCAAGGTTAATACATCCAAATCAGGTAGGCTTCACGAGACAACTCTCTGGGGTAACAAATATCAGAAAGGTAATCACTGTCCTCGAACAGGTTAGGGCCTATCCTCTGACCCATAAAACAGCAGCCTTACTCAGCATAGACGCGGAAAAGGCTTTTGACCAAATAGAATGGGATTGGTTATTTGAAGTTTTAAGAACCCAGGGGTTCCAGGGCCACTTTATGAATGCCTTAAAAGCCATGTACTTGAGACCAAGGGCCCAGGTGGCATTGCCAGGTTTCTTGTCTAAATACATAAATCTGAAGAGAGGCACAAGGCAGGGCTGCCCATTGTCTCCACTGCTCTTTAACTTAGCCCTGGAACCACTGGCCATTCTTCTGCGGAAAAGACTCGAAGGGATAAAAATAGGGGAAAGGTTGGTCCAACAGGCAATGTTTGCCGACGACATTTTACTATTCCTATCTGACCCGAATACCCAAGTCCCAATAGCATTAGACACTATTAGAGAGGTGGGTTAATGCTCTGGATTTGTAATCAATCCAAGCAAAAGTGAACTGTTACCACTGTCAACTAAAGCGGATACGGCTAGCTGGATGCAACTGGGAGTTAAATTAAATCCCCACGTCATCAAGTATTTGGGGATAAACATCGCTAGGGATCCTACCCAATTATATAACCTTAATTACACCCCTTTAATTCGCAACATCAAAGCCCAACTGGAAAGATGGCATAATCTCCCTTTGGGCTTTGCAGGGAGGGTAGCTTTAATAAAAATGGTTTCAATGGGCAAACTACTATATCCCCTTCAGACGCTCCCACTTCTCCTTAAACATAAAGACATTAATGACATCAACACAGCCTGGACCAAATTTATTTGACCCAAATTGTCTCTCCCCAAAACTCTGGGAGGTTTAAATCTCCCTTCCATAAGAGACTACAACTTAGCCTCCTTGCTCCGCCACTCTCACGACTGGGTAACCACAAAGGAACACTACTCAAACACAAGTCTGGAACAGGAACAGGCACTTCCCTGGTCTCTCACAGGAATTCTTCACGCGAACCTGAAACAGCTTCCTCCTAGACTAAGGAATAACATAATTTTCAGAGATACTGCTGCATCCTGGAAGGCAGTTAGGAAAAAGTGTAAACTCCCCTACAAAATATCCAAGTACCTCCCAATTTGGGGCAACCCCAACTTTCCTGCTAGCATACAACAAAAACAGTTTGCTAAATGGGACGACAGAGGCCTAAAAAATTTAGGTAATATGTTTAATATACAGGAAGGGAGGTGGCTATCTTTTGTTGAGCTAAGAGCAAAGTATAATTTGCACTCTGGAGATTTTTTGCCATATACACAAATTCGCTCACTAGTGAGCAGAAACCTACGTACACAGACCCCTATTATATTACCCACAAACTTTGATCATATCTTAAAACCAGGAGTAGCTGACAGATCACTAGCTGATTTCTATTTGGCAATCAGAGAGATAGACAGCCAAAAGATAGCCACTAATGCAATGAGGAAATGGGATGATATCTTACAGGAACAAAACGTAAGAGATCGAATTCTAGAAGGGAATATGGTGGTTAGAAAAGTAATTACAGATGAGAAGTGGAGAGCTTCCCATTTATTATTTATACATAGAGGTAAATACGCTTTTAATATCAAGTACAAAACACCACCCAGTGGGTATATCCCTCAATGCCCAAAATGTGCACTTAAAAATGCTGACCTTTATCGTTGCATGTGGTCTTGTTCGAAAATTCAAATGTTTTGGGATAAGGTTTTCAAATATGCAAACAAAATGTGCAAGAAAAAGCTGGATAAAACATATATGTTATCGCTTTTCAACTACTATAAATCCCCAGCAAACTCCACAGTTAGCCCTCCATCTAACCTGTATCATATCATCATGATAGCCGCGAGAAGATCCATTTTGTGTAAATGGCTAGAATCTACACCCCCGGACGTCCTTTCAGTGCACAAGGAACTTCTTTACATTTTCAATATGGAGCACCTAGCTACTCTCCAGGCCAAAGAACTGAAAACTAAAAACTTTTTTAAAATTTGGAGGAACTTTGTGCTCAACCAATTCTCACATCAGCAAATCACAACTCTAATGAGAGACTTTGTACTAACTTCTTGGTACTGTCTGGAAGACATAAGTGGAACCCTGGGAAACTTCAAAGTAGTGGGACGTCAGTGCCAACAAATACAGTAGAGGAATTGATACTGACATCAATACAGTATGCAATTAACCTAGTGACACAGTGTGACCAAGGGTGGGGGGGGGAGGGAGGACCCTAGAGGACATGTACATGAAACCTCGTGATATAACAAATGTTATTATGGTCATCACTTCTGTTTAAGGTCAAATGTCATGTCAAAAACCCAAATAAAAATTGTTTAAAAAAAAAAAAGCTTCTGGCTGCATCCTTAGAGGTGATAACATTATCTTTTATTTACATTCCTCTGTTACTACAATTAGTATCCAGCCATCAGCGTGCTGAAATGGAACTGCAATGAGCTGAGAAGTAGAGAGAGCTGAGAAATGATCACTAGATAGATTTTAATATATAAATACAGCAGCTATAAATAAAATGCAATGGCAGCTTTCAGAGCAGATAAACTGTACTTTGGGAACTTGAAATATGAAAAACGGCAATATTACCTGTGCACAAAAGCAAACATGGTAATTGTATGGGTAATGAAAAGTAGGAAAACACATTTTTATTGAATGTTATGCTGAAGTTTTATCCCACTTTGAGACCAACCAGTTTAGTTTATGCTGCCTTTAGCCATTATTGCCAAGTTTGGGAATGATTAAAGAGCAGTCAGTATGTGACACAGCCGTCGACAGTCACTATTGAAGAAGACACAATGATAATGCATGGGTTCTTTAATAAAAAGCACTTGTAATGTACCCACCCAGTGTTATGGACCATGTAGGATGGTATTGCTTAGGTAGAAATGCCACGTACTAGCAGACTCCAAGCTCAAGACACGGCATTGTTTGTTTTCTCTTTGTTTTTTTTTCTCCTCTAATCTTTTATAGTCAATTATGTTACCCAGGGATCTCATTGGATTCCCAGTCAGATAAAGTTTAAAAAATAAAGCTACTCATCATATTCATAGAATTAAAACAAATGTTATGAGGTTCCATGATACATGAGGGCTGCTGTTTTATGGACAATGAAGACTCCCCAGCATGGGCTCCACTCCCTGAGCAATACCTGCTCTCGTGGTTCATAATATAAGGGGTACCTAATAAAGGACCAAATTCTCCCCTTAACCTTAGGAGAGAAACCTTGATAAATGTTAGGATGAAGGCTAATCTCCACCTCCATGTTGCCCTAAAAAATAGATAATGGTAATTCTCGCCACCCTGAGGCTGATTTATATTGCAATCTGGAACATCCTTTAACCCATTAGCAGCCACGTATAGCAAAGCTATATTGTATGTGCTCTGCAGGGCCGATTTTTTTTTTTTTTGCCGCTGGGGAATTATGCAGAGTGATGCAGGGGGATGTCATATTTACCTGTTCGGGTGGCTGGATCAGCTTCTCCTCTCCTCTGAAGGCAGCGCTGCAATGCCAACATCCTTTTCG
The DNA here is from genome assembly GCF_040937935.1 of Hyperolius riggenbachi. Classification (NCBI taxonomy): domain Eukaryota; kingdom Metazoa; phylum Chordata; class Amphibia; order Anura; family Hyperoliidae; genus Hyperolius; species Hyperolius riggenbachi. Next base: position 120,441,341 of record NC_090653.1, on the reverse strand, counting down.
GAGTTCCGATCACATGCTATGACATGTAATTATAACCCGGGGAATGGTGTCAGCATTTCAGCGCCACCTGGTGGTGGAAGAGTCTCTTCCATCACCGCTTTTTCACCACTGAACAGTGCTGCAACGCTGACACCATCCCCTGGGTTACAATCACGTCATATCATGTGAGCAGAACTCAGAAAAGGATGTCAAGGGTGCAGCTCTGCCGGTGGATGTAGAAGAGAAGCCGATCCAGCCGCCCAAAACAGGTACATATATACAAGCTCCATGTGCTGCTCTGCATAGCTGCATTAGGCATATGCATATGCCATTTGAAGATGACCTGGCACACATTATCTATCTCAAGATAATTCCTGCAGGGCTACTAATAGGTTAATAGAGTTAGACATCCACCAATGTCTGTTAACTCTTAATGGTAGATAAATAATAAATGACTCCTCATTCACCTTGGGGGGAATATATATCAAGCACCCTACTAATGGGGCCCGCCAGAATCAATACAAAAGTGTTACCGCTATACTATCATCTCCATTCCTTCCTGCACACTGGAGATGGCGATACATTCCCTGACCTTATCATTAGGATTAGGTGCTTTGTAAAGTAGGGGGGTCCTCCTTCCTCCCTTGCAGAGTACACCCTGATGTTATAGAACATGTAAACTAGTATTTCTCAGGCTTTTCATTCTTTGTGGAAAACCAAGCCTATCATTCTTGTCCAGGCCGGATTACTGGAAAGGCCATAAAGGCCCAGGCCTTGGGCAGCTGCAGCCCGAGGGGGCAACTGAGTATGAAAGAGAGGCTGCTACATATGAAAGAAGAAGCTGAAAATGAAGAGTATTCAATCGATAGAATCGCACACCTATAGTAGAGCAGTGCTGGTGCTGGAACCCATAGCAGCTATAATCCAACAGTCAAAAGAGGGATCCGCACACAGTCTTCAAGAAACAACAAGCTTTTATTGTTCCAATGCACACATATAATACACACCAAATCGTCTCAGCCGATGATCGTTTCGGGGCCAATCAGGTCCCCTTTATCAAGACATAAGCAGACAACATATACATATATACGTCTATGTTTATATACGTATATGTTGTCTGCTTATGTCTTGATAAAGGGGACCTGATTGTCCCCGAAACAATCGTCTGCTGAGACGATTTGGTGTGTATTATATGTGTGCAATGGAACAATAAAAGGAAGTTGTTCCTTGAAGACTCTGTGCGGATCCCTCTTTTGACTGTTGAAAATGGAGAACAACACATGAAAAGGGGAAACTGATGCCAAAGGGAGCTGTTCATAAAAGAGAAGGGATACAGTACATGGATGTTACACACGAAAGAGGGGGCTGCACATGGAACGGAAGGGCGCTTCTGCACATGAAAGGGGAGCCCCAACATACTTGGCCTAGGGGCACGAAAAGTATAAATCTGTCCTTGATTTTTGCTACCTTCTGAGTGCTTCCCAATTAGGGCACTATTATATTAACAGTTAAGCAATTGAAAAGTGTGACATTAACCACCTCCCGACTGCCTAACGCAGGATTGTGGTGGGTGAGTGGCTCTCTCGTTCCTCTGTGACACACATGTGCGTCATCTCGCGAGGAACAAGATTTGATGGGAGTTTGCATGAGAGGACATAAGCGATCAGCGTGCCAGCTGCTGATCAGCACTGGCAGGCTGTTTTTTTTTTTTTTTGCAATTTGCAAATAAATGTGTGTATAGCGCTGACATGTTACGCAGCGCTGTTTGCCACTTAACTGTCCCTCGGAGGGGTTTACACTCTAATCCCTGCCATAGCCATATATCTGTGTATGTTTATGTATAGTGTAGTGTATGTATCGTAGTGTAGGGTCAATTTGGGGGGGGGATAAAAATGTTTGCAAAAATTTTTTTTTTTTTTTTTTTTATTAATTAATAAAAAATTAAAATTGCAGTAGCAATCACATGACACCAGGAGAAAGCTCTCTTGTGAGAAGAAAAGGAGGTAAAAGTCATTTGGGTGCTAAGTTGTATGACCGAGCAATAAACCGTTAGTTGTGAAGTGCCGAATTGTAAAAAATGGCCTGGTCACTAGGGGGGAATAAACCTCTGGAGCTCAAGAGGTTAATTTTAGCAAATTCTAGACCTAAACTGAAGGGATGACTTTTTTCCTAACAAAGATGGTATTTTACTTTAAACTGTGCAATGACTGGTGATGAGCAGAGAAGTGTGCAAGCAGGTGTGCTGTTTCCATGTCATTTCAATTGAGCTGTGTTAGCAGCTGGACATTGCTCCTGATATACAGAACAGCGCAGTGGTTCATTGCTCTCTCTCTGTCATTGCCTGCTGCTCAGGTGATCATGGATAAACTAAGCCAGAGAACAGTCATTTGCAATCCTTCTGTATAGGAATACCCTGTGTCTATTCTTTAGGTTTTCTTTTTGTAATGCTCCACAGTCCTATCCCCAAGTAATAAGACATGTTCAAAAACTTGCTATTACATTTTATGATGCATCATTTTAGGCTGTCTGAATGCTAAATTCAGCTCCAGACAAAGAGGCCTTATGTTATACATGAAATATGTAACAGTAGAACACTATCTATTCCTCTCCTAGCAGCCACTGTCTTCACACTAAAGGTAGCCATGCACTTGTACATTTTTTTTCCATTGATATCCAACCGATTCGATCATTTGATGAAATCTGCTAGAAATTGATGCTGCAAACAATTCCCAAATGATCGATTTCTGGACAAAATTGTTTAATACAGTTGATTGCACCAGATGGAAGATTTAGCTCGAACGGTGGCCGGACAGGAGCTCAACACTAGTGGCATTTGATTTCAAGCCGGCCGATGCAGCAGTGTAGCTAATTTCACCTGTCCACCGGAAATTCCTCCTGTCTTCTCTCCACTGCCGTGGCTTCTTCCTGTTTCTTCACTCCTAGGGAACGATGTGTCACGTGACAAACACTAGAGGTCAATACTAGAGGCCTCTAGAAGTCACGTAAGGTACATGCCATGCTGCCCCTAGTGTTTGATCTCTAGTGTTTAGTCTCAGTATACACAGCTGCTTGGGAGAGAAGACAGGAAAAATTCCTATTGGGGAGAGAAGACAGACGGAGAGAAACCGGCTGCCAGGTGAGAGTGAGTAGTTTAATTGGTTCAGCTGCTCCTACACTAGTGGCCCCCACAATCTGCATGGCCTGGGGGATATGGATGGGGGGAGGGGGATGTTACTAGGAGACCTAGGTACCTGGCAGGCACAGGTTTCCAATAGATTTCTTGATTCAATCTATTGAAAATCAGTGCACAGTGTGTGGATGGAATCTTCAATTAGATAGATCCATTTCTGATCAGATGTTATATGATGACTGTTTTTTTCAATAATTCAATTTAATCTTCTAGCTGCACAGACCCTCCTTAACAGAAGACAACTTCCTTTTATGTTATGATGGGGCGCTGACTGCACTGTCTGCAAAAAAACAAATAAAAAACATCTACCTGGTGATACACAGGCTACTATTAGCTTTTTTTCAGTGATCTGCAGCCAATATTTATCAAAGCAAAGGGTTATTGGTTCTGGATAGTGCTCTGCCTCTGACACGGGAGACCTGGGTTGAAATCTTGGCTCTGCCTGTTCAGTAAGCCAGCACCTATTCAGTAGGAGACCTTGGGCAAGTCTCCCTAACACTGCTGCTGCCTATAGGGCGCTTCCTAGTGGCTGCAGCTCTGGTGCTTTGAGTCCTCCAGGAGAAAAGCGCGATATAAATGTTCTGTGTTTGTTTGTTGTTAAAGGGAACCTGAGGGGAGAAGGATATGGAGGCTGACATGTTTATTTCCTATTACAATGCACATTTCCTGGCTGTGCTGCTGATCCTCTGCCTCTAATACATTTAGCCAGATACCCTAAACAAGCTTGCAGATCAGTGGTCTATGACAAATCTGACAAGATTAGCTGCATGCTTGTTTCAGGTGTGTGATTTAGACTCTACTGATCAGGGCCGGGCCAAGGCAGAGGCTGGAGAGGCTCCAGCCTCAGGGCGCAGGGTAGGAGGGGGCGCACAATTCATTCAGATGTCATTCCCAATTGTGTTTGAAGCAGAAAGAAATAAGAAAAGGGGATAAATGACAGTGACTGCAAGCCAGATAACTAGAGATTAAGGTGTTGGGGAGGTTGGGGGCCCTGGTGCACCTATTAGTCTAATAGCAATCAGTGTGTGAAGGCTGGGGTGGGAGGGATGGAGGGGCACACATTGCTATCTCAGCCTTGGGTGCTAAAGGACCTTGTCCCGCCTCTGCTACTGATGCCTGAAAGATCAGCAGGACTGCCAGGCAACTGGTATTGTTTAAAAGGAAATAAAACAGGCCCAAAGCCTTTACAAACAAAAATAAATCCTCTCCAGTATGAAAAGGGTGGGAGGTTAAAAAATAAATCACATGGTAGCAATGTAGTGTAGTATAAAGATCTAATGTGGGTGAATATATACTGTAATTAAAGCTACTAAAACAAGTACTGACTAGGAATGGCTGGGCAAATTTAGCAATATGGCAGCTTCCATGGGTCTCTCACCTCATGTTCCTTTTAAGCAGCAATCACATGACAAAAACAGATGTTTGACAAATTGTCTGGCAAGGGCCATCCCCCTAATCTCCTATAGCAAGGAAAGACAGGCCAGACCACATGCATTAAAGAGTCTACAAATATCTGTATACATGACAGGTCATGCCAGTTCTATCTGGTACTTAAAAAGAAAGTTTCCTCTGGCATGCTGTCTTGTCAGACTTTTTATTATAGTTATTTTAAACTAAGTGAACTGAATTGTTTCTCATATGATGAAGTGTACATCTGCACTGTTCTTTGTCGAAAATTGTTTTCTGTCACTTCCTTTTTTTAACAATTCAGCTCTAGATACCAAATGTCATGTCACTGTTAAATCTGAAAAGCACAGAATTCAAGATACTCTGCAGAAATAATTGATGTGATGGCATCTGAAACAGGTGACTCACAAACCAAAGAAGATCATTCAACCAAGAGAGCATTTTGAAAAATGAATACGTACGTTTAAAGAGAACCAGAGACAAAACACATAATAGATTTATATATACCTGGGGCTTCCTACAGGCCCATCAGCATGGATCGCTCCCACGTCGCCGTCCTCCGCTGCCTCTATCGCCGCTACCAGGTCCCGTCACTTCGGCCAGTGAGGGCCAGTCGAGGGAAGCGCAGCGCGCTCCCTCCTTACTGCGCAGACCCATGTGTGGAGCAGGCGCCGGCGAGGGAGTCCATGCGGATGCGTACAACTGGCCGCGTCCAGCGGAAGTGACCAGGTATGTATAAATCTATTATGTGTTTTCGTCTCTGGTTCTCTTTAAGCTTGCTACTTTATTTTTCATTTTTGAGCTTTGCTATACAAAAGTACAAATCACTTATAAGGGCCTTTTGCCACTAGCCGGATGCTTTCTGCATCCCGCTTTCCGTATCACAGACAGCCACGGCTGTCTTCCGTTTGTTTTCCAGAAGTCCAGATGTGGTTGTCACTCACTGCTGGGGGAAATCAGATGCGTGCTGCAGAAATCTGCAGCATACAATCTATATATTTTACCCTGCAGCGCACCATATCGCACTGCAATGGCACAACCACATTCAATAGAAATGACTCCATTGACATGCATTGGTTGTAGAGCCATTGCAAAAAAATTACGATACGATTTGCAGTTAGTGGAAATGGGCCCAAAGCCTTTACAAACAAAAATAAATCCTCTCCAGTATGAAAAGGGTGGGAGGTTAAAAAATAAATCACATGGTAGCAATGTAGTGTAGTATAAAGATCTAATGTGGGTGAATATATGCTGTAAATAAAGCTACTAAAACAATTACTGACCAGGAATGGCTGGGCAAATTTAGCAAAATGTATTTCACAGCAGAATCTGTGTTTTCACCTTGCTGGGTATTCACAGAATATTTATTTCTTCCATGTGGTATATTCCATGTGGACAAGCATGCAGAAATGTCACTTACATTTTGTGAGTTTGAACAGCAATTCAAACATTCCTCTATGATGATTTGGATTGGCTGCAGGGCCTGTCTGCCAGCAGTAGATGCTCCATTGGGTGACTTCTGGGTTGGCGGAGGCTCTTGGACGCAAGTCCAGTTGCTATGGTATCAACGCTTGAAGGAGCACCGATGTCGTGGTGTGTAAGCAGCCATTGGCTGTTCCCCTGGAGCTGTGCTCACATAGTGATGCCCGCAGAGGGGATAGCAAAAGGAGCGCACCATTGGACCAGGTAGAAGCAAGAGGCATGCCCCATGAGGGTTTAATGTGCATGCCTTCTCCTTGGAATTTGAGCCTTATCCTTGCGGTGAAGTAGAGTGGTCCGTGACAAAGCATCTTGTGCAAAACAATTGTTGACCAGGGTGTCTCTATGGAAGAAGCCACCTGGATGGGTGATGTACCTTTTTATGTGCAAAGCTGCAATGCTAAAAAAATAATAATATTTAAATTAATAGTTTAAAAAACATGTCGGAGCAGCAATCAGATGCCACCAACAGAAAGTTCTGCTGGTGGCAAGAAAAGGGGGCAAGATTAATTTGTATGCTAAGTTGTATAGCCGTAGAATAAACTGATGAAACTGCAGTGGCCTAATTGTAAAAAATGGCCTGGTCATCAGGGGGGTGTAAGCCTGTGGTCCTCAAGCGTTTAAGGCTGGTTTCACACTGTACTGAATGAAAAATTGATCCTGTAAAACTGATCTGTTTTCCATTTAAGCGGTTCAGTTCATTCCATTTTCACGTCGCCATGTGCTCTGTACCTGCCACCGTCACACCGTCATATTTCTGTACCTCCGCCACACCTGCCACCCCTGTTCGGGTCTTCTGCATACCAGAAATGCAGGTATACTCATCCAAGAGCCCTATCAGAGGTATCAGGCTCCCATTTGTTTGCCATGGACCAATGGGTGTCCTCCCTGAGAACCAGGGCGATTTTCATTGGTCCACTACTCACTCAGTGTACCAATAGGAATTCTCCCTGGGAAGGGACAATTCCCACTAATCTATTGCAAACCAATAAGTGCCTGATGCTTCTGCTGGGGCTCTGGGAGCAGTATATTGGCATCTCTTCCATGAAGAGACCAGAATGGATGGTGGCAGCAGTGGCAAATTATCCGAATGGACGGTGGCAGGTGAGTATTTTGTGAAATGCACATAGCGAGCAGCTTAGTGAAAATGGATACTGTCATTCTCATAGATTAGCATCGATTTTGCCACCATCTGTCACCATCCGCTTCGTCTGGCTGATCCAAAAAAGCCACACGGGAACAAAACTTGCATTCCACTCACTGGAACGGATCCATTCCAAACAGATCCCATTGCTTTGCATAGGACCTGTTTGCATCTGTGCTGATCTGTTTTTTTTCCTGAAGATAAAAATCACTAATGTCCACATAGGCCTAGTGCACACCGGAGCGTTTCCGCTGCGGTTTGCGATCTGCTTGCGGGTGCGGATCTGCTAGGGTAATGCATTTCAATGGGGTGGTGCACACCAGAGCGGGTGGCGTTTTGCAGAAACGCATACTCCCGGGCTGCAGCAGATTTTGGATTGCGGATGCGTTTCTGCCTCAATGTTAAGTATAGGAAAAACGCAAATCGCTCTGAAAAACGGCACTTCAGAGCGGTTTGCCAGGCGTTTTTTGTTACAGTAGCTGTTCAGTAACAGCTTTACTGTAACAATACATGAAATCTACTACACCAAAAACGCTACACAAAACCGCAAAACGCTAGCTGAAACGCTGCAGAAAAATAAGAAAAAGCGTTTCAAAATCTGCTAGCATTTTGCGGATCTGCTAGCGGTTTTTGGTGTGCACCAGGCCATACTGTATATTCCCCTGCATCTCACCACATCCAGCTCTTTTACAGAGCAGCAAAACAGGAGAATTCTTACTTTACATGGAAATCAGCTTCTGAGTCTTTCAGTGGAAGCTGACTGGAGTTTCGTAGTCCAGCCATTCCCATTCAGACATGTCATAAAAGTTGCATGGAGACAAGCCATAAAAAAGAGATCCTTTGCCACCTACATTTTTCACTTCCAGACTAGCTACACGCCCTGTGAGACTGCACTACAAAGCTTGTACAGAGATTTTGTTTTATTTAGACTTTGCAAAGTTGTTCAAACTGAGAAAACCTTTTAGCATCTTTTCCTTTTCACAATGCCATTATGGCAGTCAGTAATGGAAAACGCATTTGGCATTGAACTCTACTCTTCAAATAAAAAAATGAAATACACAGAAAACTAAGCTTGAGTGATTTCACAAGTATTTAATAACATAAATAGAATATTATGTAAAATTCATTTGAGAAAGTTAGCGGGTACCCATATGCTTCAATATCTACGCTAAAGTATCTTCCATAAAATATTGATGCTTTTACTTCTGAAAAAAGGAAAAAAAAAAAAAAGCTAAAGTTGATTTTCCATCTAAGACAAAGAATGAAAGAAACATGCCCCAGCCTGATGCTCGGAGTTCACAGATGCTGCTGATTTGTAACTTCCAAAGTCTGCTAGCAAGGTAGCCTGAAACAGAAACAACAGGGAGAGACAGACCCCGCATCATTTTTACACCCTGCTGTTTCTGGAATTGGATGGCCAAGCATACACTATGTTCTTTTAGCTAGCACTATAGGCTTGTAGTTGGCTGTTAATACATTAGCCTTCCATTTTTTGGAACACTGTTAGTGATGACGAGCAGAAAAAAAGCATGTTTTTGAAATGAGTTTCAAATTTCCAAAATTAATTGTGAAAAGACTTTGAGGGCTATCGTTGTGCCTATTGCATGCTAAAGAATGAAAGCGGACCTGAACTCAGAACTTCATCTAAAAGATACGCAACAGCATAATAACCATTAAAGAAAAACATTTCTTTGTTACAGTTGATACAAATCCTGAAATAAATCTGCACTGTTTCTACTTCCTGCTTTCATGGAAGCAGACATATTGTTAACATTCTGTGCTTTCAAATGAGTTTATCTGCCTTATCTGCTGTGGCAGTCAGGTAACACAGTTGAGAGATCAAATTACAACTTGTGATTAGACACAAATGAGGGGGAATTAGACAGGCTAAGCTCTCTAAATACGCGTAGGGTGCAGTTCTCTGTGTTTTCCTTCTGTCCTGTGCAAGAGTTCAGGTCCACTTTAACATACATATACTAGATAAGTCTTGAACTTGTAAGCAGAGGAGGTGGCAGGCATTGTGATCACAGTCTCTTTAAAAGAAACCCGAGGTGTGAAACCTATGGAACCTGCCGTATTGATTTCCTTTTAAACAATACCAGGCAGTCCTGCTAATCTCTTTTGTTGCAGTAGTATCTGAATCACACACCTGAAACAAGCATGCAGCTAGTCTTGTCAGATTTGTCATAGACATCTGATGTGCATGCTTGTTCAGGGTCTATGGCTTAAAGGGAACCTTAAAGTGAATCTGTACTGTGAAAATCTTACATAAATAAACGTACCAGCCTATTTGTTGTCTTTTCCCACTGTGACATTTTCGGCGCACCCCGCTGCTTACTTGTTGATAAAATTGCTGTTTTATTCATTGTTTTTGTAAACAATGAAGATGGCCGCCAAACAGGAAATACATTATCAAAGCAGGTGCGCTGGCTGTGAGCAAAGACCTTGCCTGTGACTCATACGCACAGCACACACACAGAGCCTGCAAGGGGTGTTAAGGGGGCGTGCATAACTTCTCCCTATCACAGCAGAGGCAGTGCATTCCTCCCTGGGTCGACAAAGCTTGACAAAGGAAAGAAGATTAGATATATTACAGAGACAGTGCAACTAGAAAAGGCTGCAGTAATCCAGACTACATTAGAACAGGTATAGGAATTTATAGGATAGAAGAAATAAGACTGAAAATGTTGTTACAGAGTCTCTTTAACTGAGAGGGAAATTGATGTTTCCTTTTAAACAATACCAATTGCCTGGCAGCCCTGGATTTCGTTGGCTGCAGTAGTGGCTGAATCACACACTTGAAACAAGCATGCAGCTAATTCAGTCTGACTTCTGTCAGAGCACCTGATCTGCATGCTTGTTCAGGGGTTGTGGCTATAAGTATTAGTGACACAGGATCAGCAGGAGAGTCAGGCAACCGGTATTATTTTAAAAGGAAAAATCCATATCCTTGTCAGTTTTGGTTGCCTTTAATTATTAGATAGAGAAGATCAACATGATACCCAGGCAATGTGCATTATTTTAAAGGAAATATTTATGGCAGCCTCCATATCCCTCTCATCTCAGGTTGCATTTAACCTTTTCCGGACCGCCTACATTAGATTCTACACCGCACTTGTGGCTGTTCTAGCCTGATGCGGCGTAGAATCTACGCCGGCCCACCATTTCCACTCCCGACGCGATCGTGCACACCCGGAGGGGGAGATTAAGCTGTCATTTGACAGCTGACATCTCCCCTCAGTGATCAGCAGCCATCACGTATGGCTGCTGATCACGTGATCACTACGATCGCCGGCGGATCGTTGTGATCACTTTGACAGTGGCGGCAGCAGGGGGAAAAGAAGAGGATCCATTCACCTCCCTGCCATTCCAGCAATGATCAGCGCCCCCCTCTTCTCTGCCTGGCATCTCCGCTCCTAATGCCGCTCAGTTCTGGGTCCCGGCTTGATGACGTCATCAAGCCGCGACCCAAAACTGAGCGGCATTAGGAGCAGAGATGCCAGCCGGAGAAGAGGGGGCTGCTGCGGCTCATCGCTGGAGCCTGGAAGGTGAGTGATGGCTGCTGGCGAAAGGGGGGACACCTGCCACCATGGGGGGACACTGCCCAGCCAGCCACAGCGGGGATCCGGCCACCTGACCACCACACCCCCCCCCCACCACAAAATGCCTGGTTCTTAAAGGGAAGGTTCAAGCAAAAAAAAAATGAGATTCACTTACCTGGGGCTTCTACCAGCCCCATGTAGCCATCCTGTGCCCTCGTAGTCACTCACTGCTGCTCCAGTCCCCCGCTGGCAGCTTTCTGACCTCGGAGGTCAGGGCCACATTGCATACATTTTTACGCATTCCAGCTAGTGCAGGAACAAAAATTTACGTGTTTCACCACTAACGCGTAAAAATGTATGTGTTAATGTTCCTGCACTAGCGGGAATGTGTAAAAATGTACGCAATTTGGCCCTGACCTCCGAGGTCAGAAAGCTGCCAGCGGGGGACTGGAGCAGCAGTGAGTGACTACGAGGGCACAGGATGGCTACATGGGGCTGGTAGAAGCCCCAGGTAAGTGAATCTCATTTTTTTTTTTGCTTGGATCTTCCCTTTAAGGGGGGTTAGGCGGCCGGTCCCAAAATGGTTAAAGTGTAGAGTGGCTCATAAAGAGTGAGCATGGGCTAAATGTTGCCTTGATATAACAACAGAAAGGATATCCAGGGCAACTAGGTTGGAATAGACAATGAGTGAACGTTTCATAAATGAACATATGTGCATATACATATAACTTCTGCTTATGAACCCAAAGGGACATGGTTGGTAGATCTCCTGGAGGAGGAAAGTATAGTATTCTAACATCTCATTGCTCAGGGCTGTCTCTGTGGAAGCAGAGTTTATGCAGAGAGATCCACTTCTATACCTGCCATGTTGAGTGCCTTCTTGGATTCATCTAGAGTATGGCATGTGTGTTGCCTCTCGTTGTGGTGATATTGGAGTGAAAAAGGGAGAACCCATCTCTGCCAAACATTTGGGTTACTTAAGGCCAGTGTAATTGGATGGAGTGACCTCTGTTTCTGAATGACTGCTGAAAAGTTCACAAACAATTTAAATGGATTGAGGTAGCCCAGGCAATATATCCAGTTTTCGGGCTGTGATTCGGGATCCCCAAGGTCTTAATTTTGGAGTTTTAATATCACACTGTGAGGTAGTTCCGGGTTTATGGGTCTGACTAGGGTTCTGTGAGTTCTTTTAAAATGTGCAAAGTGTCTGAGTCAGCCTGTGGCAACAATGTAGCAAACAGATTTAAAGCAGTTGTCTTAGGGCCCGTTTCCACTATCGCGAATCCGCATGCGGGCAACGCATGCGGATTCGCACAGTCAGTACAAGTCGATGGGACTGTTTCCACTTGTGCGTTTCCCCGCACGTTTTTCTGTGCAGAAAAAATCTGCAGGGTAGGGGCCTCAGAATTCGCCTGCGTGTGGAATGCAGGCGAATTGCACGCAATGTATTTAATAGGGAAATCGCATGCGTTTTCCCCATGCGTTTTTTGCCGCGATTTCGCATAGGTACCCATGTTAATTCACACAGGCAGTGACATGGTTAAAATCGCATACAGCCTTACCTATGCGAAATCGCATGCGAAATCGCGGCAAAAAACGCATGCGGAATCGCACCCGTATGTGATTTGCCTGCGGTGATTCGCCGGCGATTTCGTAACGCTATAGTGGAAACGGGCCCTAAGGTCCAAGATGGTTTCTGGCAAGGTTAGCTGAGGATTTCCAAATCTTCTAATTTGGACTCCAAGTTATCTATTTAACTGCTCCCCACAGCGCTGCACAGAACAGTTGTTAATTGTTGGCTAGCATATACTCGTCTGAGAACTGAGAGGCAGGATGCGCCAGCCCCATGTGGTGTTGCTGGAAATGGAGCAGTTCTAGTACCTGATTTTTCAAAGGAGTGGAAATCTGTGCCACTGCTGGCGTGCCTCGTTGTGTTCCGTCCTCCATCTTGGGGATTAGCGCTTTGCTTGTGTAAGTGGCTCAAGAAGTTACTTTGGCAGGCGGTGGTTTCTCTGTCTCAGAGCCTGATTTCCTTGTGGATATGTCACCCGGTGGATCGCATAAGCCTTGCTTCGCAAACTGGAGCAGGAGCGGAGGAAAGCAAGGTGCTGTAGTTCAGTTAGAGCAGAGCTTCAGCCTGATCAAGACAGCATCATGCATGTGCACTAATGGTTAAAATTTTAATGAATACATTATTTTTTTAAAATATTGTATTTATTACGTTTCATTCCACTTAAAGGACCACTATCTCGAAAAATTGTAAAATCCATGTGTATGATATGTACAAAATGTACATTTGTTCCAGAGTAAAATGCATTACAAATTACTTGTACTTTTTTCCTATCTCACTGTCACTTACAGTAGTATCTGATAGATCTGATAGGATTTGAACTAATCTATCTCCTCGTGGGGATTCTGAAGGTTTGTTGTTGTTTTTTAAATTTTTCAAAGCACTTACTGAATGGCAGTTGCTCAGTCCAACTGCTAAAAATAGAGTGCAATCGAATAGTGAAGCTGGCTGACATCCTTATATAGATGATCCTTTTCAGGGGGTGCTTTAGTAGAGATTAAAGAAATACTGAAAATTGGCCTGACCAGTAAAGGCCCACAAGGTTTTTAACGTGGGGGGTGCTTTGCAAAAGAGGAGCAATTCTCTTTCCTTATTAAATACATCTTTAATAGGGAAAGATTTCATTCTAAATCACCTAAAATCACTAATTATATACAGACAAAAGAATATCAGGACAATAAAAAAACTTCATCATAAAAAGTTTTTTTTTCATTGAGCCAAGTGAGGTAGTACTCATTTGATACTTTTTTTTTCTTGATTTTATTATGCAACTGCATTTTGTGAGTTACAGTTTTTATGAATAATAAAGTGCAAAACCCTCTTGGCTACAGAAGCGTGATCAGGGCTGAGGCTGCCCCGGGGAAAGCAGGCCCAGTTGGCCAGATTTCAGAAGGGCACAGCAGCAGAACCTAGTGGACCAGGAATACAGCGAAGGACCTGATGGACTACAGGGAGTGGAATAAGCCGTTGGTAGATATAACTGAAGTCTTTGGGTTCACTTCAAGGGACCCTGATCAGACGCTGTGGGTATGCACATAAGCCTACCCACGTCTATTTGGTAAAGACTATATAGAAAGACTGCACATGAGAATAGAGGACCCGCAGGCTTCCTATTCCAGATCACAGTGCTGCTTTATGGCAGAGTCGCCGATTACAATGTAATTTATAGCGGCCAGCCCAGGAGCAGGAGCTCTTTAATAAGGGGCTGGTAAGTGTATACTCTTTACGAAAAAGATGTGAGTATACTTATATGCATATCCACAGCATCTGCTCAAGGACCCTTTAAAGGACCACTATCATGTCGCGTAAGATACTCTAAGGCCTGGAACCCACTACAAAACGCTATCGCTAATCGCAACCGCTAGCGTTTTGTATGAGCAGTTTGTAAGCGATTTCATGAGCGTTTTAGAGAGCGATTTCAGAAAGTGTAATCAATTTGCCAGCTGTTGTGTAGCGATTAGCGTTTTAAAGTCTGATTGGTCCTTTCAATTATTTTCAATTATGTTACAGAGTACATTAACTTAAAAACGCTTGCAAAATCGCTCCGTGCAAGTTTTGATGAGCAATTACGCCAGTGATTATATACTTTACATTGAAGCGCAAACGCTAACAAAATGCTGCATGTCCTGCGTTTGCGATTTTGCTAATCGCAATCGCTTCTGTGGAATTTGCACCATCCATTTACATTGGCAGAGCGTTTAGGGAAATTACTAGCGATTTCTCACGCTTCCTAAACGCTCAAAAAATGGCTCTAGTGGGTTCCAGCCCTAAAGGATGCCACACACGATACAATAAAATGACCCGAATTTTCAGCAATTCGATAAAAATAATTGTATCTCTCAACAAAATCGAAAGCTTTTTTTATCCATTTGACTGAAAAATCCGATCGGATTTCCCGTAATTTTTTCAATTTATATCGATCCGGAATGCCAGATGTTTCTCTTCAATTACTACTAAAGATTGTATGGTGTGTGTTAGATTGTCAATTTATTAATATACACACCCTAGCAATTTTCTCAGAGTTTCCAATCATTTTTATTATAATTGGGGAAAAATTTAAAATAGGTGTGTGGTACATTGGTCATATTTTTGAAATGTTAAATCAGTCAGAAAAATTGATTGCAATTCTTTAATTGAACAGATATTTAAAAAATTGTATGGTGTGTGGCCACCTTAAGAAGTATGATTTTTCTAAAGAAAAATGAGCCATGAATTACTTTTCTCCTAAGGTGCTTTCACTTACAGTAGGTAGCAGAAATCTGACAGAACCCACAGGTTTTGGACTACCCCATCACCTCATGGGGGATTGTCAGGGTTTTTTTTTATTTTCAAAAGTACTTAGTGAATGGCAGTTGCTCCATCCAACTGCCAAAGAAGTGTGCAGCAAACAGATAGGCTGGTCAGCATCTTTGTATAAATCTTTTTTTTAGGGAGTGTCTTTATAAAGAATAAAGGCAATGCTGGGAATCCCCCATGAAGATATGGACTAGTATAAAACCTATCAATTCTGTCAGATATCTACTGCCTACTGTAAGTGACAGGGACAGGGGCGCCTCTAGCCATTTTGTCACTCCAAGCAAGAAAACCTGTGGCGCCCCCCCCCCCCCCCCCCCCCATGGTGCGCCCTCCCCCATGAAAATAATCTTAAAGTACCCCTGACCCAGACCTTGGTCCCGATATTTTTAATATCGTTTACGTTATTGGTGCTGTGTGACTAGCACACAGCACCATCCTCCCCCTCCTGTGCCCCCTGTAGACCCCATTCTGCTCAATCGTAATCTTCGACTGAGCAGAACGTCAAATATGGACAGGGAAAAAGTGGCAGTTCCTTGTCCTCTCTGCCCATCCATAATGCAGCCCCTGCACCTGACGCTCTAGTTCAGCTTATGAAACACTGCATGCAGCGAGCCGCGGAGCTGCGCTGTGTGTGGACATGATTATTGAGGTCGGATATCCTTCCAACCGCAATCACCACAGGACCGCACACAGCGCAGCTCCCCTGCGCGCTGTCTGCAGCAGATCATAACGGGAACTAAAGCGGCAGGTGGAAGGGGATGAGTTGAGCACGGGCACAGGGAGGAAGAACTGCCACTTCCTCCCTGCCCATATGTGATGTCAGAACGGGGGCCGCAGGGAGTGCTGGAGGTGGGAGGATGACGCTGTTTGCTAGTCACACAGCACTAGGGAGGAAAACAAATACTGGCATCAGGCGTACATTCATGCAGCAATGTTTCACTATAAAATAATCATAATGCTGCAATGTTTCAGTAGAAAATAATCTTAATGCAGCAATCTTTCACCAAAAAATAATGGTAACGTGCAGTATATGTTACCTGTCTGTGTCCACCAATGGCTCCGTCTCTGCTCTGCCTCACATACATGTGCCCCGGGTGGTTACCAGCGTATATGTGGGTGCCTGTATGATGTCACATACACACGCACGTATACGCCGGCAACCACGTAGGGCACATGTATGTGAGGCAGAGCAGACACGGACACTGCCAGGTAACCTATACTGCACAGGGAACCTGGGGACACAATTTACATTACGGTATGCGTCGGGCGGTCAGATGCGGCGTCACAAGTCCAATTCCTGATCAGTTTCAGCATGAAATTGATCGGGAATCAGACTGTGGTGTATGGGCAGCTGACAGATCTCTCTCTGATCAGATTCGTGCAGAGAGAAATCTGTCTCTTGGTTGATCTGCCTATCATGGCTAGATGTATGGGCACCCAGAGCAAAGTCCTAGATAATTGCTCTTACTTTGTGTGCCCTTGTTCATCTCCCCCACCCTTCCCCCCACTGTCAGCATGTATGCAGCTGTATATAGCTTCTCTTCCCCCCAGCACCTGAGGTCAGCGAGGGTTTTTATCAGGAGTGACGATCTCCTGGCAGCAGCAGAGCTGATAAGAGCAGGGGTCAGGGGATGTGTATCAGTCTCCAGACAGGCAGCTGTGCACTGTGAGCTGCTCAGAGCTGTGTATACCAGCATCGTACAGCTCATGTTACAATGCCGATATACACAGCTCTGGGCTCAGTGCACAGCTGCCTCGTCCTCCTCTCTTCTCTGATTTGATCAGCATTACTGCGCTGATCCCAGTCTCCCCCCTGCAGCTCACCTCTGCCTGCTCATCACACGGGGACACAGGGGAAGCTTCAATGGGTCAGATAGCGGGAAGCCCAGGGACCCGAACTTCTGGCTGGCGGGGGGTGGAGTTAGAGGCTCCGCACGCACGCACGCACGCAGTAAACAAATCGTGCGGCTGCTGCTAGGAGAGGGGTGGGATAGGTGATTAGGAGGAGGTGGAGTGGGTGGGACTCTAGTGATTTCCTGGCTGCAAGTCTATTGGCTGGGCCTCGGCAGGGGGCGTGGATACAGGCGGCAGAGCACGTGGTGTAAATAAACCATGATCAGAGCAGCCGCAGCTGATTGTAATAGTGCCGATCAGCCGCAGTCTCCCCCGCAGCAGCGTGCCCCCCTCCCCTTCATGCCGCTCCAAGCAGCTGCCTTTAGTGCCAGTGGCTTTAGGTGCCCCTGGACAGGAACATAGGAGAAAAATAATTTATGACTTACTCTATGTATTCTGGAAAAAATGTACTTCTTATTTGTGTGTGTTTACATGTATTTTAACTTTTACAATTTTTTGCAGTAGTGGTTCTTTAAGGTACCCTTTAACTTGCATGTCCCCATACGCCTGAGGCAAATGTGTTCTAATGACAGGTCACCATTCAGTACTAGACTGTACAATGTATACAGTCCAGGGATGGTCATAGTCAGCCAACTTCGCTACGCTGGTAGTTGTACACAATTACGCTTCGCCAAACTATGGCTTCGAAATCAAATTAACTCTTCTATGCATACATTCCCCTTTCCAATGCGTAATTAGTAAGCATACAATCGCACGTGGAAAATTAGACGCGAGTACCGCATTCGTAGTTCACTTTGCAATACACTTGTTAACTACGCATAGTGGGAGTAATTTACACGTATCGGTACTTCGCTACGCGTAAGTTCGTAAGCATAGTTTTGAAACTTCACCTATGAACTACGATGCGTAGATGCGAACTACGATGCGTACATTCGCACTGGCGTAGTTTCTGCTCATCCCTGATACAGTCACATTTGTGGAAAAAACAGTAAAGGAATATAAAAAGGCATCCTTATTCAAATGTGATCTCGGTAAGAATGCTTAATGCATTCAGGCCTAAAACCTGTACTTAAATACTTTTAAAGAAGCGGTTCCTTCTCTTGGGAGAAACTTGATGGCCTTTGAAATGCTTGGCACACAGGCAGCAGCTTCACAGTCATCATTTGACAAGAAGAGAGAAGACTAGTTGGAATAAAATAGGACTTTTTAACCTCCTGATAAAATCAATCAGAACAATTGGACAGGCCATTAAAAGCTGGAACACTACCAGCGAGCTGAAGGAACCTAGTTAGCTCACTTGTGGTCCGTGCCAATTGTTGAAGGACAGGCTGCTATGATATGCTGGAAGCCGTCAAAGGAGAGCTATAATCTACAGGATTCTAGAATAGAGATCTGTACACTTGTCAGTGACCCGAACA
The DNA here is from genome assembly GCF_040937935.1 of Hyperolius riggenbachi. Classification (NCBI taxonomy): domain Eukaryota; kingdom Metazoa; phylum Chordata; class Amphibia; order Anura; family Hyperoliidae; genus Hyperolius; species Hyperolius riggenbachi. Next base: position 120,422,962 of record NC_090653.1, on the reverse strand, counting down.
TTACAGTGCAATCAGCAGGGACCTTGAAGACTGCATACTCATAGTTTTTGAACTTAGAATATTCTGACAAGAAAAGTGTGCCTTTTCTGAAATCTATGTTTTTTCAAGGGCAGGAGAGTATTATAATATCTTCTTGCAAACAATCTTCATATCCCCACAATTAGATGAATGGTATTTTAATTCAAGAGGCAAACAATGACGACAAGCAGAAGTGAATCACAATACTAATGTTGCCTTAAAGAGAAACCGTGACCAAGAATTGAACTTCGTCCCAATCAGTAGCTGATACCCCCTTTCCAATGAGAAATATTTTCCTTTTCACAAACGGATCATCAGGGGGCTCTGTATGGCTGATATTGTGGTGAAACCCCTCCTACAGTGTGATGTCAGGACCATGGTCTGTGAACCTCATTGCATTGTGGGAAATAACAGCTGTGTAAACCTGGGTCCAACTGCCAAAAAAGCAAGTAGCATCTCTTTCCACTGACATCACCTGCCAGCAGTAAAAATGTCACCATGTGATAAATGTTAGAATGTAAATCAAGGAGAGGAAAGATTTTACAATGGGGAAACACTGACTTAATCATTTATACATAAGCACTGCTTCTCCCCGGATGGCTACTATAAATTACATGGCAACAAGCGACACTGAAGTAAAGGCGCGCAGTGCCCTGCACCAGGAAGCCAGCAGGTCCTCACCGCGCATGTGCAGACTTCCTGGCTTTTTCCTCCCCTCCGTGGGTGAACCACACAATTATGTGCGGCAGAGGGAGGGGGAAGAAGCCAGGAAGCCTGCGCATGTGCAGAGAGGACCTGCAGGCTTCCTGGTCCGGGGCACAGCGCGACTTTGCTTCAGTGTCGCTTGTTGCCCTGTAATTTATAGTGGCCGCTCAGGGAGAAGCAGCGCTTATGGAAGGGGCTGGTGAGTGTCCCTCTTTACTAAATAGCCATGGGTATGCTTATATGCATGGTTTTTAAGAGCAACCTACTAACCAGCAAGAGGTCTTCACCTTAACCGAGGGCGGGATGAGTGATTTTCCCCACACACGCTGAGGATGGTTGCCTTCTTGGAACCCGGGTTTTTGAGTAAGGGTCGGGTCAAATTTGTTTTAAAAAAGTATCTGTGGCTCCGTTTTTGGCCCGGACCAAAACCGGAGCTATAGATACCAATATTAAAAATAGCGTTCGTCTTCACACACTTTAAAAACGGATCCGGGGGCGATCCGAAGGATCCATTTTGAAAAACTGAATGGAGAGTCCGGATTTGTCGGGGATTTCACGGACCCTGGATACACGGAGGGGTAGTGAAAGGCAATACAAAAAAGGGTATTTGCACACAAAATTGGAGGGAGATACAGATTGCTTACTCCCCTCCTATTCCTCTCAACACCCCCCATAGGTGTCCCCAGGTAGCCTGGAGTGGGTAGCAGCCAGGAAAGGGGGCACCGGACACAGCGGCGGGGAGGGGGGTTGGCGCCCCTCCCTCACCTGGATCCCCCATCCCCGCTCCCCCTCCAGCTATTTGCACTATATGTAAAGTTATGTAATGAGCAGCGAGCAGGGAAGCAATTACCTACATCCTTCCTCTGCTCGTTGCGTGACTTCCTGCAATGCCGCCCACTGAAGTATAGAGGGTGGCATTGCAGGAAGTCACGTGGCGAGCGGTGAAACGCAATGAAGGTAACTGCTTCCCTGCTCGCTGCTCATTACATTACATTACATATAGCGCAAATAGCTGGAGGGGGAGCGGTGACGCAGGACCAAGGTGAGGGAGGGGTGGTCCGACCCCACCGCTGTGCCTGCTGCCCCCCTTCATTTACCTTACCCCCCCCCAGCTCAGGGGCCTCCCACCCACGGCCAGGGCTGGGAATACATTTTTGAAACACAAAAACAGACTCAAACGGACTGGAAACGTATGCTGCAAAAGAACAGCACAGATCAATTTGCATTCTGGTTTTTGAAAACAGGAGCCTGGACCACGGATTGCGTTCTGCAACCATGCCTAGTGTGGACCGAGCCTACCTCATTTGTGAAATTTTATTTTTATATTCAATTTGCTACACTGTACTGGGCTCCTGTACTCCCTGTCTGTAGTGTACCCACTATTTTTCTGTCTGAAGGTCCACTGGGTCCACTTCTCATATCTGCGTGGAATTGCAGGCATATTTTCATTGCAAACCAGCACCTGTTGATTTGAAGTGGATTTTCTCTTTCTTTGTGAATTATGCAGGTTCTAGGTATCAAAGGCCATAGCTGTGACAAATGCATAAAAGAGAAGTAATCTGAGATGCTTTTCTTTCTGTGCTGTGTGTTTGCTGATTGTAGGCAGAAGTATGAAGCATTTTAATTAATTTTGGAATAGAAATAGAAACACAGTACCTGGCACCAAATGCAGCAGGGCAGACACACCGGGGAAGGGAACCGGAGCGTGCACGTCCAGAAGGCAGTTTTGAAATCCAATGTGGTAGAAAGCAAAGGAGGAGGCACCGCTTCTTTAAAATACCTTTATTCCGGTGGAGGAAATGGCAGGTACATGGCAGTGGGGGTATCAGATGCCTGACAGCTGTTTAGCTGGTTTAAACCAGCGAAACAGCTGTCAGGCATCTGATACCCCCACTGCCATGTACCTGCCATTTCCCCCACCGGAATAAAGGGATTTTAAAGAAGCAGTGACTCCTCCTTTGCTTTCTAGCACATTGGATTTTAATTAATTTGCTGTATAATTTTTCATCAACAAATTCAATAGGAGCATCAGTTCATCTAAAAGCTGCAGTTATTAGTATTATTACTTTGCTTTTTGATCACATGTATGTATTTTCCATAGTGGTTTGCTGAGTACATTGAACAACTCACATCTGAGGGCAGGGCCGGCCCTAGACTTTTTGCCGCATGAGGCAAATTTTTTAAAAATTGCCACTGCCGCAACTCCTCCCCCTCGGGGGGGGGGGGGGGGGGGGGGCGCGCTCTGGGGGGCCGCCGAGCTGGAGGGGTAGCTGGCAGGACGGGGGTATTGGGGCAGCGGCCCTCCCTCGCCTGGGTCCCCCGTCCTCCGCTCCCCTCCAGCCTAAATAGACGCAGCCGTATGTGTAAGAGGCACGGGCGGGGAGGACACTCACCTCTTCCCAGCATGCGCTTCACTGACATCACTTCCTGCAGCGTTGCAGGAAGTGATGTCAGTGGAGTGCACGCTGGAGCGAGGAGGAGGTGAGTGTCTCCCCGCCCGTTCCTCTTACACATAGCGGCTGCGTCTATTTAGGCTGGAGGGGAGCGGAGGACGGGGGACCCAGGCGAGGGAGGGGGGGGTCTGACCCCCCTCCCCGCCGCTGCCCCAATACCCTCCTCCTGCCAGCTACCCCTCCAGCTCGGCGGGCCGGCTCCCTGCACCCACGGACGGGCGGGTGCCGCCCCTGGAAATTTGCCGCCTGAGGCAAAAGTTTCACCCCGCCTCATGAGCGGGCCGGCCCTGCCTGAGGGTGTCCTCCAAAGGGACTCACATTCATATGTCCGTACCACAGTCAAGGGGCAAGTTTTTTTGGGAGGAAACCCAAGTGGCACCTATGCAAAAGAGGTGTAAAGCAAAATGGTTTTAAAACCCTCCCCTATCTATCCCTAACAAGAACCCTACCCTATATATGCCTAACAAGAACCATCAACTATATATGCCTAACAAGAACCCGACCCTATCTATGCCTAACAAGAACCCTCCCCTGTATATAGTTAACAAGACCCTTCCTCTATATATGCCTAAGAAGAACCCTCCCCTATCTATGCCTAACAAGAACCGTCCCCTATATATGCCTAACAAGACCCTTTCCCTATATATGCCTAACAAGAACCCTCCCCTATCTATGCCTAACAAGAACCCTCCCCTATCTATGCCTAACAAGAACCCTCCCCTATCTATGCCTATCAAGAACCCTCCCCTGTATATGCCTAACAAGACCCTTCCCCTATATATGCCTAACAAGAACTCTCCCCTATCTATGCCTAACAAGAACCCTCCCCTATCTATGCCTAACAAGAACCCTCCCCTATCTATGCCTAACAATAACCCTCCCCTATCTATGTCTAACAACAAACCTCCCCTGTATATGCCTAACAAGAACCCTACCCTGTATATGCCTAACAAGACCCTTCCCCTATATATGCCTAACAAGAACTCTCCCCTATCTATGCCTAACAAGAACCCTACCCTGTATATGCCTAACAAGAACCCTCCCCTATCTATGCCTAACAATAACCCTCCCCTATCTATGTCTAACAACAAACCTCCCCTGTATATGCCTAACAAGAACCCTACCCTGTATATGCCTAACAAGACCCTTCCCCTATATATGCCTAACAAGACCCTTCCCCTATATATGCCTAACAAGAACCCTCCACTATATATGCCTAACAAGATCCCTCCACTATATATGCCTAACAAGAACCCTCCCCTGTATATGCCTAACAAGACCCTTCCCCTATATATGCCTAACAAGAACCCTCCCCTATCTATGCCTAACAAGAACCCTCCCCTATCTATGCCTAACAAGAACCCTCCCCTGTATATGCCTAACAAGAACCCTCCCCTGTATATGGCTAACAAGACCCTTCCCCTATATATGCCTAACAAGAACCCTCCCCTATCTATGCCTAACAAGAACCCTCCCCTATCTATGCCTAACAAGAACCCTCCCCTGTATATGCCTAACAAGACCCTTCCCCTATATATGCCTAACAAGAACCCTCCCCTATCTATGCCTAACAAGAAACCTCCCCTGTATATGCCTAACAAGAACCCTCCCCTGTATATGCCTAACAAGACCCTTCCCCTATATATGCCTAACAAGAACCCTCCACTATATATGCCTAACAAGATCCCTCCACTACATATGCCTAACAAGAACCCTCCGCTATATATTCAGGCTGCATGAAAAAAAAAAAAAAGAAAAAGAAAAAAAATCAGCAGCTTAACGATTCAGTTTAATTTCTAACACTGTTTGGAAACAACTCTGTGCATGTTTTATCGCCATTATTCCAATTACAGGAAAGGGGAATAAATGCAAGCAATTTCTCTTATTGAAACAGCTCCGAAAAAGGTATATATATTTGTCTTATGACTCAGAGATAAGCCATAAAATGTACGAAGGTTAATTAAGAACAATTCATAATGATTTATTCTGATGAATGTTCACAAAGTAGAGTTGCACATGCATAAGTATAGACTAGATGAGTACTAAAATATTTATGACTTGATATATTGTAATAAAACTGAAATATCAGGACAAATCTCCACACTGTTACAGGCTGCTGGTCAGAAAAGGCTGATTTATTAAATTTCCAGATATTTGGAACATTATCAATGAATAACAACTGACCTATAATAGACTGAGAATATTACACATGCACCAATGGGACAGGAAACTCAATGTTTAGCTAGTGACACACACACAGAATATACAGATTGCTAGACGTAAGATTGTTTATAAACTGGCCTTCATGGTGACATTCCTAATGTTCAAAGCAGGTCACTTTGGCACGCGCTCTTCCCCATGCTGCACCTGCCCCGTAATGTTATTACATACATGCAGCACTATAAACAGTGTAAATCAGGTGTCGGCGATAGCGATACTTCTCCCTCCAAGTTGCTATGACTTGGAGGTGCAATAGTAAAAAATCTTTTGCCTTGCAACCTGGTGGATGAACGGAGCAACGTGGGACGGCGAGAAGTGGATTGTGAGCTAGTTCAGGTAATGTGTTTTTTTTTTTTATTTCAGTTCCACCTCGGGTTCTCTCTTTTAACATAACCGCTTTACATTTGCATGGTAATTTCCATATGGGAAACTTATCATGTTATGTAATAGAATGCCCAAGAGATGGGCGAAATACAGTCTCAAATGTAATTATTAACCCTGGCATCGCACTTTGTGTCTAGTGATGGCCGAACCTCCGATTTTAGGGTTCGCAAACTTCTGCGGAAGGTTCGGTTCACGGAAAAGTTCGCGAACCGCAATAGACTTCAATGGGGAGGCGAACTTTGAAAAATAGAAAAAATTATGCTGGCCCCAAAAGTGATGGAAAAGATGTTTCAATGGGTCTAACACCTGGAGGGGGGCATGGCGGAGTGGGATACACGCCAAAAGTCCCGGGGAAAAATCTGGATGTGAAGCAAAACAGCGTTTTAAGGGCAGAAATCACATTTAATGCTAAATTGCAGGCCTAACGTGCTTTCAAACGTCTTGCATGTGTATACATCAATCAGGTAGTGTAATTAGAGTACTGCTTCACACTGACGCACCAAACTAACTGTGTAACGCACTGCAAGTTACCAGCTGTTTGTGTAGTGACGGCCATGCTGGACTAATGCGCAACATGGCGAGATTGCTCTTCCTCACTCAGTGATGTCAGGTAATGTGTGACTGCCTTCTCAACTTTCCATGGCATTGTTAAAAAGCTTACGTTTTGTTTTTAAATTACATTTTCTACTTGTAGCGGTACTTGTTCAGTACCGCTACAATGAGAATCCTATGGAGGCAGGCAAGTCTGGCATTGTTACCCCGGGTAATGGCCGGGGAATGAGGGATGGAATCTGGTGTGGAGCCTGAGCAACGGCTACCACTACACATCCAAGGAGGGCAGCAGTCAGGAATGAACGCCCGCCCCGAGGTAGTGACCAAAAATAACAATACAGGAGGACTATCTAAGGGCTTGCTGTATTTGAAATGAATGTACTTTAAATCCTTTAACGAGAACCAGTTATGGCGGGCAAAGATGACACCACATTCCTTTCACGAGAAACATATGGAGGCGGGCAAGTCTGCCATTTGTGACCCCGGGTAATGGCCGGGGAATGAGGGATGGAATCCAGTGTGGAGCCTGAGCAACGGCTACCACTACACATCCAAGGAGGGCAGCAGTCAGGCATGCATGCCTGCCCCGAGGTAGTGACCAAAAATAACAATACAGGAGGACTATCGAAGGCTTGCTGTATTTGAAATTAATGTACTTTAAATCCTTTAACGAGAACCAGTTATGGCGGGCAAAGATGACACCACATTCCTTTCACGAGAATCATATGGAGGCGGGCAAGTCTGACATTGTCACCACGGGTAATGGGCGGGGAATGAAGGTTGGATTCTGGCCCAAAGTGGGAGCCTGCTGAGACCCATGCTGTAGCTGCCCTGACCGTGCTTTGCAGACCAGGCATCTGTGATCAGATGGACCCTTGACCCAGCGGAAGACAAACCAAGTCGAAAGCATTTGCCAAGAATGTTTTACGGAGGGCAAGTTTTTTGCCTTTTTTTTCAATTGTTTGAAACTGTAGATGGTTGTATTTTTAAATTGTTTAAAAATGTAGATGGTTGTATTTTTAAATTGTTTTAAAATGTAGATGGTTGTCTTTTTAAATTGTTTGAAAATGTAGATGGTTGTATTTTTAAATTGTTTGAAAATGTAGATGGTTGTATTTTTAAATTGTTTGAAAATGTAGATGGTTGTATTGCGTTCCGGAGTTGGAGCCTGAGAAACGGCTACCACCACACATCCAGGCAAGGAGGGCAGCAGGCAGGCATGCACGCCCGCCCCGAGGTAGTGACCAAAAATAACAATACAGGACTCAGGAGGACCTTTTGAGGCCCTAATTGTAATGAATCAACTTTAAATCCTTTAACGGGAATCCGTTATGGAGGGCAAGTCTGATGGTGCCTTCACTGCGATTCACCAGGTTGGTCTCCGGCGAGAATCTGTTATGGAGGTCAAATCTGCCATCGTGACCACTGACCATGGTTAATGGCGGGGAAACCCTTCCTGGTGTGATTCCGGTCTGGAGTTGTAGCCTAACAAATGGCTCCAACCACACATCCAGGCAAGAAGGGCAGCAGGCAGGCATGCCCGCCCCGATGTAGTGACCAAAAATAACAATACAGGAGGACTATCGAGGGCTTGCTGTATTGGAAATGAATGTACTTTAAATCCTTTAACGAGAACCAGTTATGGTGGGCTAAGAGGACACCACATTCCTTTCACGAGAATCATATGGAGGCGGGCAAGTCTGACATTGTCACCACGGGTAATGGGCGGGGAATGAAGGTTGGATTCTGGCCCAAAGTGGGAGCCTGCTGAGACCCATGCTGTAGCTGCCCTGACCGTGCTTTGCAGACCAGGCATCTGTGATCAGATGGACCCTTGACCCAGCGGAAGACAAACCAAGTCGAAAGCATTTGCCAAGAATGTTTTACGGAGGGCAAGTTTTTTGCCTTTTTTTTCAATTGTTTGAAACTGTAGATGGTTGTATTTTTAAATTGTTTGAAAATGTAGATGGTTGTATTTTTAAATAGTTTTAAAATGTAGATGGTTGTATTTTTCAATTGTTTAAAACTGTATCCATTCAAGTGCAAGTTATGCACTGACTGCCAGGTATAATGTGCAGTCACAGATGCAGTGAAAGGTATGCAGTGACTGCAAACAGCCGTTTGTGTAGTGACGGGCGTGCTGGACTGGTGCGCACCATGACGAGAGTGCAGGTGATGGTGGCTTTTCAGCCCATATGGTCGCCCGGCTGATGTAGCTGAATGACAGAACAGTGACTGTCCAGCTGATCAAATTTGGTCTGACCACAATGAAACAACGACCTTATTATCTTTGGTGTGCCACCCCCACCCGAGACACTCATATAGCCAGCGGTCATTGCTTCATTGTGATACGCAAGCCCCTTCACCGCGGCAAGGTAATGATCACGAAGGGGGATGGGCACATGTACATGCCTTTTGTTTTTTTGTTGCAGCCGCCTGCAGTTCAGCCAAAAAAATTAGGCAGGCATGTGCACGCCCTAGAAAAATTAGTATAGCGGCCGCTGCTAGCAGCGGCCTTAAAAATTCTGGAATCCGCCTAGAGTTCTGGACCCTGGTGGTGGTGGCGGAGAAGGCAGTCAAGCGGCCTGCAGGCAGAGATGCTGTGTGTGGGGACTGACTTAGTCTTCGGTCATGCAATAGCCCTCAGGGATCCATGCCTCGTTCATTTTGATAAAGGTCAGGTACTAAACACTGTCATGACTTAGGTGACTTCTCTTCTCAGTGACAATGCCTCCAGCTGCACTGAAGGTCCTTTCTGACAGGACGCTTGCAGCAGGGCAAGAGAGAAGTTGTATGGCAAATTGGGACAGCTCTGGCCACAGGTCAAGCATGCGCAACCAGTAGAGCAAGGGTTCATCGTCGCTGCTCGCAGTCGCAGTGTGTACATCCACACTTAAGGCCAGGTAGTTGGCTACCTGCCGGTCCAGGCGTTGGTGGAGGGTGGATCCCGAAGGGCTACTGCGAGGCATTGGACTAAATAATGTCCGCATGTCCGACATCACCCCGAGATCGCTGGAGCGTCCTGTCCTTGCCTGCGTGGACTGGTGAGGAGGAGGAGGAATACTGCCAGTGGTACCTTTATTGCGTTGTACTGTCACATCACCCTTAAATGCATTGTAAAGCATCATTGACAGCTTGTTCTGCAAGTGCTGCATCCTTTCCGCCTTGTGTTGAGTTGCTAACAGGTCTGCCACTTTGTGCCTGTACCGAGGGTCTAGTAGCGTGGCCACCCAGTACAGGTCATTCGCCTTGAGTTTTTTGATACGGGGGTCCCTCAACAGGCTGGACAACATGAAAGAGGCCATCTGCACAAAGTCGGATCCAGACGTACTCTCCATCTCCTCTTGCTCTTCCACAGTGACGTCACGCAACTCCTCTTCCTCCCCCCAGCCACGAACAATACCACGGGAAATTGGAGCAGCAGAAGCCCCCTGTGACGGCTGCTGCGGTTGTTCTTCTACCACTGCCGCCTCTTCCTCCTCCACAGAAACACCTTCCTCATAATCATCCGAGTCTGACTCCTCTCCTTCCCCACACGACTCCTCTTCTTCCTCCTCCCCCCCTCTGTGGTGCCGCAGGTGTTGGGGAAACCTGTGGTTCGGCTGAAAATTGGTCCAACGACTCCTCCTGCCGTAGCTGTTCCTGTTCCCGCTCCTCCACAGCTTCATCCACCACTCTACGCACGGCACACTCCAGGAAGTAAGTGTAGGGGATCAAGTCGCTGATGGTGCCTTCAGCGCGACTCACCAGGTTGGTCACCTCCTCAAACGGCCGCATAGTCCTGCATGCATTTCGCATCAGTGTCCAGCTGTTGGGCCACAACATCCCCATCTTCCCAGATTGTGTCCTTCTACTGTAGTTGTACATGTACTGGGTGACGGCTTTCTCCTGGTCTAGCAGGCGAGAGAACATAAGCAGGGTGGAATTCCAGCGAGTCGGGCTATCGCATATCAAGCGTCTCACCGGCAAGTTGTTTTTCCGCTGAATGTCTGCAAAGCGTGCCATGGCCGTATAAGACCGCCTGAAATGCCCACACAACTTCCTGGTCTGCTTCAGGACGTCCTCTAAGCCTGGGTACTTTGAGACAAATCTTTGCACGACCAGATTCAGCACATGTGCCATGCAGGGTACATGTGTCAGCTTTCCCAAATTCAAAGCGGAAAGGAGATTGCTGCCGTTGTCACTCACCACGTTGCCGATCTCCAGCTGGTGCGGGGTCAGCCATTGCTCCACCTGTTTGTTAAGAGCAGCCAGGAGAGCTGCTCCAGTGTGACTCTCCGCTTTGAGGCAAGACATGTCTAAAATTGCGTGACACAGTCGTACCTGGCCTGCAGCGTAGGCTCTGGGGAGATGGGGCTGTGTAGCTGGAGAGGAAGAGGAGATGGCAGCACCACTAGAGTTCAACTGACACTCAGCTGAGGAGGAGGAGGTTGACAGCAGAGAGGATGTAGCTGGAGGAGAAGGAGAGGAGGTGGCAGGAGGCCTGCCTGCAAGCCGTGGAGGTGTGACAAGTTGGTCCGCTGAACAGCCACATACTCCCTGCTTGCTGCCATCGGTCACCAGGTTGACCCAATGGGCTGTGTACGTAATGTAGCGGCCCTGCCCGTGCTTGGCAGACCAGGCATCCGTGGTCAGGTGGACCCTTGACCCAACGCTCTTCGCAATAGATGACACCACTTGCCTCTGAACTGCACGGTACAGTTTGGGTATGGCCTTTCGTGAAAAATAAGTGCGGCCTGGTATCTTCCACTGCGGTGTCCCAATGGCCACAAATTTACGGAAAGCCTCTGACTCCACCAGCTTGTATGGTAATAGCTGGCGAGCTAATAGTTCCGCCACACCAGCTGTCAGACGCCGGGCAAGAGGGTGACTGGCCGAAATTGGCTTCTTCCACTCAAAGACTTCCTTTACGGACACCTGGCTACTGCTGTGGGCAGGGGAGCAGGAACCACTCAAGGGCAGAGGCGGTGTGAAGGAGGGTGGCTGTGAAGGTTCAAGGGAGAAAGCGGATGAAGACGATGCACCTGAAGGAGGAAGAGGAGAAGGAGAGTGGCTTGTCTTTTGAGGGGTGCTGCTTTTCCTCAGGTGTTCTTCCCATAGCTGTTTGTGCCTTCTCTCCAGGTGCCTTCGTAAGGTACTTGTCCCTACGTGAGAGTTGGCCTTTCCACGGCTCAATTTTTGCTGGCAGAGACAACAGATGGCTTTGCTCCGATCTGAGACACACACGTTAAAAAATTTCCAAACCGCTGAGCCCCCCTGGGGAGATGGCGCTACGGTGGCATCAGCAGCTGACGTTGAAGGGCATGTTGGCTGGCTGGCCATAGCTGGCGATACATGGCGCCGGACACTTCCCCCAGCTGTTTCTGAGGACGAGCTCCCTCTGCTTCTATCATGGAGTCGTCTCCTCCTACTCCTCTCTGGCTCCCCCTCTGAACTGTCCCCCTGGTCATCTCCTCTATTGGGAACATACGTGGCATCCGTATAATAGTCATCATAATCCTCCTGCCCAGCTTCGCTTTCCTCAGACAATTGCTCAACTGCACCAACTTCAGGTGGTTCATCATGCCCCTCCTCACACATTACGTCCATACTATCGCCACCTAACTCAGATGTATGAGGTGGTGTACCTGCGCCTTCTTCTTGTTGTTGCAGTAGTGGCTGTGAATCAGTGATTTCACCACCACCACCACCAAATAACTCCTGCGAAGTGTCAAATGCAGCGGATGTGGTGCTTGTACTAGCGCTGGTAGCACTGGCTGTGGGAGATGAGGTCTTCTGTGTTAAATACTCAAGCACGTCCTCACAATTTTGGGAAGTGATGGTACGTGCCTTCTTCTGAGCACTGTACTTTGGTCCAGGTCCGCACGAAATCACAGCAACACCACCTCGCACAGACCTGCCAGTGCCAGGTGGCCTTCCTCTGGGTCTTCCTCTACCTCTTCCTCTACCTGGTTTGTCCATTTTGTCCATCTCGGGGGGAAGCTAGGTATATGCAGTGAGGTGAGTTCACTCAACCCAAAGGTAGCTATATATGCAGTGAGGTGAGTTTACTCAACCCAAAGGTAGTTATATATGCAGTGAGGTGAGTTCACTGAACACAAAAGGTAGCTATGTGCAGTGAGGTGAGTTCACTCAACCCAAAGGTAGTTATATATGCAGTGAGGTGAGTTCACTGAACACAACAGGTAGTTAGATGCAGTCAGCTGAGTTCACTCAACACAAACGTAGTTATATGCAGTGAGGTGAGTTCACGCAACAGAAAAGGTAGATATGCAGTGAGGTGAGTTCACTCAACCCAAAGGTAGTTATATATGCAGTGAGGTGAGTTCACTGAACACAAAAGGTAGCTATGTGCAGTGAGGTGAGTTCACTCAACCCAAAAGTAGTTATATATGCAGTGAGGTGAGTTCACTGAACACAACAGGTAGTTAGATGCAGTCAGCTGAGTTCACTCAACACAAACGTAGTTATATGCAGTGAGGTGAGTTCACTCAACAGAAAAGGTAGATATGCAGTGAGGTGAGTTCACTCAACCCAAAGGTAGTTATATATGCAGTGAGGTGAGTTCACTGAACACAAAAGGTAGCTATGTGCAGTGAGGTGAGTTCACTCAACCCAAAGGTAGTTATATATGCAGTGAGGTGAGTTCACTGAACACAACAGGTAGTTAGATGCAGTCAGCTGAGTTCACTCAACACAAACGTAGTTATATGCAGTGAGGTGAGTTCACTCAACAGAAAAGGTAGATATGCAGTGAGGTGAGTTCACTCAACCCAAAAGTAGTTATATATGCAGTGAAGTGAGTTCACTGAACACAAAAGGTAGTTATATATGCAGTGAGGTGAGTTCACTGAACACAACAGGTAGCTATGTGCAGTGAGGTGAGGTCACTCAACCCAAAGGTAGTTATATATGCCGTGAGGTGAGTTCACTGAACACAAAAGGTAGCTATGTGCAGTGAGGTGAGTTCACTCAACCCAAAGGTAGTTATATATGCAGTGAGGTGAGTTCACTGAACACAACAGGTAGTTAGATGCAGTCAGCTGAGTTCACTCAACACAAACGTAGTTATATGCAGTGAGGTGAGTTCACTCAACAGAAAAGGTAGATATGCAGTGAGGTGAGTTCACTCAACCCAAAGGTTATATATGCAGTGAGGTGAGTTCACTGAACACAACAGGTAGTTAGATGCAGTCAGCTGAGTTCACTCAACCCAAAGGTAGTTATATATGCAGTGAGGTGAGTTCACTGAACACAACAGGTAGTTAGATGCAGTCAGCTGAGTTCACTCAACACAAACGTAGTTATATGCAGTGAGGTGAGTTCACTCAACAGAAAAGGTAGATATGCAGTGAGGTGAGTTCACTCAACCCAAAAGTAGTTATATATGCAGTGAAGTGAGTTCACTGAACACAAAAGGTAGTTATATATGCAGTGAGGTGAGTTCACTGAACACAACAGGTAGCTATGTGCAGTGAGGTGAGTTCACTCAACCTAAAGGTAGTTATATATGCAGTGAGGTAAGTTCACTGAACACAAAAGGTAGCTATGTGCAGTGAGGTGAGTTCACTCAACCCAAAGGTAGTTATATATGCAGTGAGGTGAGTTCACTGAACACAACAGGTAGTTAGATGCAGTCAGCTGAGTTCACTCAACACAAACGTAGTTATATGCAGTGAGGTGAGTTCACGCAACAGAAAAGGTAGATATGCAGTGAGGTGAGTTCACTCAACCCAAAGGTAGTTATATATGCAGTGAGGTGAGTTCACTGAACACAAAAGGTAGCTATGTGCAGTGAGGTGAGTTCACTCAACCCAAAAGTAGTTATATATGCAGTGAGGTGAGTTCACTGAACACAACAGGTAGTTAGATGCAGTCAGCTGAGTTCACTCAACACAAACGTAGTTATATGCAGTGAGGTGAGTTCACTCAACAGAAAAGGTAGATATGCAGTGAGGTGAGTTCACTCAACCCAACGGTAGTTATAAATGCAGTGAGGTGAGTTCACTGAACACAAAAGGTAGCTATGTGCAGTGAGGTGAGTTCACTCAACCCAAAAGTAGTTATATATGCAGTGAAGTGAGTTCACTGAACACAAAAGGTAGTTATATATGCAGTGAGGTGAGTTCACTGAACACAACAGGTAGCTATGTGCAGTGAGGTGAGTTCACTCAACCCAAAGGTAGTTATATATGCAGTGAGGTGAGTTCACTGAACACAAAAGGTAGCTATGTGCAGTGAGGTGAGTTCACTCAACCCAAAGGTAGTTATATATGCAGTGAGGTGAGTTCACTGAACACAACAGGTAGTTAGATGCAGTCAGCTGAGTTCACTCAACACAAACGTAGTTATATGCAGTGAGGTGAGTTCACTCAACAGAAAAGGTAGATATGCAGTGAGGTGAGTTCACTCAACCCAAAGGTTATATATGCAGTGAGGTGAGTTCACTGAACACAACAGGTAGTTAGATGCAGTCAGCTGAGTTCACTCAACACAAAGGTAGTTATATATGCAGTGAGGTGAGTTCACTGAACACAACAGGTAGCTATGTGCAGTGAGGTGAGTTCACTCAACCTAAAGGTAGTTATATATGCAGTGAGGTAAGTTCACTGAACACAAAAGGTAGCTATGTGCAGTGAGGTGAGTTCACTCAACCCAAAGGTAGTTATATATGCAGTGAGGTGAGTTCACTGAACACAACAGGTAGTTAGATGCAGTCAGCTGAGTTCACTCAACACAAACGTAGTTATATGCAGTGAGGTGAGTTCATTTAACAGAAAAGGTAGATATGCAGTGAGGTGAGTTCACTCAACCCAAAGGTTATATATGCAGTGAGGTGAGTTCACTGAACACAACAGGTAGTTAGATGCAGTCAGCTGAGTTTACTCAATACAAAGGTAGTTATATGCAGTGAGGTGAGTTCACTCTACAGAAAAGGTAGATATGCAGTGAGGTGAGTTCACTCAACTTAAAAGGTAGTTATATGCAGTGACGCAAGTTCACTCAACACAAAAGGTAGTTATGTGCAGCGGGGTGGGTTAACTCAACACAAACGTAGGTGTATGCAGTGATGAGGTGGGTTAACTAAACAGAACAGGTACTAGTAGTAGGTAAATGGAGTACTGGGTAGCTAGTACAATGTGCAGCTTCCTGTCACACACACAGGTGTCACTGAATGTGCTGCTGAATGCTGGTGGGCTGCTGGCAGTGGGACATACACATTATGAATTAGCAATGCTGTCTAAGCAACACAAGTGTATCACACACACAGGTAGTAGTCACTGAATGTGCTGCTGCTGCTGCTGGCAGTGGGACACACACATTATGAATTAGCAATGCTGTCTAAGCAACACAAGTGTATCACACACACAGGTAGTAGTCACTGAATGTGCTGCTGCTGCTGGCAGTGGGACACACACATTATGAATTAGCAATGCTGTCTAAGCAACACAAGTGTATCTCACACACGGGAAGTAGTCACTGAATGTGCTGCTGCTGGCAGTGGGACACACAGTATGAATTAGCAGTGCTGTCTAAAAAACACAAGTGTCAGTTTCAAACACATAAAAAAAAATTGATCACACGAGCAGGATGAGCTCTGAAAAAAGCTTTTCTGGGGCGCTATTATAGCAATAAGATTCACCTAAGCAAGCTAAGAAGGCAAGAGCCTGACTAATCTGTCCCTAGGAGAACAAGTCTGCAGCAGCTGTCCCTATTCTGTCTCTAGCAGGCACACGAGTGAGGCTAATGGCCGCCGGAGCCTGCCTTATATAAGGGGGGGGGGGGGGGTGGGGCTCTAGGGCTTAGTATAGCCGAATTTAAAAGAAAATCAGTAAGCTTTCAGCTAGTAAGCATTCTTCAGACCCTACCTCCTTCTGATTGTAATTTCTAAGAACATTGTCAGTAAACAGGAATAGAGAGATTTTAGTTTTCTTGCAAATATAAGTGTCGTCCAAATACATTAATTACAAATATATATATCTTGCAGGGATTGTGAGGCATTTATGGCAAATAGATAAGACCATTGGTTTACTTAGCATCTACTTAAGCTGACATGGAGAACTTTTTTGCAGACCCTATCCGGTTCAGTGTACGCTGCCAGAGCCTGGAAACAGTTAACTGCATGTTACTGAGCAGGGGACACTTGGGGGGCACAGTTATTCGCACAGGGGTGGGGGAGGTAGGCAGTGTAGCGTCACCACTAACGTTGGAAGATAACCCACTCTCTACAATACCACTATCTACAAGCTGTGACGCCGGGCGACGCCCAGTCGTCCGAGGATTCGCGGCCGATTGTCCGATCGCAGCCGTGATCGGAAAACTGACATTCTTTATTTTTAAAATAGAAGTTTTTCCTTCCTGCCTTCCCCCCCCCTTTTGCCATGAGGGCTGAATGGGCCTGCGTTAGCATATGGCTAAAGCAACCTGGTTTAGCAAGAAATCCTGTTAAGGCTCCCGGAAAAGCTCTGGTGACACTAATGTGCTAATTGGGCAGAGCTGAAATACCAACAGAGTCTATTCAACAGGGGAAGCTAGCACAGCATGAGGTCTATTGACACCTACATTCCTCCCAGTCTTGACGGCACCGACTAGACTGAGTATGGAATGCATGGTGTTGATAACTTTGTCACATTTTGCAAATACCATCCATGGGAGGAATATGAAAATTACATAATTTTGTTTCCCTAATTCTGTAGAATATGGTGATACTAGACATAGCCAGGTAACCCGAGCAGGGGCTGAGATATGAATAATGGGGTCCCCGTGCGCCCCAAATATTGCAAGTTTGATGTCCTATGAACGTGTATTCTCAGCCCAATCTGAATATGAAATCGGTTTGCATGTGCGACAAAACCCCGGCGGGGTATGAAATTGGACATATTTTGGGGATGGCTGGAAGTTCCTCCCCTGAGAACTCACTGCCTGACACGCCCCTGGGCTGAGCTTGAGACTCCGCCCAGAAATGTCAGTGCTCAAAACTGATTGCATGAGGACCCCCAGCCAATTCCCCCACTTTCCATCATACCGAAAAGACTGCCACTGCTTGGGGAAATAGCAGTGGCCATCTTGCAGGCGGAGCAACGGCCATGTGGTTCGGCCATATTGCGAACTAACTGCAACAAAGGAACTTTGTCTTTTCCCGAACGGACTTTCCACAGAATCATAAGTATTCGTTCTTTTTATCCCTTTTTCTTTTATGTACTGTGTTATCACTGTCTCTCATCGTTTAATTGTTCACGATTGTCTGTATATATTAATTATTTATATTGTAACAAATAAAGGCTTTTTAAAAGGTCTTTACCTCTCAGTAAAACCTTCTATTCAGTATACACAGACGAGACCTAAACTTCCGAAGGGACGCTACTGTTTTGATAGATAGATAGGAATTGCACAGTTTTAACCGGTTGTTTGTTTCACAGGTCTATAGCCAGTTAGCAGTTTTCTCTGGGCTGATAGAAAACAGAGATGGTGGCAAATCTACCCCTGGGTTGGAGTAAAAGTGTATTTTCGTAACCTCACAGGCTCCCTACTGCGTCGTGACGCTCAAACTCCGCCAATTCTACGCAGATTGCGTCCATAGCTCTCAATCTGTGTGCTAGAATCGGATCGGACGGTTTTGCGTGTTCACGGCCTGTGGGGCTCTTGTGACAGTGGTGGCAGCGGTGGGATCTGTGTGTGCTGATAGTATCTCAGGTAGGGCTATCGAATTAGCCCTATCGAGAAACGAACTAATTCGTTGGTAGTGACTGAGTGCAATATATTGTTCATATATACAGAGAGACTGTGTAACCAGTACCCCTCCCCTAAGTTTTCTTTTATTTGGCATGGAAATGTCCGGGAATTACAAGGTCATGGTCCTATCCGACCTGCAGAGTCTGTGCGAGGCGAGAGGCATGGACATCCGCGGCAAGAAACAGCAGGACCTGATAACGGACTTGTACCGATGGGATAGCCAGAATCTGCGGACGCTGGAGGTGTCCACTGTGGAGGACACCGGCTCATCTAACGCAAGTCGAGGGGAACCAGAGACTGAAGATCCTGTGCGTACCGAGGTTGAGCAACCCGCGGGCAATGCGGCAACAGATACGCAGGAGGCTGTCAGTGTGATCCCCGACCCCAGAACCCCTGAAAGTACTCGCCTGGAACCGGCCAGTACTGGACTGTCCAGTTATGTTGATCCAGTAATGCAGCAGGCATTGCAAAAGCTGATGGAAACTGATGTGGACAAGTACCTGCAGTACATGGCGGAGCAAAAGCGAGAGGAACGCCAATCTGCAGAGGCGCGGGAGAGACGACAGCATGAGCTGAACATGGCGAAAGTGCAGCAAGCCAGCCGGAGTTCAACGCCCAGCCTCCCTGCTGAAGGGACTGCCGCTCCAGTAAGTGCAAAATTTAAATTTGCTATTATCGAAAAAGACACTGACATTGACTTGTTTTTGAGGTCTTTTGAAAAGGCCTGCCGTCAGTATCGTCTGTCCCAAGACCAGTGGGCCAGACATCTGACACCCTTGCTGCGCTACAAAGCGCTTGATGCTTTCTCAGAGCTGCCTGTGGAAAAGGACAATGATTATACCGCTATAAAGGAGGCTATAATCACTAAGTACCAGCTGACGCCAGAAGCCTACCGGAAAAGGTTCAGGTCCTGGCAGAAAAAATCTACTGATTCTTATCAAGATGTGGTCAGCAGTCTGCTCACCACACTCCGCCAGTGGACGCTAGGCCTCACTAAAGGGTCTTACGGTGTCCTGGAGGACTTAATCGTCCTGGAGCAGTTTCTGAACATTTGCCCGGCTGATGTACGCCAGTTTGTGCTGGAGCGCCGACCGGCGTCAGCGACGGTCGCTGCAGACCTCGCTGAGACCTTTGCAACGACCAGGGTGCCGGAGACCCGCAGGACTGCCCCATCTAGCTGGAGAGGAGGTCAGTCCCACAATTTTGCAGACTCTCCTACCTCTGTGAGCCGTGCGCCCCAGAGGCCCTCCAGCGCAGCTGCTGCGTCCAGGCCTGCAGTAACAGAGGGCATCACCTGTCACTTTTGCCGCAAGCCCGGACACATGAAGTTTAACTGCCCGGAGCGGAGGCAGACAGCGCCAGCTCCTGCACCACCTACACCTCGCCCACGGCAACTGCCGCCAGCCAGCGCACCCCAGCCGGGAGCACCCAACAACGTCATGTTCGCAGGTGGGAGAGGGATCCACTCCGCTACGAGCAACCACCAGCTGGTTACAGTGAACGACCAGCTTGTTACCGGTTTCCGCGACACTGGAGCGGATGTCACCCTGGTGCGTGCGCACCTGGTCCCGACGGAAAATATCCTCCCTGACAAATACCTTACCCTCACTGGAGTGGGGGGCACTCTTTCTCGCATTCCCCAGGCTCGGGTGTCCATCGATTGGGGGGTGGGGGTTCAAGAGAAGGTTGTTGGGGTCCTGGACCAACTGCCGGTCCCAGTTTTGTTGGGGACCGACCTGGGCAAGCTTGTGTCCTATTATGAACCTGCCCCAAGCCCCTCAGACTGCCAGGAGGGAGACGGACTCTCCGCCCACACTAAGGTACTTTGCACCAAGGGGCAAGAACAGGGGGGAGGTGGGTTGAATGTGCCCAGTCCAGGGGTACCGAGTCCAATAGTACCTGTGTCACAGGTACCTGTGTTTGATATACCGATTGTTTGTGATGAAAATGTTGTTGTACCTGTCACTGTAATTCATGCATGCAGCCAGGATGTGAGTAATGCCAGTATGTGCCAGTCTGAAGGTGTACCTGTACTGGCAGTAACACGCAGCCGCGCTGCTCAGAACCTGGGCTCAGAGCAGGTGGAAGAGGCTCCGGCCTCCTCCCCCTCCTCTGACCACAGGGATGGTAGCCTTCAGCCACTAACTGCATATGCCACGGGCCAGCTGGCTGAGAGCGAGAGTGCTGCATTTGTGCAAGCACTCCAGACTGACCCTAGCCTCGAGGCACTCAGAAGACAGGCTTCGGAGCCCCTCACGAATGAAGATACCTTCAAGGTATATTGGGAAGGTGGTAAGCTGTACAGCGAGCCTGTACAGCCCACCGAAGGTGAAACAAGTGTGGGTACCAAGTTGCTTGTGGTACCCAGTGCCTTCCGGGGGCATGTGCTGAAGTCCGCACATGACATTCCCCTGGCAGGGCACTTGGGAATCCACAAGACACTTGACCGTATCCAGGGTCATTTCTACTGGCCCAGGATGCGGATCGATGTGACCAACTATTGCCGCTCATGTACTGTTTGCCAAAAGGTAAAACGGGCTGGGAACCCCCGCAAGGCTCCCTTGTGTCCACTGCCAATCATAGGTGAGCCCTTTCACAGAGTGGCAGTCGACATAATTGGACCATTGCCCACTCCCAGCAGCAGTGGCAAAAGGTACATCCTGACGGTGGTGGATTACGCCACCCGCTATCCTGAGGCCATGGCGCTTTCCTCCCTGAGGGCGGACAAGGTAGCAGACGCGCTACTTAACATTTTCTCCCGAGTCGGGTTCCCTGTGGAGATGCTCTCCGATCAGGGATCCCAGTTTATGTCCGAACTCATGGAGGCCCTGTGCAAAAAGATACACATGACGCACATTGTCTCCAGTCCCTACCACCCGCAGACCAATGGACTGTGTGAACGGTTCAACGGGACGCTGAAGCAAATGCTGACCACGTTTGTTGAGTCGCAAGGTGGGGACTGGGAACGATACCTGCCTCATCTGTTGTTTGCGTACAGGGAGGTGCCGCAGGAGTCAACCGGGTTTTCCCCGTTTGAACTCCTGTATGGGAGGAATGTCCGAGGACCCTTACAATTGATGCGGGAGACATGGGAGGGCAAGGGCGACCCCACTGATGTCTCCGTGGTCGATTACGTCCTCAAGTTCAGGGACAAAATGGAGTCCCTGTCCGCAGTAGTGACCAACAACCTGGCCCAGGCTCAGGCCAAACAAAAAGCATGGTACGACCGCACTGCTGGAGAGCGGTCATTTGATGTGGGTGACAAGGTATATGCCCTTCTTCCCGTGAGGCAGAACAAGCTGCAAGCAGCCTGGGAGGGGCCTTTTACTGTAGTGCAGCGGTTAAACCCTCTGACGTATCTAGTGAACATGGGGGGCAGGAAGCAGAAGAGCTTTCATGTAAACATGCTGAAGGCCCACCATGACAGGACCCAGTATGCGCTGCCAGTGTGCAGCCGGTTAGAGCAGGGAGAGGCAGACCCCCTGTTAGACCTGCTGGCTGACGTACGAGATGTGGACGGCGACCTAAACGTCAATCCACAGCTCGCCTCAGCCCAGCAAGAGCAGTTACAGAAGGTGCTGGGCCAGTACCAGCACACCTTCTCCGGTATCCCGGGGCGGACCAGTATGGCGGTGCATGGGGTAGATACAGGTACCCATCCCCCCATCAGGCAATCCGCTTACCGTGTCTCTCCCGAGGTACAGGCGGACATGCAGAAGGAGGTGAGGGAGATGCTGGAGTTAGGGGTGGTTCAAAAGTCCAGTAGTGCCTGGGCAGCCCCTGTTGTCCTGGTCCCCAAGAAGGACCAGACAACTCGGTTCTGCGTAGACTACAGGAAACTGAACGCCATCGCCACTACAGACGCCTACCCCATGCCTCGCATTGATGAGCTGCTAGATACACTGGCATCAGCCAGGTACCTATCAATCATGGATCTGAGCCGGGGGTATTGGCAGATACCACTTGCACCTGACGCGAGGCAAAAGTCGGCCTTCATCACCCCTTTCGGCCTCTTCGAGTTCACGATGATGCCCTTTGGGATGAAGAACGCCCCCGCCACGTTTCAGCGGGCCGTGAACGACCTGCTAGAGGGAATGCAAGGGTTCGCTGTAGCGTATCTGGATGACATTGCGGTGTTCAGCCCCACCTGGGAAGAACACCTCAAACACCTGTCCCAGGTACTAGAGAGGCTGGCCATGGCCAATCTGACGGTTAAACCGAGTAAGTGTCAGATTGGCATGACCGAGGTGCAGTACTTAGGTCACCGGGTGGGGGGTAACACCCTGAAACCTGACACGGGAAAGGTGGACGCCATCCTGGCATGGCCTCGACCTATCACGAAAAAGCAGGTCCAGGCGTTCCTGGGGACCGCCGGCTACTATAGGAAATTTGTTCCCGCCTATAGTACACTGGCGAAGCCCCTGACCGATGCCACTAGCAAGAAGCACCCCAAGGTTGTTAGCTGGACCCCCGCTTGCGAGAATGCCTTCCAGGCCTTGAAGCAGGCCCTCGCAAGCGCCCCTGTGCTTCAGGCCCCAGACTTCAGTCGTCGGTTTGTGGTGCAAACCGATGCCTCTGACTACGGTCTCGGCGCAGTCCTCAGCCAGGTGGATGGAAAGGGGGATGAACACCCTATCCTCTACCTGAGCCGGAAGCTCCTGCCCCGAGAGGTAGCCTACTCCACAACTGAAAAGGAGTGCCTGGCGATCGTGTGGGCCCTACAGAAACTGCAGTCGTATCTGTACGGCCGCTCCTTCACGATCGTCACTGATCACAATCCCCTGAGTTGGCTAAACCGTACTGCTGGAACCAACGGCAAGCTCCTACGGTGGAGCCTGTCATTGCAGCAGTACGACTTTACGATCCAACACAAAGCAGGCAGCCGACACCAAAACGCTGATGGGCTGTCGCGGTGTCAGGGGGAACCCGACCCAACAGCGCCAATAGCTGCTACGGAAGGCGTCCTGTTGACACCTCCCTGAGCAGAGCTCGGGAAGGGGGAGGTGTGACGCCGGGCGACGCCCAGTCGTCCGAGGATTCGCGGCCGATTGTCCGATCGCAACCGTGATCGGAAAACTGACATTCTTTATTTTTAAAATAGAAGTTTTTCCTTCCTGCCTTCCCCCCCCCTTTTGCCATGAGGGCTGAATGGGCCTGCGTTAGCATATGGCTAAAGCAACCTGGTTTAGCAAGAAATCCTGTTAAGGCTCCCGGAAAAGCTCTGGTGACACTAATGTGCTAATTGGGCAGAGCTGAAATACCAACAGAGTCTATTCAACAGGGGAAGCTAGCACAGCATGAGGTCTATTGACACCTACATTCCTCCCAGTCTTGACGGCACCGACTAGACTGAGTATGGAATGCATGGTGTTGATAACTTTGTCACATTTTGCAAATACCATCCATGGGAGGAATATGAAAATTACATAATTTTGTTTCCCTAATTCTGTAGAATATGGTGATACTAGACATAGCCAGGTAACCCGAGCAGGGGCTGAGATATGAATAATGGGGTCCCCGTGCGCCCCCAAATATTGCAAGTTTGATGTCCTATGAACGTGTATTCTCAGCCCAATCTGAATATGAAATCGGTTTGCATGTGCGACAAAACCCCGGCGGGGTATGAAATTGGACATATTTTGGGGATGGCTGGAAGTTCCTCCCCTGAGAACTCACTGCCTGACACGCCCCTGGGCTGAGCTTGAGACTCCGCCCAGAAATGTCAGTGCTCAAAACTGATTGCATGAGGACCCCCAGCCAATTCCCCCACTTTCCATCATACCGAAAAGACTGCCACTGCTTGGGGAAATAGCAGTGGCCATCTTGCAGGCGGAGCAACGGCCATGTGGTTCGGCCATATTGCGAACTAACTGCAACAAAGGAACTTTGTCTTTTCCCGAACGGACTTTCCACAGAATCATAAGTATTCGTTCTTTTTATCCCTTTTTCTTTTATGTACTGTGTTATCACTGTCTCTCATCGTTTAATTGTTCACGATTGTCTGTATATATTAATTATTTATATTGTAACAAATAAAGGCTTTTTAAAAGGTCTTTACCTCTCAGTAAAACCTTCTATTCAGTATACACAGACGAGACCTAAACTTCCGAAGGGACGCTACTGTTTTGATAGATAGATAGGAATTGCACAGTTTTAACCGGTTGTTTGTTTCACAGGTCTATAGCCAGTTAGCAGTTTTCTCTGGGCTGATAGAAAACAGAGATGGTGGCAAATCTACCCCTGGGTTGGAGTAAAAGTGTATTTTCGTAACCTCACAGGCTCCCTACTGCGTCGTGACGCTCAAACTCCGCCAATTCTACGCAGATTGCGTCCATAGCTCTCAATCTGTGTGCTAGAATCGGATCGGACGGTTTTGCGTGTTCACGGCCAGTGGGGCTCTTGTGACACAAGCTGTCTTGAAAAAAAACAGCTTCATCTTGTGACTTTCTCCAACATTACAATACTAGCCTATTGCCAGCAGACAAGCAGAAACATCTTTAAACACTGCACTCTGTCAAATTCTTCTTAAGGATGCTATACCTGCAACTCACACAATTTTGCCTACTTGACTACCTGAGCCGTCTTCTTTTCAGAGTGCTACCTCGTTTTATGCCGCCTAGGCTCCATCCACCTAAGTCTTTTGCATTATTTGGGCAAAGTCAAAAGAACCAAATGCTTCAAGTTACCTCCCTGACTGCTGCAAGCAGATTTTTCTGGCTTTACTGAAAACGCAAACCTACAAAACTAAAAACAGACATAGACCAGTAAGAATGTACAGCCAGTTAATGCCAAGACAGTTGTAACTTGCATATTTATTCCATCTTATTGATTCGCAAGGAAGTGGATAGCATTCCCACAGCTTACATCTTTACACAACTTTAAAAATACTGCCTTTCCGTATTTCTATTCTGACAGGTTTCTCCTAAGAAACTGTTGGATGTGCACTATTTTTATTTCATTGCATTGGAACTGTTAACGTGTTTTTCTTTTCAGAGGATTGGAAAGGAGGCTTCTGAGGGAATATCTTCTCCACTCACTGTGTTTCCTATTCTGGTTTATTCTCTGTAACACTCTTCTCTGCGCACATTACTTCAGACAGATACTTATTATTTTATTTTTTATCTGAACGCCTTGTGCTTTCAGTACTGATAGCCTCTGCTAGCAAGAAGCCGTTGTTTTTGTTGGGCTCCTAGGAGAGACTGAATAAAACGTTGCTACGTTAAGATGTGTGCTGTTAGAAACAGGAAATTAATTACAAAACTAGCCGAGCTGATATTTCGAAGTGACGAATGCTTGTGCGTTACCATCAGCACTTATTCTCGTCATATGAATTTCCTTCATTTATGCTACTGTATGCTATTTATTTCTTCTCCTTACATGAACAGTTGAACACAGGGAAAGACCATGACAGGAAATCTGGGCATGGGAGGCACCGCCTAAGCTTGGGCACTCCATCGGTACCCATATTATTATCAGCAATTGAGGGAAATTTGGATGCCTGAGGCACCTGATAAAATGTTGGGCACTTGCTCCAGCCACTATGTAAACTGCGGCTACAAATAGTGGGTGGTTTAGATGTCCAAACTTCACTCAATTGACCATAATAACATGAGTGCCTATAGAGTGCCTAAACATCCATGGTGCCCAATATTTTTCATTTACGTTGATGAAGGGGGCAGGGTTATTGGCGGGTTTGTGGTGGGGGGTGGTTAGGGTAAAGCATCACATGTGGGGGGTAGGTTAGGGTTAGACATTGTTCGGGGCATCGGTTAGGGTTTTAGAATTACATCTAGCTGATATTGAGAAGTGCTTCAATATTCCTGCACAGAATTTTACATATAATAAAGATAATATTTTGCCAGCAATCGAATTAAAAAAATGGCATGGATTCCAGTTAATGCTGATTGCAAATGTATGCTTGTGCAAAAGTCAACCACATGAAAACACAAATGTTTGCCGGTGGTTTGCTATAGCTTCACTGCTCATCTGATTAGGATTGCCCAAAAGTGTTAAGTTGAACTATTGCATGCAATATCTTTATCTCTGCTGAGGCAAAAATATCTATGGATAACATGACAAACCCTATTATTGCCTCATAGACATCGAAGCAGCAGAGACAGTTATACTATCCCGGAAAACAAACACATATATGTGAGAATCCGCTCAGCTGCCTGCGCAGGCAGGCAGCCTTTTGACCATTGTTTAGGTTTGCTTGCTGCAGGACTCTGGAAAGGAGACCTTCTGTCAGTTGTGCAGCTTGTGTTGCTGAGGGATTTGCATACATTAGTCATGCAAATCCCTTACCTGCCTTCTTTTGATGACTGGCACTATAAAAGCATTCTGCTCCCAGAATGCTTTGCTGGACATTTCCCTTTCATGGTCTGTTCCTGATGGACACTCCTGGAGTGTCAGCCATTCCCGTTTGTTAAAGTTATCTTAGTGTAATTTGTGGGAATGCACTAGGCAGGTTCTCTAGTGCAGTTAGGATTGCATTATCTGTTTTGCCTGTTCCGTCTGTCTTGTGTTTGGATCACACAAGCCCTAGCGTTAGCGGCTGTGGATCCTTCTGATTGAGTCTGGAGTGTAGGTTGGAACAGCGGTTGTTTCTGCCTACCTCATCTGTTCTGTCTCCTGGGATCGCGCTAGCCACTTTTCGCTAGCGCTGTGGATCCTTCTGTTCTGTCTCCTGGGATCGCGCTAGCCACTTTTCGCTAGCTCTGTGGATCCTTTTGTTCTGTCTCCTGGGATCGCGCTAGCCACTTTTCGCTAGTGCTGTGGATCCTATCTCTCGCTTGTCCCTGTTTTCGTGTGTCTTGTCTGCTACGCATGCTTGCTGGAGGCTCGGTGAGGTAACCGTTAAGCAAGCATTCGCGTCCTCTGTTTCATGTTTGTCTGTCGCTGGTTAGTTAGGCGTGCTTGTCTCTATTGTGCTTATCACGTGGAGACCGCGCATAACCACGTGCACTGTTGCGAATGAGTGCGGTGTTCGCGGTTAGCTAGCGTTTGTTATTTTCCGTATCTCCTCATTGTATGATTTGCTGTGCCTTTGCTACCCTTGTGCGCTGTCCTGCTCTGTCTTGTGTCTCTATCGGCAATCGCCAATCTTGTGATTGCGTTCCCACTTTGTTTCCCCTGTTGTGTGTTCACTGTCGCTGGGTGGCGGCTAGTTTGGTGCACACACATACATCCTGTCCCTGTGCTCTTTCTCTTTAAGGGCTCTTTGGCCCCGTTTATCGGGTTCTGTACAATTCCCATCTGGCATCTGTGGCTGTGCAGCGGCGGTGTTCGCCTGCACTCCACAGCGCCATCTGCCGGTGGGAATTGCCCTCTGCGGGTGCATAGCACCTAGCCTGAGTTTCCCAAAATCATACGCTGGTGGAGGGTTTTCATTGTGTCAGTGCGCGTCTTGTGCGCTGACCACGAAAACGACCCCGCCATCGTTACAATATATAAGTAGATAAATACTTGTTCAACTTACATAGCATATGTATTGTACTGTCCACATTTTGATTTTCAGTTTTTTATATAATAAATAAAGAGAAAACTGCTTCGGGCATTGTCCATCTTTACTGCCTCTGTTTGAAGCCAATCCTGATATAATTCCCTCCCTTACTCCCCCCCCCCCCCCAAAAAAAAATGCACTGTCATATCTAGCTTACTTTGTAAACACATGTGAGCACAGCATAGATCATATTTCAGCAGCTTCTGCAGAAAAGATGCATTTCACTTCTCAGTCTCGCGTCACACTGAACTGTCCTCAGCCAATCAGTGAGAAGCAGGAATGTGGGAGGGGAGATAAGAAGCTTTCCTCTCCTCGGCAATGTACCAAATAGAGTTAGGCTGACTGAGATAAAAATGTATTACAGCAAACATTTGTGATTATAAATAACCAATAGGAAGATACAAAGAGGTGACTGGAACCCAATGCAGTCTGGCAGGGTGAACACCAGAGAAAGAGTTGCCGCTGTATAGTAGGCCAATACACCAAACCTTCAGAGCGCAAAAGCAGGGCACTAGTGGTAATGCTCAATCACAATTTTATTCCAGTTGGTACTTCACTGCTTGCTGTAATTTGATGTACCTACTGGAATAAAATTGTGATTGAGCATTACCACTAGTGCCCTGCTTTTCCTGCTCTGGAAGTATGGAACATTTGAGATTATACTGGAATGCTTGCAATCAGGGGCGTACCAATAGGGGTTGCAGAGGTTGCGACTGCATCGGGGCCCTTGGGCCAGAGGGACCCCATAGGGCCCTGCCTCAATTACAGTATTAGCTCTCTATTGGTCCTGTGCTCATAATAATCACTTCTATAGATACTTTGAATAGTGCTAATCATTAACAAGCTGTCCCCCTTCCCCTTCTTGCACCTCTGACACTGTAGTTGCCATTGGCAGGTTTTTGTGCGCCGTATCAATTGTTATGTATAGAGTGCTTGGGGGGCCCCATTGTAAAACTTGATCCGTGGGCCCATAGCTCCTTAGCTACACCACTGCTTGCAATGAAGGGTCAGGTTGTAGACTGCATATTAAACACTGAGCAGTGGGTAAATGGAATTTGATTTTATGGCTGACAATCCCGCTTTAATGTGAAATCGCTAAGTTTAAACTGAATTCTTGAAGTAAAAACAAAGCCTGTTCTTCATTTGTGAATTATCTGACTCCCCAATATGTGCCCACCGCAACTAACTCCCTACCTTAGAAAATAATCAATAATATCCACAGAGGCTGTGAAGATGCACACCAGAATCCCATCTCTGCTGCTGAATTCAAAAGCAGTGGCCAATAGAATAATTCCAAGGGGCTCATTAAAGATTAATAATGTCTTCAGTACACAGTAGTGATTGCCAAACTTAATATTCGAACAATGAAGGCAACACTTCCCAAAAATAGAAAAAGACTTATTATGTTAAACAATCAAAGCATTTTTTTTGTTATTCATCTTTAGTCTAATCCTGCATGTGGGGAAATAGAGTGGATTAACAATCATGTTTTATGCAGCAATCACCTGGAAATAGAATCCAATTAACAGGAATATAATACTTCCTATATCCCTTTATGGAACTTTAGTTGACAAGCATACAGTATTGATCTCCTGCCTTCAGATGTGGGAATGGAGCATTTGGGATTTTGACACTTTTACTGCAAGTTGCAATTTTATTAAGTACTGGTAGCAATTCATCACTTTATTGTGATGTTAATAGTTTGTTTCATTACTTGCAGCGCATCTCTCCGTTTCATAGCTTCCAGCAATTATCAGCATCACGAGTTTTTCAATTTAACATGCATTTTTTTTGTTTATTTCTACTCTCTACCATGGGAGAATGCTTCTCTGTGGACTGATTCTGATGGAGTGCATGTGCAAAGAGGACCTCCATAGATGCTAGAGAGACAGTTTTAGAAGCATGAAACAAGACACAGAACATTTATAGTGTCTCAAAGCATTTCAGGGCTGCCACCACTTAGGGCACACTCCACAAGGGAGCCGGATTATTAGTGAACCTTGCCCAAATCTCCTTACTGTTTTTTGTACTGGCTTGAGCCAGGATTTGAACCTGAGAACCGCCTTACCAGTATGGTATCCAGCTAACTCTGGAGGCAGGTGTATTATAAGGTTGGCACTCTCCAACTTCTTTAGACAGCCAAAGGTTGCACCCCTCCTTAGAGTATTGCATGCTTACAATGTAGGGCCCAATGCTCTAAACTTTTTAGTGTACACAACTCCTTTTCTCACTTTATTTTTTTTTCCGGCTTCAGTCTACCTCATTATTTACTCTCTTTAACCTGTAAGCAGTTTCAAACAGGGGGGAAGGGGGTGGATTTGTTCACACTACAGTGCAAAACAGTCTCAACCTGCATGCTTTTTTTATGGACAAGCAGATTCATTTTCCATAGAAACCTACGATAGAAACACATCTGCTCTGGACCACAGCACACTGTCTACAACAAACCATTGGAGTGGATACTACACTGTCTACTCTAGTTGGCTTTTGAAGATCCAGGTAAGATACCAACCGAACCTAAAACCTCATACACACGCAAGATGAAACTTGGCCATGGCAGCCAATAATGACTATTTCTGCTGAAAATCTAGTGTGTGTGAACAGTGGCCCCCAAGACCTCACCTTGGCCAGCTATCAGCCTGGCAGATTGCATTGGCTGAGTGCCAGACAACAGCAGTATCCTCCCTGCTCACCACGCCCGTTGCATGATGTCACTCCTGCCCCACTACGTCGGGCTTACATTCTGCAACAGAAAAAAATGGCTAGCTTGCAGGCTAGCAACGTGCCTGTACAGCCTCAGCCCTGCAATGTTGTCAAAGGCATCGGGTCCTGATCACCGCCAGGCGACATGCCTCATACATGTTTACAAGTCTTTAGTGAAGTGATTGCTTCTATGATATATATATTGGTGCATAAAATGTCTCTGCGCCATGTACATGTGGCTAATAAAGATTTCTATTACCTCCGTAAGTTCAAAGCTCCGAATCTAGGCGCTTTCCTAAACCACGGTTTAGTTGATTAATCACACACTTTTGCCACACTGCTAGCTATAGTGATAACACTATTTTCTATTTCAGTGTTACATCTTCCTGTGACAGCAGCGTATTGGACAATGAATCAAAGGTGACAAAATTTAACCATTTGTCTGGCGTAATGCTGTACTAATCTATACATCCACCATCTACTGCTTTTGAGCAGTCCTGGCCTTTAATATATTGCTGTCGTTTGTACTATTTCATACAGACCTTGAATACAGTACATTTTCAGCATTCACACAGCATGCCGGATTTCAGCATTTTCTGTGAACTGTGAAATTAGTTTGTAACATCTGATTTCCACTATTGTATTAGAGCGCAATATAATACACATTAATTCAAATACGATTATGTTTTCATGCTGTTTTTATCCCCTCGTTCACAAAATCTACATCCCCTGTGATTTTATTTGTTCTGCCTTTTATTGATCACCAAAACCTGGGCTCTTGGAATTCTACCTTGGGCTGAAATGTTACCTTTCATAACATGAGGATGTTTTCCCTTTTCATTTGATGTTTGTTCAACAATAGTGTGTAATAAATTTAATATGAAATCACAACCTTGGAACAGTCAAGGGAAAGTAATGGAGGCTTTCGTCTTTTGTATGCTAGAACCATTTCATCACTAACCCAGATACCTTTCCATTTTCAAATGAGAAATATATATATATGTATCCATTAGTTATAAGCAAAACATCTCTATGCAACATGCAAAATTCTAGGAAGGTAAAAAAACATAGCACATCAAATCTAGCAGCTATAGGCAGAGAAAGGCCACAGAGGCCTGGGCCTTTGGCAACTGTAGCCCAAGGGGGCACCTAAACATGAAAGAGGGGTTGCTATGTATGAAAGAGGAGGCTGAAAATGGGGAGTAGCACATGAAAAAGGGAAACTAATGCCCAAGGGAGCAGTACATGAAAGTGAGGGGGCGCTGCACATGGATGATACACATGGAATGGGAGGGGAGCTGCTGCACATGATGAAAGGCAAGCCACGCCATACTTGGATTTATACAAAATGCATAAATCTGGCCTTGGTTATAGGCCAGTTACCTTGCAGGCTGGTGGATTAAGCTAGAGGCTTTGACAGGATAAAATGAAGTCCTTCCAAGGAAAACCTTGTCACCAACATGGGCAACTAACTACAACTTAAACATAGGAATCCTCTCTGTGTGGGGCAAAGCTACTGTTTGTCCCAAATCAAAAGAAGAGAAAACACAGCAAAGTCGGCAAAGTATTGAATCCACAGCATAGAGCTAAAACGCTTATGTGTGAACAGAGTTAGGGACACCAAGAGCCAAACATAGTGTAGTATGCACCGGTAATATGGGATGAAGTTGGTAGAGTAAATACACATATACTCACAAAGCAGGGTTACCTCAAAGGCAACCACTGTAATAGCAGGTGGGGAGATTAGACCTGACCCCACTCAGGATTAAGAAGTCTCTCTCCGTAGATCAGAAAAAAGGGGATGACACCCCCCCCCCCCCCCCACCAAGGGTGGACATAGAACAATGTAACAGGGATACAGAGAATAAAACATGTCTAAAAAGTTTGTCAACAGAGGCACTTGCCCCAGCTACAGACCTGCACTGTACCTACTCCTACCTATTGCCTGATGAAGCGGGGTCATGCCTGCAAAATGCATTTCATTTCCCCCTGGAGTATGTAAATAAATCTATTCTGCTAAATCTTATTGGCATATCTTGTGTCTGTTTGGAGGAGGTAAGTCCACCACTGCCTCCACAAATTTTAAACTTTTTAGACATTTTTATTCTTCTGGTACCTCTGTAACCCTGTTACCAGGGACGTAACAATAGACCCTGCAAGGGATGCAGCCACAGGGGGCCCAGAAGCCACAGGGGGCCCCATCATGACAGACTGACAACTTAAGGCAAAAGAGAGAAATAACTTCCTGCTCTTTGCACAATTGTTCTAATGACTGCATCTGCTCAGCCACTGATAAGGAATCATACATAGTTTTGCAGACAAAGATTTGTAGACAGTCCTATTCAGTAAGCAGCAGGCTGTTGTGTACAACACTCTGCCCCCAACTTCTCTACCCCTCCCCAAGTGCTTTGTAGTGTAGTGATGCTGGAGGAGTCTGCAGAGCCAGTTCTGCTCCATTAGAGATAGACAGAATGAGTGTAATAAGCTAAGGCTGGGGGCACTCTCGTCTGTCGGTTTTCTGTATGCATTTTTTGCACACCATGTGTGTCTGTATGTTTGAAAACATGCATGTTTTTTCACAAAAGCTAATGTAATTGATAGGGACAATGCATTGCAGTGCGTCACTGCTGTCTGTTATTATCTGCATGGGAAAAACACATGCAAGTGTGTGCTAGCCAACTAAAAGATATTGGTTCTCAGTTTACCTGTCCAGAAAGAGGGGGGGCGCATCCAAAGTTTTGCAGAAGGGGACAGTGATTCCTAGTTACGCCTTGCCTGTTACATGTTTGAACAGGCATAAAGTGACTCGTAGTGACTTAGGGAAACATAAAAATTCCTTCACCTGAGCTAATATACCCCCCCCCCCCCCCCCAAAAAAAAGTTGCTAGAGTTTAAAATTATATCACCACAAAAATGTAAATGTAGAAAATAAAAATCCTATACACTGTTTAACCACTTGAGGACCACAGTCTTTTCGCCCCTTAAGGACTAGAGCCTTTTTCTCCATTCAGACCACTGCAGCTTTCACGGTTTATTGCCTGCTCATACAACCTACTACCTAAATGAATTTTACCTCCTTTTCTTGTGACTAATACAGCTTTCTTTTGGTGCTATTTGATTGCTGCTGCGAGTTTTACTTTTTATTATATTCATCAAAAAAGACATGAATTTTGTCAAAAAAATTACTTTTTTAACTTTCTGTGCTGACATTTTTCAAATAAAGTAAAATTTCCTATACATTTGAGCGCGAAAGTTATTCTGCTACATGTCTTTGATAAAAAAAAAAAACATTCAGTGTATATTTATTGGATTTGGTAAAAGTTATAGCGTTTACAAACTATGGTGCCAAAAGTGAATTTTCCCATTTTCAAGCATCTCTGACTTTTCTGCGCACCTGTCAGGTTTCATGAGGGGCTAAAATTCCAGGATAGTACAAATACCCCCAAAATGACCCCATTTTGGAAAGAAGACATCCCAAAGTATTCAGTGAGAGGCACGGTGAGTTCATAGAAGATTTTATTTTTTGTCACAAGTTAGCGGAAAATGACACTTTGTGACAAAAAAAAAAAAGTTTCCATTTCTTCTAACTTGCGACAAAAAAAAATGAAATCTGCCACGGACTCACTATGCTCCTCTCTGAATACCTTGAAGTGTCTACTTTCCAAAATGGGGTAATTTGTGGGGTGTGTTCACTGTCATGGCATTTTGGGGGTGCCTAATTGTAAGCACCCCTGTAAAGCCTAAAGATGCTCATTGGACTTTGTGCCCCTTAGCGCAGTTAGGCTGCAAAAAAGTGCCACACATGTGGTATTGCCGTACTCAGGAGAAGTAGTATAATGTGTTTTGGGGTGTATTTTTACACATACCCATGCTGGGTGAAAGAAATATCTCCGTAAATGACAATTTTTTAATTTTTTTTACACACAATTGTCTATTTATAGAGATATTTCTCCCACTCAGCATGGGTATGTGGAAAAATACACCCCAAAACACATTATACTACTACTCCTGAGTACGGCAATACCACATGTGTGGCACTTTTTTGCACCCTAACTGCGCTAAGGGGCCCAAAGTCCAATGAGTACCTTTAGGATTTCACAGGTCATTTTGAGAAATTTGGTTTCAAGACTACTCCTCACGGTTTAGGGCCCCTAAAATGCCAGGACAGTATAGGAACCCCACAAATTACCCCATTTTAGAAAAAAGACACCCCAAGGTATTCCGTTAGGAGTATGGTGAGTTCATAGAAGATTTTTTTTTTGTCACAAGTTAGCGGAAGTTGATTTTAATTGTTTTTTTTTCACAAAGTGTCATTTTCCGCTAACTTGTGACAAAAAATAAAATCTTCTATGAACTCACTGTACTCCTAACGGAATACCTTGGGGTGTCTTCTTTCTAAAATGGGGTCATTTGTGGGGTTCCTATACTGCCCTGGCATTTTAGGGGCCCTAAACCGTGAGGAGTAGTCTTGAAACCAAATGTCGCAAAATGACCTGTGAAATCCTAAAGGTACTCATTGGACTTTGGGCCCCTTAGCGCAGTTAGGGTGCAAAAAAGTGCCACACATGTGGTATCGCCGTACTCAGAAGAAGTAGTATAATGTGTTTTGGGGTGTATTTTTACACATACAGATGCTAGGTGGGAGAAATATCTCTGTAAATGACAATTATTTGATTTTTTTTTACACACAATTGTCCATTTACAGAGAGATTTCTCCCACCCAGCATGGGTATGTGTAAAAATACACCCCAAAACACATTATACTACTTCTTATGAGTACGGCGATACCACATGTGTGACACTTTTTTTCAGCTTAGGTGCGCTAAGGGGCCCAACGTTCTATTCACAGGTCATTTTGAGGCATTTGTTTTCTAGACTACTCCTCACGGTTTAGGGCCCCTAAAATGCCAGGGCAGTATAGGAACCCCACAAGTGACCCTATTTTAGAAAGAAGACACCCCAAGGTATTCTGTTAGGAGTATGGTGAGTTCATAGAAGATTTTTTTTTTGTCACAAGTTGGCGGAAAATGACACTTTGTGAAAAAAAAACAATACATATCAATTTCCGCTAACTTGTGACAAAAAATAAAATCTTCTATGAACTCATCATACACCTAACAGAATACCTTGGGGTGTCTTCTTTCTAAAATGGGGTCACTTGTGCGGTTCCTATACTGCCCTGGCATTTTACGGGCCCAAAACTGTGAGTAGTCTGGAAACCAAATTTCTCAAAATGACTGTTCAGGGGTATAAGCATCTGCAAATTTTGATGACAGGTGGTCTATGAGGGGGCAAATTTTGTGGAACCGGTCATAAGCAGGGTGGCCTCTTAGATGACAGGATGTATTGGGCCTGATCTGATGGATAGGAGTGCTAGGGGGGTGACAGGAGGTGATTGATGGGTGTCTCAGGGGGCGGTTAGAGGGGAAAATAGATGCAATCAATGCACTGGGGAGGTGATCGGAAGGGGGTCTGAGGGGGATCTGAGGGTTTGGCCGAGTGATCAGGAGCCCACACGGGGCAAATTAGGGCCTGATCTGATGGGTGGGTGTGCTAGGGGGTGACAGGAGGTGATTGATGGGTGTCTCAAGGTGTGATTAGAGGGGGGAAATAGATGCAAGGAATGCACTGGCGAGGTGATCAGGGCTGGGGTCTGAGGGCGTTCTGAGGTGTGGGCGGGTGATTGGGTGCCCTAGGGGCAGATTAGGGTCTAATCTGATGGGTAACAATGACAGGTGGTGATAGGGGGTGATTGATGGGTAATTAGTGGGTGTTTAGAGGAGAGAAGAGATGTAAACACTGCACTTGGGAGGTGATCTGATGTCGGACCTGCGGCGATCTATTGGTGTGGGTGGGTGATCAGATTGCCCGCAAGGGGCAGGTTAGGGGCTGATTGATGGGTGGCAGTGACACGGGGTGATTGATGGGTGGCAGTGACAGGGGGTGATTGATGGGTGATTGACAGGTGATCAGTGGGTTATTACAGGGAATAACAGATGTAAATATTGCACTGGCGTATTGATAAGGGGGGGGTCTGAGGGCAATCTGAGCGTGTGGGCGGGTGATTGGGTGCCCGCAAGGGGCAGATTAGGGTCTAATCTGATGGGTAACAGTGACAGGTGGTGATAGGGGTGATTGATGGGTGATTGATGGGTAATTAGTGGGTGTTTAGAGGAGAGAAGAGATGTAAACACTGCACTTGGGAGGTGATCTGATGTCGGATCTGCGGGCGATCTATTGGTGTGGGCGGGTGATCAGATTGCCCGCAAGGGGAAGGTTAGGGGCTGATTGATGGGTGGCAGTGACAGGGGGTGATTGACGGGTGATTGACAGGTGATTGACAGGTGATTGACAGGTGATCAGGGGGGATAGATGCATACAGTACACAGGGGTGGGGGGGGGGTCTGGGGACAATCTGAGGGGTGGGGGGTGATCAGGAGGGAGTAGGGGGCAGATTAGGGACTAAAAAAAAAATAGCGTTGACAGATAGTGACAGGGAATGGTTGATGGGTGATTAGGGGGGTGACTGGGTGCAAACAGTGGTCTGGGGGGTGGGCAGGAGGGGGTCTGAGGGGTGCTGTGGGCGATCAGGGGGCAGGGGGGGGGAGATCAGTGTGCTTGGGTGCAGACTAGGGTGGCTGCAGCCTGCCCTGGTGGTCCCTCGGACACTGGGACCACCAGGGCAGGAGGCAGCCAGTATAATAGGCTTTGTATACATTACAAAGCCTATTATACATTGTTTCAGCGGCGATCCGGGTGCTAGTAACCCGCCGGCGCTTCCGAACGGCCGACGGGTTACAGCGAACGGTGGGCGGAGCCAGTCCCCGGCGGCTGATCGCGTCACGAATGACGTGATCGCCGCATAGCCACTCCCGCAGCCGCTTCCGCCGATGGGTGTATTGCGGTCGTTTGGGCCGGACTTTGCCGCCGCCCATCGGCTGGGGGCGGTCCTTAAGTGGTTAAAACACATAAAAAATTTCACAAGGAATGTCCATCAGATTTGGTAACAAACACAGCACAGCTGCCTCTGGTGAGATATGCTGGTTACATTGTTTTTTGTTTTTTTTTACAATATTTGTTTAGAAATGATTTAGTCAGTGTTTGCCCATTGTAACACCTTTCATCACCATTTCATCACCCTGATTTACATTCTGGCATATATCACAGGGGGCGGCATCTTTACTGCTGGCAGGTATACCATGTGTTCTACATCCAGTAAAAATAATAAGACGTGCAATCTTGCGCTGCTAGGGCAGTATTCAAGGATTTCTGTTGGCGATCACATTTTAGCTGCTCCTTATTAGCCCGGCTGTTCAGAGCGTGCCTTATCAAAGTAGCATAGCGAACACTATGAACTTATGCCTGCTAATTGGCTCCACTCATCCAAATAATACATGGTCTCTAAAAAGCCTAGTGTTAGGTCAGGGTTATTTATCAGTATACAGCAATATATAGATATAGGAAGTGTTTCTTATGCTGAAACATGGGTATAACGTAAAAGTGGGTATCCTGCATAATTCACTACATACTATATGTCACTACAGTGCCTCTTTGAAGGACAACGGAAGTGAGGCCCAGTGCACACCAAAAACCTCTAGCAGATCCGCAAAACGCTGAAGCAGATTTCAGAGCGATTCTAGGCAACATGCCTAGCATTTTTTGGAGCATTTTTGCGTAGCAGATGTCATATTTTGTTACCGTAAAGCGGTTACTGAAAAGCTTCTGTAGCAAAAACGCCTGGAAAACCGCTCTGATCTAGCGTTTTCCAGAGCGGTTTTTCACTTTCCTATACTTTAACATCGAGGCAGAAACGCCTCAGAAATCTAAAAATGCTGCAGCCCCTGAGTTTGCATTTGTGGAAAAAATGAATATCCTCAGGTGTGCATCATCCCAATCACTTTCATTAGCCAAGCGGTTTTCCCCCTGCAAGCGTTTTAAAAAATGCTCCAGAACCGCTCTGGTGTGCACCAGCCCTGAGAGGGATATGGAGGTTGCCATATTTATTTCCTTTTAAGCAATAACAGTTGCCTGGCTGTCCTGCTGATCCTCTGCCTATAATACTTTTAGCCATTGACGCTAAAACTTGCATTCAGGAGATCGGGTGTTTCTGACATTATTGTCAGATCTGATAAGATTAGCTGCATGCTTGTTTCTGGTGTTATTCAGACACTGCTGCAGACAAAATAGACCAGCAGGGCTTCCAGGCAACTGGCATTGTTTAAAAGGAAATAAATACGGCAGCCTCCATATTCTTCTCACTTCAGTTGCCCTTTAAATGCCTCCAATCCCCCAAAACAACTGCATCAAGTAAGATATGCTGGCTAAATAGCTTTCTAAGATGAATTGAAAGCAGATTTGAGTATAGAAATACTTAACACAGTCCGAATCCTTTTATCTTAATATCTCTTTCATCTGTGTAAGACTCTCCTTGGCTCTCTGGCCTTTGGAATAACTCGCAGTTACTTGATTCACTAGTTCAAGTGTGTAACATTCTTAGCTAATTCTACTATCCAGACACTGGTATTGTGGGATCTCAGGGAAAAACTTTCTTTTGTTGATCCCTGGAAGAATAGCTCCTGTTGAACATGTGCACAGTAATGCCTGTTGGTTATCTGTTTGCCTTTCTCTCCCATTATTTTGCTTGTTCTGTGTATGCAGAAAAACCTACTTGCTGTCTAGGGACGAGGCACACAAAGAGATAGTGCAGACTGCACTTAAAGTGTACCTGAGATAGGGCCAAAGGAAAAATGTATACACATCTGGGCTTCATCCAGCCCCCTCCAGCCTGATCGCCCTCTCCTTGCCCTCAGTCGCTGCCTGGTTCATCTGATTCTGACCCCGGTCATGTCGGGGCCAGTCGGCACAGGCCTAGTCCATCCGCGCATCTCCCCCATTGCACTCCCGTGCCTGGGAGCTTTCTGCACCTGCGCAGTAGTAGGTACTAGAATGCTCCCAGTGGTGGTAGCGCAGCCGGGTCTCGCATGCGCAGTGTGCCCTGGACCGGAGAACTTTCTGGGGCAATTTGCAGATGAACCATGCAGCGACTGAGGATGACAATGAAGCGATCAGGCTTGAGGGGGCTGGAGGAAGCCCCAGGTATGTATATATTTTTTCTTTGGCCCCATCTCAGGTTTTTTTTTAATAGCTTAACATGTCTGCTTTGTTTAAAACACTTTCAGTAAAAAAAATGCTATAACATGGCCTATTAAATCACTCTACTCCTTGACCCTACCTGGGTTTCAGCCCTCACCTTCCTCAGGGGTCTGTCAATCTTCTTCAGTTCATCACAGCCATGTGGTTCCCATGGTCAAAGAGGTTTGGATTGAGCTAATCAGCCTTTTCATACCACCTAAGAACTGGTCTAAGGTAGAACAACAAATCCCACAGTGGATTTATCAAAATGGGAGTGGAAAGGAGGAAACACTCTCTCCCTGCATCTGCCAACCCTGTAACATAAGTGAAGATGTTAAAAGGTCTTCATGGTTAGCGGCATTGGTACACTACCTTAGTTCCATGACATTTTCGTGCATCTTCATGGTTAGCGACATTGGTACACTACCTTAGTTCCATGACATTTTCGTGCAGATGTTAATTCTTCAAGCTGCATGAATGAAGGTATGGTTTAATGTTAATTGTCTAGGGAAAAATGTCAAAGAAAATTATACCTTGTGGCCCTACACTGTTAAGTGTAGCCATCCTGCCAAGAGGGCTATTCAGTACATGTTCAAAGTATATTTTCTGTGTTATCATATTGATCGAACTTGTGGTTCTATGAAATTCAGCTCTGAAACAGTTGGTAGTTTGCTGTGCTTGCAGATTTCCCTCCTACATCTAGGTGGAGAATTCTTGTCACCAATAGGAGAGCAGCTTTTATACTGTGGATATTTGTCCCAATGAGAGAAAGTCTTAGTCTTAGCTCTGAGAGGAAGGAAGGTGCTAGAAGTTCTAGAGAGAGAAAGAAAAAAGCCTGATGGATATCTGAAGAGCTGAGCAGTCTGTGAGGTGAAATCTCTTTCTCCACCGGACCTTGTGACTACATCCTAGCTGAACAGGAAGGTTACAGATCACTGCTTCATTCTGTTTCTTCCTGCCTAATCTGCAAGAACTGTAAGGAACGAGTTTGATTACTACAGTGATCTGCTGGTACTAACGTTTGTTGGTAGGTTTTATCATCTTCCTGCAGATTTACAAGGCCAGCTTTCAGTCAGTGATTTTCTGTGGATTGTACGTTTCACATAATCAGGCCTCCCAGGGTCTTATGCAGTGCAGTTGTAGTTAGGACTAGAGACAAAAACTTTCATGTTGGCCTAACAATCTGCTCTGGGGTGTCTAGGCCTATCAGAAGAGGATCATTCATATATATATATATATATATATATATATATATATATATATATATATATATATATACATAGCTCCCAACTGTCCCTCTTTCGGAGGGTCAGTCCCTCTTTGGGAACCCTGTCCCTCTGTCCCTCTTTCATCCTTATTTGTCCCTCTTTCAGGACTCATGTACACTCTATGTAAATATATGAATTTTTCTACTGATAAATGTGTTTAATTGACCCTAAACTTTATTCCCATCATTTAAATTGATATTTCTAGCTCTGCAAATGTTAATATGAAGGAAAATGAGCCAGGATAGTAAGGACCAGTGTGGTTTGAATAATAAAACAACATATTTTTCCTATGAAATTTTTCTAGTATGCGTGATTAGGGGTGTGCCAGGGGTGTGGTTAGAGGTGTGGCAGGGGTGTGGCTTAAGTGTCCCTCTTTCTGATCTCAAAATGTTGGGAGGTATGATATATATATATATATATATATATATATATATATATATAAATATATATATATATATATATATATATATATATATATATATATATATATATATATATATTGTGACAAAGTCGATACCCAGGAGGTAATTGTACATCCAGTAGCAGCTCCGGAATAAAAGGTTTTGGCTGTCTGTCACATGGACAGAGGTTAAAAACCTTACTTGGGTCCGGAGCTGACCAGATGCAGAGTGGGCGGGCGCATCTGGTCGCCAGATCCTGGGTGGATCGATTGCTCTGTGTATGTGGGCTTCTGCTGGAGTCAGGCTCACACAGGGTTAACAGAGCAGCTTTGAAAGGCTGGAGTAGGAGGAGAGAGAGTGGGTGTGACCAGCAAGGGCTGACAGTCTGATGAGAAAGACTTCACATTTGATTTCAGGAAGCTGGTTTTGCTCTGGAGAGAAAGTGCAGGCTGCACGTGGAGTTTGGGGTGTTCCTGATAGTGAAAGCTGAATGTAAGCTGCTGGCCTGGACTGGCCGTTTTGTTTTTCATTTGAACTGTACTTTACGAACTGCCAAAAGACTGCTGTTTAAGAAGCCTGCTGTCCAATAAACTATTGTTTGTTTTGGAAACTACACCAGTCTGTGCTGCTATCTCCCGCTGAGTACTCACCATTTGCAGCTGATTCCTCACAATTGGTGCTCGGATGCGGGCAACTTAGCATGCCTACAACGACAGTGTGTTTGGCGCAAGATTTAAAAGTTTGAACAGCAGCATGGATGAAATGGTGAAGCAGCTGGTGTTGGCGAATGCGGCCTTGCAACAGGCTAATGCTGAGCAGCGGAAAACGAACACAGCCCTGCAACAACATACAGAGGCAGTACAGCAGCAAGCGGTTGCCCTGTGTGAGAGTCTGGCTGCAGCTGCGGAGGCCGATCGTCAGACTGCTGAGGCTGACAGGAAAGCAGTGAGTGAGTTGGTGCAACAACTTGTGGCTCGGAACCAAGAGAGACAGCTGCTGGCAGGGGCGTATCTGGGTAATATAGAGCCTATGGCAAACACTGAAATTGCGCCCCCTCCCTTCCCTGGTTAGAGCCCCCTTCCTCTCTGAAAACAGCATCCTTTCTTGTGTACTTATGTTATTGCTGCCTGTGTTCTTTGGTTTGGGACATTGCTAAAGTTACCTTTTTATAAATGTCTCTTCTCATTTCCTCTCTATCCTCTTCTAACACTAAGCCAAGTGCGCCCATCATACATAGATTAAGTAGCCATGTTTCCCAGATTAAATCTAATCTTGGTCTGAATGATGGGAAGGAATGGGGGCAGGCATGGGGCGCAGCACAGGGGCAGGCATGGGGCGCAGCACAGGGGCAGGTATGGTGGCACAGTACAAGAGCAGACATGGCGCCCATGGTGCTTTGGCGCCCATGGCAAGAGCCATACCTGCACCCCTCTAGATATGCCTCTGCTGCTGGTACCTGGCAGTGGAGGCACCATCCGCGCAAGCCACTTCTTGCAGAAGCTGACTCCTCATGATGACGTTGAGGTGTTCCTCCATACATTTGAGAGGACAGCGGAGAGGGAAGCCTGGCCTAAAACGCAATGGGCAGGATTGGTAGCGCCATTCCTGACTGGGGATGCTCAAAAGGCCTACTTCGACCTTGCCCTAGAGGATGCTAAAGACTACGACAAGCTGAAGGAGGAGATCCTGCATAGACTTGGTGTCACCCCGGCTGTGCGAGCCCAGCGAGTTCACCAGTGGTCCTATTCAGCTGGATGCTCTCCAAGGTCCCAGATGCACGATCTAATCCACTTGGTAAAGAAGTGGCTGGAACCTGAGAAGTTAACAGCTCCAGAGGTCGTCGAAAGGGTTACCATTGACCGCTTCTTGCGCTCCCTACTGCCGGCTTTGCGAAGGTGGGTGAGTCATGCAGTCAGCTGATGAACTCATTGCACTGCTGGAACGTTATCTGGCTGCAGAGGACTCTTTGGCTTGGGCCACAGGACAGCGCTCAGCTACCCGGAGACTGGCAGCACCCCAGGGAACTGGTAAGACAAAAGCTGACTTTGTGGAGGGTGTGGTCAGTGAGCCAAGCTCTGCAGGCCGAGGTCGACCAGGCACAATGGTAAGAAGTCGATCCCCGGTACAATGTTGGTAATGTAAAGAGTGGGGACATATTGCTGCTAACTGTCCTCAGGCAGTTGACCCCATGGAGTGCGATTACACTCATCGCAGGTCCTTGTTTGCGCGACCTGTGTATATCGCAATCTGTGACTCTCATTTGGCGGTGGTAAAAATTGCTGGAAAAACTGTCCAGGCTCTCTTAGACTCTGGTAGCTTGGTGACCCTGGTGCATTCCAGTTTAGTGGACCCAGTCTGGCTGGGGAAATCGTCGGGTCACAGTACAATGTGTTCATGGGGACTCTAAGCAATACCTCACCGCCCTTCTCACCATTGAAACAAACTGAGGACCTGCCACTCAGGAAATAGTGGTGATCCCGAACTTGGCACATAGTGTCATTCTGGGGAGGGACTTTCCACTGTTCTGGAACTTGTGGGAAGGGGATAACTGTGGAGGCTCAAGAGAGCTGTAATCTAAAAATAATACAGACATTGATGGTAATGAAATGTTTTCTCCCTTGGAGGTGTTTGCTGGGGACTCTGAGTTATCCCCGGAGACCTCTGAGGGCTCGGTGCTACCAGAGCTGGAGGTTTCTCGGGATAACTTTGGGACGGCCCAGCTAAGGGATCCTATGCTGGCAAAAGCATGGGAAAATGTCAAGGTGTTGAACGGTGAACCCCAAGTGGTCGGGGCTGAGAAAGCATTTCCTCATTTGGCGGTACAATCAGACTTGCTGTACCAGGTTTGTAAAATTCAGGGCGAGGTTGTGGAACAAGTCGTATCGCACAATGGTCCTAGACCTAGCGCACAAACATGCCCTGGGGGGACATTTGGGTACCGAAAAAACTAGGGACCGAGTCCTGCAGCAATTCTTTAGGCCTGGGGTACATGGAGATGTAAAAGCTTACTGTGAATCATGTCCCGAATGCCAAAGATGTGCTCCGGCTCCCCATTTTCGAAGTCCGCTCGTCCCCTTGCCCATTATCGAAGTTCCCTTCGAAAGGATAGCCATGGACTTAGTGGGGCCATTGGTTTGATCAGCGCGCGGTCACCAATACATTCTGGTGGTAGTGGACTATGCCACTCGCTACCCAGAAGCGTTTCCCCTGAGAAATACGTCGTCTAAAGTGATTGCACGTGAGTTGTTCCACATGTTCACCAGAGTAGGTTTGCCAAAGGAAATTTTGACAGACCAGGGTACCCCATTTATGTCTAAATTGATGAAAGAAGTGTGTAAACTGATGAAGATAGATCAGATTCGTACTTCAGTGTACCACCCTCAAACGGACGGGCTTGTGGAAAGATTCAACAAAACCTTAAAAAATATGTTAAAGAAAGTAGTGGACAAGGATGGCAAAGATTGGGATTGCCTTTTGCCCTACTTAATGTTTGCAATTCGGGAGGTCCCTCAGTCTTCTACAGGTTTTTCGCCGTTTGAGTTGTTGTATGGGCGATGCCCACGGGGAATCCTGGATATAGCCAAAGAAACCTGGGAGCAAGAGGCCACCCCCTACAGAAGTATTGTTGAACATGTGTCTGGTATGCAAGATAGGATTGCTGCAGTGATGCCTTTAGTCAGAGAGCATTTGCAACATCCTCAGGAGGCGCAGTCTCGTGTTTATAATAAGTCAGCTAAGGTGCGAGCTTTCAGTCCTGGGGACCGGGTCCTGGTGTTGGTTCCCACGGTTGAAAGCAAGTTTTTGGCTAAGTGG
Source organism: Hyperolius riggenbachi (assembly GCF_040937935.1). Taxonomy (NCBI): domain Eukaryota; kingdom Metazoa; phylum Chordata; class Amphibia; order Anura; family Hyperoliidae; genus Hyperolius; species Hyperolius riggenbachi. The sequence goes on along the minus strand of NC_090653.1, from coordinate 120,378,078 downwards.
CAAGGACCATATGTGATTATTGAAAAGGTCGGGGAGGTGAATTACCGGGTTTACCAGCCTGGCCGGAGGAAGCCAGAACAGATATACCATGTGAATTTACTGAAACCCTGGAAAGAGAGGGTGGCCCTTGCAGCTTCACAGGTTACTCAAGAATCCACCAAGGGTGGAATAGAGCTGATACAGGTGGCTGAGGCGCTGTCTGTTTCACAGAAACGGGAGGTCCGAGAGTTCCTCTTACGGAATCGAGAGGTATTCTCGGAACTTCCGGGTTGTACCCAAGTCATCAGGCATGAATGATATTGTGACTGAGCCCCATGTACAGGTCCGCCTTAAACCTTATAGAATACCTGAAGCTCGCAGACAGGCCATAGCAGGGGAAGTAGAAAGAATGCTGGAACTGGGGGTTATTGAGGAGTCCAACAGCGAGTGGAATAGCCCCATAGTTCTAGTTCCGAAGCCTAACGGATCCATTCGTTTCTGTAATGACTTCAGAAAATTGAATGAGGTGTCAAAATTTGATGCCTACCCTATGCCAAGGGTAGATAAGTTAGTCGAAAGGCTGGGCCCCGCAAGATATGTCACCACCTTAGATCTGACCCGGGGATATTGGCAGGTGCCCTTATCTGACAGCCTTCTCGACTCCCCAAGGGCTGTTTCAGTATGTCAGGATGCCGTTTGGGTTGCAAGGGGCCCCAGCCACCTTTCAAAGGATGATGGACAAGATCCTCAGGCCGCATCAGCGGTATGCTGCAGCTTATTTGGATGACGTGGTCGTCTTCAGTACAGATTGGGAAAGCCACCTTCCGAAAGTCCAGGCGGTCCTGGATGCCATTAGAAAGGCGGGGCTGACAGCGAACCCCAAGAAGTGTGCTGTAGGGTTGGAGGAGGCTCGTTACCTGGGGTACACAATTGAGAGAGGTCTGATTAAGCCCCAAGTGCAGAAAGTGGAGGCTATAAGGGACTGGCCTAGGCCTACCACGAAAAAGCAGGTCAGGACCTTCTTAGGTTTGTTGGGCTATTATAGGAGGTGCATTCCAAATTTTGCCACTTTGGCCACTCCCATTACAAACCTCACAAAAGGGAAAAGTTCCTCAATGGGTGCATGGGGACAGGAGGCTGAAGAAGCCTTTCAAGGTCTTAAGGAGGCATTGTGCAGGGGTCCAGTCTTGATCACGCCTGCTTTTAAAAAAGAGTTTCTGGTACAGACAGATGCTTCAGCTGTGGGGTTAGGAGCAGTCCTATCCCAAATCGTCAATGGAGAGGAGCACCCAGTTGTGTATCTGAGTCGAAGGCTGACTGCAGCCGAAGAAAGATATAGTATCGTGGAGCGGGAGTGTCTGGCCATCAAGTGGGCACTCGAGGCTCTGCGGTACTATCTCTTTCGCCTCATTACCGACCATGCTCCTCTCACATGGATGTCTCAAAACAAAGAGAAAAATGCAAGGGTAACGCGCTGGTTTCTGGCATTACAGCCCTTTAATTTTTCTGTGGAGCACAGAGCTGGAAGACTGCATGGCAATGCAGATGCTCTATCAAGGGCATTCTGTCTTGCCGCAGACTGTGTCCGATCCCACGGGATCGAACAGAGGGGGGGGGGGGGGGGGAGTATGTGACAGTCGATACCCAGGAGGTAATCGATTTGTCCCAGGTTGTGTTGGATGGGAGGTACATTCCACCTGGGATCAGATGCTACATCCAGTAGCAGCTCTGGAATAAAAGGTTTTGGCTGTCTGTCACATGGACAGAGGTTAAAAACCTTACTTGGGTCCGGAGCTGACCAGATGCAGTGTGGGCGGGTGCATCTGGTCGCCAGATCCTGGATGGATCGATTGCTCTGTGTATGTGGGCTTCTGCTGGAGTCAGGCTCACACAGGGTTAACAGAGCAGCTTTGAAAGGCTGGAGTAGGAGGAGAGAGAGTGGGTGTGACCAGCAAGGGCTGACAGTCTGATGAGAAAGACTTCACCTTTGAGGGCCGGTGCACACCAAAAACCGCTAGCAGATCCGCAAAATGCTAGCAGATTTTGAAACGCTTTTTCTTCTTTTTCTGTAGCGTTTCAGCTAGCGTTTTGCGGTTTTGTCTAGCGGTTTTGGTGTAGTAGATTTCCTGTATTGTTACAGTAAAGCTGTTACTGAACAGCTACTGTAACAAAAACGCCTGGCAAACCGCTCTGAAGTGCAGTTTTTCAGAGCGGTTTGCGTTTTTCCTATACTTAACATTGAGGCAGAAACGCATCCACAATCCAAAAAATGCCTCACCCAGGCATTTTTCGTTTCTGCAAAATGCCTCCCGCTCTGGTGTGCACCACCCCATTGAGATACATTGACCAAGCAGATCCGCAGCCGCAAGCGGATCTGAAAACGCCCAAAAAGCCGCTCGGTGTGCACCAGCCCTGATTTCAGGAAGCTGGTTTTGCTCTGGAGAGAAAGTGCAGGCTGCACGTGGAGTTTGGTGTGTTCCTGATAGTGAAAGCTGAATGTAAGCTGCTGGCCTGGACTGGCCTTTTGTTTTTCATTTGAACTGTACTTTACAAACTGCCAAAAGACTGCTGTTTAAGAAGCCTGCTGTCCAATAAACTATTGTTTGTTTTGGAAACTACACCTGTCTGTGCTGCTATCTCCCGCTGAGTACTCACCATTTGCAGCTGATCCCTCACAACATACTGTATATATATATATATATATATATATATATATATATATATATATATATATATATATATATATATATATATATTGAATAATCCAGCTTGTGTCGTCGTCCTGCTGCTGCTCTGCTGAGTGAAGCTCCTTGTGGATTACAAATACTGTTTATGAGCTCCAACTATCGGCTTGCTGATTAGACTAAAACTGGCCAGTGTTAAAGAGGAACTCCAGTGAATATAATGTAATAAAAAAGTGCTTCATTTTAACAATAATTATGTATGAATGATTTAGTCAGTGTTTGCCCATTGTAAAATCTTTTAAATCCCTGATTTACATTCTGACATTACATGGTGACATTTTTACTGTGGACAGGTGATGTAGCTGCTGCATGCTTTTTTTGGCAGTTGGAAACAGCTGTAAACAGCTATTTCCCACAATGCAGCAAGGTTCACAGACAGGAAACTGCCAGGAGTATGTACTCAGAGTTTCTTCTGGAAGGGGTTTCACCACAATATCAGTCATACAGCGCCCCTTGATGGACTCTTTGTAAAAAGGAATAGATTTCTCATGTAAAAGGGGGTATCAGCTACTGATTGGGATAAAGTTCAATTCTTGGTCAGAGTTTCTCTTTAACCCTTTCCACTCAGAGTTTTTTCCTAAAGGGAATCATTTCTGCTCTGAGTTTTTTTTCCCCTTTACAAAAATGCACTCTCCCTCTTACTCTCTCTTTCCTAGTGTAGCATACAACTGAATATATGAACAAGGTATGTGTTTTTTTAAGAACACTTTATGACGTTTAACTTGTTACCCTTTTAGTACAGTTTTGTGTTTTCTACTGGCTGGGAGCATAGAAGTCATCAATCATAAGTGTCATCACTGTAACATTTATTATCATCATCGACAGTAAAATTACTGTCATCACATGAATCCTGGACATATGATGATGTGCAGCTGTCCTCCACAAACAGATTTGCCACATTATAGCAGTAAGAGAACAGAGGCGCCAGCAGGCTAAAAGTAGATAAAAACTTTAAAATTCACTTGGAAGAAGTGGTGGACCTACCTCCAAAACACAGACTCGAAAGACTGTCTGAATAATTATAAACACATTTATTGCATTTCGCAGGCTCAGCCCGCTTTATCAGGCAATAAGAATTCGGCAATAGCAAGTATAGCGCCTCTGTGAGAGGCGCTATACTTGCGCTATAGTTGCTATTTCTGAATTTCTGTTTGTCCCCACCTTCTTGCCTGATAAAGCGGGCTGAGCCTGCGAAACGCATTGAATCTTTGGGGTACTATACATAAATGTGTTTATAATTATTCAGACTTTCGAGTCTGTGTTTTGGAGGTATGTCCACCACTTCCTCCAAGCGAATTTTAAAGGTTTTATCTACTTTTATCATGCTGGCACCTCTGTTCTCTTACTGCTATACTGTGTTCATCCTTGGTGGAGGGGTGACCTACCCCTTTCTTCCGATCTACAGAGAGCGACTTCTTAACCTGAGTGAGGATGTAATGATCTCCTCTGTGAGGTCTGTTTTGTCTTCAGACACTACTGCAGCCAGACTATGCTGACTGCTGTTTGCAGAGATTTTCTGACATTTACAATGAATGAATTGTCCATTTGCATTTCATTCGCATTCCATTGTGGTGTGGTCTGCTAGTCTGAATTCAAGTGCTAAGCTGTTTGCCTGGGGATGCATGAACTTATGAGATGCAGGCTAAGTGAATGCAGATGGCTGCCTTGTCCTTTTGCATGCTTCTCTCTGATTGGTGTGTTCATCTATAAAAGTCACTTCCTGAGTCTGCCTCCCCGCACAACATATTGCTAGTCTATAGGACTGCAGTCCTGGGTCTATGTTCATGCGAACACTTCTCTGTGATAGCTCTCAGACCTTAGTCAGAGTCAGATCCTGGTGTGTTTGATCCGGCAGGACCCCGGGGATTCACACATAGCATAGGATTGTTACTATTACTGTATTGATATTCTGTGTCAGACCTTAGTCAGATCCTGGTGTGTTTGAACCAGCAGGACCCCGGGGATTTACACATAGCTTAGGTTCACTATTGTAATTATTATTGATATTCTGTGTATGACCTTTTGCTTGAACCTCTGACTTCGCTCTCTGCCTCCTGATTCTGTACTGTTCTTGTCTGATCTGTTGCCGATTCCCTGACTGATTATCGACTCTGATTTCTGCCTTACGATTCTGTACTGTATCTCCTGATCTGTTGCCGACTCCTGATTGTTTGACTACTCTGCCACCAGTGGGTTCCTCCCACTGGGGCTTACCGCCTTGGTTCGCCACTTTACTGTGCACCAAACACGTGTACCAGTGTTGCCAACCGCCCGTAAATTTACAGGCAGCCCGTAATTTTTTACACAAATTACGCTGCCCGTGAATTCCGTAAGGAATTCAGCAGCGTCCGTAAAATGGCGGCCTATTGGCCGCCTGCTCTGTTGCAGGAGGACAGCAGCGCAGTGGAGGGAGAGCTGTGGGCAGAGGTGGAGAAGGGGGGCAATCTCCCCCCCCCCCTTCTCTCACCTTCGCGCTCTCCCTCCCTCGCTGACTGTCCCCCTCCTGATCTAACTGTCTGGCAGTGGCGTTTGGCAGCGGGCGGGACTTACCTTCCGTCTCGCTCCTGCGCCGGAAGTTCTGCTGCTCTGGTCTGGACCAGACCAGAGTAGCGGCAGATCATCCCGTGCCGTCGACGAGAGAATACGCAGGTAAGTTGCGCTCGCTGCCGCCTGCCACTGCCAGCCACTCAATCACACACATATAACCCTGGCTACATCGACTGGGCACATATAACCCTGGCTACATCTACTGGGCACATATACATCTGGCTACATCTACTGGGCACATATACATCTGGCTACATCTACTGGGCACATATAACCCTGGCTACATCTACTGGGCACATATAACCCTGGCTACATCTACTGGGCACATATACCTCTGGCTACATCTACTGGGCACATATATACCTCTGGCTACATCTACTGGGCACATATAACCCTGGCTACATCTACTGGGCACATATAACCCTGGCTACATCTACTGGGCACATATACCTCTGGCTACATCTACTGGGCACATATACCTCTGGCTACATCTACTGGGCACATATAACCCTGGCTACATCTACTGGGCACATATAACCCTGGCTACATCTACTGGGCACATATACCCAGGGCCGGATTTGTACTTTCCAGCGCCCTAGGCCGGCTGTCACCAACCGCCCCCCCCCCCCATTCTGTCCAACTCTAACTAGTTTGAACGGGCCCCCCTCTGTTTTGCTGCTTTGCCCCGTTCAACAAAGAAGCAGTGCATGCTCTGTCCACGCCATGTAATTCTACGCTCCTGTCTGCATGCACAGCAGGCGATAGTGTTCTGGGCTTGCATACTTCAGAAATGATGCTCATATATGAGCACTCAGCAGCACTTGTCAAGTACACATACCCATAACACTCCCTCGGCTCCTGTGCACATGCATACAGGAGTGCAAAATCACAAGTAGCCCCAGTGGACAGCGCTGCTTCTTTGTCCTCTGTGATACTTGCTGCCATCAGAGCCACAAATAGGGAACAGTGCAGCACAATGCAGAGAAGCCCATCCAAACCAGTGAGCAGGTAAGTAGAAGGATCCAACACTACACACACTGGCATAGATGTAGTGTAATGCTAGGTACACATGATGCAATGTTCTGACATATTTACTGTCAGGTCGATTATTTCCATCATGTCTGATCTAATTTCAATTTTTCGATCAATTTGCTGTTCACTTCTATGAAAAATCATTCAGAAAATTGATTGGAAAGCAGATCGGACATGTTGGAAATAGTCGATCTGACATTAAAGCTGTCAGAAAATTGCATTGTGTGTACCCAGCATAAGCTCAGGTGTACTTTACACAGTGACAATTTAGCACTTAAGACAGATTTTAAAATCAGTCAGCAGGAAGTTTTGTAACAAAATAACACTTTTTATTGGCCAACCAAAAGAAAAACATTGAGCCTTTGGTTTGTCTTCAGACTGTGTACTGTATACAAGATGTTAGGCACACAGCTATACATACAGTCAGCAGGAGACACATTGATTGTTTTGTAAATATAAATAAATGTAACACAGTTGTCATTCTGTTTCAAAACACCCTGCTTTCACTGATGGTCAACACAGTACTTTGCTGACAAAAAGAAGCCAGGAAAGAGTTAAACTGTAGCAGAAAGAATGTTGTTGTCATTCTCTAGGAGAAAAAAAAAGCCATAAATCTAACAGATCTGAGGTCTTTAACAGCACTGACCTACTAGTAATAAACCATTATCAGTCAGGGAGGGGGAGAGCTGCTAATTCCTTCCCATGAATGTGTGCTGCATGAGAAAAACTAATCGGAACTCAAGAGTTCTGCTACTTGAGCCGATATATTTTTCTTCTCACAGCAGATTGTTTGTCCCCTCTCAGCATACAGGTAACAGCAGATGCTGACTGCCATAACACACACTTTGCACAAGTAAGAGAGATGCAGGGATCTCTGGAATTTAGGCAGACCAGAGCAAAGCAGGAGAGGTGATTTACTTTGACATGTGACCTCTTATCTCTCCAAGTCCTGCGCCCTGCTAATTTTTATCGCCCTAGGCCATGGCCTCTGTGACCTTCCCAGAAATCCGGGCCTGCATATACCTCTGGCTACATCTACTGGGCACATATAACCCTGGCTACATCTACTGGGCACATATAACCCTGGCTACATCTACTGGGCACATATAACCCTGGCTACATCTACTGGGCACATATACCTCTGGCTACATCTACTGGGCACATATAACCCTGGCTACATCTACTGGGCACATATAACCCTGGCTACATCTACTGGGCACATATAACCCTGGCTACATCTACTGGGCACATATACCTCTGGCTACATCTCCTGGGCACATATACCTCTGGCTACATCTACTGGGCACATATACCTCTGGCTACATCTGCTGGGCACATATACCTCTGGCTACATCTGCTGGGCACATATACATCTGGCTACATCTACTGGGCACATATACATTCTGGCTACATCTACTGGGCACATATAACCCTGGCTACATCTACTGGGCACATATAACCCTGGCTACATCTACTGGGCACATATACCTCTGGCTACATCTACTGGGCACATATACCTCTGGCTACATCTACTGGGCACATATAACCCTGGCTACATCTACTGGGCACATATAACCCTGGCTACATCTACTGGGCACATATACATCTAGCTACATCTACTGGGCACATATACCTCTGGCTACATCTACTGGGCACATATACCTCTGGCTACATCTACTGGGCACATATAACCCTGGCTACATCTACTGGGCACATATAACCCTGGCTACATCTACTGGGCACATATACCTCTGGCTACATCTACTGGGCACATATAACCCTGGCTACATCTACTGGGCACATATGACCCTGGCTACATCTACTGGGCACATATAACCCTGGCTACATCTACTGGGCACATATACCTCTGGCTACATCTACTGGGCACATATACCTCTGGCTACATCTACTGGGCACATATAACCCTGGATACATCTACTGGGCACATATACCTCTGGCTACATCTGCTGGGCACATATACCTCTGGCTACATCTGCTGGGCACATATACCTCTGGCTACATCTACTGGACACATATACCTCTGGCTACATCTACTGGGCACATATACCTCTGGCTACATCTACTGGGCACATATAACCCTGGCTACATATACTGGGCACATATAACCCTGGCTACATATACTGGGCACATATAACCCTGCCTAAATATACTGGGCACATATAACCCTGCCTACATATACTGGGCACATATACCTCTGGCTACATATACTGGGCACATATATCTGCTGGCTACTTATACTGAGGACACTGGCTGTTTGCCATTATGTGCATTTACTGGTGAAAAGCTGTCTCTTATGTGCATTTACTGGTGAAAAGCTGTCTCTTATGTGCATTTACTGGTGAAAAGCTGTCTCTTATTATGTGCATTTACTGGTGAAAAGCTGTCTCTTATTATGTGCATTTACTGGTGAAATGCTGTCTCTTATTATGTGCATTTACTGGTGAAATGCTGTCTCTTATTATGTGCATTTACTGGTGCAAAGCTGTCTCTTATTATGTGCATTTACTGGTGAAAAGCTGTCTCTTATTATGTGCATTTACTGGTGAAAAGCTGTCTCTTATGTTCATTTACTGGTGAAAAGCTGTCTCTCATTACGTGCATTTACTGGTGAAAAGCTGTCTCTCATTACGTGCATTTACTGGTGAAAAGCTGTCTCACACTCTACTGGGCACATATACCTCTGGCTACATCTACTGGGCACATATACCTCTGGCTACATCTACTGGGCACATATAACCCTGGCTACATCTACTGGGCACATATAACCCTGGCTACATCTACTGGGCACATATACCTCTGGCTACATCTACTGGGCACATATAACCCTGGCTACATCTACTGGGCACATATGACCCTGGCTACATCTACTGGGCACATATAACCCTGGCTACATCTACTGGGCACATATACCTCTGGCTACATCTCCTGGGCACATATACCTCTGGCTACATCTACTGGGCACATATAACCCTGGATACATCTACTGGGCACATATACCTCTGGCTACATCTGCTGGGCACATATACCTCTGGCTACATCTGCTGGGCACATATACCTCTGGCTACATCTACTGGACACATATACCTCTGGCTACATCTACTGGGCACATATACCTCTGGCTACATCTACTGGGCACATATAACCCTGGCTACATATACTGGGCACATATAACCCTGGCTACATATACTGGGCACATATAACCCTGCCTAAATATACTGGGCACATATAACCCTGCCTACATATACTGGGCACATATACCTCTGGCTACATATACTGGGCACATATATCTGCTGGCTACTTATACTGAGGACACTGGCTGTTTGCCATTATGTGCATTTACTGGTGAAAAGCTGTCTCTTATGTGCATTTACTGGTGAAAAGCTGTCTCTTATGTGCATTTACTGGTGAAAAGCTGTCTCTTATTATGTGCATTTACTGGTGAAAAGCTGTCTCTTATTATGTGCATTTACTGGTGAAATGCTGTCTCTTATTATGTGCATTTACTGGTGAAATGCTGTCTCTTATTATGTGCATTTACTGGTGCAAAGCTGTCTCTTATTATGTGCATTTACTGGTGAAAAGCTGTCTCTTATTATGTGCATTTACTGGTGAAAAGCTGTCTCTTATGTTCATTTACTGGTGAAAAGCTGTCTCTCATTACGTGCATTTACTGGTGAAAAGCTGTCTCTCATTACGTGCATTTACTGGTGAAAAGCTGTCTCATTACGTGCATTTACTGGTGAAAGACGGTCTGTTATGTGCATTTACTGGTGAAAAGCTGTCTGTCATTACATGCATTTACTGGTGAAAAGCTGTCTCTCATTACGTGCATTTACTGGTAAAAGGCGGTCTCTTATGTGCATTTACTGGTGAAAAGCTGTCTGTCATTACGTGCATTTACTGGTGAAAGGCTGTCTCTTATGTGCATTTACTGGTGAAACGCTGTCTCTCATTATGTGCATTTACTTGCCATGCCCACTTTAGTCGCCGCATATTTCCTCGAACATGTTGCCCCCTACCCATTTGACTGCCCCCTCATATGTGCCAGTCTAGAACCAGCCCTGTACCCCTGCCTACATATACTGGGCACATATACCCCTGGCTACCTGTTCTGGGGACATCTCTCCCCCTGGCTACCTGTTCTGGGGACATCTATACCCCTGGCCACCTATTCTGGGGACACCTATAGACCTGGGGCTACCTATTTTTGGGGAACCACTGCTGTCAGATTAAATGTATTTTGGGGAACTGCTGCCAGATTATGTGTATGTTGGGGAAATCGCTTCGCTGCTGCCAGATTACATCTATTTTTTAGGAACCACTGCCATATTATCTGTATTTTGGAAGAACCTCTACCAGAATACGTGGATTTTTGGTGAAATGCTGTAAGATTACATGTATTTTGGGGGAAGGGGGGGGAAACACTATGGCAGAGCTCAAACTTCCCTGGCAGACCTTTCACAGCAATATTAAAATCATGTATATTTGGCCCCACCCATGACCACGCCCACATTCTGTTGCATGGCCACGCCCATTTTTCCGGTGCGGCGCAGGGGGTTTTGTCAGTAAAAAGAATCTTTTGTCAGTAAATTTTAAGGTATTTGTCAGTAAAAAATAACGTGAAAGGTTGGCAACACTGACGTGTACTTATCACAATAATAAAGTATACTGATTTGTTATGTTCTATACTTTTTGTATTGCTCATTGCTGCTCCGCATTGTGCAATTTCTGTCTGGCATGTGTGGATGCTCTGTGAATGAATGTTTGTTTCCTCAAAGCCTGCTATCACTTTGACAGACATTCATCTGATCTGTTGCAGATCTGTTCCTGTCCTGTTTTTGTATTGCTCATTGCTGTTTCTGCATTGTGCAATTTCTGTCTGGCATCTGTGGATGCTCTGTGAATGAATGCCTGTTTCCTCAAAGTCTGCTATCAGTTTGACAGACATTCATTTGATCTATTGCAGATCTGTTCCTGTTTCTGGCCTGTTAATATATTGCTCATCGCCGCATTCGCTTTGTGCAATTTCTGTCTGTTGTCTGTGGACTGTTCTGAGGATTTATCTCTCTGTGCTCCACAGCTCCACCTGCTGGCTGGTTTTGTTCCTCCACAGGTGTGTTCCACCATTACTGGGCTCCTTTGTCTGAACGCTTGTGGGAGATCTCCTCAGAGTCAGCGTACACGCTTTGCGCTGACCGTGGAGATCATTCACCAATCGTTACAGAGGACAGGTCTAATCTCCTCACCTGCTTATACAATGGTTGCCTGTGCGTTAACACATGTTTGTGAGTATACCTATCTCAGTAACCATTATCTCCAATTGTTTTTGACATACTACACTATATTGGGCTCTCCGTTTTTCAGTTTTTTAGATTTTCCAGATTAGTTGCTGAGATTATTTTTTTCCCTGCTGCAGAGGATGCACTACTCTGTGCACTTTGCAATGCATCCTAACACTTCCTGTACCGCTGATTGCGGACTTCCGGTTTTTGCCAACGGGGTACTTCCTTTGTGGGCATGTAGTCTACATGCCGGGGAAGACAAGGGGAGAGCGATCGTACGTTATTGGGGGACAGATCGCCATCAAACTGCTTCAAACCGCCGCTACATTTATGTTCCGCTCTGCGGGACATACGAGTGCAAGGAAAATTAGCGAGTGGAAAGGGTTAAGGGAAATTAGCTTAAATGTTTATCTGAGTTTAATTATAACAGACTGTTAATACATGTGTCATTTAAAGTGCATTTAATAATCTACTGTGATTTTGGGATTTGACATCTCTGGATTTTCCGGTGCTTCTTTTGGGCCAAACCCTTCCCAGAGGCTTTGGAGGTGTCATTCTCTGTTGCATTCCTTTAGAAATCAACTGTTACCACACCTGTGTGTTCAGATGATATGACCTATCTGTTAAAACATAATGCTAGAAGGTAAATTGTTCATTTTATCTTTATTACTGGGTCTCCGGATCCAATACAATTTCTTAGCATTATACTGCTGGTTTATGTGTATCAATGGAGGTTGTGGGTGTCACCAGAGTTGGACCAGAGCAGGGCGCATCTAACACAGCTATACCTGTGGGTGCACTACATAAGCAATATTTATGCCAGTTGGACACTGATTGCCTCCTACGCACCTTCATAGAGGAGATGAGAAGGAGTTTAGCGGTGAGACTAGGCAGAGCTTCAGATGTGACAATGTAGTATTTATATTTCAACCAGTGGTGCTCATCCGGATTTCGGATATCCAAACTACCCAGATAATCCAAACTTTTTCCATTTTGGAATAGCAATTCGGATATTCTTTAAAAATCGAATATACTATCCGAGCAAACTCGGATTTCCCATTTAAAATCCGAAATCTGGGCGGATAGTTATGTCAGATATCCGAGCAGAGTCCAAAATTAGAGATGATCGAAAAAAATCTCTCTCTCTCTCTCTCCAGCAGGTGGGGGGATGCCCTAACTGTTCATGGATCTTGTCTTCCAGGGATTTGTAGGATGTCAAAAGCAAGCTCACATACATTGGCCAGGAATCAAACCCAGGTCAACTGCTTGGAAGGCAGCTATGCTCACCCCTATACCACCAACACTACATGCTGAAGCCAGCCAAGCATGTACCATTGCGATATATACCCAAGAAAAAAATGAGCTTGCTTATTTGCCTAATTTGCTAGATGAAAGCAGTGGGACACATGGTGATACTGCGTACAGGCTTCAATTTAAGACTTCAGAAAGATCATGTGCCCCCCTGGATGATGCTGGTGTAACACACACAGCAAAGGACAGCAATTTGAAGTCTGGAAGATTCCAGGGTAAGGGTGTGAAGGATGAAAGGCTAGGTGGCCATGCAACCCTTCCTGCTACCCTAAAGCTTACTTGTGGCTTACAACACATTGACTTAAGACTTTACCACATCCAGTGCTCCAATATGGGGAAGCTTCTCTGTTTGCTGTTTTTTTTTTTTTTTAAGTGTGGTGTCACAGTTCACTCATCTTTTTAACTACAAGAAAGGCCCAGGAGTAGTCTTCGCTACCGTAATATCTATGTTACGGCAGGGCCCTTATTACACTTTCTCTTACAGGACTATGAAAACCATTTTGCCCATGTGATAAAGCGAGGTGCAAAAATGAACTCATGCCTAGCAGAGGATGGTTTCAATCCTTCGACCTCTGGGTTATGGGCCCAGCACACTTCCGCTGCACCACTCTGCAGTCTGCTTACATTTGTATACAATCTTCAAGTTTAAGAAGGGTACATTAGTTGAAATAGTTACACTACAATCTATGTTACAGCAAGGCCCTAATGACACTTTCTCTTAAGGGGCTATGGCCGCCGATTGGCCCATGTGGTAAAGCAAGGTTTAAAAAACAAAGTACACCTAGCAGAGGATGGTTTCAATCCCCCCACCTGCTGAGGGTAGAGAGAGAGAGAGAGAGAGAGAGAGAGAGAGAGAGATTTAGCTTCCAAAACGGTTTGGAAGCATTTTAAAGACCACTTCCGGTTTTCAATCCGGATATCCGAATCCGACCGGATATTGGGTTCGGATATCCTATTCTACTCAGATACCCAAAAGTTCGGATTTGGATATCCGATTCGGATCCGGATATCTGGGTATCCAAATCTATTAAGATTTTAAAAATTAGTATCCGAGCACCCCTGATTTCAACACAGTTTCATTGACCACAGCAGTGTTTCCCAAACCTGTGCTCATCTCAGGGCTCCCCATCAGTGCATGTTTGTGGAAATCCACAGCGGTAGTTAACCTGTACTACAGAGATGCTATTGATGCCACTTGTGAATATGTATGGTTTCCTGCAAAACATACTCTTCTGGTGGTTCATGAGGACAGTTTAGTTTGTGCTTGTGCATAGCCATGGCCACTGCTCTTTTATTATTATTTGTATTATTAATATTTATTGGTTTTATATAGCGCCAACATATTATGCAGTGCTGTACAATACATAGGATTACAGACATTGATAACGGGGTGACTGACAGCACAATACAGGTAATAGGCAATAGATACAACAATACAGGTAATAATGCAGGTAATAAGCAATACGATACACAACATACATTTTCACTTTGCAGTATATCGGACATAATAATAGTATATGACAGTTGTGTTATGTAGAATAAGATGAAAAGTAGTCTCATCTGTATCAATAGCTGTGTATCTAGTAGCTGTGTAAAACTTGTAATAATCTTCTTAAAGAAATAGCATAAAAAATAGCTTCTAAAAAAACTTCTTGCTAACATCTTAACAGAACTTAATGCTGAATATTAATAAAGTAAATCACCAGAATATGAAACATATTACCCCTTCTCTGTCACCTCTTCAGCATCTAGAACCACGTGTGGGAAGGTAGCTTCTGTCTCGTGTGTCTTCTCAGGAGATTGGTAGGCTAGTGCAAGGTATGAGCTTTCAGTTCCTACTTTTATAGTGATTGGATGCAATATGGCTGCCTTATTTGCAATTTCCCTAAATCTCTGGTTCTGATTGGCTGAGATTTCCGTGCGTCAAACGCTATCATGTTTTGAATACTGTAAATAGTTGACACTTAAGGTAGCCATACCAGATTTTTGTTTATACATACTAACATTTGATTATCAGGTCATATTGATGTTTTTAATTAAAAATGGACATCACCAGCCATCTTGTCTGCTGGTTGACTTATTTGCCCCAGACATTGGGACTTTTAAACATTAAACAATGTCATTCATGACACATTTCTGATAATGTGTTCTTCTGCTAATTAGTTTGGAATGTGTCTGTCCTTTTCCAAAAATAAAATTGGTCATTTTGAACCAGTAACACAGACCTGTAAGAGTCTTCAGCAGTTTAAAGCTTATTGAAGTATATAGGAATTCCCCCAATATACTTATTCAAATATAAAGCTTATTATATAATTCTCTTAAAACAATTAATCATATAAGATATAATTGCATATTAAAACTTAATATACTTTCTATATATATTTTAGTTTTTCTTATGAATAAATACATTTAATAATTTCCACTGGCAGAGGTCACTATTTAATCATTTTTAAGTAATTGGGAAAACCCAATATAGTTGATGACTGTTCCCAAAACATAGCATGTGTTATCAGCTAGCTGAGACGTCCTTCAAGTAAAAAGAACATATAAACAAATTTCTAGTTTCAAAATTAAAACAATCTTATGAAAGTTTTACTGTCTCAAACTATCACTGCCAGAATTCAGCATTTAAAATGTATTTCAAAGTAAAAAATTCTATTTGTAGTTATAGGGTTTAAAAATAATTATTTCTTTAGACATACTATATTAATTATTAATATTTATATGTAATAACTGAACAAATATACATATATGATTGCTGCAGTAATGCGACGTTTAAACTTGTTTCTTTCATCTTCACATACTGCGCTGTCTAACCTTCACAGTTGAAAGATGATTGTAATATAAACAAAAATGTTTTAGCTTCTGTAACTAATATAATTTAATAATTATGAGTTTCACTGCCTGGAATATGCTGAGATGTCCCAGAGCAATATTTTAAAGGAGTACTCTAACTTTACAGTTTACAATAACATTTTGCATAGAACATTAAAACTTAAAACATACACATATGACAGCTTTTCCTGCATAAATAAACCGCTAGAATTCTGACACCCTAAGTAACATTAAGGAGGGCAGTACCACCCCAACCCACCTTAACTGTTGTACTCACCTATACATCAAAAGTTCCAATGACAACTTTATACTGGAGCTTCAAGACATGTGTCCATTGACTTGAGAAAGCAGGCCACCCCATGAAAAATATGGCTCAGCATCCTGCTTTCTCATGCCAGCTTCACAGATATATGATGCTCATGCAATCACTCATGCCCTTTGTCACTTGTTAGAGGTAAGTTGTGGCTGCATAGCCACTAGTTACTCCTCCAGTATAGCACTGGTTGGGGGTGTGACTACAAAACTGATGTGGCAAGTTGGGCAAGGTGATGTGAGATTAATGTGATGGTTCATGGGATTTACAATTGAGATGTTTAGTGGGTGAAGGAGTTGGGACAGTTGCAACAACAAATGGCTTTAAACTCCACAGTTCATGGATGGTGAGGTCATGTGACCATGAAGTTGCCGACATTTAGAGGTGAGCTTGAAGGGAGGGGGTATCAGAGGAAGAGGTTGCACAGGTTTGCTTATAGCTTAAAAAACGTGTGCATGATAAAGGGGCGCAAGGAAAAATGCTGTTTTCATTAATAAAATTATCATTAATATTTACTGATATTCTTTGTTTTTAAAGTTTAGTGTAAATTATGGCAATAAAATATCGGAATATATTAATTATATTTTATTACAACTTAATCTAATCCTACTCTCTCACAGAACCCTCCCCCTTCCTCATGCCTAACCCTATTACCCCCCTTCCTAAATCCTAACCCTAAAACCACCCTTCCTGGTGCCTAAGCTTAACCCCCCCTTCCTGACATCTAACCCTAAAACCCCCTTTCTTGACGCCTAACCCTAAAACCACCCTTCCTGGTGCCTAAGCTTAAACCCCCCTTCCGGAAACCTAACCTTAAAACCCCCTTTCCTAACCTTTTAATGTTAAAAATGATAAATTTCACAACAATTTCCAAAATGAATAATTTGTAAATACAAAACATTAAAAAGGTAACAAAAACTATAACGTTCTAATTTTCAAAACGATAAAACATTTTCAAAAATGATAACATTGTTATTTTGATAATTATTGTGCACTCAAATTTCTGCTTTGGGCGCCTAATAGCCGATATTTGAATTAGCGACTACGGGGCGCCCAAATTGTTCATTAGCTGTTGGGTGCCCAAATTTCCATCTTCCTAAAAAAAACTTCTGCATACCTCCCCTTATATAAATAGACTTATTACCTAAATTAGGCATCTTGGTGAAGGAATGCACATGATGTATGTTTGTACTGCCGTACCGCACTTAGCAAGTGGGTGGAACTGCAGGAGATATTTAGTGTAAGTGCAGCTCCATTTCCATATTTAAATATTCTGGGTTATTATGGAAAACATGGTAGGGAGTATTTCAAATTTAGACTGATGGCAGAATTGCAAATTTCTGCTCACAGAGAACTTCTCAACTGAGTACATTCACCTGTGTTTCCAACCGAGGACGTGAGAGAGAGACGCAGCAACAGAAGGATTATCTGCTTTAAAATCTTTCCAATCTATACAGCTGTCCTGGAAGGAATTATTTTTTTTCTCCATAAAAGTGAAGTTACACTGTGAGTGCCTTTCTCCACCATCATTTAATAAAGCTCTCTAGACAGGGTCAAGTTAATCGGTTCGGGTGAAGAAAGCAATAAGAGGATTTTTTCTTTCTGTTACAGGGTTATTATTTCATAGCTGAAAGTACAAAATAAAAGAAGTAAGAAACAGAATTCATCTTTTGCATGTGCAGAGGCTGCTTTTAAATATTTCCCCGCTTTTCTTAGCCCTGTTTATTCAGTGGGTTTGTCAAATTAACATTTGTGGGAAATATGATGATTAATAATGTACCCATTTGGACTTTGTGTTTGTAACCTGTGTGCTCCATAGGACAACAATTTAAATACTTACCTTGGTAGAAAGAAGCCTCTGGATCATCTAGAGGCTTCACACGTCCTCTTCCTGACCACTGATGGATGCTGGGACCTCCTGGAAGTTTGTGGCTGAGCTCTCGTCCGTGAACAAGCATAGCTGCACTGTGCAGGATGCTTCATGCCTGCATAGTAACATACAGCTCAATTGGCTCCATGTTACTGCCAGGGGTGCAGCTAAGGTTTTTGTGGCCCCAAGCGGACTGTAGGAAGTGGCCCTATCCTGCGCGCCGTGGCGAAAAATGGGTGTGGCTATCCCGCATAAGTGGGCGTGGCCATGACATGTGGGTGGAGCTGGAGGGCAGATTGGGGCGGGGCTGTTTGCGGGGAAAATGGATGTGGGGGTGATTGAGGCGCGCGCAGATGGATTCGGCCATGACATTGTATGGGCAGAGCTTAACCGTAGCACAGCAAATATAGCCAACTATGACCATTAACCACTTGAGGACCTAGGGCTTTACCCCCCTTAAGGACCGGCCACTTTTTTTCCATTCAGACCACTGCAGCTTTCACGGTTTATTGCTCGCTCATACAACCTACCACCTAAATGAATTTTGGCTCCTTTTCTTGTCACTAATAAAGCTTTCTTTTGATGCTATTTGATTGCTCCTGCGATTTTTACTTTTTATTATATTCATCAAAAAAGACATGAATTTTGGCAAAAAAATGATTTTTTTAACTTTCTGTGCTGACAGTTTTCAAATAAAGTAAAATTTCTGTATACATGCAGCGCGAAAAATGTGGACAAACATGTTTTTGATAAAAAAAAAACCATTCAGTGTATATTTATTGGTTTGGGTAAAAGTTATAGCGTTTACAAACTATGGTGCCAAAAGTGAATTTTCCCATTTTCAAGCATCTCTGACTTTTCTGACCCCCTGTCATGTTTCATGAGGGGCTAGAATTCCAGGATAGTATAAATACCCCCCAAATGACCCCATTTTGGAAAGAAGACATCCCAAAGTATTCACTGAGAGGCATAGTGAGTTCATAGAAGATATTATTTTTTGTCACAAGTAAGCGGAAAATGACACTTTGTGAGGAAAAAAAAAAAAAAAAAAAGTTTCCATTTCTTCTAACTTGCGACAAAAAAAAATGAAATCTGCCACGGACTCACCATGCCCCTCTCTGAATACCTTGAAGGGTCTACTTTCCAAAATGGGATCATTTGTGGGGTGTGTTTACTGTCCTGACATTTTGGGGGGTGCTAAATTGTAAGCACCCCTGTAAAGCCTAAAGGTGCTCATTGGACTTTGGACCCCTTAGCGCAGTTAGGCTGCAAAAAAGTGCCACACATGTGGTATTGCCGTACTCAGGAGAAGTAGTATAATGTGTTTTGGGGTGTATTTTTACACATACCCATGCTGGGTGGGAGAAATATCTCTGTAAATGACAATTTGTTAATTTTTTTTACACACAATTGTCCATTTACAGAGATATTTCTCCCACTCAGCATGGGTATGTGTAAAAATACACCACAAAACACATTATACTACTTCTCCTGAGTACGGCGATACCACATGTGTGGCACTTTTTTGCACCCTAACTGCGCTAAAGGGCCCAAAGTCCAATGAGTACCTTTAGGATTTCACAGGTCATTTTGAGAAATTTCGTTTCAAGACTACTCCTCACGGTTTAGGGCCCCTAAAATGCCAGGGCAGTATAGGAACCCCACAAATGACCCCATTTTAGAAAGAAGACACCCCAAGGTATTCCGTTAGTAGTATGGCGAGTTCATAGAAGATTTTATTTTTTGTCACAAGTTAGCGGAAAATGACACTTTGTGAAAAAACACAATTAAAATCAATTTCCGCTAACTTTTGACAAAAAATAAAATCTTCTATGAACTCACCATACTCCTAACGGAATACCTTGGGGTGTCTTCTTTCTAAAATGGGGTCATTTGTGGGGTTCCTATACTGCCCTGGCATTTTAGGGGCCCTAAACCGTGAGGAGTAGTCTTGAAACCAAATGTCGCAAAATGACCTGTGAAATCCTAAAGGTACTCATTGGACTTTGGGCCCTTTAGCGCAGTTAGGGTGCAAAAAAGTGCCACACATGTGGTATCGCCATACTCGGGAGAAGTAGTACAATGTGTTTTGGGGTGTATTTTTACACATACCCATGCTGGGTGGGAGAAATACCTCTGTAAATGGACAATTGTGTGTAAAAAAAATCAAAAGATTGTCATTTACAGAGGTATTTCTCCCACCCAGCATGGGTATGTGTAAAAATACACCCCAAAACACATTGTACTACTTCTCCCGAGTACGGCGATACCACATGTGTGGCACTTTTTTGCACCCTAACTGCACTAAGGGGCCCAAAGTCCAATGAGTACCTTTAGGATTTCACAGGTCATTTTTGTTTCAAGACTACTCCTCACGGTTTAGGGCCCCTAAAATGCCAGGGCAGTATAGGAACCCCACTAATGACCCCATTTTAGAAAGAAGACACCCCAAGGTATTCCGTTAGGAGTATGGTGAGTTCATAGAAGTTTTTATTTTTTTGTCACAAGTTAGCGGAAATTGATTTTAATAGTTTTTTTTCACAAAGTGTCATTTTCCGCTAACTTGTGACAAAAAATAAAATCTTCTATGAACTCACCATACTCCGTACGGAATACCTTTGGGTGTCTTCTTTCTAGAATGGGGTCATTTGTGGGGTTCCTATACTGCCCTGGCATTTTAGGGGCCCTAAACCGTGAGGAGTAGTCTTGAAACCAAATGTCGCAAAATGACCTGTGAAATCCTAAAGGTACTCATTGGACTTTGGGCCCCTTAGCGTACTTAGGGTGTAAAAAAGTGCCACACATGTGGTACCGCTGTACTCAGGAGAAGTAGTATAATGCGTTTTGGGGTGTATTTTTACACATACCCATGCTAAGTGGGAGAAATATCTCTGTAAATGACAATTGTTTGATTTTTTTACACACAATTGTCCATTTACATAGAAATTTCTCCCACCCAGCATGGGTATGTGTAAAAATACACCCCAAAACACATTATACTACTTTTCCTGAGTACGGCGGTACCACATGTGTGACACTTTTTTGCAGCCTAGGTGCGCTAAGGGGCCCAACGTCCTATTCACAGGTCATTTTGAAGCATTTGTTTTCTAGACTACTCCTCGCGGTTTAGGGCCCCTAAAATGCCAGGGCAGTATAGGAACCCCACAAGTGACCCCATTTTAGAAAGAAGACACCCCAAGGTATTCCGTTAGGTGTATGGCGAGTTCATAGAAGATTTTATTTTTTGTCACAAGTTAGTGAAAAATGACACTTTGTGAAAAAAAACCAATAAAAATTAATTTCCGCTAACTTTTGACA
Source organism: Hyperolius riggenbachi (assembly GCF_040937935.1). Lineage (NCBI taxonomy): Eukaryota > Metazoa > Chordata > Amphibia > Anura > Hyperoliidae > Hyperolius > Hyperolius riggenbachi. Next base: position 120,356,826 of record NC_090653.1, on the reverse strand, counting down.
AAAAATTAAATCTTCTATGAACTCGTCATACACCTAACATAATACCTTGGGGTGTCTTTTTTTTCTAAAATGGGGTCACTTGTGGGGTTCCTATACCGCCCTGGCATTTTACAGGCCCAAAACCGTGAGTAGTCTGGAAACCAAATGTCTCAAAATGACTGTTCAGGGGTATAAGCATCTGCAAATTTTGATGACAGGTGGTCTATGAGGGGGCGAATTTTGTGGAACCGGTCATAAGCAGGGTGGCCTTTTAGATGACAGGTTGTATTAGGCCTGATCTGATGGATAGGAGTGCTAGGGGGGTGACAGGAGGTGATTGATGGGTGTCTCAGGGGGTGGTTAGAGGGGAAAATAGATGCAATCCATGCACTGGGGAGGTGATCGGAAGGGGGTCTGAGGGTTTGGCCGAGTGATCAGGAGCCCACACGGGGCAAATTGGGGCCTGATCTGATGGGTAGGTGTGCTAGGGGGTGACAGGAGGTGATTGATGGGTGTCTCAAGGTGTGATTAGAGGGGGGAATGGATGCAAGCAATGCACTGGCGAGGTGATCAGGGCTGGGGTCTGAGGGCATTCTGAGGGTGTGGGCGGGTGATTGAGTGCCCTAGGGGCAGATAGGGGTCTAATCTGATAGGTAGCAGTGACAGGGGGTGATTGATGGGTAATTAGTGGGTGTTTAGGGTAGAGAATAGATGGAAACACTGCGCTTGGGTGGTGATCTGATGTCGGATCTGCGGGCGATCTATTGGTGTGGGTGGGTGATCAGTTTGCCCGCAAGGGGCAGGTTAGGGGCTGATTGATGGGTGGCAGTGACAGGGGGTGATTGATGGGTGGCAGTGACAGGGGGTGATTGATGGGTGGCAGTGACAGGGGGTGATTGATGGGTGATTGATAGGTGATTGACAGGTAATCAGTGGGTTATTACAGGGGAGAACAGATGTAAATATTGCACTGGCGAATTGATAAGGGGGGGTCTGAGGGCAATCTGAGCGTGTAGGCGGGCGATTGGGTGCCCGCAAGGGGCAGATTAGGGTCTGATCTGATAGGTAACAGTGACAGGTGGTGATAGGGAGTGATTGATGGGTAATTAGTGGGTGTTTAGAGGAGAGAATAGATGGAAACACTGCGCTTGGGTGGTGATCTGATGTCGGATCTGCGGGCGATCTATTGGTGTGGGTGGGTGATCAGATTGCCCGCAAGGGGCAGGTTAGGGGCTGATTGTTGGGTGGCAGTGACAGGGGGTGATTGATGGGTGATAGGTGATTGGCAGGTGATTGACAGGTGATCAGTGGGTTATTACAGGGAAGGACAGATGTAATTAATGCACTGGCGAATTGATAAGGGGGGGGGGGGTCTGAGGGCAATCTGAGCGTGTGGGCGGGTGATTGGGTGCCCGCAAGGGGCAGATTAGGGTCTGATCTGATAGGTAACAGTGACAGGTGGTGATAGGGGGTGATTGATGGGTAATTAGTGGGTGTTTAGAGAAGATAACAGATGTAAACGATACATTTGGGAGGTAATCTGACGGCGGGTTTGCGGGCGATCTAATGGTGTGGGTGGGTGATCAGATTGCCCGCAAGGGGCAGGTTAGGGGCTGATTGATGGGTGGCAGTGACAGGGGGTGACAGGGGGTGATTGATGGGTGATAGGTGATTGGCAGGTGATTGACAGGTGATCAGTGGGTTATTACAGGGAAGAACAGATGTAATTAATGCACTGGTGAATTGATAAGGGGGGGTCAGAGGGCAATCTGAGCGTGTGGGCGGGTGATTGGGTGCCCGCAAGGGGCAGATTAGGGTCTGATCTGATAGGTAAAAGTGACAAGTGGTGATAGGGGGTGATTGATGGGTGATTGATGGGTAATTAGTGGGTGTTTAGAGGAGAGAATAGATGTAAACAATGGATTTGGGAGGTGATCTGATGTCGGATCTGTGGGCGATCTATTGGTGTGGGGGGGTGATCAGATTGCCCGCAAGGGGCAGGTTAGGGGCTGATTGATGGGTGGCAGTGACAGGGGGTGATTGACGGGTGATTGATGGGTGATTGACGGGTGATTGACAGGTGATTGACAGGTGATCAGGGGGATAGATGCATACAGTAAACAGGGGGGGTGGTCTGGGGGGGGGGGTCTGGGGAGAATCTGAGGGGTGGGGGGTGATCAGGAGGGGGCAGGGAGCAGGGGGGGGGGGGATAAAAAAAAAATAGCGTTGACAGATAGTGACAGGGAGTGATTGATGGGTGATTAGGGGGGTGATTGGGTGCAAACAGGGGTCTGGGGGGTGGGCAGGGGGGGGGTCTGATGGGTGCTGTGGGCGATCTGGGGCAGGGGGGGGAGAAATCAGTGTGCTTGGGTGCAGACTAGGGTGGCTGCAGCCTGCCCTGGTGGTCCCTCGGACACTGGGACCACCAGGGCAGGAGGCAGCATGTATAATACACTTTGTAAACATTACAAAGTGTATTATACACTTTGTATGCGGCGATCGCGGGGTTAACATCCCGCCGGCGCTTCCGTATAGCCGGCGGGATGTTGCGGCGAGCGAACGGTGACAGGCGCCGGCGGAGGATCGCGTCACGGATGACGCGATCGCTCCGCCCATGCCCTTAAATGGACCGCCGCCTCTGTGGGTGAGGCCGTCCTGCAGGGCTCCACTTCCCCGCCGCCCCTGTGTAGTGGGCGGTCGGGAAGTGGTTAAATAATAAATGCAGCAACAGTTACCCCAGACACCAGAAAATAAAAACGCAATTTGTGCAACATTTCAGCAGAGAACAAACGCAATTTGTGCAACATTTCAACAGAAAACAAACAGAATTTGGGCCACATTTCAGCAGAAATCAAACGCAATTAGGGCCACATTTCAGAAGAAATCAAACGCAATTTGGGCACATTTCAGCAGAAATCAAACGCAATTAGGGCACATTTTCAGCAGAAATCAAACGCAATTTGGGCCACATTTCAGCAGAAATCAAACGCAATTTGGGCACATTTTCAGCAGAAATCAAACGCAATTAGGGCACATTTTCAGCAGAAATCAAACGCAATTTGGGCACATTTTCAGCAGAAATCAAACGCAATTAGGGCACATTTTCAGCAGATATCAAACGCAATTAGGGCACATTTTCAGCAGAAATCAAACGCAATTTGGGCACAGTTCAGCAGAAATCGAACGTAATTACTGTAGGTCACATTTTCAGCAGATATCAAACGCAATTAGGGCCACATTTTCAGCAGAAATCAAACACAATTAGGGAACAGTTCAGCAGAAATCAAACACAATTAGTACACATTTTCAGCAGAAATCAAACACAATTAGGGCACAGTTCAGCAGAAATCAAACACAATTAGGGCACAGTTCAGCAGAAATCAAACGCAATTAGGGCACAGTTCAGCAGAAATCAAACACAATTAGGGCACAGTTCAGCAGAAATCAAACACAATTAGGGCACAGTTCAGCAGAAATCACACAATTAGGGAACAGTTCAGCAGAAATCAAACACAATTAGGGTACATTTTCAGAGCTGCAAAAAGAAAAGAATTTACTCACCTGGCAGCTCTGCATCTATATAATACGCTCAATTCTAGTGGCACCAATGCATCCACATATTCTGTTGTTAACCTGGGCTGCTTTAAAGAGAAACTGTAACCAAGAATTGAACTTCATCCCAATCAGTAGCTGATATCCCCTTTCCCATGAGAAATCTTTTCCTTTTCTCAAAAGGATCATCAGGGGGGTCTGTATGGCTAATATTGTGGTGAAATCCCTCCCACAGTGTGATGTCAGGACCATGGTCCTGACAGTTTCCTGTCTGTGAACCCTTATTACTTTGTGGGGATAACAGCTGTTTGCAGCTGTTTTCAACTGTCAAAAAAATCAAGCAGCATCTCCTTCCACTGACATCAACTGCCAGCATTAAAAATGTCACCTTGTGATAAATGTCAGAATGTAGACCAGGGAGAGGAAAGATTTTACAATGGACAAACACTGAATCATTTATACACAATCATTGTAAAAATGAAGCACTTTTTGTATTACATTATTTTCATTGGAGTTCCTCTTTAAGTCTTATGACCTGTTTGTAAAATCAGGATTTTCACTGTAAATGCCTCATTTGACACCAAAAGGTAGACTTTGAGCGCTCTTCTTACTAAAATATCAGATGGTATACTTACAACTGTCTGAAGTATTGGTCGTCAAGTAAAAATATGTAGTCGCTTGGGTCAGGCACTGTTTCGTCTTTGACATCACCATGGTTTCCATTATTTACAATATGAAGAAACACCAATTATCATCCTATCTTGCAGAACAACAACTTCCCTTCCATCTCCTGTGCCTCTTGGGTGCAGACTAAACTCATTCTGAATGATAATCTGTATAAGCACTCTTAAGAGCATGAGAAGCTGTTACCGTTTCTGTACTTTAAACCGTCAACTGGCTTAATGTGCCTTAAAGTAGTTGTATCAGGCCTCGACACAGAATACGTCTCTCACTTCTGCCCTTACTTCAACTGTTAAGCAATGCCGAAGTTGAAAAAGGACAAAAGGAAATCGAGTGCAGCTTGACTCCTAACTCTTGTGTTCAGTGCCACAATCGCACATCATACTTCACCACAATCCAAAGGCAAAATATTAAACATGACAATACTATTAGCTAAAGCTCGGTATCAAAATCAGATACTGACCTTAAGAGAGGGAATCTTCAGGATCCTATTGAGGCTTCCCTTGCTACTCCGTTGTCCTCCATTGCTGAGGGCGACTCCCTCCACATCGGGGCTGAGCCAGCCCACTAGCACATGCGTAGTACCACAGGGCACGCAGCTCCGACGTACTGCGTATGCTTGGGCGGGCTCGGTCAGTTATTGCATGGCCACGCTGGAGGAAGAAGAGCTACGTGGCGCTGATATGATTAGCGACAATGCCTTGCTAATCTTCTGGAGGCCCGGGCTCAGCGATGGGGAACATCAGAGCAGGGAGGGAAGCCTCAATAGGATCCAGAGGCTTCCCTCTCTTTAGGTAAGTATCTAAGCTTCAGCTCGGGTACACTTCAAAGAGTTTTGTCAGTTAATGAGATTAATATTCATATTGTAACAATGAGCATTTGTGAAAGGGCAACAGCCCCACCATAATTGTCTCAAGTGGTCAATTTAATTTTTATGGCTTCTCATGTAACGGTGTCAGAGACTTGTCAAAGAGATACCATAGGGCTGTTATCTCCTACTAGAGATGGGCTCATGGGTAGAAAAGTATCTGAATTCGTGATTCTAATGAGCCCTAATTGCCTCAGGTGTGTGCATGGGGGACAGGGGGTTAATTACCCAGATGTCTGGGGGCTTCTATGCATATCAAACGCTGGGACGGGTTCCACGACTTACTGCGCACTTCCTCCTTTGGCCGGAACCCCCTGTCCTCCATGCACACACCTGAGGCAATTAAGCCTCATTAGAATCACAGATTCGGATACTTTTCTACCCGTGAGTCCATCACTATCTCTTACTATAATTCAGCTTGCTTGAGGCTCGTACAGAAATAATCGGGAACACGCCCACTGTCATGTTCCGGGGTAGGTGTACACACCCACTTTAGCTGCTGAGATGCAGATGAAGATTGTTGAGTCTGAAAAACTCTTAGAGCTCTTTATACTGATATAAAGTATCTTTAAAGGACACCTAAAGCTGCAGAGATGTGGAGACAGCCACAATTATTTTCTTTTAAACAACACTGTTGTCTGGCAGTCCTGCTGATCTTTCTGGCTTCAGTAGTAGCTTCAGTCACACACCTACAATACACAGAGCATTCATTCTGTGCGCAGTACAAGTATTGCAGCCGGACCAAATGTGACACGCAGCTCCCTCCCCTGTCAGCTCACACAGACAGCCTCACAGAGCAGCTAAATCTGAGAGCACAGACGCTGTCTGTGATAGATAAACAGAGCACACGGAGCGAGCCTGGAGCGGGCGTGCATAATTTGTCCTCATTACAACAGAGGCAGCCCCTTCCTCCCCTGGCTCGACAAGGCTTGACAAAGGAATTTAGATTAGATAGATTTAAAGGTATTAAAGAGATGGTGAAACTTAAAAAGGCTGCAGTAATCCAGACCACATTAGAAAAGCAATAGGAACTTATAGAATAGGAGAAATAAGGCCGAAGATTTTGTTACAGAGTCTCTTTAAACAAGTCCGCAGCTAACCCTGTGGTAAGTTCATGTTAGGAGTAGGTAGATGTTAGTGTGAGAGGAAGGTTAAGTAAAGTGAAAATAGAATATTGGAAAAATTACCAATATTCTACTTGCAAAAGTGAGAAACTGCAACTTAGTGTGACAGGTGAGCCTTCAACACTGGGTGGGGAATGACATATATACACCTGGGGTGTGGCAGCCAGACAATATCCAATACTTTTCATGCTGAAATATCTTTCAAATGGGTGTGCAGTGTGTGGGCAGGCAATAGATTCTTCCCACATAAGAATATACATGATACATAAGTATATGGCTTACATATTACTACTGTAATATTTGATGTCCCGTCTTGCTGAGCAGGGATTATTATTATTATTATTTTAGTATTTATATAGCGCTGACATATTACGCAGCGCTGTACAGTGTATATATATATATATATATCTTGTCACTAACTGTCCCTCAAAGGAGCTCACAATCTAATCCCTACCATTGCCATATGTCTATATTATGTAGTGTAAGTACTGTAGTCTAGGGCCAATTTTAGAGGGAGCCAATTAACTTATCTGTATGTTTTTGGAATGTGGGAGGAAACTGGAGTGCCCGGAGGAAACCCACGCAGACACGGAGAGAACATACAAACTCTTTGCAGATAGTGCCCTGGCTGGGATTCGAACCAGGGACCCAGCGCTGCAAGGCGAGAGAGCTAACCACTACGCCACCGTGCTGCCCACCGTGATGCAACATCATAGGGCATATAACGAACAGCACTGGATACCAAGCTTACTGGTTCCTTTTAAGCACTCTACTGTTACAGTTTTTGAGTTCTCATAGAGTTAGTTTATGGTGGTTATGTGATCATTCATAAATATGGCATTACACTCTATGGCACATGCTGATGCATTTTGCACACATAGGTCAAATTATATGTATTTGTAGCTCTGTTTTTGATATAAGTTCTGCTTTCTATTCTTTGTTAATAAAGAGACTCATGCACTGTAAAGTCCCTTTTATCCGTAACTCAACTAACCAGCGGTCTCAACCAACTAGCACAAACTCCCGCCAGGACTTACCAAAAAGCACTGTAGGCACCTGCTTACAGGCGCCTGATGATGGAAAGGTGGCTCACTTCCCTCCTCAAGTACCTCCCTCCTGCCTTACCTATGCATAGTCCCAAGGGGAATGTAAATGAGAGGTTACAACCCAGCTCTCTGCATTCCACTGACAAGATCTCCCTTCAGTTAGGGACACCTCTAGCTACATAATGCTTGGGGGCATCTCTAGCTACTTAATACTGAGGCTAGCTCTGGCTACCTAATACTAAGGGGCACCTCTATCTATCTATGATGGGCAAGGGAACTAAGTGACACTTCTTGTAGTTCGGCATGTGTTTGTACGTTCATGAAGGTCGAAGTCTTGGGTGTCAGGACATCTGTTTCTATAGGCTCCTGTGAGGTAAATCCAGGCCTAGTTAGGCTGTTTGTAGGCTCTGCTGTGCTTAAACACTAAGTTCCACAGTTCCCCCAGGGTTCCATGGTTTCCCAAGGTTAATATATTTTAGTTACTATATTTTGCCATTTAATACAGAGTTCTTGGTATGCATATAGAATGAGGTATAGTACTGTATTAGATAGGCCTAGTCTCAAGCAACCAGACAGCACACTTATTTAGCATCAGCTGATCCCCGTTGTTGATGGATAACAAAGCCTTTACTGTATATAGCAGTACCAGTTTACTTACACATTGCCATATAGGAACAGAATGTGCAGAGTTTTCTAGTAAAAGGGGGGGGGGGGGATGGTAGTAAATCAACTAGAAATATATTAGTAGCACCATAAATAAAATGTGTCCAGGTATTGTAAACACCCCCAAAAAAGGATACTTTTACTTCATATGGAGTTTATGTGTGTTTTATTTCTGTAGAGGTTTGAATGTTCCTTTAAGTCATGATTTCTTCTCAATATGTTTCCGGAAAGGATCTGTTTCTATTTGTTTTCGTGTTGTTTTTAAAGTGAAGCTGTTAGAACTTAGAATGACGTTATGAGAAGCATTAAACATTTATGGAATTGTGACTAGAGGTCCAGTGAGAATTACAACTTCTAATAAAAGAAGCTCTAACGGTGCAGAAGGGACACTTGACCCATATGTATGTCATATTATCACACAGAAGACAGCTCTCACATCCACTGTTAGCATTTCCTGGAATTGATTGTATCACTTGCCACAGCATGAACAAAACCCAGTGAAATGGGCATAGGTAGACTTTAGAACAGAAATGCTTAGATTGCTCGTAAACAAATAACAGAGTTACTGTTATTACCACTATAAAGAGAATTTGGGGCTGACCGAAGGTTACGTCCCTAAGGGGAAGGGATTTCAGCACAACCTCTGTTTCAAAGGTTAACGAGCATTGTTAAAGAGGAACTTCAGCGAAATGGTGGAAAAAATAAATAAATACATTGCAAAGTGAGAAGTTATAAAATAGAAGAAAGATCAAGAAATGATTAATATTCTCCATGTGATTTATTCATATTGTTTGATCCACAATCAGCCTGCCTGTAATCATCTTTACTACTGGCAGACAAGAAAAAAGCACCAACTGCCATTATCTATAACCACACCCAATAACAATGAAATAGACTAAAAGGTTTTTTTTTTTCTAAATGTACATGTGCATAGAGGGAGATACTGATTGCTTGGCAGTTGGAAACAGCCGTTAATTCTCACAATGCAAGAAGGCTCACAGACAGGAAACTGTCAGGACCCAGGTCCTGAATCACACTGTGGGAGAGGTTTCACCACAATATCAGTCATACAGACCCTGCTGATGATCTATTTGAGAAAAGGTAAAGATTTCTCTTGGGAAAAGGGGCATCGGCTATTGATTGGGATGAAGTTCAATCCTTGGTTACGGTTCCTCTTTAAGAGGTCATCTACTTTACTACTCCATAAACAATACATTTTAATTTAAAAACAAACCTCAAAACATTTCTGGTGGCAAATATAATATTTTGAAATAATATGGACTTTATTTTGCACCTGTATAAATTGGTGTTTAAGAGCTTATTTATAAGGGTGGATATGCAGACATCAAACGTTGATTCAGGTAATGCTGCTAACTGTACATAATTTATTGCAGGTTTTTTTTTAAGTTTTTGCTTCTTCAGGCATGTTAGTTCTGTATCATGCTCGAAAAAGAAAATTTAAGTTGCAAAAGCTTGCAATAAACTGTATATATTTAGCCATACACAGTATTACCTGAATCAATGTTTGTTGTTTGAAGTTTGCGTATCTGCTCCACGACTAATACCTGACTATACTTCACTTGCATTTATAAGAGTATGATACTAAGGGAGAGGCAGAGATAAATTACATTTAACCTGTTGTGACAGAGAGCTGTGGTATTGGTCAAACCTATGGTCCAGATGTGTATAGAAGCTAGGTATCATCACCCACCCCCCAATGATAATTTATTAGCATCTGCCAAAGATCAAAAAATAAATAAACTTCTTAAAGAGGAGCTTCAGCCTAAACAAACATACTGTCATTAAGTTACATTAGTTATGTTAATAAAAATGGATAGTCAATATAATCTCTTACCCACCCTGTTTTAAAAGAACAGGCAAGGGTTTGTGATTTCATGAGGGCAGCCATCTTTTTGGTTGAAATGAGGTGACAGGGAGCATGAGACACAATTCCAACTGTCCTGTGTTCTGATCACCCCTCCCAGCTGCTAGGCAACGAGAACAACAACATCAGAAATCCCATCATGCATTGCACAGCATCAGGGGAAAAATGCCCGGGCAGGTTTCTTTGATGGAGCTTCAACTTTGAAAGTATGTACCAAGCTTCATGTGATCATGTGATCTTCTCTTTTTAAAAGTTAATTTTAGTAAGTAAGTGACAGTAATCAACGTTGTCACGTCTTTTTATTTGTTTGGAGGTCAGGATGCAGACAGACGTGTTAAGAATGTTAAAAATTACAAATGCTGATGTGAGTCCTATAGATCCCACAGTACTTAGCAAAACATTCTCCTAGCATACACATTTTAGAGGGAAAATACATTTAGCCAATCAAAGAAACAGGTAGATTTGATTGGCCACATCTTTTTCCTTTCCTAGGTTACTGGAGATTTGCATGCTAAAATAATTTTCCGATCAGAATGATACCCCCAGAGAAATAAGAAATAAGCAAGTAATTCAAGTCATCACTTAAAACCAAGAACCAAATTATCTATTTTGGGTTCACCGTATATACTCGTGTATAAGCCATCCTGTGCATAGGCTGAAATAGTGTGAAGAGAAAAAGCGGCTGGGCACTTCCAATTAAAACGCCTGTGTATTCAAAAATTGTTAAAAAACTTCATCCATGATACAAGCCACAGTAGCAAAGGAGAGAGGGTACACCAGGAAAGGAGGTCATCCTGTGTATAGGCTGACCCCAAATTTTGCCTCTGAAAAAAAAACCTAATAATGCGTGATCCGTGGATAACCCGACCTCTCATTGGGCTTGATTCACACAACGGTGCTAACTGTTAGCACGGCTTTTCGCACGTTTTAGCATGTTTTCGCACAAAAATTCGCGTTCGCGTGGAATTTGCGCGTTAATGTTCACATGATAACGCAAATTTATCGCGTGGATGCGACCGTTAATGCATGAAAAATTTGCGTTAACGCACGAACGTGAATTTTTGCGCGCAAAAAACGTTATCACGTGAAATTTCGCGCGAAGCACTTTTCACAGCGTGATAACAGTTAGCACCATTTTGTGAATCAAGACCTATGTCTCCCCCTGGTTTCCCCCATGTATGTGGGGCAGAGTGTATGGGAGAAAAGCGCTGTAGAAATGTTATTGTATGACTTTATTGTATGTATGTGATGATGCTGCTGTGTATGGATAGCAGAGTGTATGTATGTGATGATGCTGTGTATAGATAGCAGAGTATATGTGGTGTAAAGTGTTGTGAAGTGTACATATAGTTACTTCTCCTCGTCGGTCATCTTCCCGTCTCCTTTATTTTATTTATTTATTGTATTTATAAAGCGCCAACATATTCGCAGCGCTTGCAGCTCTTTACTTGCTACAGATTCAGGCTTCAGTGTCATCTGTGCAAAGAGGAGAGGAGATAAGGGCTACAGGTAATTGCAATAAATACTAGTGTCCAACTGGATTAAAAAGTATCAATTTGCGTTTATTAACCAATATATAAATGTGCATATTAAATTTTAAAAACAGCATGAGTTGACCATCCCGCCACACAAACATTCACGCTCCACATTATCACCACACATCCTCACTATGTATACTGGCCAGTAAAGAACAAAAAATTGGGAATAAAAAAAGAGGGGCACAGTTCACACTGATTCTTCACACTAGCACAGTGCAGCACGAAAGCGAAAAGATTCCCAGAATACACAGCTGACAAATCAAAGCACAAAGCCAGCAGATAGGCATGCAGAAGCACAGTTCCAGCAGACAACACTTATTGGCAAATAGCAGCAATAAAGTTCCATGTAAGCAAAGCAATTACGAGTAAGGATCTCACTATACCACAGTCCTTCTGGATTTCCTGGAGGGCTTGGATCAATAGATAGGCATGACATATGTCCTGGTGTCTGTGTACTGAGCAGCAGTATATGCGTCTGGACAGTGCCTAAGGCTGACTGGTCGTCCACAGTGATGGCTGGGGTGGCAAAGACCTGAAAGGCCCCGTAAGGGGGCTGACTCACATGTGTGTGATGACAAGGGTAGACATCAGGATCCAAGGATGGTGTGCCAGGAAGGAAGTCTCTATATCCAGCCCGCCTTGGGTGAGATGGCTGGATGGCAATCCGCTAGTCTGGCAATCCGCTTGGCCTAAATAGGTGGTGGCCTGTGGGATGTGATGGCGGCTGCGCTGCAGGTAGCCGCGGGGTCCGCATGCCGATACAGCGTCTCATGAGGCGCACAGCCTTCAGTGTCTTCTGGTCTCTGGCATCTCTCTTCTCATCTCCCTTGCAGCTTTGTACTCACCGCTGACATCTAGTGGCTGAGTAAGGGACTGCAAGGTAAACAGGAAGTGGTTCCCCAGGATGAGAAGAAAGTGAAACCTGGACATCTAGCAAGGAGTGCTGCATGGAAGACACTGCTAGGAAAGAGGAGAGGTAACTATTCCCATACAACTCTACACACGACTCGCATATAAGCCGACCCCCACACTTTTGGGACACTTTTTTTATTCCAAAAATTTGACTTATATGCAAGTATACAATATACAAGTATACCGTATATGGTATTATGACTTTGAAAAGAAGGTCGGTTATAGAAAAAAAAATGGGATTCAGGATATGTAGAACTAACAAGCTTGTTTAATTTCACATGTATTTCTGCAAGTTCCACTTCAGCGTGACATATTTTACATCATTATGAGTTTAGCACTCATTCTTAAGTATACTACAGCAAGCAAATCTTAGATGATTTGCAATAATGAGAGTCAAATACATCTGTGAAAGTAGATTAATTACGTCCATGAATATTAATAGGAGCCTTCTGATCAGCCTTGAACTTGGCATTAAAAAGCATAGCACAAAGTTTTATCAACTTTAATACTCCAAAGCCTGGCTCAACAGATGTTGTACGTCTTACCGCATTTCAACACATGACAGCATTTGTGCAAGCACAGATATATAATTAAACATTTACTTTGCAATTTATTAACAATAATAGAGCACAATTAAGGGACAGTCAGGGAAATAACTGTGAAATGGTTCCTCGGTTAAAGCTGTCTTCTTGCCCATTGGTTACTTTTTTAATTAGGGATTTGGAACAAGTGTTTTAAGTTAAAAGTTTGGATAGTAATTATGTAATGCAGATTTGATGCATGTCCTCTGTGACTAGACAAAGCTGATTAAAAAACATTTCAATGAGTTGCACAGCCAGGATGATGGAGTGCAGAATAGAAAGTGGGACTGAGAGCCTCTGTGTCGTATTTATCTGCACTGGCACACCTCTGGGTTTATCTGCCATGGGCAACTTTAGAACACAAGTCACACATTAGGGGGCAGGTACAAGGTCGCTCATTATGGAGAGATTTACAAAGGCAGGGAAGCGGAGAATTCAGGATGGAAATAGCGTATAATTAGCTGATAATGCCAAAATTGCTGTGGCCTTGTGTTTTCATTTGTAAACCACGCGAATGATGACACATTATAATTATTAGCATATATTTGTATAGCGCTGATTGTGGCAGTGCTTTAGAGCGGGGATGTCAAACCGGTCCTTCGAGGGCCGAGGTCCTCACACATTTTTGACACCGCTCATATTAATTGATGGTCTGAATCAGGAAAGGTGTGGTCCATCAGGTAGAACACATACCTCTCTTTCTCAATCCATCCTAAACACTGGCATGGATCTGGCCCTCCAGGCTTGGAGTTCGACACCTGTGCTTTAGAGAGTAAATCAAACAGGTCACACCAGGAGCTGCCCTTAAAGTGTACCCGAGGTGGATTCAGGGTGGGGTGGGGCATATGGGACACAAAGGCATGTTCCCTGTTTTATACCATGCCTCTGTGTCCCCTCCACGCCGCTCTCAGCCCCCCCTGCTCCACGCTGTGCCCCCCTGAAATTGCCGATGTTCAGCTTGTCTTAGTCTAGGAGGGTAAGGGGTGTCCTATGCAGGAGAAGCACTCCTGCAAAACACCCCACCTGGGTGTCAGGAACTCTCTCCTCTCAATGGCCCTACAGTGTTGTATCCTGCCCATTCCTTACCTGCTCTTTGCATTTCTGAGCTATGTACTTCTTGGATGAGAGCACAGAGCTCTGTATGCAGCGTTGTGACCCCTGACACTGAAAGTGAAACTAAGCCATTACAGGCTTCAGGCGTGTTGGGGAGCAGCGGTGAGATGGATGCTACCTGATCCTGCTTGCCTCCCGGATCAGGTAGTATTTTTTTGTACAAAAAAATGCCAGCTCCGGTTCTCTTTAGAGCACACTTGAAGTGAGAGGGATAAAAAAGCTACCATATTTTTATCCTCTTAAACACTACCCCTATTATACTGCCTCCTGCCAATCTCTTCGGACAAGTAATCCACCACTGCCATGTCCATCCATGAAAGTGGTATTTTAATATGATATGAAGTTGCTGTATGATGCCAAGGGTCTAACTTACCAATGCATCTCTAGATATTTCCTATCATTTCAAGTAGAGATATTATAGCTAATCCCATAAACTGTACTGGGGGATCTCAAAATTCTTTGCAGCTTTATAGGGACCCTGAGCAGTAAAAATAAATGAAGTTGGGACTTACTTGGGGCTTCCTCCAGCCCACCGTAGGTCATCGGGGTCCTCTTCACTCCTCTCCCGGTTCCGCTGCAGAACTGATGACCAACAACACTTGGGCCGAGTGTTGGGCTGACACTTCCTTAACGGTGATGCTACGCGTCATCACACCGGCTGCTATGCATCATCATGGCGGCCGGCGTGACAGTACTGTGTATGCACGGTTTAGAGTTAGAAAACAGCGCATGCACAGTAGCATCACCGTTAAGGAAGTGTCAGCCCGATACTTGGCCTGGGTGTCGCCGGTCGTCAATTCAGCAGCAAGACCGGGAGAGGAGCCATGGGGACGCCAGGGGACCTCCCGACCTTCGGTGGACTGGCGGAAGCCCCAGGTAAATCCTGATTTCGTTTATTTTTACTGCTCAGGGTCCCTTTAAGAGAGACATCCATTCAGTGTTTTTGTTGTAGTTATATAATAGCATTGTTGGGTGCTACTGTACTTTGCATTGTTTGTATATGTACTTGTGGAACTGTACTGCCTGATGTCCCCTCTTTGCATTAATATATGAAATAAATGTATTATTACCTACTAAGTTTTACATTGTGCTCTGTACAGAAGTACGGTATATACTGATGGTTAATAATATATGATTGTGCACAGTCATTTGGGTCATGATAGAGCATAGTGAACGTTGCTGAGAGATTTGTTAGCTGGCAGGAATATAGAAACATCCATTCTACTGCCTTTGATTCTTCTGTTTCCTGGAACTACTTCCCGGTTACCAGGAAGTAGAGAGCAAGCCGCAAACACTAGAAGCCAAAATCTATGGGAGAGGGGGTAAAGACCACTAGACATCAGTTTTTATGCCAAAATTTTGCTCTGGGGATCATTTTAGGACCAAAAAAGTACTCGAGTATATTCGGTAGTATTTTTAGTTTCAAACATTTTTTTTTTATTGTCACTAGCGCAACAATTTTGGTCAAACAAAACCTTGCTTTAACAATCGTCCGTCCACAACAAATGTTACAGGAAATGGTAGACATAAAACAACAACAATATACAGAACACAAATAATCCTGCATACAAAAACAAAAAGAGAAATTAGATTCATTGGTCTGCAGTGTGCGATTATAGCATAACCATGTCATTCAAAGATAATTTCAAATAGCATCTCGAATATGACACTCAGGGTAGATCAATAAAGTAACTTAAGTTTTGTTGGCTTCTCTGCAGTCTATCCATGGCTGCCAAATGCTCTCGAATAGCAGTATCATATGTCCTAATGATGCAGTAATTTCAGGGCTGTTTCTAAGCTAAAATGCCCCCAGGGCAAGGGTGTAAAAACTGCCCCCCTCCCACCCACCGTGGAGCCAGGTATACGTGCCCTCAGTATAGGTTAGCCAGGTCTAGTTGCACTCAGTATAGGTAGCCAGCTATACGTCCCTCCAGTATGGGTAGCCAGGTATTGCCCCAGTTTAATTGCCCCCAGTATAGATTAGCCAGGTGGGTGCCTCCAGTGTAGGTAGCCAGTATAGTTGCCCCCAGTATAGGTTAGATAGGCAGGTGTCCCCAGTATACATTAGATAGGTAGGTGCCCCCAGTACAGGTTAGCTAGGTGGGTGTCTCCAATATAGGTAGCCAGAATCGTTGCCCCCAGCATAGGTTAGATAGGTAGGTGCCCCCAGTATAGGCTAGATAGGTAGGAGCCCCAGGTACGGGTTAGATAGGTAGGTGCCCCCAGTATAGATTAGATAGATAGGTACTCGCAATATAGGTTTGATAGGTAAGTGCCCCCCCATAATGGAGGGGGGAGCCCTTCATGCTCCCCCCTCTGCTGCAGACTGCAGAGTGAGTGCAGGGAAGCGTTGTATAGAGCAGCAACTCACCTCCCTGCGTTCCCTTCGCCGATCACTTGCCACTGGTCTCCTGCTCTGCATAGTGTGTATACACACTCTGTGTATATACACACTCTGTGTATACACGGCTATGCAGAGCAGGAGACCAGCGGCAAGTGATCGGCGAAGGGAACGCAGGGAGGTGAGTTGCTGCATTATACAACACTTTCCTGCCCTCACTCTGCAGTCTGCAGCGGAGGGGAAAGCATGGAGGGCGGCCTGGGAGAGGAAGGGAGGGAGAGGTCGGGTCACCCTCCCCGCGGCTGGCTCCCCCTTCATCACGGCACCCTCCTTTCCTCAGTGCTCAGGGCAGCCGCACGGGCCGAACGGCCCTGGAAAAGGGCCTGAGTAATTTTTTTGCTTACCATAATGTTGTTCGTTTTCTGTAGCAGTAGGGTATACAATAACGCAGGGGGGCACCAGCTAGAAGCTATCAAGGTCTTATTAGCTACTGCCATGAATTGAAGTTTACAGTATGTTGTGGATTTTTCATTCTATTAGGTTTATGGCCCAAAAGATAAATAAGAATACACTAGTATTTTTATATCAGAATTTTTTATGTATTGTTTTCCATTTTTCTGTAAAATTAAAATACCTTGTTCATGTTGTTGTCTGACTAAGAGCCTAACAAGTATCTGTTAAAAAACTGTTCAGAGCTAATGAAAAGTTGGTAAAAATGAGGTCCATCCTTGAGTAGGAGTGTTGTACACAGAAGAAGAACAGGATTCATCTGGGATTTTATCCCACCTAAGACTTAATCTATGTTCTTCAATTGGTAAACTTAAATTGATCTTCTGCTTTTTGCTGATGCCATCATTAGATGTTGTCGTTCTATCTAAGTAATTTTATGCTTAGAGTGAAGTTGAATCTCCACACCAGACCAGATCATAGAAGAGAACTAGAAGAAATCAATATTGTTTAAAATAGTTTGAGGAGTTAGAGGTGATTTATTCGGAGGCAGATGGGAATTGATTAGGCATCTGAAATGTTGTAGAATACCGTTAATAATAATTGAGTAGTGAAAATGGGGGTCTGTAAAATGTTTATGGACATATTATGGGAAGGAGTTTTTACAAAGAAGTATACCTCTGTTTCTGGTCTGCTTATGGAATTAAGAAAACTGAACTAATTTTTATCAAAGAAATTAAAAAACTTTGGAGAAACAGAAATGTGATAGAGATGGTTTCAGAATTGTAACTTAGGTAGTCAGTGATGACTGCTGTTTTCCTGGAAAATTCCATCATCTAACCCCGGGCATGCATGAAATAGGAGCACAAGGAAATTTGGCCACCAGATTTTGGCTAATAGAATATCATTAACTTTTATAAAATATTCTATGTGTAAATTGTTATAGTAAATTTAAAAAGAAGATTGATTATGTACTAAGAACAATAAAAGCAATGTGCCCGCATTCGCCGCTGCATCCTAAGTATCATGAGATAAAAATGTGTTTTAGGCAATGAGAATCACAACTCCAAAATTCCACCCAGGGATCACATAGAAAAACTTTCATAGCATAAAACCGTCATTAAATAAAAGAATTAAAATAATTATTAAAAATTGCACTCACGAGCAATATCGGGAAACAAGTGTATAACAAAGTTGCACACAAGGAGTCCCAGAGCAACCGCAGGTGCTGGACGAGCAGTGGGAAGAGCTTATGTGACCTCAAAGGGAGGAGATACCTCTCTGGACACTATATAAGCAGAGGTGAGAGCAGCATGATGGTTGGCTCTAACATGCTTTGTGTTAATCTAATGTATGTTTATTTTATTTGATGTAGGTTATCACTATGCATGCGCAGATTATATTGATTCCCTTAGATAGCCCATTAGGAATGGTACGTGTTAGTTAGAGGGAAGTTTGTTGTTATTTAGCACATGGCTATAGCCACAGTCAGTACAGGACAGTATTCACAAATGTTAGTCTGTGAAAACAGTGGTTGCAGCATTATGTGCAGAGGATTTAGCATTATAGGAGTGCCCTGCACTTCAAGCTCAGACAGTTGCAGCCTGTAGTCACTAGACCAGATTAGTAATCTGGATCAATCAGATGTAGATATGCAGTTTACTTGTCCAGTCTGCTGTGAAATGTTTGCAATACTGCACATATGAGCAAAATAGCTGACTGTGTGGGAAGTACCTTGCATAGTACTACTGAGATAATCCTGAACTATAATTGTTGGAGCTGTACTCTGTGCCAGTGTTATATCCCTCTCTACTATATGCATGGATACTAAGCAGTTTGCATAGCATTGCAACATTTATAAATGGCAATATTTGATATAAAGTTATAACTGTTGGAGCTGCATTCAAATTGGCAGTGTTATAGCACTTGTCATTGAACATATGTATGCTCAAGCAGGCTTCATAAAATTACAACATGCATTAAACTGAGCATAGTTTTATCTGTGTCAGGTCTGCAGCATCAGTAGATCATAGTAGTCATCAGTAGAGGAGCAGACACTAGAGCAGTATTCAATCTTTTTGTGAATTCTTAGGCCTCTTTTCCATGGACTGTTGGATACACAGTGAAATGCCTCTCAAACTCTCACAACTGCTTGCTGCTGCCCGGTAACTGCTCAGTGCTGCCTGATAACTGCTCACTGCTGCCTGACAACTGCTTGCTGAGCACACAGTTCAACAGTCCGTGGAAAAGAGGCCTAAGGGCTGTTTTCCACTGGCAGTTGAACTGTGTGCTTGGCAAGCAGTTACCAGGCAGCAACAAGCAGTTGAGAGTTTGAGAGGCATTTCACTGCCTATCAACTGCCCATGAAAAAAAGGCCTAAGGCCCCATTCACTTTTGAGCGTTTTGCCGGCAAATTTCGGCAAAACACTCAAACGCTAGCGCTTTTAAAAGCGCTAGTGTAATAAAACCCTATGGGCCCGTTCTTACTTGGGCGATTTGCTCTAATCGCCGCAAATTGGCCAAAATCGTGAAACGCAAGTGCGTAGCCTGCACCATTTTCAGACGATTTCCCAGCAATCGCGTTTCAGTGCTATAGAAGCGCTAACCACGATCGTGGAGAAATCGCTGCACTGTCCAGCGATTTTTCCACGTGAAATCTCGGAAAAATCACTCCTGCAGAAACCGCCGGCAAAAATCACCGGCGTTTTGCCCTTTCAAGTGTGAATGGGGCCTAAATCTGATATTGACTAGGGATGGTCAATGAGGTGCAAATATTTCTGAGAAAAATTGCATACAAATCCACAGCGCTTGGTACTCAGATCGGCATCTGCAGTAACCCCACAGTGCTCAAAATCATGTTTCCATAGTGACCATCACCAGAAATAAATCGAGAAAGGTCACTTCTCCATCCAAGAAACATATAAACATTTATTAGAAGCTGAATCTACATCACATATACAATGACTTACTTCCAGGGTCCTTTTGACAGGGACCCTTAGTAGTTAAAAGCATATAGTGTAACCCAGTACACATTTAAAATCCAAAAACGATCTCATATAAGTTGCCCAGTCTCCAGTTCCTTTTTTTACCGGTTTCGGCCTTGCGCCATCATCAGGGAACACTGGAGACTGAGCTGTGGGCAAAATATATAAAGATTACCTTGTAATCACTCGATCGGGGCCATTGCAGGCTCTCAGCAGAAAGTTTTCCACTTTCCGGTAATGTGCATAGCTGATAGGCTCATTCCGGTCAGGTGGTTAGGTGCAAGGGGCTCTGGGATGGTGTGACATCACTACAGAGCTGGAGCCATAGCGTGATTGGTCGGGCTGGTCACATGGGCCAGCATGCTCGCACGTAACTGGCTGAAAGAGACGCTAAGGATGTTGGGAAGTGTAGTTTCCAGTCTCTCTACGCTCAGCAACTCAATTACATGACCAAATGAATAAATAAATAACACATCAGTACAGGCAGCACAGTGGCGTAGTGGTCAGCACTCCTGCCCCGCAACGCCGGGTCCCCGGTTCAAATCCCAGCAATACTAAAATAAATACATACATTAAAAAGGCACATATTACTAAAAACATATATAAATTACGTAGTATATTGCACACCCTATAAATAGATTATTGCACTCAAGAATTGTCTATAAAGCAGTTTATATTAAAATCAATGTTCAAACCTCTTGGTTGCATAGTCCTTAATGTAAAAATCCACTTAGTTTCAAGTTTGTATAATTCTCTATCTTTATTTGATCCTCTCCAGTCTGTTTTTACTTGGTCGATGATACAAAATTTTAAAACTAAAGGATCTTTGCTATGGGCAGTTTTGAAATGATTGGGGACAGAGTGGTCTATTTCAGCTTTTCCAATATTGTAGACATGTTCGTATAGTCGCCTCCTGAACTCTCTCTCTGTTTTCCCTACATATTGGAGCCCGCATGGACACTCCAGAAGGTATACCACATACATACTATTGCAGTTGTAAAAACGTTTAATCTGAAATGTTTCTCCTGTATAATTACTGGTAAAAGAGGTGATCTTCCTTGGTTGGTACATGTGCGACATCCAAAACATCGTTTGCACTTGAAAAAACCTTCTAACTCCAGAAAGGTGTTACTGGTAGTTGGCTGCTTATATAGGGTGCTGCTTGTAATCCGGCTCTGAAGATTTGGGGCCTTCCTGAATATAACTTGTGGTTTTTCAGTAATAATTGCAGTTAGATCAGGATCTAGTCTCAAAATAGGCCAATGTTTCCCTACAAGCCTTTTAATGTCCCTATATTGTGTATTAAAATCAGTAATAAAAGCACATTTGAACTGATTTTCCACATTCTGGCTTGTTCCTGTGCCATGGTTTTGGATCATGTCCAATCTATTCCGTGTGCCAATTTCATCTCGCAATTTCGTTAAACAATCAAAATCATATCCTTTTTCTACAAATCTTTCAATTAAAACATTCGATTGAGTAAAAAAATCTTCATTGTGTGTACAATTTCTAAAAACCCTTAAAAGCTGGCTAGATGGTATTGCCTTAAGCCAGCTGGGGTGGTGGCAACTTTCCAACGGGATATAGCTATTACGGTCTGTCGTTTTGAAAAAAGTTGATGTACTGCATTTTCTGAGTTTGTGCAAATTTATGTGCATTTTTAGACAAATATATGCAGTTTGAAAATGGACCAATCAAGTCCCACACAGTAATATATACATTTATTATTTTACAGGTACTTGTTCATCTCAGGTTTCCTTTAATAAAAATTAGGTTTTAGGATCATTAGGGCCTCTTGTTGATCACAGGATCAAGTAGAGGTGTCACAACAGCATTTTAGAGTGAGGATGAAAAAGATGCCATAGAGGGAAAGGTTAAATAGCGATGTTATTACAGGCATGAAGGGTGAGGATAGTTGTGGAATGAGATGGGAGGGAACTGGATCCAAAGAACAGGTGGTTAGATGGGATTTGGAGATTAGGGAGGAGAGAGAGTGTTCAGAGAGTGGAGAGAAGGCAGATAGAGAGCAGTCAAGGATATGGGTGGAGATGGGATTTGAGGGCTGCATTGAAAAACCAAACAAATAATTGTATCAATTTTATCAGTGAAGTATGTTGCAAACAGGGGTGCCTCTAGCCATTTTGTCACTCCAGGCGAGAAAACCTGTGGCCCCCCCCAGTCTTCAGCCACATGAACCCCCCCCCCCCCCCACACACACACACACACACAATATTATACTATATTTCCAATCGTTTTTTTTTATCGAATTCTCATAGAAGTGAATGGAAATCGATCGGACAGTAAATCTGAAAAATCTTATTGTGTATTCCCAGCATCACACATCATGGGACTGTTTGTTTACAATAGCATTTAAAGGAGAACTGTAGTGAGAGGTATATGGAGGCTGCCATATTGATTTCTGTTTAAGCAACACCATTTACCTGGCAGCCCTGCTAAGCTATCTGCCTGCAAAATCACACCAGAAACAAGCATGCAGCTAATCGTGTCAGATCTGACAAAAATGTCAGAAACACCTGATTTGCTGCATGCTTGTTCAGGGTCTAGGGCAAAAAGTATTAGACGTAGATGATCAACAGGATAACCAGGCAACTGGTATTGCTTAAAAGGAAATTAATATGGCAGCCTCTATATACCTCTCACTACAGTTCTCCTTTAAAGTGACCCCAGAGATCACGAATTACAACATTTTTTACTTACCTGGGGCTTCCTCCAGCCCCATAAGCATGGATGAATCCCTCGTCATCCTCCCATTGCCCTCTGTTCAGCGGTAATCAGTGCTGACCTTCTGTGTATGCTTCTGTGTACATGGCTCAGCCAGACTATATAGCATTGTGTGTACTGCCACTGTGTGTACACCGCTCAGCCAGACTATATAGCATTGTGTGTACTGCCACTCTGTGTACACCGCTCAGCCAGACTATATAGCATTGTTTACTGCCACTGTGTGTACACGGCTCAGCCAGACTATATAGCATTGTGTTTACTGCCACTCTGTGTACACCGCTCAGCCACACTATATAGCATTGCGTACTCTGCCAGTCAGTGTGTATATTGCTGGGATCAGTAATACTCCACTCACCGCCAACCACTATATGAGCTCACCATGAGTTCCTCAGAGACCTCCGCTGTGAGCAGCACTCCCAACAACAGCCAACGCCCCACGCAAGCTATAACATCCACCCCAGCAGCCAGTGGTCAGCAGCAGCCCTCCCCGGAGGAGAACGTTGTGTCCATCGGTCCGTCGCCAGAGCGATTAATGAGGGCTGCCATTGAGGAGATGATGGGGCCTGATGTGGAGGAGGAGGTCTGGCTCAGACCAGCATCCCAAGTTAATGTTGAGGACGATGAGGGGTCTGTGTCTGGGGATGTTGGGGTGGCAGAGGTGGTGGGTGGGTCAGACTCAGGAGAAGAGTTGTATGATGAGGATGATGATCGGGACCATCTGTATGTGCCTCAGAGTCCGACCCCGGAAAACATGTTGTATCGTGTGTTTAGGTACTAAAATCTGCGTTCCCACTTCCCAGTACTGCCCGGGTCCACGGATCCATATAATTTTTTGGGCAGCACTATCAAACTGTGGTACTATGAGTGAGTTGCCATGGTCCTTCTGTGCTGTCACACTCACCGTCTGTCTGCAGATGGATTGTTCAACACAGCTACGCCATCTGACATGTAGACCTTGACCATCTTCTCCAGGCGATTGGTGTTGGAGGACGTGGAACTGCACGATTGCTGTTCTGTGGGCTGCTGCATGGGTGTCAGAAAATGTTCCCACTCCAAGGACACTGCCAATACCATTCCCTTTTGGGCACTAGCAGCAGCTTGTGTTCTTTGCTGCCCTCCTGGTCCTCCTGGGTTTGCTGAAGTCAGTCTGTCGGCGTACAACTGGCTAGAGAAGGAGGAGGATGTCAATCTCCTCTCTAAAGTCTCCATCCTCAAGGGCCTGCTGGAATTGTTCCATTTTTGACCTGTCTGACACTTTCTTCAATCAGTTTTTTAACATTGTGTTTGTATAAACTGGGTATAAACCCAGTAATTGGTGTTGTCCAGAATAATGAATAATAATGAATAGTGAATAATGCACGGGCCGCGTTCAATGCAGTCTAGCATGAATTGAGCCATGTGTGCCAGAGAATCCTGCCAGACTCCTCTGTCTTCATGTTCTTGTGAGCGTTGTGATTGTTGTGATGCACCATATTCGTCACCAGCATCACTTTCTTTCCATTCCCGATAAATTGTGGAAGTCCAACGTGCACCGCTCTGTCCCTCGGCAGTGGGGGCATCCAATTCCTGCTCCAACTCCAGCTGTTCCTCGTCCTGTTCTTTGTCATAGCTGGGACCAGCGTTTCCTGAGGCAGGTTGCCTGATGTTGGTATCATCACGCTGATCGTTTTCATCTTCAGATTCCCCCACTTGCATCATGCCAGCGGTTTCCATCTTCAACATTGATTTCTTCAGTAAACACAGCAGTGGTATTGTAATGCTGACTGTAGAGTTGTCACTGCTCAGTCACAAGCAACGTGGATTGCTCAAAATTTTGGAGGACTTGGCAGAGATCCAACATGGTGGCCCAATCAGATCCACAGAAGCTTGGTAGCTAGCTGCTGGAATGCGCCTCGGCACTGCGCAAAAGCGTACTAGCATGTGCAGCGTAGAATTCCAGCGCGTAGGGAGGGACATCACCCAGCGATGGTGCGCTAGATTGAAGCGCTCCTGCATCTCTTGGTGAGTCCTTCAGAAGCGGTACTGGACTTTTAAAAATGTTTTTTTTCCTTCAACAGAAGATCTGCCACGTTGGAGTGAGGAGGACGCCGCCGACCCCGACACCAAGCTGAACCCTGGCGAACTCCAAGCAGAGGATCTTCAGGAACCCTCAAGGCTTTGAGCAAGCTGAGGAGGATCAGCAGTCCCGACGAGACCTCTCCTCATATGTGACTGTGTGCAGTGGAGTAGAGCTCCCCAGAACAACCTCTCACTTGTCACTGGTCACTTTGTCACTTTGTCACTTGCCACTTTGTCATTTTGTCACTTGTCACTTTGTCACTTGTCACTTTGTCACTGGTCACTTTGTAACTTTGTCACTTTGTCACTTGTCACTTTGTCACTTGTCACTTTGTCATTTTGTCACTTTGTCATTTTGTCACTTTGTCAGTCACTTTGTCACTTTGTCACTGGTCACTTTTCACTTTGTCACTTGTCACTTGGTCACTTGTCACTTGGTCACTTGGTCACTTGTCCAGATGATCTCGGTACACCTCCTGCGATTCAAATTCCTGCACACATTGCTCTGGGATTTGGGTGTGATGAATGATGCATCTAACTGGCCACCGGAGGCAATTAAGGCCTTCAAAACATTGAAAGCAGCTTTCTGTTCCGCCCCCATTTTGCGTCATGTTGAGTTGTTGACGTCATGTTCATCCTCGGCCTCGCCTTGCATTTCAGTGCGAGGTGCATTTTCCACAGAAAAAGGTTGTGAATCCGGGCACAACATTTGTGGCTGTTCCATTGACCTTTCACAGGTAGAAGATTGTGGGGGTGGGAATAGCTCCTCCGAATAGCCCATTGTGTCCTGAAAACTACTCATTGCATTGCTTTGCGCACGCATTTTTTTGTCCTCATGCAAGGCCTGAGTTGCGCCTGAAAGCGTAGCCTTCTCCTCCTGCGCCTCCTCCTGTTCCATCACGTCTGCTGCTGCTGGGTTAGCGTTGCCGCGTGGTCCCTGTTTATGGAACCTCTTATCTTTATTACATTTATGACTGCATGGCGGTACAAAGCATGCTATCCGCACGCTTCTTGTCCTCATGCAAGGCCTGGGTTGTTGTGTCTCAAAAAGCGTGGCCTTCTCCTCCTGCGCCTCCTCCTCCTGTTCCATCACGTGTGCTGCTGCTGGTGCTGGGTTAGCGTTACCGGTCCCTTTTCCTGGAACCCCTTCTCTGTATTACATTTGTGACTGCATGGCGACAAAAAGCATGTTACCTGTGCAAAGAAACATGACATTTTCCACATTTAAAAGACAGTTTTTCCTTTGAAACTTTACAATCAATTTTTTCAAAAACTATAAGCTCTTTTTCAAATATTTTTTTTCCTCTTGTACCCACTTCCAAGGTGCACATACCCTGCAAATTTGGGGTATGTAGCATGTAAGGAAGCTTTACAAAGCACGAAAGTTCGGGTCCCCATTGACTTCCATTATGTTCGGAGTTCGGCGCGAACACCCGAACATCGCGGCGATGTTCGGCGAACGTTCGCGAACCCGAACATCTAGGTGTTCGCCCAACACTACTCACCATCTCACTGGGTGACTCCTGTCACCTGCAGTTGTCCCCGAAAGCCTGGCTGCACTCCATCGCGCATGTGTGGCTCAGCCAGGCGCGCTCCCGTCCCTGTACTTGTACTGCGCAAGCACAGATCCCGCCCAGGGACAGGAGCGCACCTGGAAGGGCCGCACATGTGTGACTGAGCGCAACTCGGCCAGGCTTTCGGGGACAATTATGGGTGACTGGAGTCACCCAGGGAAATGGCAAGGGACGAGCAGCCCTAACGTGTTTAAGGAAGCCTACTGTAAGTATTGTACCAAAGACGCTGCTCGTCTCTGGTACACTTTAAAAAAAAACATTTCTTTGTTACAGCTAATACAAATCTTAAAATAAATCATCACTTTTTCTACTTCCTGCTTTCATGGAAGCATACATATTGTTAACATCCTGTGCTTTCTAATGAGCTTATCTGCCATGGCATGGCAGTCAGGTGACACAGGGAGGATCAAATTACAACTTGCGATTAGTAATAAATGAGGGGGGATGAAACAGGCTAAATCTAAATACATACAGGGTGCATCTCTCCAAGTTTTCCTTCTGTCCTGTGCAAGAGTTCAGGTCCACTTTTTTTTTTTTATTAATGCAGCAGCAAGAAGTGATCACAACTTTAGCCTACTATGGGCATGGGCTTACCTTAAGCTGCCTCAGCACAGCACTCCTAATGCAGCCACTTGTTTGGGGGGTCCGGGAGGGGAAGGGGGAGAGAGAGAGCAGTACACATGCAAGGCCGGCCAAGGGGGGGCTCAGCAGGGGGCACAGACACAGTAGCCGTGCAATCTTCCTGTCCTCCCATCCATGCGGCGCCAGCCAGGAGAGTCACGCTGCCTTCAGGCGGGGGGCGGAGTTAGAGGTGGCGTCGCACACACACACAGTAAACAAACTGTGGCTGCTGCTAGGGAGAGGGGAGGTGGGCGGGCAAGGCGATTTGGAGGAGGTGGAGTGGGCGGGACTATCCACCGAGACTTTCCAGCTACTCTATTGGCTGGGCCTGGGCGGGCAGGGGGGGGCGTGCATATAAGCGGCAGAGCACCACGTGGTGTAAATAAACTACGATCGCCGCCGACAAGCAGCTGATTTTAATAGCGGCGATCAGCCGCACGCAGTCAAACCACCCTCCGCAGCGGCGTGCCCCGCGCCTCCCTCTCTTCATGCCGCCTCAGGCACCCGCTTGTAGTGCCAGCCGGTAAAGGCGCCCCTGTTTGCAAATCCTTCAGCTGATAAGCATGAAGAAGAAGGAGGAGGGGGGTGGAGATGGGAGTTGAAAGTGCTGAACAAGAGCTTTGGTTTGTGTGGGAGTGGGAGGAAATATGAGAAAAAAATGGGACTGTTTGGTGGGCGAGAGTGCATTTCAAAAAGTTGTTTAGCTACTTCTCATTTTGGGAGGTAGATTCTACGTCCTTAAGAGTTTGCATTACAATGCAACGCAAAAAGTTAACGCTGCGTTACCATCGCATACAGTAGATACAGTAAAGCATACAGGCAATGAGAAGTATGCTTTCCTGTACCTAGTAACGTGTGCGTTTAGAGGTAATGCACTGCAAGCAGTGAGTTACCATAATGCTACACGTTACAATGCGATGCTAACGTCGCACTGTGAACGTCCCATAGGATTAGCATTGCAGTGCGGTAAGCTGCATTATAAGGCTTTATAACACAGCTCCGCAACCTCCCACTGTGAATGTGTCACTTTAAGGGGTAAAAACCTTGGAACATGAACTGGGTAAGTGTACCTGAGATGAAAGAGAAAAAAATATACATACCTGGGGCTTCATCCAGCCCCAACAGCCTGATTGGCCCCTTGCCATCTTCCCACGCTGCCTGGATCCTCCACTAAGTGGTCCAGTAAGTACTCCAGCTGGCCCAGGCAGTGCTCTCCCTGTCACATACCCGTGGCTGAGGGCATTCTGCGCCTGCACAGTATAGTGCATGCGCAGAATGCTCCCAGCAATGGGGGTGCTACCGAGCTGTGAATGTGCAGTACACCCTAACTCTCGGAATTAATGCGGCAACTAGCAGAAGATACAGGCAGCCTGGAAAGATGGCAAAGGGGAAGCCCCAGACATGTATAAACATCTCAAGTTTCCTTTAAAGGACAACTGAAGTGAGAAGAATATGAAGGCTGCCATATTTATTTCCTTTTTAACCACTTTACCCCCGGCGGTACGAATTTCTCCGCCCATTTTTTCCCTCCTAAAAAACCAGGGACGGAGAAATCCGTACCTTCCGCACTCCCGCCGCTGTCCGCGCTACCGCCGCTCGTGCACGCCGCCGCCCGCCTGCCCGGAGATCAATGAATGGGAAAATCCATTCCCGTTCGTTGATCTAAGTCCCCGCAATGATCTGCTGCTTCTTTCAGAAACAGCGCGATCTTTGTGAGTCTGCCAGCCTCCTACTGCTTCCTGTAAGCGTCCTTCCGGTCGCTTACAGGTCGCATGTAAACATACTCACTGTGGCCATCTTGTGTCCAAATAGTAAACTACACCCTAATGCATTTTACACATACAAATAAATTGTTTTACATAATAAATTAACTCATTACCTCCCACACTCCCCAATTATTATTTTTTTTGTAATTTAAAAAAAATATATATATATACAATAAAAAAAAACATAAATAGTTACCTTAGGGACTGAACTTTTTAAATATTTATGTCAAGAGGGTATAACACTGTTACTTTATAAACTACGGGCTTGTAATTAGGGATGGACGCAAAACTGAAAAAAATGCACCTTTATTTCCAAATAAAATATTGGGGCCAAACATTGTGATAGGGACATAATTTAAACGGTTTTATAATCGGGAATAATGGGCAAATAATTTCATGGGTTTTAATTACAGTAGCATGCATTATTTAAAAACTATAATGGCCGAAAACTGAAAATAATAATTTTTTCCCACATTTTTTCCTATTTTCCCCATTAAAACACATTTAGAATAAAATAATTCTTGGCATAATGTCCCACCTAAAGAAAGCCTAATTGGTGGCGGAAAAAACAAGATATAGTTCATTTCATTACGATAAGTAATAATAAAGTTATAGACGAATGAATGGACAGAGCGCTGAAAGGTGAAAATTGCTCTGGTGGTCAGGGGGTAAAACCCCTCAGTGGTGAAGTGGTTAAAGTGGACCTGAACTCAGAATTTTGTCTCTGTTCTAAAAGATATGCAACAGCATAATAACTGTAAAAGAAAAAAACATTTCTTTGTTACAGCTGATACAAATCCTAAAATAAATCTGCACCTTCTACTTCCTGATTCATGGAAGCAGACATATTGTTAACCTCCTGTGCTTTCAAATGGTCTTATCTGCCATCTCTGCTGTGGCAGTCATGTGAGAGATCAAATTACAATTTAAGATTAGACACAAATGAGGGGAAATTAGACAGCTAAACTCCCTAAGACTCCCTAAATACATACAAACAATACAAATTGGCTGGCAGCTGTGCTGATCTATTTGACTGCAGTTGTGTCTAAATAACACCAAAAACAAGCATGCAGCTAATCTTATCCAATCTGACAATATAAATAAGAAACACCAAGAGCCCAATATAGTGTAGTATGTATTGGAAACCGTGGATAAATGTAAGTGTGAGATGAATATACTCACAAACATGGGTTACCTCTTAGGCAACCACTGTAGATGCAGGTGAGGAGATTAGACCTGTCCTCACTCAGGATTAAGATGTCGCTCTCTGTAGATCAGGAAAGTAGGGGTAGGTCACCCCTCCACCAGGGGTGGACACAGTATTATCGTAAGAGAACAGAGGCGCCAGCAGGATAAAACGTAATAAAATAAATTTATTTATTTATTTATTTTTTATTTATTTTTTTTTTTTTAATTTGCTGGGAGGCAATGGTGGACTTACCTCCGGAAAGCAGACTCAAAATACTGTCTGAATTAAACAATTAAATGTATTATTGGTACCCCAAAAGATGCAACGCGTTTCGCAGGCACAGCCCGCTTCATCAGGCAATAAGATAGGGGACAAACAGTAGCTCGTCAGTAGCACGAATAGTGCCTCTGTCTAAATAACACCAAAAACAAGCATGCAGCTAATCTTATCCAATCTGACAATGTCAGAAACATCTGATCTGCTGCATGCTTGTTCAGGGCAACTGGCATTGCTTAAAAGTAAGTAAATATGGCATCCTCCATATCCCTCTTTTTTAGTTGTCCTGAAATGTATGAAATTAAGTCTTCACTTGTGTTTTTCTCCAGCGCCATTTCAGCTACTCAAGAGCACCTTTTCAACTGTTTAGTAGCTTTGGTCAGTCAGGGTTGGGGACAGACACGATGAGGGCAGACATTGGTAAGAGGGGCAAGGGAATCCATGACTTTAGTGATTGAGTGGTGGTAGTGTGTAGCTGCTGAGTGTGGGTCAGTGAAGGATAATGTGAAGAGAGGTGCCAGGTGGCGTGAGAGACAGCGTGCATGTCTAGGTTGGGGTAGTTTCTGAGAATATGTGACCTTACTTTACAAATGCCGCATTCACTTCCTTGTTCTGTCATCCCGTTGCATGGTAACAGCACCCCCTGTGATGTACTGTTACCATACGACGGGATGCCACGCGCTCCTTCCCCCCGCTCTCTGGCTATCAAATGGGGCAGTCTTGCTACTCGAACAGGGGATCACTGTGGTTATTTAAATGGGAGCACTCGGGCTACATAAACAGGGATCTCAGAGGCTTCCTACGGGGGGGTCCTCTGGCTACCTACAAAGGTGCTCTGGCTACCTACAATTGGGGCCTACATGGAGGGGAGGGGGAGCTGCCTCTGACTACCCAGACTGTGGAGGGAGGGGGGCATCTTATACTGGGGAGGCTGCATCTGGCTTCCTAATACTGGCCGATCTTTTAGCTACCTATACTGGGGGAAATTGCATCCAACTACCAACGACTAATATTTGGGGCTCCTATGGCTACTTATTCTGTGAGGGGTTTGCATCTAGCTATATTGTGGGCTACCTAATATTGGGGCACCTCTGGCTACAGAATCACAATAGTGTGCCCGAATCTGGGGGGGGGGGGGTGCAATCAATTTATAGACCTTTGCCCTGGGAGCTCTATAGCCTGGAAACTGCCCTGATCTTGCAGTATGTGAGATTCTTATTACCTGACATCACGCCAAAGGAGTTGCTGGCAAATGCAATTGCCAACTTCACCTGCCTGAGGCCAGTAGATGAGGTGCAATGTTGGATAAAGGAACCTATCTGTCTTTGAGCACCACACCACAGCTACCTCGCTCCAATGTTAAACTGCCAATCCTCCACTCGCCGCTACTACAGTGCAGCACTCTCCTGATGTTTGACGAACCCGATGCTATAGAACCTCATTCGCATCACACGCATTACCTACAGCAGGTAGCACCAGTTGCACTCTTTTCACTAATTGTGCAGCTTGTAGCACCTCAGTGGTGTAAGTATTGATAACATTTCTGTGTGCTAGCTTTGCATAACAATTGTATCCTCCTTTTAGTGAATATGCCCGACTATGATCAAATTGCAGTAACCAGTATAACTTGGAAGACGCTCTGTGGAATTATTCTTTAAAGGAAAAACGAGGTGAAATAAACTGATGAGAGAAATCATTATATCTATCCTCCTAAAAATGACTTTTTTTTAGATATATTGACTTTTTCAATGTCCCTGCTCAATGACACATGCATTGAAGTATGCCAGAGCTAAAATCTATGAACGATTAACCCTTTTTATTTGGTTCCTGCTCTCAGACGCCCTTTTCTGCCAGGAAAGTGTTTTATGGCTGTAATTCCTTACCAGTGAGGGTTATGCTATAGTCCGACCGGTCAGAAACTGTCACTTGCATACCTGATTTTTAACTCTCTCAAGCAGAGAAAGAAAAAGTAACACTGTATAGTTATGTGCTTGGCACTACATACACGTGTCTATCTCTTGTCACATGGCACCTCGGGTATCCTTTAAATGTCTCTCCAAATTAGCAGTCAACTGACTTCTGCAAACCACTTGATTTGAAATCCTGCACCCACTTGTGATTGTACAGTGCCATTGAGGTCTGTGACTCAGCACCCCTCTGTGTAAGCTGAAAGAGAATTGGAAAACCTGCATGATCCATGTGTTCTTATTTAGAGCTGATGTATAACATTAACCGCTGATTAAAGTTGGAGGTGTGGATTAGGATAATTTGTCTCAATGCCCAGAATTGCAAATAAATAAGAGGATGGGAATCCTATTCTCATCAAAATAGCCACAGGGGATACCTGACTATCTGGCTGGCTGTAAATATAAATGGGCACCTTGACTAAGAGGGCAGAGAATGCTTATAAATCTGTAATGCCATTCTGGTTGTTGAAAGATTCAGTTAAGTACAATGCAGAACATTTGGCTTCAGGCAATGCATGCTGGGAAACATAGCTCAGAAACAGCTTGCCAGGCAGTCAACAGTTTCTTAAATCTGCTTTAAATAGAGCACAGTAAGAGAACCACCCATGTGCAACAGACAGTAAAATTCAAACGTTAAAGCTATAGTCTGCTTCCCCTCTGAATATCTTCAATCTACAACTGTAATATTCTTCTTAACAAGAATGTCTTTCTAATCTGAAGTACCAGTTCTCCTCAACCAATTAAGGAAAGCTGCGTAACAAACCACTTACAGAAGCCTCTTCATTTGTGAATCCCCAATGGCTTTCATGGCTTATTCTGTGTTTCCACAATTAAACATGGCTCTCCTTCCAGGATAAAGTCAGCCTCTTGCTCTGCATGTGTTAAAAGGCTTTGATGGATGCCAAGTGGTGTAAAGTACAAATACATTATTGTGTGAAAATGTGCAAAAATTAAAGGTAAACGACTATTAATTTCAATTTGCTGTAAACATGGTAATTGAAGAGAACCCAAAGCAAGCCTTGGGTAAGATAACACATACTTGCCTAAAAAGAGGTTAGCTTGTGGATCTTGTAGGCTTCCTGTGTCCTCATCACTGCTGCTCGCCGGGATCCTCCCAAATATCGGGGCCATTCTTCTCTTTTACCATGCGATCATAGAGCTGCTCGTGCTTGAGTTAGTTCGGCTAAATCCGCAGGTGTGGCCGTACTTGTGCAGGCGCAGTACAGCTGCGCTCGTGCCTGAAAAGAAATGCGGCCCCAATGTTCCTTCCATCAAGCCCTCATCAGAATTGTTTGGTATGTCCGTGCTAGGTAACGGGGGCCCGGAGGATGGCATGGAAAGCCTCTACAGGATCCTCTAGTTTCCCATTTCTTAGGTAAGTATGTTTTAGTACCTGAGACTTACCTCAGGTACACTTTATTGACTACACGACTAATGGTGGAACGTTGGCCATAGAGTCTGTGTTTGTATAGATAACATGATTAAAGTGGATCCGAGATGAACTATTACTTATTCCATAATTGTGTTCCTTTCCTATTGTTTATAGGGCATTCCTCAAGCCAAATACTTTTTTGTTTTAATACTCTAATTCCCTATAAACTAAACAAGCCACTCCCACAGGTTTTCAGAGAGCCAAGGCACTTTCAGACAGTAGCAAGGGCTCATGGGAGCTCAGTCTGGGCAGGAGGAGGGGGGTATTACTAGCCAGAGATTTCAGAGGAAGAGGGGAGGAGGAGGGGGGATTAGTTTTTTTTTTTTTGCTCAAGATGCAGATAGGCCTGCCTCTGTGTAATGATTACAAACAACATGGCTGCTGTCATTTTATCACATGAAGAAATAATCATATTCTATTAAAGCTGTGTGCAGCTAGATTTGCTGTGTAAACTATCTAAACTTTAGATAAGATATATAGACAAGTTACTTGCTATAGTTAGTTTTTCATCTCGGATCCGCTTTAACTTCACTAATAGAGCTTGTTTGGGGGTCCAAGCAAATTTTGCCCCCTGGTTAGCACTTACTGTTCTGATTAAGTTCTTTGTCATACTCCACAGTTACTTACCTTTGTTGTTTTGTTTTCAGGGGTATAATTACACAAAACTCCCATGACCATGAGGGTGAAAGTGGAGGGGGGGGGGGGGGGAGGGCAAGAGATCCACTCCTCCAACTTCTAACCTCCACCCCAGGAACCTCTTGCACTGATTTGCACAGCGGGGCAGAGTACTTCAACTGCTTTCTAGAGAAATCAGGTCAATCCCTTTTTTTTCTGTGGCCTGGCACTTTACAGCTTCATACCCTCTTATAGCTCTTGATGTATGTCAAGTGACACTCAGAAATGGGAGGTGTAAGGAGGTATGAGGCTGAAGGAGGCTGGTGCAACTGAATTAAGTAGAGTGGACCCAAGGATTTCTAGTTGTGCTCCTTAGTATTTGATACGTATTCTTCCTCTTTCAGGTGAGCTCCCTTATTTAGTTGTTGCTCAGCCACAGATGTTGAATTTGGTGATTTGCCTCTCCTGGGTTAGCTGGGTATGCTCTATTAACACAGCTTTCCATCTGTGATGTCAGCAGGTAGTCACTGGACTGTGATGGTAACTATCATCATAGTGGCAAAGAATCAAAATGCAGATACCTCAGTAAAGCTTCAAAGCATTTGTGGCTACCCCACCTGTGCCTTTATAAAAATGTCAGCAAATTTAAATAGAACTCAAGAATTAGGGACAGACAATGGAATCAGAAAACATGGAGCAATGGTGTTCCCATGTGTAATGTCAAAACCACTCAGGAGGATCTCTACTAAATATCTTATTCCTGTACCAAAGCTTGTATATTCTAAGGATTCAATAACTAAACACAAGTATCACATGTTAGGGAGGAGTGCAAAGTTTTATACACTGGAAAGACCTGGCAATGCTTGAGTAAGTATTGATATCAGCTATCTTGCCTTAGGTGCCAAAATAGCCAGAAATTACCCTGACTGTAGGTAATGCATGTGTTGCTAGTGTAATGCTTGCTACCAATAAGGGCAACATAGCACCGGGTAACATCCAGAGAGTGCTGCACAGTAGTGGTGGGGAGTGGAGGAGCGACGGTTTAACCACTTGAGGACTGCAGGGCTAAACCCCCCTAGTGACCGGGCCATTTTTAGTAAAATTGGCCGCTGCAGTTTTAAGGCCATGCTGCAGGGCCGCACAACACAGCACACAAGTGATTCCTCCCCCCCTTTTCTCCCCACCAACAGAGCTCTCTGTTGGTGGGGTCTGATCGCTCCCTCACATCTTTATTTTATTTTTTTTAATAAATATTATTGTTGGTGTTTTTTTTTATAAAAACAACTGTTTCCTTAAATACCTTCACTCCCTCCCTCCCTCCCCACAGCCAGCCAATTACGGCGATCAGCTGTCATAGGCTTCTGCCTATGAGAGCCGATCGCTCTCTTGTCCCCTAGGGGGACAGCCGTGTGACACGGCTGTCCCCAGTACAGCGCTGCTGCCGATCGCAGTGCTGTACATGAAAATAGATGGTGATCACACCGTCTAACAGTCTCCCGAGACTGAAGGCGGGGCGGAGCTCCGCCCCCCAAGAAGGAGATGCGCGCACAGCATGCGCGCGATCTCCTGCATTAGCTGGCCCCAGGACTTTACGCCAATCGGCGTTAGGGGGTCCTGGGGCTGCTGCCATGGCCACGCCCATCGGCGTGGTTGGGAAGAGGTTAACATTCAAGGAAATGAAGCTGTGGTGTGGTGCTGAAAGACAGCTACACAGCACAACACCTCACTCCAACATGGACTCTTATTCAACTGAGTGAGGCTCAGCCATTACCCAGGTGAAGCTGGCAGTTGCATTTGCTAGTCACTTCTGAACAATGTCAGCTAATAAGAATCTTGCATGCAGCAAGTTCCTTATCACCTGGAATTGCATTGGACCCACAAAGAGATAAGTAACACAGCACCAGCAACTAGGATAATCTGCTGTTTTCCCCTCTTCCTATAAAAGCTCAGATACTTTGTCTCTCTGCTCTCTGTTCACTGGGTACTTCAAGAGGCGGCAGCGCTTATGTCGCTGGGAGTGCCACTCTGCATCTTCACATGTACTGAGAACCTATAGGATTAGAACTTTTCCCTGCCAAGTTTACTCCTACTACAAACAGTGTACACTATTTAGCGTGACTGACATTGGTGACGTGTATATATAGGTACAAAATGTACTGTATTTTTCACTTTTCCTGGAGTTACTTGATGGTGGCACTGTGTGTTCAATACTGTGCTGCATGTAGTTTTAGTAGCCACCAACAGGTGTCTCTCTAGCTTCTAAATTGTTCCAGTTGCCGATGATCACTCAAGAATTGTATAACCCTGCTCTGTCCCTCTAGTGCCTACCCCTGCATTCAACTTGTGTAACCAATCTATTCTCTATGTCCATTCTACAGTGCCATCTGTCCAAATTCAATTCCCTAAACAAGAATTCTCACAACATCAGGTCCTTGTCCTTTCCTTGGCCCTTCTGATCTGTACATTTTGCTTTGCTCTTGCTCTATATATTTGTGTAAGGCCAGAGACCCACTAGGAACGATTTTCTGAGCGCTTTGTGATTTGAAAACTCTTGCTAATGTAATGCTATGGGTGTGATCCCACTGGAGCGATGTGATTTTATAAAAATCCCCCATAGCATTGCATTAGCAAGAGCTTTTTCAAATCACTAACGATTAGAAATCGCTCCTAGTGGGTTTCTGGCCTATGGCTGCTTGTTATTGAGAGTTTGCTTGTCCCATGTTTTGTCTTTTTGATGATTGTCTTTCTTGCTGTGATCATTTCAGCAGAGCATGCACTTTATTGTATCAATAAAACACTATTCACATATTCCATTGTCAGTCATTTCAGGTTAATACCAAAAAGCCTGGCCTAAATTCAT
Organism: Hyperolius riggenbachi; assembly: GCF_040937935.1. NCBI lineage: Eukaryota > Metazoa > Chordata > Amphibia > Anura > Hyperoliidae > Hyperolius > Hyperolius riggenbachi. Next base: position 120,320,009 of record NC_090653.1, on the reverse strand, counting down.
TTTTACGGAGTTCCTGCAGGGGAACTTGTAATAAATGCCTGGCAGCTGTTCAGTATGATGTTTTATCTCAGCTCTTGACTTTTTCCAATTTGGACATTTCACATACTGAACTAACATCAAGAGGTTGTGGGCCCAGAGCCAAGCTTGGCTATTTCTGGTCAATACGTACAGCAGGTGTTATGTCATACATGTGTATTGCGGGTCAGGAAAATATGGCGTGGGGAAAAAATGGCGCACAGTGATAAATCTTTTAAAACGGTATTTATAGTTTTAAGGATATGCAGTAACTTTATTTAAAACGCTATTTATCGTTGGTCTGACCCCCGCCCCTCATGTCCTGCGGTGTCCCCCGGTTCCTGTCTTCTGCCTCCCCCGCCCCCCCTCGCACGTCCAATTTTGTCTCCCAGTGATTTCATCTCTGCCCCGGACTGGAGTGTAATGCTACAACAGTCCTACCTAAGCAGATCTTACGAACAGCTGGTGGATGTATCTGCTCGCTGCCGCTGATGACTTTCTGATGCACCAATCACGCTGGGGGCGCTGCTCCAGAACTGCCAATCACCGCTGCTCATGTCTCTGCTCCGTCTGCTAATTGGACCCAATGCTCCCGCCTCCGAGACCATCGCGTCCAATTAGCAGACGGAGCAGAGACATGAGCAGCGGTGATTGGCAGTTCTGGAGCAGCGCCCCCAGCGTGATTGGTGCATCAGAAAGTCATCAGCGGCAGCGAGCAGATACATCCATCAGCTGTTCGTAAGATCTGCTTAGGTAGGACTGTTGTAGCATTACACTCCAGTCCGGGGCAGAGATGAAATCACTGGGAGACAAAATTGGACCTGCGAGGGGGGGCGGGGGAGGCAGAAGACAGGAACCGGGGGACACCGCAGGACATGAGGGGCGGGGGTCAGACCAACGATAAATAGCGTTTTAAATAAAGTTACTGCATATCCTTAAAACTATAAATACCGTTTTAAAAGATTTATCACTGCGCCATTTTTTCCAGACGCCATTTTTGACTGTACGCGTGTATTGGATATCTTCTGTTATGGCAATTATCTGTCATGAACGCATTTTCAAGTAGCGCTAGTTCAATTCTCATGTTCCTTCACTTATCCTAATGTTGTTCGGAGTTTACGGGCTAAATTAATGAACATTATCTTTACTGATAAAGTTGTACAAGATTTTGCCCATTGCCATGCAATTAGAATGCTGAACATTTTGCATGACACATCTGTTCCCCTTTTGATAATACTGTAAATTACCATATGCTTGGAGGAGTGCTTTGAAGTTTACTGATGCATGTTTTCAATTTTCTTCAACTACTGATGCTTCAAAATTATATGGATACTATCAGCATCAAGTGAAGACGGAAGATTAAGATGTAAAGAAGGGGAAAAGTAAATGGCAGAGATAATGCATATGGAATGTTGTTTTGTGTTTGAGTATTCGAACAATCAAAATTCTAATGCCTTGTACAAATTTATATGTAGTCAAAATGAGGTTTTATGGGCTGGCTTTCCATTATCAAAGCTCTGGTTTACTGTTCCTACATTTTATGATTGCATTTGATAAAAATGCAATTACACCAAGTTGTGCATTTAAAATTGAATTAAAAAACTGTTTTTTTTTAAGATGCTGCTAAATCATGTCAATAGTGGCCAGTCTACATGCTACCATTCTGGCTTCCCTCATACTGCACCCACCCTCTGCAATGGCTGTCTTCTTGGCCAGTAATGCAATCCATGTTATTAAAAGTAGTGGGATGACCAGTGGATGGCCAGTAAGTCACTTGGAAGGTGTGGGAATCAACGCTAGTCCAACCTCCAATATATAAAGTGCATCGCTGGTAGTGACTGACTTTTGCCAGAAAGAAAGGGGAGTAGGAGGCTGCCATACATTACAGTGCAGGTATGACCACTGCAGACAGCCTCAAGTTTGAACTTTTACAGTGTAAACAAATCTTTTTTTGTGGTATAATTTTAATGGACAACTGAAGTGCGAAGGATATAGAGGCTACCATGTTTATTTCCTTTTAAACAGTGAACATTGCCTGGCTGTCCTGCTAATGTTCAATACTTTTAGCTATAGACCCTGAATAAGCCTGCAAATCAGATGCAGTGCCGTTTCTTGGGCAGTGCAGGCAGAGCGACTGCCCTGGGTGCAACCTGGCAAGTAGAAGAAGGGGGCGCAGGCAGAAGGTCATAACCGCTAGGGAGCTGGTAACGCACGGTCTAACCAAATGGAAGAAGATTACCAGCTCAATCACCTTTCTTGACTCCTCCTGGGCTGCCTGCGTCAGACATCAAGTCATCATCACGTCACCCCCACTTGATGACACCTGATGTCCTGTAGCAATACTGCATGCTGTCAGTGTGTGGCGCCCATGGAGGAGTCGGCTTTCTGGGCTTTCTTCACCTCTGTGTTTTCCTGGTCCCTGTTTCCTCCTGGATGAGCGGCTGGTCACTAGTAAGTAGGCAGATCTACTTGTGACCTGTGGCTGTGTGACTGTCCCTAAAGAGTAAGGGTTCGCGAGTCCACGGGGGTGGGGGGAAGGGGGCGCAATTTTTACACCCTCGCTCTGGGTGCAATTTAGCCTAGAAACTGCCCTGATCAGATGTTTGACTCAAGTTTGACTGGATTATCAGCGTGTAAGACAAAAAAGAGGAAAATAACTGAGAGTCCAATATAGTGTAGTATATTGTTGCGCCAGTAGGTATGTGTCATGTCGAATGAGAGTATGTATACTCACAAGCATTAATTATCTTCTAGGTAATCAGTGAAATGGCAGGTGGGAAGATTAGACCTGACTCCATGCAGGTTAGCAGAATCGCTCTCTGTGTTAAAAAGAAAAGGGGGGGGGGGTGGAAGGGCAATACCCCTTCACCAATGGTGGACAATCTGTAGTACAAGTGGTATAACAGAGGTGCCAACAAACATTGAAAATTCTTTATATAAGAAAACAGGTAGACAGTAAACTGATCTCATAGCACAGATACTCCCATTTTGCCTGATGAAGCTGGCCGTGTCCTGCGAAACATGTTGCATCCTTGAGTTTTTTAAATGTGATAGTGTTTTTTTTTTAAATGTGACTACCTGAGTTTACAAATAAGAGGCACGTTTACCACTTCATCTTTTGGATTAGCAGCATGCTTGTTTCAGGTGGGTGATTCAGACACTACTGGTGTATGAAAGATCATCACAATGCCAGGCAACTGGTATTGTTTAGAAGGAAATAAATATGGCAGGCTCCATATCCCTCTCACTTCAGGTTTTCTTTAAATGTATAATATAATTCCTAATAAATGCAGTTGTTATAAAAAAGGGAGAGCGAACTTGGGCTTTAAGATTTGTAACCTAATCTCTTGGTAATTTATAGTTTATTTTCCTTGCTAGAACATAAGAGTTAAAATCGGTTTTAGAATGTTAAATGCATAGGGCCTGATTCACAAAGCGGTGCTAACCCAGTTAGCACGCCTAAAAGACTTAAGGCGTGATATCCATTGCACCACGCTGGTGAAAAGCCAGTTTAGGGGTGATAAGTTTTTAGGCGTGATAAGTTTAGGCGTGATAAGTTTAGATAAGTTTAGATCGCGCGCAAAGTCCCGCACGCAAAGCAGCGCCATTAAACTCTATGCGAAGTGCACCAGACTTTGCTAGCGCAAAACTTTTGATCAGCTGTGCACTGCGGTGCTAACCCTGTTGGTGCTATAGTTATCACGCCTAAACTTATCACACCTAAACTTATCACGCCTAAACTTATCACACCTAAACTTATCACGTCTAAACTGAGTTTAGGCATGATAAAGGGCTTTTCACCAGGGTGCTAACTGTTAGCACCGCTTTGTGAATCAAGCCCAAAGTGTCAATGGGCATAATTCACAAAGCTTTTTCACCTGTTTCAACTGTTTTCACCTTATCTAGGTTACATTTTTAAGCTCCCAAACAGCAAAAATATAATATAATTAAGGTAAGAAAAGTACTATTGAAATGAAGTTAACCAGGAACAGCTTACATTGAGTGATTATTTTGCTGGTAAATGTGCTGAAAGGTTATTTTTATCACTTAGGTGATAAATAAGTCATTTATTCAAGTTTTGTGAATAGAGCCTATTGTGCTAGATCTAAACAGACATCCTGTCAGTTATGGATTTTTAAATATTTTATATATAATATTTTAAATAAATATTTTAAAGTGGGGAAAGAATAGAAATTCTGTGTGATTTTCATCACTATCCGAGTTCAGTTTGGTTAGTATCTATGCAAAAAGGGCGCCAAGTAAAAAAGGGCATCTGGTGAAGCTGAAACGAGTATTTTCGGCAATAAAAGCTTAACATACTGTAACCCTATTCTCACTCTGAACCCTCCCTCTACAAATGCTTAACCATCCCCCACGGCTAACCTTAATTGCCTCCCATGGCTATGCTTAACCACCCCCCACCCCCTTGCTAACCGTAATCGCCGCCTCCCCAAGCCAATCCGCTGCAAAATGGAAATAAAAAAAGATTATTTTCGCAAAATTTTCACTTAACGACTAGGGGCGTTCCTAGGGTCCTTGGAGATCGGGGGCACCTGTGGGCACAAGGTGAAGGGTGTATGCAAAAAAGGGGCATGGTCATTCAGTGAGTGGGCATGGCCAAATTTAGATGAACTTAGCAGTGGTGTAAGCTACAGATAACGGGCCTTCCCATCAAAATATTGGTTGGAGCCCCATGTCCTTTATTTAGATAATTGACAATTAGTATAGGCATAGATCAAAGATGTATACGCACATACAATTTTGATTGGTCAATCACTGACCAATTTTACTACCCCCATGCAGTAAGTGGGCCAACAGACAATTAATTTGATGAACAGAGCTAAAATTGGCTAATCAAAATTGTATGTGTGTACCAGGCTTTATAGCTTATACTGTACATACTGAAAGTAGCAGGGATCAGCACACACTGCAGCTAGTTTACGATCAGTACAGGCACAGAGTAACAGCTTATACTGTACATACTGGAGCTGGTAGAGATCAGCACACTCTGCAGCTAGTTTACTATCAATACAGGGACACAGAAACAGCTTATACTGTACCTACTGGAGGCAGCAGAGATCAGCACACACTGCAGCTAGTTTACTATCATTGCAGGCACAGAGTAACAGCTTATACTGTACATACTGGAAACAGCAGTGATCAGATCAGTACAAGCTGCAGCTAGCTTACTATCAGTACAGGCACAGAGTAACAGCATATACTGTACATACTGGAGGTAGCAGATATCAGCACACACTGCAGCTAGTTTACTATCAGTACAGGCACAGAGAACCGCTTATACTGTACATACTTGAGGCAGCAGGGATCAGTAGGCTGCCTGGGTGGTCTCTGGCATCTGGCTGGCTGCAGGGCAGGCACCTGACCTTGCTTGTACAAAGATGGTCTGTGGCTGTACCTATATGGGCCCAATTCGCCACAGGGCCACGCATTCAGCATTGGAGGGTGACAGCAGGGAAACTAAGAAGCACAAGATGACAGTGAGGGACTAGGAAGAATTCAGGGGGCTGGAAGAAGCCCCAGGTAAGTAACTGGAGAATGAAGAGAATGCCCATATATTTTTGAGCAAGGTGGAAAAAAGGAATGTGGAGTAAGAAAGAGGGTGGAAATAGAAAGAAAGATTGGGTATCAGCAATATGAGAAAGGCAAATACATACACATATACACAAATCCTATGCTGCATTACTCCTATCACCTCTGATTAACATCTGCCCGCTGAAACCAGGCTGCCAGCTTCACAACAAGCCCTCTGACACACAACAGACTAAGCCCCCCTGCTATGTACAAAGCACCCTGTCTTCACCTCAGGAAAAAGAAGCTTCCATTCCAGAGCCCCCCTGCACACAGTACAGTCACGGGCAGTGGGGGGAAGAATAACACTGTCAGGCTGCCTTCCACTGACATGCCTGACATTCCGGCTAACCAGACACCGCTTTCTAACACTTCACATGACAGGCAGCTGTGAGGAAAGATGAGGGGGGTAAACACTCACTGGATCCACTGACTGAATAATCCTCTAGCTGCAGGCATGGGCCTCCTGGTCTCCTGCTCCCGCTATGTAATTTAAAACAGCCGCACTGCAATGTAAAAAATATCCTTCCGCCGCCGAACTGTATAATTACACAGCAACAGTCCCCTGTCTCCGGGCTTTGAAGTGGGACTATTTAATGTGGTGGAACTATCAGGGGAGAACCGGGGCACTGCAGTTTTCCCTCCATCCTCCGGGTGGCACTGCAACGCTAAAGTGAGATTGCCGGCTGTTGTCATGACAACAGCTGGCGATCTCACCAGGGGGAAGCAGAGCCTTGGAGGAGCGTAAGAAGAGTGGCGGCCGACGTCGGGGTCCCCTGGGAGGACCGCATAACCCTGCATACAGCCTCCGGCGGCTACCCCAAGCACAGGTTGGGATTACCGCTCTGAGTTGCTGTTTTCTGCCTCGACCTTAGCTCGAGATTACCGCCAAGGAGGTTAATGGCAAACACAGATTGCCTAAAAAGGGGTAGCTAGAGCAGATAGTGAGGGCAACACTCCTCAACAAACAGCAAAACAACAAAAATCTGACCCAACTTCTAACCCTCCTACATTTTTTAAAAACCAACCAAACAATTAAGCCAGTGGTCCTCAAACTAAGTCCTGCGGGCCGAATGTGGCCCCCTGAGACTTTTTTACCGGCTCCCTATACAGAAAATGTATTACCTACAGATGCAGTCAGCTACATCTTTAAATATTGGTGGTCCGCATTGGGAATAGCAGTGCTGGCACCACCCATCCACATGGAAGCCAGAAAGCAGTAATTTCGCTGTTTTCCAATCAAATTCCACATCAGGTGACACTGCTGTCAAATTGGACTTCAGGTTGTCACCTGGGTATGATTCACTGCCTGTCCCGTAAAGACTTCTACATCATCTTATGTATACTCCGGGCCCCCAGCAGTCTGAAGCATGTTGACCCGGCCCTCGACTCAAAATGTTTGGGGACCCCTGAATTAAACAAACAAAAGACTGAAGTTCAATGTGAAGCAATTTTTTTATTATTATTATTATTATTTATTGTATTTATATAGCGCCAACATATTACGCAGCACTGCACAATAGATAAAAGGGTTAACATACAAGGTAGGACATACAGGAAACTCACAACAAAACAAGATCATGCAAATGATTTGATAATACAGTGTCATAGGTCAAAATAGAGACTGTTCTAGTCCACAAGAGGGGTGATTGTCAGTAAGATTGCATAATCAAGCTGGAAACACTAAGGGAGATGGCCCTGCCAGAGGCTTACAATCTAAAGGGTGGGGGTGGAGACAATAGGTGTATCTGTTGAGAGGGTGTCTAACAGAACATTTTATGGTGCTGGTGTAGGGGGGTATGCGAGCATGAAAGGGTGAGTCTTGAGAGCTTGTGTGAAGGTATTAAAGGTGGGGGCGAGTCCGGTGGCTGGAGGGAGCGAGTTCCAGAGAGCAGCTTATTGCGGGTGGACCTGGCATTCCAGAGGCCACAGGAAACACGGAGCGAATGCCCAGGGGTAGGATGGATAGGAATAAGGTTATGCCGAGGGGGTGTGTGGGTAGAGTTTGGGGGGGAGGGAAGGGAGGTGCATTTTAAATTGTTTACATCAATCACATCACTTGATATTTCACATGTTGACTCATACCAATCTCCGTTTAGATCTGACCATTGAGAAAGGTTTTCTCCATAACCCTCTTTCTGATACTGACTCTGCTCTCACAGTTTTTATGTGGAAACTAATGACCAGTCAGACCATAATAGGTGGTTAGCTATTTGGCTTTAGCAATGATGAAAGCAAATACTTTTCTTTGCACTTCTAATTGGTGCTGCTGACTTCTGCTATTGTCAGCCCTGCAGCCAGGGCCGGATTTCTGGGCAGGCCTCCAAGGCCGGTTCCTAGCGTGGGGAATTCTTGGGGCGACTGGGGAGCCACTTATCCACCTGTCACCTCTCCTTCTTGCAGCCGCCCGCATTGCTTTGCACATTGTTGTGTGTGTGCGCAGCAGGCAGCTAATGCAGAACGCCAGGGAAGTTAACTTAGCAGCGGATCAGCTGAGCAGAGCAGGCAGCGGCAGCATAGGAACAAGTGCTGCACCGAAGTCTCACCACGCCGCTGGGGCAGACATAGGACACATATGTCAGAAAATCAGGGCGCAGGCAGAGAAGGAGACAGACCTCTTTGCACAGCAGAACTCATCAGGAAGGACACAGAAGCTTTTTGTATACACTCCCTATACACGCACCTTGCTGCGAATACTGTGCAGGGGCACCGTGGACCACTATACACATTTGGGGGTTAGGGTCGGCAGCCTGATCTTGGGCCCTGGGGACACCCCAATACTATAAGGAGGGGAATGCTGGGAGCTGTGGTGCCTCTATGGAGAGGTGGAGCATGCTGTCAACTGAAAACTGAAGAAAGGCAAGTTCCGGGCACCAGATGCGTTGCAAATAACACCACTTTAATTCATCCCACCAAACAAATACATAGCATGGCTGGTCTGACAGCTGTTTCACAAAAAACTTGCTTCCTTTGCGAAACAGCTGTCAGACCAGCCGTGCTATGTATTTGTTTGGTGGGATGAAATAAAGTGGTGTTATTTGCAACACATCTGGTGCCTGGAACTTGCCTTTCTTCAGTTTTGAGTGGAATCTTCTAACCGGGGGCACAGTTAGTTGTTCACCAGGATGCCACCATAGGCTGCCAGGTGCATCTAGTGCCAATTTTGTTTCTCTTTAAAAGCTGCCTGCTGGGAACTGTTGTGCTTCTATGGAGGGGCAAACTGGAAGCTGTGGCGCTTCTGTAGGTGGGGGGTGCACATGCTGGGGGCTGTTTGCCCCTATGGAAATGGGGCCTGACTAGCCTTTCAATTGTTACCATCACCTACCCTGGCTGATTATTTACCCTGAACACGACTTCAGTTCTGACCGCCCTTCGCTATCTTCTCTATCCTTTCTTACCTCACCCCAGCCTGACTGATCTGTCCTCACCATGACCACATCTTCAGTTTTAACTGCCCTTCACTTACCTTACACCAACCCTTCTGTCCCTAATGCCTGGTATGCACGATGAGATTTTCTGGCAGATGTACTGTGAAATCGATTATTTCCAACATGTCCAATCTAATTTCCGATCGATTTTCAATAGAAGTAAACAAATAATCGATCAGAAATCATATTGGAAATTTGCCAGAAAATCTCATTGTGTCTGCCAGGCGTTAGTTCGGTCCCTCTGCATACATACATCTCCTCTAGTTGACCTTCCTCAGTTATAACTGCCTTCTTCCATACACATGCACACACACATACACAGTTGCAGTGCTGGGACCTTTATGGTCCAATAGGTTTCTTCAGTGTGCAAGCAGGACAGTGGCCAAGCGTATCTGTACTGGGCATGTGCAAATAAGGTTTGCATATGCTCAGTAAAATGAAATGCTTGTGCATGGAGGAAAAAAAGCAGTACACAAGTGCCTTAGTTCTACTGATATATGTAGGTAGAAAAAACCAAAGTCTTGTAAAAGTAATACCTTTTAATGGCTAACTGATAAAGTTAAATAATGCAAGCTTTCTGGGATCTAGTCCCCTTCTTCAGGCATATTTCTAGATGTTAGCTGTAGTAAAACACTGATGCAGGGAAGCTGCATGAAGATGGCAGTTGTACTGGTTGCTGTTTAGCAGTTAGATGTCATGTGATCAGCAGGCTGGAGCCAGTGAGCTTATGCAAGCAAACATGAAATCTAGCAGGTTTCTGAAGATAGTGAAGCCAAGTCAATCATGTTACATAAGGAGTCATGAATCCCATTCCACAATTTAAACCTTCTGTTAATGTCTTGAACATTTTCATAAATTTGTACTCAGAAATCTTTCTTGCTTGTTCATTTTTGAAGTTACCTTTAAGAATAAATACTTTTAGATCTTGCATGCTGTGTCCTGGTTCGCAGAAGTGTTGGCCCACTGGTGTGTCCATTTTACCCTCATTAATTTTAAAGCGGTGATGGTTCATTCTTGTGCGCAGTTTTTGTCCTGTTTCTCCTATATAGATTCCTCTTGAGGGGCATTTAATGCAGCGTATCATGTATACAACATTGGATGATTCACAGGAAAATTGGTCTGATATTTGATGATATTTCTGTGAGTTTGGTATTTGTATTTGGCTTGTGCACAAGATATAAGGGCAGGTCTCACACCTTGCGTTATTACAGGGTAATATGCCTGGAGTTTCTGGTGTAGATAATGCACTTCTGATAATCATTTGTCTCACATTGGGAGGTTGTCTGAAAGCAAGCATTGGTAAATCAGGAAAAACTTCTTTCAGGCGTTTGTCTTTATGAAGTATCGGTTGCAGGGCTTTCGATATCTTCCTCAGTGTCTTTAATCTTGGGTTGTAGGTGACCACTATTGGGACTCTGTTGTTTTCAGTCTTTGGGGTGTATTTCAATAGTTCCTCTCTAGATTTTAAAGTTGCTCTGTGTATTTGATCATCAACGATTCGTGGATGATATCCCTGATCTATGAATATATTACGTAGTGACATAAGTTGTCTGTCTCTGTCCTCTGAAACAGAACATATTCGGTTATACCTCAGAGCCTGGCTGTAAACAATAGATTTTTTGGTGTGTTCCGGGTGGAAACTATTCCACTTGAGGTAAATATGCCGGTCAGTTGGTTTACGGTAGATGGATGTTTCTAAAAATCTATCTTGTATATAAATTGTAGTATCCAGGAAACTGACATGGGAGGATGAAAAGTTGAGCGTTAACTTGATGTTCTTGTGGTATTCTGAGAAGTTTTTGTGGAATGTGATTAATTCTTCCTGTGATGCTGTCCAAATTAATAGGATATCGTCTATAAATCTGAAGTAAGCCCATGGTTTAATTTCACACGTTGAAAGGAAGTTTTCCTCCAATCTGGCCATAAATAAATTTGCATACTGGGGTGACATTCTACTTCCCATAGCACTGCCCATTGTCTGTAGATATACATCATTCCCAAATGAAAAATAGTTATGAGTTAGTATATATTTGATAAGTTGTAGTGTGGGCTCTGTTGGTAGATCATTCAACTGAAGGAAATGTTGGCAAGCTGCAATACCGTCCTCGTGTGGAATGTTGGTATAAAGGGATTCAACATCCATTGTAGCCAGGATAGCACCCTCTGGGATTGGACCCATGGCAGTCAATTTGTTAAGAAGGTCAGTGGTGTCCTGGATGTAGCTGGCTGTATTCCTTACCATGGGTTTAAGGATGTTTTCTACCCAGCCAGATATCTTTTCTGTTAGTGTCCCCATGCAAGATCTAAAAGTATTTATTCTTAAAGGTAACTTCAAAAATGAACAAGCAAGAAAGATTTCTGAGTACAAATTTATGAAAATGTTCAAGACATTAACAGAAGGTTTAAATTGTGGAATGGGATTCATGACTCCTTATGTAACATGATTGACTTGGCTTCACTATCTTCAGAAACCTGCTAGATTTCATGTTTGCTTGCATAAGCTCACTGGCTCCAGCCTGCTGATCACATGACATCTAACTGCTAAACAGCAACCAGTACAACTGCCATCTTCATGCAGCTTCCCTGCATCAGTGTTTTACTACAGCTAACATCTAGAAATATGCCTGAAGAAGGGGACTAGATCCCAGAAAGCTTGCATTATTTAACTTTATCAGTTAGCCATTAAAAGGTATTACTTTTACAAGACTTTGGTTTTTTCTACCTACATATATTGTTTGGCTAACACGGTACAGAAACATTTTTACTACTTAGTTCTACTGAGAATGCGCCAACTTTACTTGTACATGCCCAGTATGGACACACTCACCTACAGCCAAGCTCGAACACTGCAGAAACCCATTTGACCAGAGAGGGACCCAGTGCTGAAATGGTGAGATGTAATATGATTTCTACAGTAGCTTCAGTTAAAGGTTTGTGTTTGCAGGGGGGAAAAAGTTTTTGTGTGTGGTTGGTAAGGATGCTGTTGGGGGGGAGGGGGGGGGCGGATGATGACAGCGGGCCTTGGGCGCCAAAAAGTAGAAATCCGGCCCTGCCTGCAGCCACAGCTATTTGTCATGCCTTTTTATATGTCACACATTTATTCATGTGAACCAGGCTTGTCAACAAAATGGTCAAGAATGAATACTGACAAAGCCAAGCCCCTTATGGTTTATACCACACCTGTGGTTTATTAATTTTATAGAGCTATAAAGTCCATCTCGCAGGCTTTTTTGTTCAAGATGCAAGTAAAATGAAAGGGGGAATATATCATACCTGTCTAACTATCTATCTATCTCTCTCTCATATATATATATATATATATATATATATATATATATATATATATATATATATATATATAGTGGGTTGCAAAAGTATTCGGCCCCCTTGAAGTTTTCCACATTTTGTCACATTACTGCCACAAATATGCATCAATTTTATTGGAATTCCATGTGAAAGACCAATACAAAGTGGTGTACATGTGAGAACATTTTTTAAAAATAAATAACTGCAAAGTGGAGTGTGCATAATTATTCAGCCCCCTGAGTCAATACTTTGTAGAACCACCTTTTGCTGCAATTACAGCTGCCAGTCTTTTTAGAGTATGTCTCTACCAGCTTTGCACATCTAGAGACTGAAATCCTTGCCCATTCTTCTTTGCTAAACAGCTCCAGTTCAGTCAGATTAGATGGACAGCGTTATGAACAGCAGTTTTCAGATCTTGCCACAGATTCTCGATTGGATTTAGATCTGGACTTTGACTGGGCCATTCTAACACATAGATATGTTTTGTTTTAACCACTTGAGGACCCACCCTTTACCCCCCCTTAAGGACCAGCGCTGTTATTTGTGATCTGTGCTGGGTGGGCTCTACAGCCCCCAGCACAGATCAGGGTGCATCCAGAGCGATCAGATCGCCCCCCTTTTTCCCCCACTATGGGGATGATGTGCTGGGGGGGTCTGATCGCTCCTGCCTGCCGGTGTTGCGGGGGGGGGGCACCTCAAAGCCCCCCTCCGCGGCGAAATCCCCCCCCCTCCCTCTCCTACCTGGCCCCCCTGGTGTTCCGGGCTGCACAGGACGCTATCCGTCCTGTGCAGCCAGTGACAGGACGTCCCCTGTCACATGGCGGCGATCCCCGGCCGCTGATTGGCCGGGGATCGCCGATCTGCCTTACGGCGCTGCTGCGCAGCAGCGCCGTACAATGTAAACAAAGCGGATTATTTCCGCTTGTGTTTACATTTAGCCTGCGAGCCACCATCGGCGGCCCGCAGGCTATTCACGGAGCCCCCCGCCGTGAATTGACAGGAAGCTGCTTCCTGATTAATCAGCCTGCAGCTGGCGACACAATACTGCGTCGCTGGTCCTGCAGCTGCCACTTTGCCGACGCGCGGTATGAGTGCGCGGTCGGCAAGTGGTTAAACCATTCCATTGTTGCCCTGGCTTTATGTTTAGGGTCATTGTCCTGCTGGAAGGTGAACCTCTGCCCCAGTCTCAAGTCTTTTGCAGTCTCCAAGAGGTTTTCTTCCAAGTTTGCCCTGTATTTGGCTCCATCCATCTTCCCATCAACTCTGACCAGCTTCCCTGTCCCTACTGAAGAGATGCACCCCCCGAGCATGATGCTGCAACCACCATATTTGACAGTGGGGATGGTGTGTTCAGAGTGATGTGCAGTGTTAGTTTTCTGCCACACATAGCGTTTTGCATTTTGGCCAAAAAGTTCCATTTTGGTCTCATCTGACCAGAGCACCTTCTTCCACATGGTTGCTGTGTCCCCCACATGGCTTGTGGCAAACTGCAAACGGGACTTATTATGCTTTCTGTTAACCATGCCTTTCTTTTTGCCACTCTGTTTTCATTTCCTACTACAGTCATAGCCGGGGAGTCAGGCTTTTTCACCACACAAATGTGTACATTAATATGGTGTTCCCATCCAGTCAATTACTGACTGGAAAGTTGATTTAGTTGATTGGAAGGTTAGCCATGGCTCCACCCCTTTGCAGGAGGCATAAGCCCAGCTTTAATCACTATTGTACTGAAGGCCAACATCTAAAAAAAATACATAAAAAAAAAATAAATAAAAAAAAAATAGTTTTCACATCGAATATAAGTGTGTTTTTTTATACTGCTAATTTGGAGAAAACAAATAGGTTATGGATATCATAGCAGAAATGTTTCAAGTTGTCATCTAGAAGCATATGTACAGTTAAATCTAGACTACTAGAATTTTTTTTTCCTTACAGTATGTACCATAAATACTATGAAAATAAGGAAAAACCTACCAAAACTGAATTATCAGAGAAACACAGGGGACCAGTAACAAGGGCTTTAATAATCCATTCTGCCATACGCTTTAATAATAGCAGCTCTCTGTAGTTTCCTCTGTTGAGATGTTCTATAGCATCCTGCAAGGTATATCTCATTAGCTGAACTTCTCTGCTGTGTTCTGTTTTCCTATATAAAGTCATCCATAATATAAAGGAGGCATAGAACCACAGCTGATATTTTAAAACCTTTCATGCATGTTTCGATTAATCCTTTTTTTCCATTGAAAAATTATTTATTTGGAAAACACAATCAGTATAATTGCCATTTTACTAGGTGACATATATATATATATATATATATATATATATATATATATATATATATATATATATATATATATATATATATATATATATATATATATATAAACAAACAATATAGCATATATTTAACCACTTCAGGATTCTGCGTACGCCCCTGAATCCTGAAGTGGTTTCCATGGAAACGGCCGCTCGTATGAGCAGCCGTTCCATGTCAGTTCACGGAGGGTGTCTCCGCGAACACCCTGCGAGCCTCCGATCGCGGCTCGCAGGGTAAATGTAAACACGCGGGGAAGATCTTCCCCGCTATTTACATACATACGGCGCTGCGGAGAACGGCGATCCCCAGCCCCTGATTGGCCGGGGATCTCTGACATCTGATAGGCTGAAGCCTATCTGAGGCGGCGCAGGACGGATTTCCGTCCTGCGCAGCCCATAACAAAGAGGGGAGGGAAGGAGGCAGAGGGAGGAATAGTGCTGCGGAGGGGGGCTTTGAGGAGCCCCCCCCTTGCTAGGCACAGCAGCGCGGTGGCAATCAGACCCCCCCCCCCAGCAGGACATCCCCCTAGTGGGGAAAAAAGGGGGGAAGTCTGATCAGCCTGCCTGCTATCTGATCTGTGCTGCGGGCTGAAGAGCCCCCGCAGCACAGATCATCCAAACCACCCGAAACCCGTAAGTGGTTAATTATTATTTTTTTTGTTATGAAAATTCACTTCCCTTCTCTGTCTGCAGCTAACTTTGACTTTCTACACTTGCCAAATGATTCCTGATGTGATTCTCTGCAAACAGGAGCAGCACAATTTTTCATAAAGGCACAACACGCAAAGGGGTTGCTTCACAATAACAAATAGTGTGCCTTATCAGAGTTAACACACATTATCAAAGTTAACATGCCTTATCAGAGTTAACACACATTATCAGAGTAGCATAGTGAAAGCTATGAACTTATGCTTGATAATTGGCAATGACAAGAGCTCCACTTGTCCTGCCCTGAGCCCCTGCGGGTCCAATCACTTTAAAGGACATTATCCCCGCACTTTCATTGGCCCAATAGGCTGCCTGTCACTTGACAGGAAACTTGGCAGGCAGCCTATTGGGCCAATCAAATTGCGGGGATTATGTCCTTTAAAGTGATTGGACCCTTAGGAGCTCAGAGCAGGACGAGTGGAGCTCTTGTCATTGACTGGATAGGAAGCCAGTGGAGGGATTCACGGAGGGAAGCCACCATGGTGGAGCGATGGGAGGAGTGGATAATTCTGGCTTCCGCATTAATGATGGACTGCAGTGGGGCTATTCGGGTCATAGGAAGACCAGACAGAAGGGCATTGCAGTTGTTAAGGCGGGAAATTATGAAAGCATGGATGAGGAGTTTGGTGGTGGCAGAGGTCAGGAAAGGGCGGGTCTTGCAGATGTTACGAAGGTGGAAGTTGCAGGACTTTGTGACGTTTTGGATGTGGGGAGTGAAGGAGAGTGCAGAGTCCAGGATGACACCCAGACAGCAGGCTTGAGAGGTAGGGCGAATGGTAGTGTGGTTAACAGTGACATGCACATCTGGGAGGTTCAGGGATGGCCAGAGTGGGAAGATCATAAATTCCGTTTTGTTTAGATTTCGTTTCACAAACCTAGCGGACATCCAGGAGGAGATGGCTGATAGGCAGGAGGAGACCTTGTCCATGGTAGTGGGGGATGTGTCAGGGGTGTGGAGGTAGATCTGGGTGTCATCAGCATACAGATGATAGTTAAAACCCATGGAGGAGATAACCTTGCCAATGGAGGATGTGTATATGGAGAACAGTAGGGGGCCAAGGACCGAGCCTTGGGGGACTCCTACCGAGAGGTCTTTGGGGGTGGATGAGGACTCATTGAAGGAGGTTGTGAAGGAGCGGTTGGAGAGGTAGGATGAAAGCCAGGTCAGGGCAAGGTCGTGAATGCCCATGGACTGGAGAGACTGGAGGAGTAAAGAATGATCTACTGTGTCAAAAGGCATACGTTTGTAGCTCTCGCTATGCTACTCTGATAAGGCATGTTAACTCTGATAAGGCACGCTATTTGTTATAGTGAATTAACCCCAAAGTGTTGTTTTAGCAAACACAAAGGTATTGCAGTGCTACCACACCCATCTTCTCAGGTGCTCCAAATAGTGGTGGAAATAGTGGCCGTGGTTCAGTATTTTGCTGTATCAAAGCTGGACTCTAAATAACAGCAGAGTTTTGTCAGTGACAGCAGGGGTTTCACTACTATGTAGACAAACCCTTGATATCAGCAGAGAGGTTAGTTACTGTGCAAGGAGTTTGGCAGATGAAGTGTGGGTGTAAATATCTGGGTGCCTGGGGTTTGCCTATTATGTAGCAGAGCCCCACATTGGTTTTCACCTCTTAACATCACAGGCTATTTTACACTTCCCACCAAGAGCCAAATACACTATTGCTCAAAATTCAATCCCCTATAGTTAAAAAAAAAAAACAACGCTATTGTAGATATAATCCACATTTAATATTTGCCCATTTGTCCTTGTTATCACAACATTCTTTGTTTTCTCACTTTACACTATTAATAATTACAATCCCTTATTTTCAAAAGTAACAGTAATATACCCTCTTGACATACAGATCAAAAAAGCTGAGGCCCCAAGGTAACTATTTATGGGTTTTTTTAAATGCTGTAGTGGCTAATAACTATAGGGGATTTTTTGTACTATACTTGTATTTTAATTTTACTTTTTGTCCACTAGATGGTACTACACCCTTTATCCTGTGTTCTCAGGAAGTGTGTGAATTTTTTTTATGTTTACATTCTACACTCATTTTAATGAATGAATATGGCTTCTAAGGAAGCCATGATTATTTATACGCAGGCACTTTGGCTCAGGGAACACATGTTCCAGTTCACCAGTCACTGCAGAGTAAGTTCCACCAGGACACATCTGTATGTCCTGTTTGCCAGATTGCACCACAAACTGGTCACGTATATATGTCCAGTTTGTGGTAAGTTGTAACAGGTTAACATTGTGTTAGGCATAGGACAGTTTAGTGTTAGGAGTAGGTGGGGGATTGTAGTGTTAGGCATAGTTGGTGGAGGCCTAGTGTGAGAGGTGTGAAGGGTTATGGAAGGCATTCGTAGAATGTTGATAACATTACCAATATTCTACTATTGGTATAACCTGGCACTCACATTTCCCCACACCTTTTTTTTTGCATGCATGCATACAACCTGCCTCCTAAAAGGTATTTAAGTTACTTGAGTTAAAGAGAAATTCTGACCAAGAATTGAACTTTTCCCAATCAGTACCTGATAGCCCCTTTTACATGAGAAATCTATTCCTTTTCACAAACAGACCATCAGGGGGCGATGTATGACTGATATTGTGGTGAAACTTCTCCCACAAGAAACTCTGAGGACCGTGGTACTCCTGGCAGTTTCCTGTCTGTGAAAATTGTTGCATTGTGGGAAATAGCTGTTTACAGCTGTTTCCAACTGCCAAAAAAGCATGCAGCACCTACATCACCTGCCAACAGTAAAAATGTCACTATGTAATAAATGTCAGAATGTAAATCAGGGATTTAAAAGATTTTACAATGGGCAAACACTGACTAAATCATTTATACATAATTATTGTAAAAATGAAGCACCTTTTAATTACATTATTTTCACTGGAGTTCCTCTTTAAGTTAGGTAACAAGAGATAAATCATGAGTTAAGCAATTTAAGAAGAGATACAGTGTAAGTTAATAAGTAAGGCCCTGCTAACAGTGGTCAGCTGTGTTGCAGAATAAGTCTGCATGTCAATTAACTGCCTATACAATTCTATGGGCCTGTTCACAGTAACCATAGGCAAAAACGGGGGGGGGGGGGGGGGTTATAGCTGCCCAGAATCCCCCCTCAGATCAGTGCCAGTGCAGTGTCTGGGGACAAGCACAAGTTGAGACACCAGAATATCTGCAGGCATCATGCTGCTCACAGCACTGCCCCCTTTCTTTCCCTGCTACAGTTGACTTCTGATGTAGCAGCAGCATGTGTACAGAGCATGGAGCAGCTCTGGGGAACTTAACATACACATAGGAAATGCAGGTGGGGGGGATTACAGCTGCCCAGAATCCCCCCTCAGACCAGGGCTGGTGCAGTGTCTGTAGACAGGCACAAGTTGAGACACCAGAATATCTGCAGTCATCCTGCTGCTCACAGCACTGCCCCCTTTCTTTCCCTGCTACAGCTCTGGGTAACTTAACAGTCAGGTGCCCCTGCTGGGTGAATGCTTCACTTTCCCCTTCATCATTACCAATGTCGGCTGTCCTCATTATTATCTGTATCCAAACTGTCCCTGATCTATCCCGTTGTCGATTGAGAGCAGATCGAACATTTAGGAAATAATTGTCAGATCCTGTGAGTCGGACGGGAAATTGCATTATATGTACCCAGCATGATGTATTATTATACTGTATTGTGCATGGCAAATCCTAGGTTTGCCCCGGTAACAGATCATGTTATTCTAACTCGCTGAATGCAAGCTTTGTATTAAAGTCTATGGCCAGTCTCCATTGCAGTTCAGTCATTGTAATGCATGCGATATGTAACTGACCACTGTCAACCAAGTCTAAGGTGAGAATTCAACAGAAAAGCTTTGTGAATCGGCTCCATTATATCTTACAATAGCGCAACATTTTAAAAATCATCCGAAATAGCACTAGGTAGGGGCGTTGATTATATTTTGATTATATGAAACCTCACATATCGCTCTTAGGCAGATTGTTTATATTCAAAGAAAAATGCAAAAAAGGTAATGTGCGCCAAAGTTATTCTTTGTATCACTTTTACACTAATTACCATGCCTAACATTTTTTTTAGAAATTAGAAGCATTTGAAATCAAAGAAAATAATTCTATATTTGAAATTCTTAACTCTGCCCCCTTACTTAGTGCAGTTAATTCAATAAAATTTTCATTTATATATGGATGTCAGATCATATAACATATTTGTTATGTATAATTAAAGTAGATAAATAATCTGTTTTGTTTTAAATTACATTTACATTTCTAAATTTCATACCGTTATCAGAACAAATTGAAACAGATCTGAAAAAAAAAAGGATTACTCTTACCATTCTGAAAATGAATATCATGCCCTAATTATTGTATACTTTTCAAAAAACTGCACCAGCCATGCACAAAACATTTTGGTGTTCGGTAACAAACATCTCTAAACCTTGCTCTCTTTAAAACTAATTACCTACTGCTCAACGCCTAGTGGCATGATTGCGGTGGCAGTCCCAGGACCTCTCCACGCCGATTGGCGTGAACGGCTGCCAATGGGGCTAGCAGGAGATCGCGTGCGCCGATGTGCGTGCATCTCCGCTTGGAAGGCTCCGCTCTGCATTCATTCTCCCAGGGGCGATCGCAGCTCGGAAACTGTTAGACGGCAAAACCGTCATCTAATATACCTGTACAGCGCTGTACTGAGGGCAGCCGTGTGTCACAGCTGTTCCCCTGGGTGGCAAGAGAGCAATCAGCTCTCCTATGACAGCCGATCGCTGTCATAGGCTGGCTAGGGGAGGGAGGGATTTGTAAATGAAAAAAATAAGACATTTATTAGAAAGATAAACAGAAAAATATTTATAAAATAAATAAATAAACATTGGGGGAGTGATCAGATCCCACCAACAGAGAGCTCTGTTGGTGGGGAGAAAAGAGGGAGAATCACTTATGTGTTGAGTTGTGTGGCCCTGCAGCTAGGCCTTAAAGGGAAGGTTCAGGGAGGGGATTAAAAAAATAAAAATAAATTTCCACTTACCTGGGGCTTCCTCCAGCCCGTGGCAGGCAGGAGGTGCCCTCGCCGCCGCTCCGCAGGCTCCCGGTGGTCTCCGGTGCCCGACCCGACCTGGCCAGGCCGGCTGCCAGGTCGGGCTCTTCTGCGCTCCATTTCCTGGCACTTCTGCGTCCCACGCCGGCGCGCTGACGTCATCGGACGTCCCCCGGGCAGTACTGCGCAGGCGCAGTAGTTCTGCGCATGCGCAGTACAGCCCGGCGGACGTCCGATGACGTCCTTTAAAGCTTCAGTGGCCTATTTACAGAAAATGGCCTGGTCTTTAGGGGAGTTTAACCTAAGCATTGTGGTGATCACACGGACGGTGATCCTGGTGCCACATCACCACACCATGGAAATCCGTATTCATATAACCCTGCACCACGATGCATTGACAAGGTCATATGCATAACCCAGCCCCCACTCAATGACATACTTCCTTCTGGGCAGGAAGTATGTTACTGGGATTCCCGTCGGGTCATGCATGTGTGCCACTTTGCACCACACTCCCGTCATTCACACTTGGCCTTTGACTTACAATGCTGCATAATCTGTACGGTAGGTACAGATCATGAAGCAACACGCTATATATTTTGCATTGGGAATGGGCCAATTTGGATACTTCCAGCACACCACATCACATTTCGTGAAATGTGCAAGTCTCCACAGACTTGCATGGTCCTTGCAGTGTGGATGTGGTTGGGAAGCGTAACACTGGGTGGATCAGTGTGCTAGTGTAAAAGGGGCCAAAATGTTATCCAAAATAAGATCAGACAGAGATCTAGCTCTTCCCTACATCTAAATGAATGGCTCTGCAGTCATCATTTTCCCATGTTTACTTTGGATATGCCAAATGCTTTCTATTATATGGGAAAATATGGGACATTTATACTATTTCAAGTGTCCTGGAACAGTAAAATTGATTGCCTCTAACATTAAGAAATCACAATTGCTTTAAGCACATCACTACATACCTTTTACATTTGGATACTGCTTGAGATTACTGATAATGTCCTTACATTTTAGTAAATACTCTGATGGTCCTCCATCCTATCATGTCAGAAATCCCTGGATGGTGCTCATGTCACGTCCATCACATACGGTAATTGCATACATCGACATTCGGGTCATGCAGCTCCACGATACAGCCTCACCTGAAACTGGGTGTCATGTGACCAGATACATATGAGAGCGCAGAGCGCTACCAGCCGCAGGAGCGAGACAGGAGTATGTGCCGGACCAGCGCATGCGCAATGAAGCGCAACTTGGCCAGGTTTACGGGCTGAATTGCAGGACACCAGGGCCATCGGGGGAGACGGCGAGGGACAAATGGCCTTAAAGATGACCTCCAGAGTCAAAACAAAAATCCTGCAGCCTGCAATTAAAAGTAAGTTATATTTACCTGAGAAGTCTTGTCCCATGATGCCGTCCTGTAGTCCCTGCATCACCTGACTTCTTGCGCCTGGCCTCGCCTCCTCTCTCTCTGCAGAAAAAAAAACGCCAAGCTATTTTCTGTACTGTAGTAAATAGCTTGCCGTTTTTCTCTGCAGAGAGAGAGGAGGCAGGGCCAAGCGCTGGAAATCAGGTGATGATGGGACTTTGGGATGGAATCGTAGGACAAGACTTTTTGGGTAAATATAACTTACTTGCAGTCTGCCGGATTTTCGTTTTGACTCTGGAGGTCCTCTTTAAGGAGGCTTAAAGAGAATCTGTACTCTAAAATTCTTACAATAAAAAGCATACCATTCTACTCATTATGTTCTCCTGGGCCCCTTTTTGCTGTTTCTGACACTCCTTGCTGCAATCCTAGCTTGTAATTGCCAGTTTTAGGCAGTGTTTACGAACAAAAAACATAGCTGTTAACCAGCATGTGATAGGCTGAGAGAAGCTCAGTCTGTGACTCATACAGAGCCTGGAGGGGGCATGGAGAGGCTGTGTATAACTTTTACCTATCACAGCAGAGCAGCACATTCCTGCTTGAGCCGACAAAGCTGACAAAGGAAAGAAGATTAGATTATATAACAGATATAATACAGCCACTGTGCAACTAGGAAAGGCTGCAGTAAGACAGACCACATTAGAATAGGTATAGGAACTTATAGGATAGAAGAAATAAGGCTGAACATTTTGTTACAGAGTCTCTTTAAGGAAGCTCCATGTAAGTATGGTACCTGAGACACTTCTTGTCTTAGGTACACTTTCAATCAAATTTCAGATCTCATCTACAGTATATCTGTGCACTGTGTTTCAGTATGAACAGCCCAGTAACATCCTCTTTTGCATGCGTAATCCACTTGCACAAAACAAGTTTTTTTGTTTTTGCACCCCCACCTACTGTAACTGAGAGAATTGCAGTAACATGAACACTCAAGATCCTAACAGTTTATGTTATAATAATTGCGGGGAGGCTGTAGAAATTTGTGCTCATGATTAAAGCAGTTTGAAATAACATGTAGCACTAACCCTAGCAAAATTGTAGAGCTGAAATGGATTGCTTATTTTTCAAGTTGGAAGTTGGAATTTCCCTTTAAATCCATATCATTTACCATTTCGACTCATGCATGCAAGGTTCCCTCGATCTCTCCAATCTCCCCTCTCCCACTCTGTTGTCACATTTCAATTTCTTACACTGCTCATTTAAGTGTGCCTACTTGTCTCTGCATGCTGTTTTTTTGAATTCTTCATTCGGCTGTGTAATTTCCTCCATAGTCTTCAGCTTCCTTTCTTTTCTCAGCAACTTTTTAAAGCGTTTGACAGACAGCCACTCTGCCATCATAGTTTGCTTTTCTTTTTGTAATATATTGGTATTTGTCAATTTCTGCACAATGCCTCAAACGTATAGTGAGGAATTCTCTGTACTCTCTCTGTCTCTGTAATCTCTAAAATCTGTTCTTCACTTCCATTGAGTAATCATATGGTGCACCTTAAAGGTCACATCAAATTGGCCTGATAGCTTTTGCTGACGTATTTTATTATAGGCTTTGCATTGAGATTCTAATAATATGAGCCACTGTCAACTCCAGGTCTTGCCTTTGCAAAAATCTACAGAATATTTCCATCTTTGATTGCAAAATGTATAGAGTGTGTTAATCTGCCTGTGGTCCTATCAGGTGATGTACATGAGAAAAGTATCAAGCAATCACCTTTCAATTATCTTGCCAGAATTCTGTTTAAAACAAACCTGAAGCAAAAATAAACTTATGAGATAATTATATGTGTAGTACAGGTAAGAAATGGAACATTAGTATGTAGTATGTAGATAGAGATGCAAAAGCACCGGCACTACCATGTGGGGATCCCAGTATGGACTATTTTGCCATGTGTGAGGACTCACTGGTTTGTAGCGTGCTTCAGGACTCATAGTGCTAGACTGATACAAGGTGGAAAAAAGAGGAGAGTCCGGGACTGATGTTCAGGCTTTCATCACATAAAACATGTGCGGCATAAGTCACACTTGTACCTGGCGGTACCTTCACACGGATGGTGGTGGGTGTAGGGCACTAACCTTGCCTGCTGGCCATTTCGCTCCGCTGGAGCGTCTTCCAAGGCAATGAACCACGGGTTAAATCCTCTCCAAACGTTAATTGCAGATGAGCCAGTGTGTTTTTTTTTAAAACTGCAACTGTGACAGAAGGATGCATTATTATTAAAATAAAAAAAGGAATATAACTAAAAATAAAATGCACTCTTTTCTTTGCTGCTAATGTTCTATTCATTATCCATACTACACAAAGTAGATTTAAATATAAATTAAAACCGTGGAATATCTTAAAAAGTCATTTTTTAGGAGAAGGAGGATAGATACAATTGTTTGTTTCATTCGTTTATTCTCACCTTGGGTGTCCTTTAAGAACAATAACAGGCTAAGGAATTTACTGTCTGATTCGATATATAAATAACATCCACTACCATGCATTTATTTGATTTCCCAGATATGACTTCAATCACTTCGATTACAGTATTTATTTAAATTTACTTTAGTTCTGAATCCTGATTTCTGTAAATGATTTGTTAATACTAGCACGCACATTGATTGAAGATAAAATAAATAAAATAGCATATTTTACTTTCCCCCACCAAAAAAAATAATCTATTAGAGGTGCAGGTGTAAAATTTGGTCCAAGAATTTTGTATGTCCATTTCATTTGCTAGCTTCTTTCAGAAGTTCACTGAATTCAAAGTAGTGCTATTCCTGTACCGTGCTGCTTTGTGAAGTGTAACAGGAACAGGTCATGAATGCCATGTCTCTGAACTGACAGATGGATTTCCATTTGTGCTGTTACTTTTTTTATAAACATCTTCTCAGAAAGCAGAGTGGTTGAAAACAATACTAAGCTATACACTCAGCTGACAGTTTTCAAAACAGTTCACACAATACTTCTTTGGTAGCTTTGTAATACGTGTTTACACAGAAAACAACCTTAATGAGCTTTGACTGATCTGAAATGACTACATAAGGTATAATGAGGAGCCTAGAAAAGGGTCTACAAGGGGTTTAAATTAATAATAATGCTAACATTTGTATAACGCTTTTTCTTCTGTCAGACTCAAAGTGCTTGAGAGCTACAGCCGCTAAGGGCACGCTCAATAGGATACCCTGCAGTGTTAGTGAGTGTTGCCTAAGGACTCCTTACTGGATAGGTGCTGGCTTAAGTCCAGCGGTGCCCGGATAATTTCCGTGATCATGGAATTGCCGTGATTTGTTAGCATTTTTCCACTATTCGACTGCCGAATCCGAATTCGTGATCGATTATGGATCACGGAAACCGGCCACGGAAATTCCGGGATTGCAAGTATTCGGAATTCAGTTACGGCCGTGATCGCGGTGGAAATCCGAGATTAGTTTTGTTCTCATTAGCAAAATGTGTATAGTACTTAGGAGTACCATATAAGGTATTTCAGAGGAAAGAAGATTAGTTCAGTTTGTGTTTCTTTATTTTCTTTTTAATTGTTTTGCTTTTTGGTGTTTTTGTGTGAAAAAATTCTGTTTTGTAGTAAAAAAAAATAAATGCTGATTTATAGTAAATTTCTTTGGTAAATGGTAATATTGTGTTTTCAAATTAGTTTTATTGAATATTAGTTGTATTGAGGGATTTACATTTCATCTTTACTGAGTTCCTAACAATCCCTGTCTTCTGGCTTTTATATACAAATGATAATGAGGAACCAATCTGAGTTATTCACTATACTGGTACTCAGGGCCAGCGTAAGGGGCTCGGGGGCCCTGGGCCCCTGCTAACGAGCTGCAGCAGCAATTACTCACCTCTTCCGGCGGACGGCACAGTCCGTTCACTCTTGCCATGTTTTCCTCCACCTCCTCTATGATCCGGCGTGCGTTATTTTTAAGAGGAGGTGGAGGACAACATGGCAAGAGTGCCCGGACTGTGCTGCCCACTGGAAGAGGTTAGTAATTGCTGCTGCTTGTTAGAAGGGCCCCGGGGAGCAGAGCGAGCGGGGGAGCAGGCAGTATTCAGCAGGGCCTCTGTAGAGGTCGGGAGCCCCGGGGCAAATGCCCCGTTTGCCTCTATGGGAGTGCAGGCCCTGCTGGTACTTGCCATGGTTCTATAGTTTTTGTAGAGCACACTCAGAAGTGTTAAAGCTGGCCTTCTCCAGCTGTTGCTTGCATTTGCACCCATCTCATCTGCAGTGGCTTAATTTGGTCTGTCTGTTTTGGTATTTTGGCATAAAGCACGTGGTTAATAGAAAGCTCAGCTGTCCCAAGCCAGCAGCGAGCTCAGCCATCAACTCCTTTTCCCGTCACTCTGACTGATATTGCTGGTGTTTGTTAAATGCATCAGATGTGTATTGGGCACCAGCACAACAGGGACAAAGCAAATGTACATATGACAAGAGGGTGCTCATTAGGCCACCATGTAGTGTTAGAGAGTCGGAATAGATACTGGCACCAGCCAAGATTCAAACCCTGCTCTTATATGCCAAAGGTAGTGCCTTTAATCAGTACATTATCCAGCATGCATTTTTACAGGAGGGAGGAGAAGAGAGGGGATATTCATTTGAAATTAAGCAAATAGAAAAACCACAACAAACGGTGTTCCAGATGCTGAAGACAAAACCCCCAAACAATTGAAAGCAATTACAAACTAACAAAAACTTGACACACATGAGACGCAAATTACAATTTAAACAATGAATTACTGACCCAAAGTCTAAAAACAAGGGGCACATAGCTGTACAACCACTATGACGTCTATGCAAAGCATAACACTATTTTGCACCTAAAGGACTTTTTTTTTCTTTTTTCTTACCCCTACAGGGTTTGATGTCATGAGTACAGAGCTGTGAACACAAGCGAGGCCCAGTGCACACCAAAAACCTCTAGCAGATCTGCAAAACGCTAGAGGTTTTTGAAGCAGATTTCAGAGGGATTCTAGGCATGTTTTCTAAACATGCCTAGCGTTTTTTGGAACGTTTTTGTGAAGCAGATTACAAATATTGTTACAGTGAGGCTGTTACTGAACAGCTAATGTAACAAAAATGCCTGGAAAACAGCTCTGATCTAGCGTTTTTCAGAGCAGTTTGAGCTTTTCCTATACTTTACATTCTTATACTTTACATTACATTTACACAGGCAGAAATGCATCTGCAAACCGCAAAAGTGCTGCAGGACCCACACTTGCGGTTTGCTAAAAACCTTAAACCGCTGGTGTGCACTATCCAATTGAAATACATTAGCCAAGTGTTTTCACAGGCGGAAGCGGTTTGTGGAACGCTTCAAAAACCGCTCGGTGTGCACCAGGCCAGGCCTTAGTCACAATATAAAGTCCATCTCAACAGTGAAATTCAGAGCACAGCTCTTTTCCTCTATGTGGCAAAAACTCTTCCTAATTCACTCTGCACAGCACAGTCCATATTCAGCCCCTTCCTGTGCTGATTGGCTTCTGGGTGGAGTTTTGGCATCATGGGAACATAAAACATTCTTAGAGTTATGGTGAAAGTGAAAATCAGGTTTTCACTGGAAAGCAAATTATGTGTATAAAGCTGGATAACTCCTAACAAAGATGTAAAAAAAAATAAATCTCAGGGGTTAATGTTTTTGTATGGATTTTTTGTTTTTTGTTTTTTTTTTACTGCAGAAATGGGTGTTCTATAAAGGAAGTTTGGCAAAATGAGCTTTACAATCCCCAAACTTCTAATGCTGGGTTCACTCAATGCTATTTCCTGTCCCATCATCAGAAATTGGTTGATTATTTCCGTCATGTCTGATCTGCTCCCATTCGATAACTGGATCGATTTTCCGTTATCATGGTAAAATCCATCCCGTTATTGATCGGGAGCAGTTTGGACATGTACACACGATGAAACCAGTAGATACAGAGCTCTGGGCCCCAGTGTAAGTTTTACAATGGGACCCACAAGCGCTATATACATAACAACTCATATGTTTTACCAAAACCTGGAGAACGTCAACCACAGTATCAGTGGTGCAAGAAGAGTATGGGGAACAGTTTAATGATTACTACTATTCAAAGCACCTGTAGAAAAGATCATTATCAGCACAGGACCAATAAAGAGCTAATACTGCAGCTGAAAAAGGTCCCCTCGGGGCCCCTATGGCACAAGGGTCACAACCTCTGCTGCTACACCACAGGATGCAACTTCCTATCAAATTACTCATCGAACAGATGGGAATTTCCTTTGTGTGTACTCAGCATAACGCTCTGTTCAATGAGATAAACAATGGTGCATACCGTATTTCGCGCCGTATAAGACGCTCCGGAATATAAGACGCACCCAGGTTTAGAGGGCAAAAACCAGGGGGAAAAGATATACATACTAAACCTGGTGCGTCCATGTTCCAGGAGCGTCTTGTACATGTTCTAGCCCAAATGGTGTCCTCGTGTATCCCCATGTGTCCTGATGTGTGCTCCTGTGTAACCCATGTCTGCCCCATGTGTGTCCAGTGTGTCTGCCCCATGTGTGTCCAGCGTGTCTGCCCCATGTGTGTCCAGCGTGTCTGCCCCATATGTGTCCAGCGTGTCAGCCCCATGTGTGTCCAGCGTGTCTGCCCCATGTGTGCCCAGCGTGTCTGCCCCATGTGTGCCCAGCGTCTGCCCCATGTGTGCCCAGCGTGTCTGCCCCATGTGTGCCCAGCGTGTCTGCCCCATTTGTGCCCAGCGTGACTGCCCCATGTGTATCCAGCGTGTCTGCCCCATGTGTGTCCAGCGTGTCTGCCCCATGTGTGTCCAATATTCCCCACTCCAATATGCCCCCCCATGTGTCTCCTGGTCCCCCGTGCTGCAGTGCATAGCCGCAACTTATCTAATCAATGCTCCCGCGGCAATGTCAGACCTCCGCGCTACCCCCCCCCCTAGCCTCCTCTCCCTCCCCCTCGTCTTTCCTGGCCCCCCTGTGCAGCAATGTATAGCGGCAGCTTACCTTCCAAGTGCCCGCGGTGGATGCAGACATCGGTCTCCACGCTACTTCTCGCTCTTGTGTCCGGCTTGTACTGATGTCATAAGTACAAGCCGGACACAAGAGCGAGAAGTAGCGTGGAGACCGATGTCTGCATCCACCGCGGGCGCTTGGAAGGTAAGCTGCCGCTATACATTACTGCACAGGGGGGCCAGGAAAGACGAGGGGGAGGGAGAGGAGGCTAGCGGGGGGGGGGGGGGGTAGCGCGGAGGTCTCCCGCTATACATTACTGCACAGGGGGGTCAGGAAAGACGAGGGGGAGGGAGAGGATGCTAGCGGGGGGTAGCGCGGAGGTCTCCCGCTATACATTACTGCACAGGGGGGGTCAGGAAAGATGAGGGGGAGGGAGAAGAGGCTAGCGGGGGGTAGCACCGAGGTCTCCCGCTATACATTACTGCACAGGGGGGGACCAGGAGACGCAAGGGGGAAATGGACAAAAAGGCAGGGAATTCCCAACATGGCGGCGGGTCTGCGCTTCGTATTGGCGGGCATTCGGAAGTTGGGGATTCCCTGCCTTTGCCATATAAGACGCAGGGACTTTTTCTCCCCATTTTTGGGGGAGAAAAAGTGCGTCTTATACGGCGACAAATACGGTATGTTTTTTCCAGAGTAAAATGAGCCATAAATTACTTTTCTTCTCTGCTGTCACTTACAGTAGGTAGTAGAAATCTGAGAGAAGCGACAGGTTTTGGACTAGTCCATCTCTTCATAGGGGATTCTCAGCAAAGCTTTTATTCTTTATACAGTATATTTCCAAAGGGCTGGTGCACACCAAGCATTTTTGGTAGCTTTTTCAAATACCGCTGCTGCCTGTGAAAACGCTTGGCTAATGTATCTCTATGGGATGATGCACACCAGCGGTTTGATGTTTTTAGCAAACTGCAAACGTGGCTCCTGCAGCATTTTTGCAGTTTGCAGATGCATTTCTGCCTCAATGTAAAGTATAGGAAGAGCTCAATCCGCTCTGAAAAATGCTAGATCAGAGCGGTTTTCCAGGCGTTTTTGTTACAGTAGCTGTTCAGCAACAGCCCTACTGTAACAATATATGAAAACTGCTACACAAAAACACTCCAAAAAACGCTAGGCATGTTTAGAAAATCTCTCTAAACATGCCTAGAATGGCTCTGAAATCTGCTTCAAAAACCTCTAGCGTTTTGCAGATCTGCTAGAGAGAGGTTTTTGGTGTGCACTGGCCCTTAAAAGGATTTAAACAATGATGCTGGCCAACTTCCCTGCTTGCTACAGTTTTTCAGCAATTGGACAGAGCAACTGCCATTCACTAAGTGCTTTTGAAAATACATAAATCCCTGAGAATCCCCTGTGAAGAGATGGACTAGTCCAAAACCTGTTGCTTCTGTCAGATTTCTACTACCTACTGTAAGTGATAGCAACATAGGAGAAAAGTAATTTATGGTTCATTTTACTCCGGAAAAAACGTACTTATTATTTGTTTGCACATATTTTACATTTACATTTGTTTTGCCATAATTAAGAGAAAAAGTGAATCAGATCAGGCCCACGGTGGGTAAATGTTACCTTGATCACAGGTAATGTAGGAATCTATCTAGATTACAGGCACTTAGTCTGTTTTGCCTATCATCATTTAGAAACAAAAAGTAAATCGCAATTACTTTCCCAGAACATTGAACAATGTTTTCATAAGTCTTAAGAGGACGCCACATGCTTGCCATGACTGGATATTTGCTCTCAACAACAGAACCACCAGCCAGCTTTGGCATCAAATTGTCTTGACCTACTGCCTGTGACTGGAATTAGTATTTAACCTGACAGATGTTAAGACAGAAAAGTACTGCTGAGAGGCTGCTACAAGCAACATCTTAGACTGCTGCGAACCACATGTTTTTCCCAAGTCACGACAGTAAACAATGCAGCTTCCAATTTAATAAAATCTATGGTGACATCGGTGCTGAAAGCTCAAGCATAGACGCTTTCCTCTGCTCATCCGATGACACAGATCTACACATAGAGGGCTTCAT
Organism: Hyperolius riggenbachi; assembly: GCF_040937935.1. Taxonomy (NCBI): domain Eukaryota; kingdom Metazoa; phylum Chordata; class Amphibia; order Anura; family Hyperoliidae; genus Hyperolius; species Hyperolius riggenbachi. The sequence goes on along the minus strand of NC_090653.1, from coordinate 120,289,165 downwards.
AATTACATTTATGAGCAACCTGCCAAGACCATTTATACGAAGAACTCTAGGTCTACAAGATAAGTTCTACGAATCCAAACAGCATGCATGCAGAGAATAATTATACACTTGTAAATACATTTAAAATATTTTAATTAGATCATATTATGTAAATTTCTCTCCACCAGGAATAAGTTCTCCAGTGTAAAAATTCAATTATATCTATGACTGCTGTCAAGCTTAATGCAAATCATTTCTTTTTACCTTGCAAATGTTACACCTCTTAGGAGATGGATGAGACATGCATTTGGCTGCTCTAGTCAGTTAATGACATACAGAAAGTGTCTCCTAGGAATAATTGGTATCCTCATTAAGGCAGTGGTTGAACTCTTCTCATTGGGGATCCCAAAAATATTCCTGTATAACATGATTTGTCCCTATATATTGAGAGCTTATGGCTTCTACCGGCATAAAAAACCCACTTTAGTAGCCTAAAAATAAAGTTAACTTTTTTCACGTAATTGCTTGTAATATTAAGTTTTTAAATAAAATTCCAGTTCTGAATAATTTATTCAATTTGTGATACATTTTTAACGAAATAGAGCAGTTGGTGCTTCTTGTTTAAGTTCAGATATGGCTTACTTCTTCTTTAAAAAGGATACAAAGCAAGCCTCCTGTAGCGGAAAAGGACCTCATTCTGCTGAAGAAGGTACAAATCTATTGTCAGGGTGACCTCTGAGATGTTCTCCTATTGTTCTCTTTTATACAGATTATACTATTTCAATGGGAGCTGAAATGACATTAATATATTAGGACATTATGATTACAGGGAATCAAACTTTAATTGAAGAAACTAAAAAGGAACTGAATTTTGAACTCCAGAAATCTTGTCTAGCATGGAAAAGAAAACTGAATAAAGTCAAAGGCGCATTGTGATGTGTTTTGAGAAATAAAACAATGGTGAGTTGAGATGCATTAAGGCTTCAAAGATAATAAAAATCATCTGGAAAGATATGAAAAGGTCACATTTCTTTTAAAGTTCTAAAGTTTACAAATTCCTTAAAGTAATTGTGAAGTTATATAAAAAGCAGATATTGACCTTGGTAGTGGGAAGTCTCTGGATTGTCCAGAGACTTCCTACATCTTCATGCAACCCACCATTCCAGCGCTGGGTCCCTCTAAACATATTTGACCCTGGACCAACTGGGATATGTGAGAGTGCAGAAATGTACCTAATTTATCTATTTTCCTTGATGAACTTGATGGACAGATGTCTTTTTTCAATCAAACTTTACTAACTATACATTTCTTCAGAGTGCAAGCTTGGCCATGGATGAGCGTGTCTACTGTGCATGGATGAGTATGGTTTGCACAGGCCCAGTAGAGCAAATACACTTGTGCATGGAGAGAAAAAAAATGTGCATGATCATTCTTCTTGGCCTGCACAGACCGTATTTTAAGGAAGTGACTTTACCCATTTATGATGCTAATCTGCTGTTTGTGATTGAGCAGCCACCTGTTCTGGTGAGTGCAATCTATATTGGCACGTGGGTGACCCCATCGAGCATAGTTGCCTCATGGTGTGGTGGAATGATAACCATAGGGGAAGTTACCAGTGATCCACCCGATCCAGGGAACTTCATGGTATGGTGGAGGTCTAGCTGGTCTTAATTTACTGCACTATTATTGATTTTTATTCTTTGAGGGATTTTGCCAGTCGGCTGGGATTTAGGAAGAACAGATGCCCATGAAGAGTGATCGTGGTTATATTCCTTACGCTTTAAGGCTGTTTATAGTTGAGCAGTATACTTATCTGGTGAGCGTTGGGTGCTACTGATTATAGGGTGTCATACATAAGTACCATTAAAGGTGGAGGTGCACATCCTATTAAGGCATGCTACACAATTATGACTATTGTTTTCTTTTTATTCATTTTTTCCTGAGGTGCATTAAAGTCATAGTGGAGTCTGAGATTGTCTACTGGACTGGAGATAATAATTGATTTAGGACTATCCCTTAATGAACCGCTGTGAGCGCACACACCTTGGAAAGAAAATAAATATTGTCTGTTGGGCTGTCAACAGTGCAAAATACAGCTAAAGATAGTAGGCGCTTGCATCCACTAATTGTAGCCGTATTTTGCATTGCATGTGGCCACGGTGCCTTCTATTTCTAGGGTGCCATGGGTACACAATTTTCCTTCCAAAGCTCCTATTTTTATGGGTGCCTAAGGCAATGCTCGAAAGTGGGTGTAATTTGCATTTTTTATGGCAAATTGGTGTTGGGGGGCTTAAGGTTAGGTGTGAGGTGGTGGTTATGGTTAGGTGTCCAGGGGGAGTGGCTAAGGTTGGGAATTGGTATTCGGTAGAGGAAGGTTTCAGTGTGAGATTAGGGTTAGGTTTAGCTGTAGTAAAATATTGGTATCTTACTATCATCATTAGCACTGCAAGAGTGGAATATTGGTACATTTACAGATTATTCTATCAGCTATTTCTGGGTGCCATTGTGGTACTTAAACCAAGACAGAAGTTTTTCTAATTTCTTTTTCTTTCTTTTTTTTTTTCTGGCATTGGACACTGTACTTTTACTCAAAATAAGGATGTTAATTGGTAAGGCTGACATGCCACCTATTGGGTTATGTAGAACATGACTTCAGTTATGTTAGTTTTAAGGAGATTTATGCAGTGTTCCTAACAAGCATCTCAGCATTGCCTCTTGTAACATATGTATACAGTTGTATTGCACACTTGGCTATTTCCATTGATCTGCCTTTGTAAAAGAAAGAACATTCTGTCATGTTAATAATGCTTTGCACTGAAGCTGTCCAGGCCCCATGCAGGAGAACTGTAGACAATCAAACTGCATGCCGTGAAGGTAAAAGAAAAATGAAACAGAGTGTAATGGCAGGCTAGGTTACACCCCAGGAGCTAATATTCCTGTAGTTCTCAGTGCTATAATTACGCAGATCTATGACTGATAGAAGAAGCTAACCTTCATGAACTTTAGAAAAGAAACAATTTCCTTCTGTTTTTCTTCTTCATTCTTCGTTTAAAAGTTAAACTTCAGTGATGTACAGTATGTTAGTGATCAGGGACAATGGAGTAACGGAGATGCAAGGGGTGTATTCGGAAAATATGGGGAGGTGTGTGATCCAGAGGAGTCCCAGGACTTCCTACGGATACAGGAAAAACACAGGGAGAGACCAGGAGGCCCTTATGATGTAGTATATTAATCTCAAGTTCTGGATAAATACAAAGTGATGAGGTACTCACAAAGGAGGGTTGCAAGACCAGCAACCACAGTATAAAAACAAGTGAGGAAATCCCGTCCCCACTCGGGTTCTTTGTCTTCAAATTTATGGGTCGCACTCCAGAAAAAATGATTGTTTGGGTACACAAAACAATTGACTGCAACCTCTAAGCATTCAGTTCAGAGGCAGTGAGGGTGATTCCCCTGGTGGTGAAAGGTCCAGGGCTCACCTGGTTGATTCTTTATCATAGGGCGTCTCCTACCGCTTATCTAGTTTTAAACAGGATGCATTTTTGTGCCCTTTTTAACTGCTACTACATCTGTATGTAACATGTGGATCCCATACACCTCTCAATGAGCTCATCCGCTTGATTTAAATAGAAGGGCCTGGTGGTTACATGGTGGAGAAAAAAAGAATGAAGAAGACTTTAGAAAGCACCTGCGCCACTCCCTATATATTCCCAGAACTGGTGCTAGACCTCATAACAATCAATATGGCTGCTATGGCTATTCCTACATTTCAGAAACAGTTAAATCATCACTATTAAGATGAACTGTATAAGTGTAAAGGTTCTAAATGAAGTATCATCAGTTGTAAATTTTAGGAGTAGATAAGGTGCACATTTTCCACTTTTCACTAGCAAGAGGTGATTGGCAAGTGAGGCTAGAAGCTTTATACACATCCATGCAGGAACTGCTGATATATCCTAGAGATTAGGTTACTTACACAGCAGTCGGACTTGCGCATGAGCAAAACATCCTTTTCCATCTCTCCTATTGTGATAAAACATTTTGACCCATCAGGTTTGCTGAGAAAAACAAAGAGTATCTTGAGGCTGCAAAGTAACACTAAGTAACACTAATTTGAATATGAATTTTATTATATACAATTTAATTTTAACATGAATGTTACGTTGTGTTATAACAGATACATTTATGAAATTTAGATTTTGCGTCATTGTCATCAGAGCAAAACCACTGCTGTTTTACTGATTTGTTTGTTTCTTAATTGAATTGTACAGATATTAGGTTACATTAATGGTGGGGACATTTTTGCAATAATTTATTGTGGTCTCATTTTTTATATCACAAAAACTGAGCATGTTAACAGAAATTAGACATTAACCCCCTTGGCGGTATGAAAAATACCGCCAGGGGGCAGCGCAGCAGTTTTTTTTTAATTGTTTTTTTTTAAAATCATGTAGCGAGCCAAAGGCTCGCTACATGATAGCCGCTGCTCAGTGGCATCCCCCCAGCCCCGCCGATCGCCTCCGGCGATAGGCGATCAGGAAATCCCGTTCAAAGAACGGGATTTCCTGGAGGGCTTCCCCCGTCGCCATGGTGACGGGGCGGAATGACGTCACCGACGTCAGCGACGTCGGGACGTCATTGGGAGACCCGATCCACCCCTTGGCGCTGCCTGGCACTGATTGGCCAGGCAGCGCAGGGGTCTGGGGGGGGGGTGCGCGTCACACCGGATAGCGGCGATCGGGCGCGCGGCGGTGGCGATCGGGGTGCTGGCGCAGCTAGCAAAGTGCTAGCTGCGTCCAGCAAAAAAAAAATTATGTAAATCGGCCCAGTAGGGCCTGAGCGGCACCCTCCGGCGGCTTACCCCGTGTCACACACGGGGTTACCGCTAAGGAGGTTAATCTTCTGCACTCCAAACACATGCACACAACAAGTTGGAACACTGACAGCAATGAAAGCAACTGAGTTGTTGTTTGAAGCGCAGATCTCCTTATGCCATACAGTATTATTGACCTGATGAAGTGGGAAACACTTGCGAAGCATGCTGTTTGATGCTGTTCATTTTGTGCAATAAATATTTGTTTTTCCTATTGGCTATAATGCTTTGCAGAAGAAGTAAGTCAACTACTCTCTCTCATTTTTAAACTGTTTTTAATTATTTTATCATTTTAGTCACTTCCATCCAGCAGTCTGTCCCTGACCATCTTGTCCTTTTTATCAATTTTGGAGGGACTTTGGGCTCGATCCTATTCACTTTTTCTTCTACGTTTTCTCCTATGTGATATTTATACATTATGAATAAAATGCCGTTTAAGCCACCAGCAATCAAGAATGTTTAGAACAATTTTGACAGTATTTTTTTAACCTACTTTTTGGTAGCGCAAAAGTTATTTTAAACAGAATATGAAAAATTATCTCCCTGAAAAAAACTTAGAAAAAGTGAATTGGATGAGGCCCATTGAGTTCTTGTCAATATCACTCTTGTCCCATGTCGTGTCCTCTTATTGATGAGTGTCTTCACTGTGTTCCCGTGGTGTATTCTAACTTGCTGCATGCAGGCTTTGTATTAACCACTTCGCCGCCTGGGTACAGTACATCTCCTTTGGACTTGAGTTCCCCACCCGGAGCGTAGATATATGCACCCCCCGACACTGTCCGCGCTCCCGCTCGCTCCCACGCTCGTGCATGCCGCCGGCCACTCGCCAGGAGATCAGTGAACGGGAAAAAGCATTCCCATTCTTTGATCTCTGCCCCCCACCAATGATCGGCTGCTTCTATGAGAAGCAGCACGTTCATTGTGAAGAAAAAAGTTTCCCAGCCTCCTTGAACATCCTGTAAGCGTACTTCCGACGCTTACAGGACGCATTCCGAAAAATGTACTGTGGCCATCTTGTGGCCAAAAAGTAAAACTACACCCAAAAACATTTTTCATATACAAATACATATTAACTCATTAACTCGCACACTCCCCAATTGTTACCATTTTTTTTGTAATAAAAAAAAAATTACAATTAAAAAAAAAAAACATAAATAGTTACCTTAGGGACTGAACTCTTTAAATATTTATATCAAGCGGGTATAACCCTGTTACTTCATAAATTATGGGCTTGTAATAAGGGATGGACGCAAAACTGAAAAAAATGCACCTATATTTGCAAATAAAATATTGGCGCCAAACATTGTGATAGGGACATAATTTAAATGGTGTAATAACCGGGACAAATGGGCAAATAAGTTACATGGATTTTAATTACAGTAGCATGCATTATTTAAAAACTATAATGGCCGAAAAACTGAAAAATAATGATTTTTTTTCCAAATGTTTTGCTGTTTTCTCATTAAAACACATTTAGGATAAAATAATTGTTGGCATAATGTCCCACCTAAAGAAAGCCTAATTGGTGGCGAAAAAAACAAGATATAGTTCATTTCATTGTAGATGAATGAATGGGAGGAGCACTGAAAGGTGAAAATTGCTCGGATGCTGAAGGGGTAAAACCCCTCAGTGGTGAAGTGGTTAAAGTCTATCTTCAGTCTCCAATGCAGCTCATTCTCATAGCACGGGTGTTATACTATGGACCACTGTGAAATATTGTGCACTTATGCGACTAGCTTATATGACAGTGCATGTTTTAATGTATTCTTCCCCCTAACTAGTGTTGGGCGAACACCTAGATGTTCGGGTTCGCGAACGTTCGCCGAACATCGCCGCGATGTTCGGGTGTTCGCGCCGAACTCTGAACATAATGGAAGTCAATGGGGACCCGAACTTTTGTGCTTTTTAAAGCTTCCTTACATGCTACATACCCCAAATTTGCAGGGTATGTGCACCTTGGGAGTGGGTACAAGAGGAAAAAAAATATTTGAAAAAGAGCTTATAGTTTTTGAGAAAATTGATTGTAAAGTTTCAAAGGAAAAACTGTCTTTTAAATGTGGAAAATGTCATGTTTCTTTGCACAGGTAACATGCTTTTTGTCGCCATGCAGTCATACATGTAATACAGAGAAGAGGTTCCAGGAAAAGGGACCGGTAACGCTAACCCAGCACCAGCAGCAGCACACGTGATGGAACAGGAGGAGGCGCAGGAGGAGAAGGCCACGCTTTTTGAGACACAACAACCCAGGCCTTGCATGAGGACAAGAAGCGTGCGGATAGCATGCTTTGTACCACCATGCAGTCATAAATGTAATAAAGATAAGAGGTTCCATAAACAGGGACCGGAAACGCGAACCCAGCAGCAGCACACGTGATGTAACAGGAGGAGGCGCAGGAGGAGAAGGCCACGCTTTGAGACACAACAACCCAGGCCTTGCAGGAGGACAAGAAGCGTGCGGATAGCATGCTTTTTACCGCCATGCAGTCATAAATGTAATAAAGATGAGAGGTTCCATAAACAGGGACCGGCAACGCTAACCCAGCAGCAGCACACGTGATGGAACAGGAGGAGGCGCAGGAGGAGAAGGCCACGCTTTTTGAGACACAACAACCCAGGCCTTGCATGAGGACAAGAAGCGTGCGGATAGCATGCTTTGTACCGCCATGCAGTCATAAATGTAATAAAGATAAGAGGTTCCATAAACAGGGACCGGAAACGCTAACCCAGCAGCAGCACACGTGATGTAACAGGAGGAGGCGCAGGAGGAGAAGGCCACGCTTTGAGACACAACAACCCAGGCCTTGCATGAGGACAAAAAGCGTGCGGATAGCATGCTTTGTACCGCCATGCAGTCATAAATGTAATAAAGATAAGAGGTTCCATAAACAGGGACCGGAAACGCTAACCCAGCAGCAGCACACGTGATGTAACAGGAGGAGGCGCAGGAGGAGAAGGCCACGCTTTGAGACACAACAACCCAGGCCTTGCATGAGGACAAAAAGCGTGCGGATATAGCAATGCTTTTTGCCGCCATGCAGTCATAAATGTAATAAAGATGAGAGGTTCAATAAACAGGGACCGGAAACGCTAACCCAGCAGCAGCACACGTGATGGAACAGGAGGAGGCGCAGGAGGAGAAGGCCACGCTTTTTGAGACACAACAACCCAGGCCTTGCATGAGGACAAGAAGCGTGCGGATAGCATGCTTTGTACCGCCATGCAGTCATAAATGTAATAAAGATAAGAGGTTCCATAAACAGGGACCGGAAACGCTAACCCAGCAGCAGCACACGTGATGTAACAGGAGGAGGCGCAGGAGGAGAAGGCCACGCTTTGAGACACAACAACCCAGGCCTTGCATGAGGACAAAAAGCGTGCGGATATAGCAATGCTTTTTGCCGCCATGCAGTCATAAATGTAATAAAGATGAGAGGTTCAATAAACAGGGACCGGCAACGCTAACCCATCACAGATGGTCATTGTTCATGTTACTTGGTTGGGGTCCGGGAGTGTTGCATAGTCGTTTCCAATCCAGGATTGATTCATTTTAATTTGAGTCAGACGGTCTGCATTTTCTGTGGAGAGGCGGATACGCCGATCTGTGATGATGCCTCCGGCAGCACTGAAACAGCGTTCCGACATAACGCTGGCTGCCGGGCAAGCCAGCACCTCTATTGCGTACATTGCCAGTTCGTGCCAGGTGTCTAGCTTCGATACCCAATAGTTGAAGGGTGCAGATGGATTGTTCAACACAGCTACGCCATCTGACATGTAGTCCTTGACCATCTTCTCCAGGCGATCGGTGTTGGAGGTGGATCTGCACGCTTGCTGTTCTGTGGGCTGCTGCTGCATGGGTGTCATAAAATTTTCCCACTCCAAGGACACTGCCGATACCATTCCCTTTTGGGCACTAGCTGCGGCTTGTGTTGTTTGCTGCCCTCCTGGTCGTCCTGGGTTTGCGGAAGTCAGTCTGTCGGCGTACAACTGGCTAGAGGAGGGGGAGGATGTCAATCTCCTCTCTAAAGTCTCCACAAGGGCCTGCTGGTATTCTTCCATTTTGACCTGTCTGACTCTTTCTTCAAGCAGTTTTGGAACATTGTGTTTGTACCGTGGATCCAGAAGGGTATAAACCCAGTAATTGGTGTTGTCCAGAATGCGCACAATGCGTGGGTCGCGTTCAATGCAGTCTAGCATGAATTGAGCCATGTGTGCCAGAGTCCTGCCAGAATCCTCATCATCCTCTTGTGAGCGTTGTGATAGTTGTTGTGATGCATCATAGTCGTCACCTTCTTCCTGGTCTGCTTCTGCTGACCATTCGCGCTGATTTGTGGAAGTCCAACGTGCACCGCTCTGGCCCTCGTCAGTGGTGGCAGGAAATTCCTGCTCCAACTCCAGCTATACCTCTTCCTCTTTTTCGTCATAGCTGCTGGGGCCAGCGTTTCCTGAGGCGGATGGCCTGATGTTGGTACCATCACGCTGATCGTTTTCTCCTTCAGATTCCCCCAGTTGCATCATGACAGCTGTTTCCTTGATTTTCAACATTGACCTCTTCAGTAAACACAGCAGTGGTATGGTAATGCTGACTGAAGAGTTGTCACTGCTCACAAGCAATGTGGACTGCTCAAAATTTTGGAGGACTTGGCAGAGGTCCAACATGTTGGCCCAATCGGATCCACAGAAGCTTGGCAGCTGTCCGGATGCGCCTCGGTACTGCGCCGTCATGTACCGGACCACTGCACTCTTCTGCTCGCAAAAGCGGGCTAGCATGTGCAGCGTAGAATTCCAGCGCGTAGGGACATCACACAGCAAGCGATGGTGGGGGAGATTGAAGCGCTCCTGCATCTTGGTGAGTGCCCCCGAAGCAGTACTGGAATTTCTGCAATGTTTGGCCACTCGTCGCACCTTCAACAGAAGATCGGCCACGCCTGGGTATGTCCTCAGGAACCGCTGAACTACTAGGTTCATCACGTGCGCCAGGCAAGGGATGTGTGTCAGCTTAGCCAACCTTAAAGCGCGATTGAGATTACTCCCATTATCACACACAACCATGCCCGGTTTCAGGTCCAGCGGTGCCAGCCACAAATCCATCTGTTCCTTTATTCCCCTCCAAATTTCCTCCCCTGTGTGCTGCTTATCCCCAAGGCAGATCAGCTTCAGCAACGCTTGCTGACGCATGCCAACAGCTGTGCTGCACTGCTTCCACGATCCTACTGCTGCTGGGTTAGCGTTTCCGGATGAGGTACAGCTTTGAGATGCGTTGGAGGAGAAGGAGTCAGAGAGGTAGGTGCTGCTGTTGTTATCCAGTGGGAGGGACAGCGGTGCAGCTGTTTGCGGCGTGGGCAACACCCGCGCCGTAGCAGGTGAGGAATCGCTGCCAGGCTCCACAAGGTTCACCCAGTGCGCGGTAAGGGAGATGTATCGACCCTGGCCGAATGCATTCGTCCAGGTGTCAGTGGTGAGGTGAACCTTGCAGGCAACGGCATTCTTCAAGCTTCGGGTTATTTTGCTGACCACGTGCTCATGCAACTCAGGCACTGCAGAGCGCGCAAAGTGGTAGCGGCTGGGAACCACGTAACGTGGGATGGCCACTGACATCATGCCCTTGAAGCTGTTTGTCTCCACCACTCGATATGGCAGCATTTCGCAGGCCAGAAGCTTGGCTATGACGGCCCGGGGGTCATTTGCTGGCAATTTCCTCTTGCGATCAAACATCTTCGAGACAGACAACTGAATCGTAGGGCTGCACACTGAAGGGCTGTTGGTTGTTGTGTTTGATGAACACTGGGAGACCTCAAGAGCACTACTCCGGAAAGTGACAGTGTCAGCGTCTGATGTTTGTGAATGTTGTGAACCACGCAATAGCTGGGCTACTGCTGCTGCTGAGGCGGGTCTTGTGGTGAGTCTGGTGACCCCAAGGGAGGCAGTGTTGCTGGTACCCTGTCCTGCCGCGTTTGCCCACAGAGTGGGATGTTTGGATAGCATGTGGCGGCTCATGCTGGTGGTGGAGAGGTTGTTAATACTTTTCCCCCTGCTCAGGCGGGTCTTGCACACCTTGCAAATCGCCATAGTACCATCCTCAGTGCAGTCTTCAAAGAAAGCCCAGACTTTGGAGCACCTGCCTTGCTGGCGATTTCTGTTTGCGCCTCTTTTGCCTCTCACTTGAACTTCCACGCTTGTGGTGCCTGAAATTGCGCGCCGCCTACCTTGTGGCACAAGGCGAACTCGTGCAGCAGTGGGTTCTTCAACAGACTCATCTGTGCTGCTGCTACGACGGCGATGTTCTCGTTCACAAACAAAATCTGGGTCTCTGTCCACATTGTCCATACCCTCCTCTTCCATCTCCTCAAACTCGTCATATGTCATTGTGGGGGGCCGCCGCCGTGGAGTAGAGCTCCCCAGAACAACCTCTGCGCAGCTCACTCCAACGTCGTCTTCCAGATCTTGTCGGCCGACCTCCTGCAATTGCAACCCCTCCTGCCCAACTTGCTCTGGGATTTGGGTTTCCGAGTCCTCCTTCGGACTCGCCTTGTATTTCAGTGCGCGGTGCATTTCCCACAGTTAATGGTTGTGAATCCGGGCACAACATTTCTGGCTGTTCCTCCATTGACCTTTGAAAGGTGGAAGTTTGTTGGGCTGGGAATAGCTCCTGCGAATACCCCATTGTGTCCTGAGGTAATTCATCGGACTGGTTATCTGGCAGTTGTGTGCGTGGTGTCGCTGCCGGTTGTGTCAGCTTTGTGCCCACTGGCTCCTTGTAACTGGCTGAGGACTCGGACCTCGTGCGTGATGTGCTGGTGTTGCTTAACCCACTGCTGGACGCTTGAGAGGTCATCCAAGTAATTATCTGGTCCTGTTCTCTTGGATTTGTGAGGGTTGTTGTCCTGGACAACATGGGCGGTATTGAGTGGGTTTTCTTGGGTGCTCCCCTGTGGCCTGTACGTGAACCGTCAGGGGAAACACCTCTTCCCTTGCCCCTCCCTCTTTCACCGGATTTCTTCCTCATTTCACTTATCCTTAAAGTACACGCTGACTGGCAGCAGTACAGTGGCAGTACAGAAATGCTATACAGTGGCGGGTGAGCGGTGTACCACTATTCCCAGCAGCGACACAGAGCACAATGCTATACAGTGGCGGGTGAGCGGTGTACTACTGTTCCCAGCAGACACAGAGTGGCAGTAAACAGAATGCTATATATTGTGGCTGAGCGAGGTACACAGAGTGGCAGTAAACAGAATGCTATATAGTGTGGCTGAGCGAGCGGTGTACTACTATTCCCAGCAGACACAGAACAGTAAACAGAATGCTATATAGTGTGGCTGAGCGGTGTACCACTATTCCCAGCAGCGACACAGAGCACAATGCTATACAGTGGCGGGTGAGCGGTGTACCACTCTTCCCAGCAGCGACACAGAGCACAATGCTATACAGTGGCGGGTGAGCGGTGTACTACTGTTCCCAGCAGACACAGAGTGGCAGTAAACAGAATGCTATATATTGTGGCTGAGCGAGGTACACAGAGTGGCAGTAAACAGAATGCTATATAGTGTGGCTGAGCGAGCGGTGTACTACTATTCCCAGCAGACACAGAACAGTAAACAGAATGCTATATAGTGTGGCTGAGCGGTGTACCACTATTCCCAGCAGCGACACAGAGCACAATGCTATACAGTGGCGGGTGAGCGGTGTACTACTGTTCCCAGCAGACACAGAGTGGCAGTAAACAGAATGCTATATAGTGTGGCTGAGCGAGGTACACAGAGTGGCAGTAAACAGAATGCTATATAGTGTGGCTGAGCGAGCGGTGTACTACTATTCCCAGCAGACACAGAACAGTAAACAGAATGCTATATAGTGTGGCTGAGCGAGGTACACAGAGTGGCAGTAAACAGAATGCTATATAGTGTGGCTGAGCGAGCGGTGTACTACTATTCCCAGCAGCGACACAATGACTGGGGGGACCCTGGCTAGCGTGGCTGGAGCGCGAACTACCCTGCCTGCCTACCCAAAGCTAAACCCACAGACAAATGGCGGAGATATGACGTGGTTCGGGTATTTATTTACCCGAACCACGTGACAGTTCGGCCAATCAGAGCGCGTTCGGGTCCGAACCACGTGACCCGTTCGGCCAATCACAGCGCTAGCCGAACGTTCGGGGAACGTTCAGCCATGCGCTCTTAGTTTGGCCATGTGGCCAAACGGTTTGGCCGAACACCATCAGGTGTTCGGCCGAACTCGAACATCACCCGAACAGGGTGATGTTCTGCAGAACCCGAACAGTGGCGAACACTGTTCGCCCAACACTACCCCTAACAAATTTGTTTATGTTTCATATGCTTTGTACAAGTTCTAGAAATAATTAAAGGTGGGGAAAGTTTTGACATTTTTTTTATTGTAGTCTCATTTTCTCTTACACCACAAAAACCTGGCATTTTACTATATGTGGGTATACACATTTTATATCCACTGCACACTTGTCTTATTTTATAAAATCTCACTAGTGAATTGGCCTTCAGTGAACAGAAAAGCTGCTGTCAGACCACATTGTTCCCAGCTACACCATTACACCCTGATTAGTCATGGGCTTTGCTGCAAATAACATGGCCAACTCCAGTGAGTGGTCTCCAGCATGTCGGACAACCCCCCTAACAGTGTTGCCAACCTTTCACGTTATTTTTTACTGACAAATACCTAAAAATTTACTGACAAAAGATTTTTTTTTGTGGCAAAATTGCGCGCAGCGCGGTGAAAAAAATGGGCGTGGTCACGCAACAGAATGTGGGCATGGTCATTGGTGGGGCCAAATATACATGATTTTAGTATTGCTGTAAAAGGTCTGCCAGGGAAGTTTGAGCTCCCCCCCTTCCCCCAAAATATATGTAATCTTACAGCATTTCACCAAAAATCCACGTAATCTGGCAGAGGTTCTTCCAAAATACAGATAATATGGCAGTGGTTCCCAAAAAATAGATGTAATTTGGCAGCAGCGATTCCCCCAACGTACACATAATCTGGCAGCAGTTCCCTAAAATACATTTAATCTGACAGCAGTGGTTCCCCAGAAATAGGTAGTCCCAGGTCTATAGGTTCCCAGAATAGGTGGCCAGGGGTATAGATGTCCCCAGAACAGGAAGCCAGGGGGAGAGATGTCCCCAGAACAGGTAGTCAGGGGTATATGTAGGCAGGGGTACAGGGCCGGTTCTAGACTGGCAAATATGAGGGGGCAGTCAAATGGGTAGGGGGCAAAATGTTCGAGGAAATTTGCGGCACTCTGCACGCCGCGGCGACGAAAGTGTACATGGCAAGTAAATGCACATAATGAGAGACAGCGTTTCCCCACTAAATGCACATAAGAGACAGCGTTTCACCAGTAAATGCACATAAGAGACAGCCTTTCACCAGTAAATGCACGTAATGACAGACCGCCTTTCACCAGTAAATGCACGTAATGACAGACAGCTTTTCACCAGTAAATGCACATAATAAGAGACAGATTTTCACCAGTAAATGCACATAATAAGAGACATTTTTTCACCTGTAAATGTACATAATAAGAGACAGCTTTTCACCAGTAAATGCACATAATAAGAGACAGCTTTTCACCAGTAAATGCACATAATAAGAGACAGCTTTTCACCAGTAAATGCACATAATGGCAAACAGCCAGTGTCCTCAGTATATGTAGCCAGCAGATTTATGTGCCCAGTATATGTAGCCAGAGGTATATGTCCCCAGTATATGTAGGCGAGGGTATATGTGCCCAGTATATGTAGCCAGAGGTATATGTCCCCAGTATATGTAGCCAGGGGTATATGTGCCCAGTATATGTAGGCAGGGGTATATGTCCCCAGTATATGTAGCCAGAGGTATATGTCCCCAGTATATGTAGGCAGGGATATATGTGCCCAGTATATGTAGCCAGGGGTATATGTGCCCAGTATATGTAGCCAGGGGTATATATGCCCAGTATATGTGCCCAGTATATGTAGGCAGGGGTATATGTGCCCAGTATATGTAGCCAGAGGTATATGTGCCCAGTATATGTAGCCAGGGGTATATGTGCCCAGTATATGTAGTCAGGGGTATATGTGCCCAGTATATGTAGCCAGAGGTATATGTGCCCAGTATATGTAGGCAGGTGTATATGTCCCCAGTATATGTAGGCAGGTATATGTCGCCAGTATATATAGCCAGAGGTTTATGTGCCCAGTATATGTAGCCAGGGGTATATGTGCCCAGTATATGTAGTCAGGGGTATATGTGCCCAGTATATGTAGCCAGAGGTATATGTGCCCAGTATATGTAGGCAGGTGTATATGTCCCCAGTATATGTAGGCAGGTATATGTCCCCAGTATATGTAGTCAGGGTTATATGTGCCCAGTATATGCGCCCACAATAGGTAGCCAGGTGACCCCCCCCCCCAGCAGGAAGAAAGCAGCGCAGTGGAGGGAGAGCTGTGGCATCAGCGGGGGAGAAGGGGGGCAATCTCCACCCCTTCCCTCACCTTAGTGCTCTCCCTCCCTCACTAATCGCTATCCCCTCCTGAAGTAGTGCTGACTGAGTGGCTGGCAGCGAGCGGAACTTACCTGCTGCGTTTGGTCGCAGGCACCAGATGATTTGCCGCTACTCTGGTCTGGTCCAGACCAGAGTAGCAGAACTTCGGGCGCTTGGAGCGAGACGGAAGGTAAGTCCCGCCCGCTGCCAGCCACTCAGTCAGCACTAGTTCAGGAGGGGATAACGATTAGCGAGGGAGGGAGAGCACTAAGGTGAGGGAAGGGGGGGACATTGCCCCCCTTCTCCACCGCTGCTCACAGCTCTTCCTCCACTGCGCTGCTGTCCTCCTGCAACAGAGCGGGCGGCCTTGCATCAAAATTTACAGGCTGCCTGTATATTTACAGGCGGTTGGCAACACTGCCCCCTAACCCCTTTTAATGAATACATATGATCAATTTCATTAAGCATTTTATAGGAATTCCAGAGAATCTCTATTTGATGCCATTGACCTTGAAAGCTTATTTAGAAAAATGTTTAAAACAATGTAGGTTTCATTCTTATCGTAGATTTGTGCTTCTTATCTTTCCTGGTTGGATGGAAGCTATAGGGCACAGGTTCTCAACATGTAGTACACGTATCCCAGGGAGCATTTCTAATGGATTCAAACAATAGTTGTGCTTGTCACAGTCAATTCATAATAACATGCTTTGAACCTAAAGAGATAAAGACAAAACTAAGTAAGTTCCTTTTTAGTTAATTATAATCATTAGAGAACATTTGATAAGAATGTATATGTAATGATGGCATGCTGCAAGTAAATACATTGAGAAATTGATCAGTCTGGCTTCAGTGGTTTTTGAACAGGCACCTGAAACAAGCATGTGACTAATTATATTCAGACTGTAGTCAAAACACAGTGATCTGCATATTTGTTCTAGGCTTAAAGTATTCGAGATGGAATGAGTAGGAAAGCCATGCAAGTGGCATTGTTTAAAAAGAGACAAAGACTGCACCCACTCAACACATCCAAAGCAATTTAACCTTTCAGCACTCCATCCATTCATTTGGCAAGAACTTTACCACTACTTATCACACCTAAATGATCTATACATTGTTTTTTTCCACTACAAATTAGGTTTTCTTTGGGTAATACTTTTTGCTAAAAATTATTTTATTTTGTATGTATTTTGAAGGGAAGAAGAAGAAAAAAAATTGAAAAAATGCATTACTTCCCAGTTTTCAGCCATTATAGTTTTTAAATAAAATGTGCTACTGTAGGTAAAACCCACACATTTTATTTGCCATTTTCCTGGTTACTACAACATTTAAATCGTGCCCCTTGTACAATGTATGGTGACAATATTTCCATTTTATATTTTTGGTTTACTCATTGTACTTTATCAATAATTACAAGCCATTATTTTCAAAAATAAGTCATACACCCTCATGGCATACATATTTAAGAAACTAAGTATCTAAGGTAACAATATATGTATTGCCCTTTAAATTCTGTCACTTTGGCTTTTTTTTTTTTTAAACAAGTGTGTTATATGGGGGGGGGGGGGGGGGAGGGGTTAATGGCATGTTATGGATATAGTAAATTCATTTTGAATATTTTTTATTGTAATATTTTTGGGGCTTATGTCCCCACACCGCCTCCTGTCTAGTTAGAATGCAGGATGTGACAGTTTGTTTTGTTTACAATGGAATTATCAATGTTGCTCATTGCAATAGCAATCATTCATTTATTATACACTTTGAATGGCTTTGGGAACATATGTTCCCATGCACCGATCTGTGAACTGCCACGTGACCCCATAGGCACGCGCATGCTGCTTGGAAACAGGAAGTTGAGTAGCTACATCCCTGAGAGCTACAATGAAGTTTTCAGGAAAGTAGATACTCATCCTGTCGGAAGACACAGACACAGAACATTTGTATTGCGCTTTTCTCCTGGCAGACTCAAAGCGCCAGAGCTGCAGCAACTAGGATGTGCTCTATAGGCAGTAGCAGTGTTAGGGAGACTTGCCCAAGGTCTCCTACTGAATAGGCGCTGGCTTAATGAACAGGCAGAGCTGAGAGTTAAAGGACAACTATTGCAAAAAAACTGCAACATTTTAAATACAAGCTTTACATATAAATGTACAAATCTCCCAGAGTAAAATGCACTTCAAATGACATTTTTCTTATGTGCTGCGACTTACAGTAGGTAGTAAAAATCTGACAGATCTGTCAGGTTTTGGACTAGTTCATCGCCTCTTGGGAAATTATCGGTTATTTCTTAATTACAAAATCACTTACTGAACTTTAGTGGAATTGAACATGCATCATTTATAATGCACATTCAGTTCAAGAGTTTGCACTGAAATTAAAGAGAAGCAATGTTTATAATTAAAATGCATTTTTATCTGTGAAATGTTCTTTTTCTATTTGGGTACCCAGTCCCTCCCTTTTTCACGCTGCCAGTGCCATGGAAGTGTCACCAGGTCCGGCCCACTTTCTGCCATTTAGCATTATTCCATTGCACCTGTTTCCTTCTTGTTATTGGCACATTAATATAGAGTGTGGGGCAGAAATGTTTGACCTGGGAGTACCAACAATTCCTACCACATGCTATGACATAAGTATATCAGGCATGCACATATATGGGGGAACGCTTTAGCTGGAAGGTGACACAAAGGGTCCGTTGAGGTGGTGAGTGGCAGGAGATAGCAGGGAAGGCACACAGCTTGTCAGTTTTTGTGTAATTCAAAAGTGTCAAATGTTCGATGCAAAAGACTTTTTGCAGTTCACAAAATTCTCTGCAATTAAACGTATGATACATTCCACAAAATATACATTAGGGTTTTGAAGTGGAATTATGCTCCCAAAACTCACCCTCCCATTCCCTCCTCTTACCCACCCCATCGACTCATCTTAAGAGGAGGAAATGGGAGGGTGATAGGAGGGACCATAGTAGAAAGCTCCTGATGAGTCTTGATGACGAAACGCATAGGGCGGAGCCAGTACGCCTGTAGCAAGTCACGTGGAAGTGGTGGAACATGGAAGGACCAGGCAGGTGCGGACAGCCGAGTAAGTGGGATGCCGAGGAAGGTTTACAGAAATCGAGACGCCAGGCCTAGGAGACGTATCGCTATGACACACTATCTGTTCCTTTAGATCTTGTAAGTTGCTGGAGTGCGCGAGAAGCGCAGTTGTGATTTTACAATGATGATGAGTTTGGATCACTGATGTACGGAGTGAAACATACAGTTTGGTTTATGAGGTGGTGGGAAGTTTGGTGAAGCATGAGTTTTGTTGGAGTGAAGCAGTATTACGCTATGTGAAGCTATTTTTGCAGGGGTTCCTGGAAGCGCGCAGTGGATTGTTTATACATTGAAAGGACATATTCAAGTGGAAGGAACACAGCGCTCTAACAGGACAGCCTTAAAAATTGATTGTGGACATTGTGTTTGTGCAATTGTGGTATAGGTGGCGCAGCATATTATATATAATTAATCATAGTAGAAGGCCTGCCTCTTCCTGTCAGAAAATGTGACTTTAGCCAAGTAAACTTTTGTCAAGGCATGATTATGGGGACCAGTGGGAACGAAGCGAGGAACAGACAATGCACAGAAGTATGTGGATCCAGCATGATCAGACTCCTGTGCTTACCTTATGCAACTTTGCTCGAGTAAAGTATCCCTGAGGGGGTTAAAAATGACATGTGTTGCTACATATACTGCATATTACCATTCTATATTTATAAAACAAAAAACAAAAAAACGGGTAGTGAAAAGGCACAGCTTTATTCAATAGTATTTTAGTTGAATAGGACTATAAAGGGTGGTTGCATATATGTGCAGCACACCGCACCATTGCAAGCAGATAGCAGATTGGTCCCTGCAGCAGACTGCGCTGACAGGGAAAACTGCGTGGTCCCGCCCCCTGCTTAGTGATGTGCTTACTTCCATATGGCAAGTAGGTTACGTCATTTCACACAACCTGCTGCACGGCTAGCCTGAACATTTTTAAAAATTAGCCATGGTGCCATTGACTCCCATAGAGTCATGTGCTACGTGGTACCATACTCACCACATGGTAACGTGCTGCAGGCTCTGCATCGGCCAAACCTCTTCCGTTGCATCACTTCACATCAGGGGTGTACTGTGGCCTGTCTTGTAGACACCAATGGCCACTGCGACGAGCTGCGGTGGGGTAGAGTACCGTGACATGATGCGATGCACTGTGCTATGTGTGCAACCAACCTCAAGGATAGGAATTTAGTTTTATTGGAAAACAAATAATACAATCTTAAGATTATTTATCTTATAAAAAAATCATTTACTTTAATGAGCTGATTCATATTTTTTTTTAATTTAATTTGTTTTTTAATGTACGTTCTTATATTACAAATTGCAAAGTATCAACTACGTGTTTCCTGTTAGTACTGAAAAGAATTCATATGAAATAGAATGAACTAATGCTTTATGTTTAAGGTGAGCACTGGGAAAATAGCTATTAGCTTAGAAGAGCATATGTCTAAACATATGGTAGCTTTCATATCTGGAACATCAAAGCATATGATTAGAGATGTGAATTATGTCCCTGCACGTGCACATTTTTGCTTCACTTATTTAATATGTTGAAATAAAAGAAACTTGACATCTGGATAGGTACTATATTGTTGTTTAAACATTAAATGAAGCAATGATAATGTAATCCCCAGTACCAATAAAAGGCTTTTTTAGGTACTGACCATATTCAACTGACTTCCTTAACCTCCCTGGCAATATGAATCTTTTCTGATTTTAGGGTGTAAAAGCATTACAATTTTTCATGTGCTTTTAGACCTTAAAAGTGGGAAAACATCTTACCACGGGGAGATCTGCAGTAGTTCTGCAGAGACTCACCTCCCCAGGATCCAGTGCTGCATTACTTCCCCCTGACCTCTGGGTGGCGCTCTACCCCTATGGTGAGATCTCCATCTGACGTCATGTGACAAATGGTAATCTCACCCAAGGAATCGAGAGCCTCCGTGGACTGAAAGAAGATGTGCTGCAAGCGTCCGGACCCATGGGAGGTAAGTTGCAAACACCACTGCACTGCTTCCCTATTCCTCCCAGTGGGAGCCTCAGCTCTGTACTGAGGGATGTAAGAAGTGTATAAAGTTAGAGGAGAATGTCACAATGGCTCAATGGTTAGAGAAACCTCAGGAGCAGGCAGAGATTGCAGCTGTCAGATCAGCTGTTTCATTATCTGTTTATGCTGCTTGTGCCCGCAGTTCTTTTCTTGTTTGATTTCTCACCCGCCCTCACAATGTCAAAATAGATCCATAACAGATGTAGCCACAAAAAATCTGGAGTATGAGAGAAAGGGAAGGTTAGTAGTTGGGGCCGTCCCCCACCTCTGGGCCCCCCTGCAGTCAGGGGTTATGTACAGCAGGAGACATTGGCAGCGCTTCCAAACAGAGGCTGCACCTGAATTGACTACCTGCAATAGATGTGCAGAGCTCCACAATTGTGGACTAAAATGCACAACATGCATTCAAAACAGGTACAGCAAAGGAGGACGTTAGCTTCAGTATAAATAATATGTGCACAAATTATTCCCTACTAGACTTCCCCATGGCAGTGACAGGTCCTCTCGGGGAAAACCTACCGCTAGTCTAACAATAAAAACACAATTTTTTCCTAGTGCTGCTAGTCATAAAATGGTATACACATTTCTCTCAAACAGACATCAAACAAATGACAGCGTTCATAGGCTGCAACTGAATTGTAGACCAACAGAGGCATGCAGAGCCCCACAGGGCTAAATACATGCCTTGAATGCAAATCAGATGCAAATCATGTATTAGTCCTAATCTATAATTTGAATGCAAATTGATGCACATGGATGCAGCTAGCCATAAGTATACTTACATGAGTTTTGTACAGCAGGAGAAATTGGCAGCGCTTCCAAACAAAGGCTGCACCCGAATTGACTACCTGCAATAGATGTGCAGAGCTCAACAATTGTGGACTAAAATACACAACATGCATTCAAAACAGGTACAGCAAAGGAGGACGTTAGCTTCAGTATAAATAATATGTGCACAAATTATTCCCTACTAGACTTCCCCACGGCGGTGACGGGTCCTCTCGGGGAAGACCTACTGCTAGTCTAAAGATAAAAACACGATTTTTTCCTAGTGCTGCTAGTCATAAAATGGTATACACATTTCTCTCAAACAGACATCAAACAAATGACAGCGTTCATAGGCTGCAACTGAATTGTAGACCAACAGAGGCATGCAGAGCCCCACAGGGCTAAATACATGCCTTGAATGCAAATCAGATGCAAATCATGTACTAGTCCTAATCTATAATTTGAATGCCTCTGCTGCCTCTGTTTAGAAGCGCTGCCAATGTCTCCTGCTGTACAAAACTCATGTAAGTATACTTATGGCTAGCTGCATCCATGTGCATCAATTTGCATTCAAATTATAGATTAGGACTAGTACATGATTTGCATCTGATTTGCATTCAAGGCATGTATTTAGCCCTGTGGGGCTCTGCATGCCTCTGTTGGTCTACAATTCAGTTGCAACCTATGAGCGCTGTCATTTGTTTGATGCCAGTTGCAGAGGTTGCTCCCCCCAGCTACGCCCCCTGCTACAGTCTTTTTTTTTATTTAGGAACAGATCTTTGGTAATGTACTGTCCTCCATATACATTTTTTTCAAACTCTGAATATACTTTTGTATCGGTGTGACTACCACAAATAACAAACATCCCATTGAAATTGCAATTAAAGCTGACAACGCTGTCACAAGCCTCTTAATGCATGTTATGTCCACACAATTATTCAGTCTGAATAATTTAAGAGAGATGAAACTCTAAATATTACATGAACTCAACAGCATTAGATATAAACACATTGTCCATTCATAGCGGCCTGTGTAAACATCCTGTGCTTGTGCCTCTCAAGCTATTTTGCCCATACAAGAGCATCATATTAGTCAGAGGACCGAGGATATATATTGCATATGCACAAGTAAATATGCACAGTAAATTAATCCAAGTGGTAGTATAATCTAATGCTATCACTTAGTTGTTAAGTGTTTTGTAAAAAACAAAAAAAAAAACAAAAAACAATATAAATGTATAAGTAAGTAAAAATAAGTAAATGACTGAATGCACCATATCAGAATAATAGGGTGGCCCTACCACATTGTGTTAAGAATCAAGTGAACCTGTGTCATTGTTTTTATATACTAATTTACTGTATCTTCCATGTTGATTATAAGGAGGCATTTCATCACTGACAAAGCTCAGAAGTTACCTCAGTAGTTGGAGTAGTACTTTGGATGATCCAGAGGCTTTCCAGATCTGTGTAGAGCCCATCTTCTGTAGAGTGCTGTTTTTTGGAAAATGCATTTCTGGCAGAACATTGTTCTGTACCATGCTGTACAATATAGTGTGCAAGTATAGCATGCCACTGATAGTAACAAGGGTGTGCAGCTATCAGATGAGGGCCTTCGAGTGCAGAAGATTCTCCACATAGGTTGGTCACTGCAGATGACTTGGATCATGTCACACTTCATCACAAAGTAATTTCTCAGAATGTATTTGTTCAATGCAATAATACAGTGGGTTGCAAAAGTATTCGGCCCCCTTGAAGTTTGTCACATTACTGCCACAAACCTGCATCAATTTTATTGGAATTCCATGTGAAAGACCAATACAAAGTGGTGTACATGTGAGAAGTGGATAGAAAATCGTACATCATTCCAAACATTTTTTACACATAAATAACTGCAAAGTGGGGTGTGCGTAATTATTCGGCCCCCTGAGTCAATTCTTTGTAGAACCACCTTTTGCTGCAATTACAGCTGCCAGTCTTTTAGGGTATGTCTCTACCAGCTTTGCACATCTAGAGACTGAAATCCTTGCCCATTCTTCTTTGCAAAACAGCTCCAGCTCAGTCAGATTAGATGGACAGCGTTTGTGAACAGCAGTTTTCAGATCTTGCCACAGATTCTCGATTGGATTTAGATCTGGACTTTGACTGGGCCATTCTGACACATAGATATGTTTTGTTTTAAACCATTCCATTGTTGTCCTGGCTTTATGTTTAGGGTCATTGTCCTGCTGGAAGGTGAACCTCCACCCCAGTCTCAAGTCTTTTGCAGTCTCCAAGAGATGTTCTTCCAAGTTTGCCCTGTATTTGGCTCCATCCATCTTCCCATCAACTCTGACCAGCTTCCCTGTCCCTGCTGAAAAGAAGCACCCCCCGAGCATGATGCTGCCACCACCATATTTGACAGTGGGAATGGTGTGTTCAGAGTGATGTGCAGTGTTAGTTTTCCACCACACATAGCGGTTTGCATTTTGTCCAAAAAGTTCCATTTTGGTCTCATCTGACCAGAGCACCTTCTTCCACATGGTTGCTGTGTCCCCCACATGGCTTGTGGCAAACTGCCAACGGGACTTCTTATGCTTTCTGTTAACAATGCCTTTCTTCTTGCCACTCTTCCATAAAGGCCAACTTTGTACAGTGCATGACTAATAGTTGTCCTTTGGACAGAGTCTCCCACCTGAGCTGTAGATCGCTGCAGCTTGTCCAGAGTCACCATGGGCCTCTTGACTGCATTTCTGATCAGCGCTCTCCTTGTTCGGCCTGTGAGTTTAGGTGGATGGCCTTGTCTTGGTAGGTTTACAGTTGTACCACACTCCTTCCATTTCTGAATGATCGCTTGAACAGTGCTCCGTGGGATGTTCAAGGCTTTGAAAATATTTTTGTAGCCTAAGCCTGCTTTACATTTCTCAATAACTTGATCCCTGACCTGTCTAGTGTGTTATCATGTATGATTTTCGTTCCACTTCTCATGTGTACACCACTTTGTGTTGGTCTTTCATGTGGAATTCCAATAAAATTGATTCATGTTTGTGGCAGTAATATGACAAAATGAGGAAAACTTCAAGGGGGCCGAATACTTTTGCAACCCACTGTATATGATATGCTTTTCCAAATGTTATTTGCATGATTTCCAGGCTTGTTGAGGAGGAATGTCACTTGTCTCTGATGGGAATAGCTTCCCTGGCCTCACCATTTTTCCCCTTCTTTTCTGAAGCATCCCACTGATGTTAGTCATAAGACATTAATGTTCAAATGTGGAAATGCAAGTTGATTAGTGTATTTGGAAACATGTTTCTCTAAACCTATTGCTTGAAAGTGTTTGACTTACTGTACAGAAATTGTGTTTCCATATTGCCTCAAAGCCAGTTGTCAACAGAAATGACAGTGCCAACATTGCACCTCAGCATAAGTTGACTAATGAAAGTGACAGAGCCCTAATAGTGCCTTAGTGGTGCTTGTCTTTTCTTTGTGCTAGTGCTTTAAGGCTGCTGTATATGTGCCTATTTTTAGATTCAGCACCCATTTATTGAGGAATCTCAGTAGCCATGGATCCATTAGGAAAGTTAATGTACATTTTCAAGGAAACTTTCTTCTGTTGCCCTCTTTGAGAAACTGAGTTTCAGTCTGAAGGGGAAATACCTCTGGCCAGCCTAAGTAAGAGGAAATGTTTATTAAAAAAACAGAAATTCTCTAGTTAGCACTACAATTCATTTAAAGGGGAACTGAAGCAAGAGGGATATGGAGGCTGCCATATTTTTTTCCTTTTAAGCAATACCAGTTGCCTAGGTATCCTGCTAATCCTCTACCTCTAATACTTTTAGCCTTAAAGCGGAATATAACCCTGCATTTCAACTTTGCTTTAAAACATTATTTACAGCATATTATATGCAAAAAGCATTTTTTTTTACTAGACCAGCATTGGAAGGGTTAAACACAGAGGTTTAAAGTTCCGTGGAGAGATATGCAGAAGTTCAGATAGATACATTCTATTTAGTTAAATGTATCTATTGATAAATGTTACACACTCTTTGGCTGTCCTCCAGCTCCTTCTCAGTCAGAGAGATGAGTCACATGCTACACTTAGATACATTTATGTAAACAAAATGTATCTATGTCAGCTTCGGATGCGTCTGCAGAAATCTCCAGGAACTTTAAAGCCCTGTGTAACCCTTCCAATCCTGGTCTAGTAAAAAAAAAAATGCTGGTTGCATATAATATACTGTAAATAATGTTTTAGAGCAAAGTTGAAATGCAGGGTTATATTCCGCTTTAAACCCTGAACAAGCATGCAGCAAGATGCAGATCAAGTGTTTCTGACATTATTGTCAGATCTGAAAGATTAGCTTCATGCTTGTTTCTGGGCATTGTTCAGACACTACTGCATGCTAATAGACCAACAGGACTGCCAGGCAACTGGTATTGCATAGGAGGAAATAAATATGGCAGCCTCCATATATTTCTCACTTCAGTTGTCCTTTCAAGAACTGTACTAAATTAATGCTATGGTGTCTCACCATGTGTAGCAGTGTCTCTCCTAATGGAAACCTAACTGAAGTAAAAAAAAAAAAGTTTAATTTACCTGGCCACCATGTTCCTGCACTGTCACTAAGTGTTCCTCCAGTCTCCCACAGTGATTCTCTTCCAGCCAACCAACTGGCGACTGCAAATGCGCAACCATGGCCATGTGCATCCTCGATCACGCTTCTGTCCCCGGGAGCATCCTGCCAACGTTCTGCCACCAAACTTCATTATTCACAGTTCTCCTCCCACCCACTGCTCCGCTGTCCCTCTGCCTCCTCTGCATAGCAACAGAATGCGTTGTCAGCTATATAGCTGACTCACATCTGCACTGACTGGCCCAGCAATGTTGCTTAAGGGGATCAGATCCCCCCATCCCCGATGGGCGACAAAAAGGTGTGTACGCACCTAAGAGTGACAATTGAGTATAATCTCCTCACTAGTCTTCAGATACCAACCCAATCGCAATCTCAGATCTGCACACAAGCTTATTTTATCCTCTTCTACAATTACCTCTTCACATTCACGTGCACAAGACTTCTCACGTGCCTCACCCCTCCTCTGGAATGCCCTTCCACAGCACATCCGCCACTCTCCCACCTTTGAAATCTTTAAACGCTCCCTCAAAACCCACCTTTTCCGACAAGCTTATTCTCTAGCTTAAGCCATGCACCCACTAAATAACCTAATTACGCACTGCCTGTACATATACTGTATACTTCCCCCACCTCTTGTTTCCAACCCATTCCTTTAGATTGTAAGCTCACAAGGGCAGGGCTCTCACCCTTTTGTGTCATGGAATGTTATTAATTTAATTGCTTGCACTCTGTTAGACATTTATACATTTTAATCATCATGTTAAATTTGCTATAATAATCAGCAGTTCTGTATTTTGTATCACTGTTTATATTTGATGTATATCATTGTCTGTATCATTATGTATCCCTTGTTTGTTTTCTTACATTGTACAGCGCCACGGAATATGTTGGCGCTTTATAAATGAATAATAATAATAATTGTTTGTCTTCAAATGATTTAAGAACTTGATATATAGTGGTCTGTCCAATGTGGAATACAGCTTGCTATTATATGATAATCATATGATATGATTATTGCCACTAAGACACTATGGGCCTGACCCAATTCACTTTTCCTCCAAGTTTTCTCCTCAGTGGTATTTTCCCCCTTACCAATAACATGCCTTTTAGGACTGGTGCACACAAAGAGCGCTTCTGAGCGCTCTTAAAAACACTAGCACTTTGAGCTGAGCTCGAGCTTACTGCTTCCAGTTCCCAGCATGCAGCCTGAGCTCAGCTCGGAAATACTGCCAGTGTCTAACCTACTGGAAACAAAAGTGAGTACACCTCTAAGGGAAGAATGTCAAAATCATACTGAAAGTGTCAGTATTTTGTGTGGCCACCATTGTTTTCCAGGACTGACTTAATTCTTTTGGGCATGGCCTTAACTACAGCTCACTGGATGCCACTGGTATCCTCTTCCAGGATATGCAGTAAATGAGATAATCTGGATGATTTGTACTTTCACTATCCTGTGGAAAATGCAAAGGATAAAGTATGTGTGGTTTCTGCATGCTGGACATAGTTCTGTGGTGCACAATTCTCTAATGCAAGCCGCTCTAATTAAATAACTGTCTCCAACAAGACAGGGGCATAACTACAAACCATATGACCCCCCCCCCCCCCCCCCCCGTAACAATGTCCCAAGTGTGGCCAGCATAACACTATTCCTAGTGCTTATGCAAGCATGGCCAGTAAAGAAGCAGTTCCCCTTCATGCACAACAACCCCTGGTACCCACATTGCAGTTCTGGGTCTCCTCTGTCCTTCCTTGCAGCTGCCCGCAATATGCTCCTATACAAAGCTCTGGCTCTCAATGCATGTTACATGACATGCAGAAGGGAAGATAAAGAGCAGACCCTGATAGCCACTGGCCTCCTCACCCTGTGAGAGTCACATCAACTCACCTGTAACCACCATGCCCTGTGATCCAACAATCCAAAGAAAACGAAGACCAAGGCTCAGCCATTTGGGATTATCCCATGTATTGCTTATACAGTGACAAAATACATAGACTAGACAGGAATTTTCCTTTGACAGGTGATCTAGTTCCATGGTGTCATGGCCAGCATATGGTACCCTACACAACTGTCCTGTTACTTATGCCAAAATGGATGTTCCTGGCCAAGCATGAACTTGATAGATGTTTTTGCTGGATATATACTGTGTTGGGTAATGGCTGTAAAGCAAAATGGCAATTCTTCTTTAATGAAATAAAAGTGTTAAACCAGATTGTTCTGAGTTCATGTCTAGCACTCAGGTTATAAAAAGTGTATGTCTTATGCAGTAATGATGAGCAATGATCATGGGAGTAGATCATTGTGTTGAATCATGCAGTGTAACTTGTCAGTCTGATCCTTGTATTGTAGATCTGCTTTAGGATAGCTCTCACCAATCCATAGAAATTCTCATATTTAACTATACTTGACATTTTATTTTGAAGTGCCGCATGCAGAAATCCCCATGTGTAGAGCACACGTCACTTCATCTTAACTACAAAAATACGTGCAACAGGACTTGTTACATTACCTCTGGAACATACTATGGCAAACATGTTGCACTGCAGTAACTAAACAAGAAAACAGGAGTGCCAAGATCTAAACCTCTGTAATTAACTCATTAAAATAACATTGCCATGCAAGCCTTCACTCACACAACTCCCTTGAAGCTCATTGCATTATAATCACATTAAACCCACAATCAAAGGATTTCTCTTAAATCCTTAAGTTATTTGGCTTCTTGGGCTCTATGTGAAAGCGTGGCACTAAGGGCAATCCTAAGAAAATGAGCAAAGAATTGACTGCTGGAAACCTGACATAAAGGTGACCTGCTTGCTCCTCTGAATATTGTACTGCTAATTAAACTCAGCATTTCCAGCAACAGAGTGCTGCGGAGAGGGAAGGAAGTCAGTTGTTATCACTGCATGTGTCACCACAGATTATGATTGTATCAATTGCTAAGAGCCTCTTCCAAAAGGAGGAAACTGTTGCTGTATAGAAGGATGAAAAGGGAAAAAATGTAAATCTTTACCATAGCAAACTCTGGAATAAGACATGTCTGTGTGCTGAGGTCTTGGAGGAGGAAGAACTTAAAGTGTACCTGAGACTATGAAATAAAAAAATATATACATACATTGGGCTTCCTCCCGCCCCCTTCAGGCTGATTGCCGTCCTTGCCGTCCTCCCAGGCCACCTGCATCCTCCACTAGGTGGCCCAGTAAATCCGGCAGTGGGGTCCAGTGGATGCAGGTGCAGTCTGGCTGCATGCTCCCCTATCACAATCCCGTGGCCAGGAGCGTCACTGCGCAGGCACAGAGCAATGGGGCGCACTCGGCCAGGCATGCCCAATTCCCCACCAACTGATGGAATTACCGGGCTGCCTAATGAAGCTGTCCCTCAACATTAAGAAAACATCCAAACTCTTTTTAAATGTTACCCGAAGCGACATGTGACATGATGAGATAGACATGTGTATGTATAGTGCCTAGCACACAAATAACTATGCTGTGTTCCTTTTTTTCTATCTATGCCTGAAAGAGTTAAATATCAGGAATGTAAGTGGCTGACTCAGTCCTGACTCAGAAAGGAAGTGACTACAGTGTGTCCCTCACTACTAAGAAATTCCCCTTTTTATCTCGTTCTTGCTCTCAGAAGCCATTTTCTGCTAGGAAAGTGTTTTATAGTGGGAATTTTTTATCAGTGAGGGGCACACTGTAGTCACTTCCTGTCTGAGTCAGGACTAAGTCAGCCACTTACATAACTGATATTTAACTCTTTCAGGCAGAGAAAGAAAAAAGGAACACAGCATAGTTATTTGTGTGCTATTATATTATATGCACAGTACATATACTTGCCTATCTCAACATTTCACATGTCACTTCGGGTATCCTTTAACTGCAAGTCTAGTATTTGTCATAACTACACTCCTGTGGTAAGATGTTCCACATGTTAACCACTCTTGCTATAAAGAAAAACCTTCCAAACAGATGGTAAAGTCTCCTTTCCTCCATGAGTAGAGAATGTCTTCATCCTGTGGGACTTACAATAGCATGAAAATATTTGCAGCATAAAATCGCCGACCACAAAAAACTGTGGCAGAACAGCATTCAAACAGTTACACACAGCACTTTGTTCTTCAGTGGACTGTTCCTTGCTTCAGTGGGCAACTTCTGGCTGCATCCGGTGAGGTAATAACATTGTCTTTTGTTTATATTCCTTTGTCAGATACATTTAGTTAACATTAGCAAACTGCCAAAACTGAGCTATACGGAGCAGAAAAGCAGAAAGAGCTGAGAAGTGACTAGCTAGATTTTTAATATATAAATACAGCAGCTATGTAATAAAGTGCAATCACAGCTTTCAGAGCAGATACACTTTTTGGGGGGAATTTGTTGAAAGACAATATTACTTGTGCAAAAAGCAAATATGATAACTGTATGGGTAATAAAAACTAGTAAAACACATGTTTATTGAAGGTTATGTCAGTGTTATCCCACTTTAACGTGTATTGTGCATGTCCTCTCCTCTGAGATTACTGTGATTTATTCTGTGGGCTTAGTGTGATGTATATTTGTTCAATAGGATTCTAGGTGATTGTAAGTGTGTGTTTGTGTGTGTGCTTGTGGTTGTGCAGAGAGTAAGGTCTAACTGAGGCTGTTGGGTGAATACACAGAGAAAGGGATATCTTAGGAGGTTACAGTGGAACTAAACTCAAAATTTTCACTCTGCTCTTAAAGATTATCCACAGTATGGTTATCTTTATGGGTGGGATTCTTCATCACAATTTACTGTGGGGGAGGATTGGAATTCTTCAACACAATTTATAGGAATCTTAAAACTGAAGTTTTACTTGGTTTCATTTCTGCGGGCTTCTGCAAGGAGATCTGAAAGAGTAAGCCTCAGCATTATTATATGGAGAGCTGCCTAGGTAGAGCTCTCCTGCAGTCTATTCACAGTTGTTGATAAGAACCATTTATCTGCCTTAACAAACACAGAAACACAGAACACACCAAAGTGTCCCTCCCACCACAACTATATGTGTAATAAAAACTTTTCATTGTGTGCTGTGCAGGATTTCGGGTCGACTTTAACTATTTACTATCCAGACAGGTTTTTAAAATGCAGGTATTGGCACTGTAACTCATGGATATAATTGCTACCGGTAACTGCTGCAGTCTAATATGGGATGACTGTATAGTGTGTGTGTGTGTGTGTGTGTGTGTGTGTGTGTGTGTGTGTGTGTGTGTGTGTGTGTGTGTGTGTGTGTGTGTGTGTGTGTGTGTGTCAATCAAAGAAAAGACACCTTATATGGTTTTTAAATGGCTGTCAATGCCACTAAAATTCACAAAATACCCCTCCCTCTTCCTTGCTGCAGCCACCACACAGGGGTGAGTCTTGGTCTTGGCTTTTCACCATTGTTCTTATCACCCAGAGGAATCAGGTATTCCTCCTTCAGGATCATTGCACCACGCACTTTATATTTTTTCCTTTTGCACTATGTTACCTCCTCCGTGAGGTTTAGTAGATTCTTACACACAAGGTTGGCAACAGACCATTTTTTGCACAATCACATAGCACGCAGACACTTTCAATCCCTGATTCACCTGTTTGTTATTGGTCTGGTCTCATCAGTATCGATTAGTTTATTTTTTTTATTTTTTATGGGTGACATATATTTATGCAGCAAGGTTTTTTGCTTATAAGCAGAATGTTTTGAGGGATTTTATGTCATTTCTGTTTTAACTGTTTTTAAAGGGATATGTCCCTAATAAATTTGATTACATATTTTCAACATTTATGTGTGGCAGTACTCATTTGTTTGGGTATTTTGTGAATTTTAGTGGCATTGACAGCCATTTAAAAACCATATAAGGTGCCTTTTCTTTGATTGAACATTTGTTATCGCCTTTTGGTTATACACAAGAATTGTTTATTATGCTCAAGGTAACATGTGTCTCTGTGTGTATCATTGGGACCAGCCAGGCAGCTCATGAAATGTACTGAACATATGAGTATTTCTGCTTAAATTCCACACCCATTATCCCAGCTGGCTTAGAAATACAACTTTTTTTCAAGCACTTTGTTTTCCTAAGAGAACTTTTGAACAGTTGTCTGAAGTTCATTTTTTTCTAATCTAATAGTTGTACCTGAGGGCTCTTGTGCGTTTTGCAATTGTAAGTGTTATATTGAAGCTGAAAAGCTTGGAATTCGTTTTCAGTACATTTCATATGAAGATAATAGTTTATTTTCTGTTCCCACCCCAAAAAAACAAAACAGAAAAAAAAAACATTTTTAAATAAATTTCATGGCAGTCACATAATAGGATATTGTGATATATTTATCCAAAGTGTTTCTGTGAACTGAATTAACTCCATTTCAATACAAAAACAGTCTGTAAGAATCTTATTTGTAAATCCCTTATCAAGTTATTGCATATTTCTTGGACACAATTATTTCCATGATAAAACAGGAAGTAGAGAGGATCCGGCTGCTGGGATGCATAGAGCAGGTAATTGATAAACACAGTGCTGCACCAGTACTCTGCAAGGGCACACAGGAGGGGGCCTATAGATAGGTAGGGTGGAATGATGTTGCCCCTCTTCCTGCGTCCCCATATTATTTACTGACTACAAGGGGATACAGGAGGGTAGCAATACAGTGCCCACCCAATAGCATCCTCTTCCCCACTCCTTCCCACCTAGTGGCACCTTTCTCTCCCACCCAGTGACACCCTATCCCACCTATTGACACCCTCTCCCACCCAGTGTCACCCTCCTCCCCACTCAGTGGCACTGTCCTATAACCCAGTGTATCCCATCCCACCCAGTGTCACCCTTGCATCCCACTTAGCAGCTCCATCCCACCCACCCCACCAGCACCCAGAGTGGAGGGATGTTTGATGCCTTTAAGTCTGTGGTAAAATTTGCTGCATTTCATATATGTGGGGTAATACATGTGCATTTCACAAGTGTCAGAGGTACTGTTCGCCACATTTCACATATGTACAGCATTCTGTGTGTGGGAGCTAATGTTTACTGTATTTTACCTTGTGTGGGAGGTCGTGTTTTCTGCTTTTCACATTTGCTACATTTCATGTGTGGGAGGTAACGTTTGCCTCATTGCATATGTGGGAGGAAAATTTTGCTGCATTTCATGTGTCAGAGGTAGCATTTGCTTCATTGCGTGTGCTGGATGTAATTTTTGCCTCATTGCATTGTCGGAGATAACGTTTGCTGCATTTATTATTGATGGTCATAGTGACTGCATTTGCTACTTTGAGATTATTATTGCAGCATTTGGCATTTTGGCAATCCAGAAGTTGAATTTCCCAGTACCTGCAATTGTAAACATTAATTTTTAAGCCCCCCCCCCCCTCCTTTATATTACAAGAAGTTAACAGGGCATTTGTGAAAGTCCCTTCTTTGATTCTTTAAAGAGGAGCTGTCAGCCAAACTATCTCAGGGGAAAAAAACACATATATTAGTAGATAAATACTTGCTCTACTTACATAACATATGTATTGCACTGTCCACATTTTGATTTTAGTGATTTTTCTATAGTAAAAAAGAGAATACCATTTTGACTCTGTCTATCTTCAAGCCAATCCTGACATAATTTCCTCCCTTACTCTGTCTGTGTATCATTGCCCGCCTTCCTCCCAGTCTTCAGACACTCCCACTCAGCTCTGCAATAGAAAGTGCATTGTCTCAGCATGAGAAATATTGGCCAATCAGAGAGGAACAGAGGTGTGGGAGGGGAAAACGGGAGGGAAAAAGGCGTCAGCCAATCAGGCTGCATTAGTTATGTTTGAGAGGAAAGTAAAGAAGAAAAAAAGAAAACCCAGCATGCCCTGCATGCCCTGCAACTTCCTTTGTGCGGCAGATGTACCAAATAAGAACCAGGGAAACTGGGGAATGATCTTTTATGCAGAAGAAAAGTAAGAGTGATTTTTAACTTTTGGATTGCCTGGCTAGCATCCTTATTACTTGTTTACCAGATACAAATAATAACTTGATTTTTGATTTTATGGCTAACAGTCAGGGCCAGTTCTAGACTTTTTGCAGCCTGAGGCAAACTTGTGAGAGACCACAGCCCCCCCAGCCGTGGGGGGGGAGGGGGCGCAGAGCTGGAGGGGATAGCGGGCAGTAAGGGGGTATTGGGCACAGCGGCGGGGAGGGGGGTCGGACTGCCGCACGCTGGAACGCGGAAGAGGTGAGTCATCCCTGCCCGCTGCCTCGTATTAATACGCTGCTGCTGCACTTAAAAGTTAGAGGAGGACCCAGGTGAAGAAGGGGGTATTGGGCACAGTGGTGGGGAGGAGGATCGGACCCCCCCCCCTTCCTCACCTGGGTCCTCCTCCAACTTTTAAGTGCAGCAGCAGCGTATTAATACGAGGCAGCGGGCAGGGATGACTCACCTCTTCCGCGTTCCAGCCCGCTACCCCCTCCAGCTTGTCTCTGTCCCCTCAACCTCATGGTTACATTCTTCCTATCGCCTCACCCTCTCTTCCAGCACAAAATGTAACTTAAGAGCATATATTATTTCTATTCTCAGCAACAACTTCCTGTCTGCTATTGTGATCTTGCTCTTACAGTACGTATAGGAAGATTTTCTCTTTATAAACTTTACATTTAGTACAACTTTAAATTTAGTACATATATTACAGATATATTTAACAGATTTACTAACAATGGAAAAAAGAACTTGTGTTTAACAAAAAGAAATTAAAAACTTACTATGAACAACACTCACATTCATCTAATCACATGTAAATTTGGGCAAGGGCCAAAGAGTAAGGACAGTGGTGCCATGCATGACATGTTGGCATCTAGTGGGAGGAGCAAGGAGGGAAACGGTGTTCCTGGTGGTCCAGGGGGTCACTGTTTAAGGATGGTATTCTGGATCTGTAAATGAGTTTGGGAGACACCTGTACACATGTTTGATTCTCGGCCAAGGTGGCCATGAACACCCGTCTTGGCCATGTTTAGTATAGTGTGTGTACGCACTTTCTTTCCTAATTGAGACTATCACAGGGTTGGACAAAGATGAGTTAACTGGTGGAAAGTAGAAAAGCACAGGGAACTCTCCAGACGGAAAAAAAAGAATATTTTTAAAGTATTTTCTACAGTATATTGGTAAGCTGTTTCTAGCATTCATGGGATAGCTGCATACTAACGACCCAGATTGCATCATTATTATCTCTCTGTGAACAATAAAGGTTCAGTTAGTTGATTATGTTTTGTTTGATTAATGGCTTGTTACCTTGTGAACTGAAAAGTAATCAATTAGCTAATTTGCAGATGCACAAACACATTTAATCAAAGTATTACCAGTGAAAACCATATAATTTACTACTATCTTGTGTACAATATTGCAAGTAAAAATATGGGTAACTGGAAAAGTATCCTAAAAGAGGGTGTACCTGGAGGATGTGTGCATCTCACTCTTGTTTTTTTTTTTTTTTTTTTTTGCAAAATAAGCCTGAAGTAGAAATAAACATCCGCTTCCACACTACACAACTCATTTCCTTGCATTTCCAGAAGAAAACATAACAGAGGGGGAAGGCAAAAGGAAATGACAATGGTGTAGCAATCATTTACACATTCATTTTTTTTAGCAGCACAGTTCACCACCCACCCCAGTAGCGTCGTGACGGGGATGCGGGGGGTGCGACCCGCACCAGGTGGGGTGACCCCAGCCACCCTAGAGGGGGTGTGCTCAGGGCCAGGGACGGATCTAGGGGGGGGGGGCAGGCGGGTCTCTTGCCCCAGTCGGCAGGCGCTTTGTCCCTGCTTGTGTCTGCTCTGCTCCCTGTCCCCCCGCTTGTGTTTGCAGCGCTCCGGCGCTGCCCCCCCCGACTTTGTCCCCGCTTGTGGCTCCCCGTCCCCCCGCTTGTGTTGCTGTCCCCGAGTGTGTCAGCATAGCGGCGCCAGCACTGTCATACTTAACTTCTCCAGCCGCTCTCCGCGGAGCGCAGACTTGGTCTCCTCTCTGTCGCACCTCTAGTGTTGGCATTTGTAATGCGCGTCATCACTGAAGCGGCAGCCAACTAGAGGTGCGACCGTGGGACAGAGAGGAGAAGACCAGGTCTGGTTCTGGAGAGCGGCTGGAGAAGTTAAGTATGACAGTGCTGGCGCCGCTATGCTGACACACTCGGGGACAGCATGCCATAGAGAGAGAGATTCTCTTGCCCACTTCTGTGCACGCCTCAGCTACATATGTGCCCGATGCCCCTACCCACATCTGATCTGGGCACCCCTCTCATCCACTTCTGTCTGTGCACCCCTCAGCCTCAGCTACATATATGCCCCCTACCCACATCTGGGCACCCCTCACCCTCTTCTGTGCACCCCTCAGCCACATATGTGCTCCCTACCCACATCTGGGCACCCCTCACCCACTTCTGTGCACCCCTCAGCCACATATGGGCCCCCTACCCACATCTGGGCACCCCTCACCCACTTCTGTGCACCCCTCAGCCACATATGTGCCCCCTATCCACATCTGGGCACCCCTCACCCACTTCTGTGCACCCCTCAGCCACATATGTGCCCCCTACCCACATCTGGGCACCCCTCACCCACTTCTATGCACCCCTCAGCCACATGTGCCCTCTACCCATATCTGGGCACCCCTCACCCACTTCTGTGCACCCCTTCTGTGCGCCCCTCAGTGAAGGGTGCACAGAAGGGGTGCACAGAAGTGGGTGAGAGGTGCCCAGATGTGGGTAGGGGGCACATATGTAGCTGAGGCTCAGGGGTGCACAGAAGTGGGTGAGGGGTGCCCAGATGTGGGTAGGGGGACATATGTAGCTGAGGCTGAGGGGTGCACAGAAGGGGTGCACAGAAGTGGGTGAGGGGTGCCCAGATGTGGGTAGGGGCACATATGTAGCTGAAGCTGAGGGGTGCACAGAAGTGGGTGAGGGGGTGCCCAGATGTGGGTAGGGGCACATATGTAGCTCTACATATGACACATATGTAGGGATAAGAGCAAAGGCACCACAACCTGACCTTGCCCCAGGCGCAACTTGGTCTAGATCCGTCCCTGCTCAGGGCATGGGTGTCCGCACGTATGGCTGCCTCCCCCTGGCCGCCCGCTGCCCCCCCTGGCTGCCGCTCCCCCCCTCTAGCCGCCGCTTCCCCCTCCCCTTTAGCCATGTCACTCAGACCTCGATCTGGCAGCGACCAATAGTGCGGGTGCTAGGACCTAGCACATCGCACTGATAAGCGGAAGTGACATCACTTCCGCATATGAGAGCGTGGTGAGGCCGGCGCCCGCTCTTACTGATCAGGTCGCCGGCTGATTGAGGTCTGCCTGACGCTGTGAGGGGGAGGGGGCGGCGGCGGTTAGAGGGGGGCTCCTGTCACTCACTACCTAAACGGGGGTCCCTGCCACTCACTACCTAAATGGGGGTCCCTGTCACTCACTACCTAAACGGGGGTCCCTGTCACTCACTACCTAAACGGGGGTCCCTGTCACTCACTACCTAAATGGTGGTCCCTGTCACTCACTACCTAAATCGGGGTCCCTGTCACACACTACCTAACCTGGGGGGCGCCTGTCACTCACCACCTAAACTGGGGGGCGCCTGTTACTCACTACCTAAACTGGGGGGTGCCTGTCACTACCTAAACTGGGGGCTCCTGTCTCTACCTAAACTGGGGGCTCCTGTCACTACATACACTGGGGAGCTCCTGTCACTCCCTGAACTGGGGGGCTCCTGTCACTACCTGAACTGGGGGGCTCCTGTCACTACCTAAACTGGGGGACTCCTGGCGCTACCTTCTCTAGGGGTCGCTACCTAAACTATCCAGGCCAGCCAGCCAAGCATCACCACCAGCCAACCAGCCCAAAATCACTGTCAAAAAGGCCACAGTATCACCACCAGTCAGGCCAGCATTTACTTCAACCAGCCAAGCACAGCCCAGCATTACCACCAGCCAGGTCACAGCATCACTGCCAGCCAACCCAGCCACAACATCGGCCACAGCATCACCGCCAGCCAACCCGGCCACAGCATCACTGCCAGGCCTTTCAGCTCACACATCATCCATCATTCCAGCCAAAAACAGTATTGCCAGGCGCAGCAGCCAGTAGAGGAGAATTCAGAAGCCAGGTGAGAGGTGTCTACCATATTAAGGGGGGATTCAGGGCCGGCCCGCTCATGAGGCAGGGTGAAACTTTTGCCTCAGGCGGCAAACTTCTAGGGGCGACACCCGCCCGTCCGTGGGCGCATGGGGGCCGACCGCCGAGCCGGAGGGGTAGCGGGCAGGACGGGGGTATTGGGCCTAGCGGTGGGGAGGGGGGTCGGACCCCCGATCTGCGCTCCCCTCCAGCTGTAAATAGTTAGGAAGCAGACGATAGTAAGAGGCACGGGCGGGGAGGACTCACCTTTTCCGCGTTCCAGCGTGCGCTCCACTGACGTCACTTCCTGCAACGCCGTCCACTTACAATACAGTGGGTGGTGTTGCCACTGACCCACCCCATCCATATTCAGTTTTATGTAATAAGTGAAGGACAGAAACTTGTATCTGTCACTACGCTGTCATACCATGTTGTAGACTGGTAGTTCACAGGAATCAATAAACAAATACCATATCCATTGAAAAAGCTAATAAGTTGCCAAGATATATAAAACCACCCATGATAAACCATGTTTTCTCCCCCCCCCCCCCTCCCCCCCTCTGTATTCCACATATGGTCTTGAAATCTGCACCCCCAGTGTGAAATTGGGCCCTGGTAGTTAGTTTGTTTCTAAAACATAGGTGCAAAGGATGCTGGGAGATTGATATGATAACTCCACCCCTCGTGTCCATGTGATCTAATCAAGCAAGGCAGACAGACATCTGAAATAGGAATTATAGCAAATAGACAGGATAAGACAGGCTGCAGCAGTTATATGCTGTCTGTCCTCTGTCTTACACACTGAGAAAAGAGAAGTCATTTGATCCAGGTAGGCAGAGAGCAGGGTAGGGAAGGGCAGGGGCGGGAACCAGGCTGGGGGGGGGGGGGGAACACAAAGCTTCAGCATTAGGAGAAAAAAGGAAGTGTTTCTACAGATATACAGTGGGATGCGAAAGTTTGGGCAACCTTGTTAATCGTCATTATTTTCCTGTATAAATTGTTGGTTGGATAAAAAATGACAGTTAAATATATCATATAGGAGACACACACAGTGATATTTGAGAAGTGAAATGAAGTTTATTGGATTTACAGTAAGTGTGCAATAATTGTTTAAATAAAATTAGGCACGTGCATAAATTTGGGCACTGTTGTTATGTTATTGATTCCAAAACCTTTAGAACGAATTAGTCAATCTCAAATTCGCTTGGTAAGCTCAGTGACCCCTGACCTACATACACAGGTGAATCCAATTTGAGAAAGAGGGCCATATGCAATTCACATTTTCACCCGAGTTTTCTCCTAGGTGATATTTTGAAACTTGACAATAAAATGCCTTTTAAGCCACCAGAAAGCAAAGAAAATACTCAAAAAATAATTTTAATAGTACTATTTCACATACTTTTTGGTACTTTTTTAGTTGAAAAGTGCTGAAAAGTTATTTTAAATCGAAGATGAAAAATTATCTCCTGGGAGAAAAGTCAGGTGAAAAAGTGAATTGCATATGGGCAGTATTTAAGGGGAGTCAATTGTAAGTTTCCTTCCTCTTTTAATTTTATCTGAAGAGTAGCAACATGTGGGTCTCAAAACAACTCTCAAATGACCTGAAGACACAGACTATTCACCATCATGGTTTTGTGGAAGGATACAGAAAGCTGTCTCAGAGATTTCAGCTGTCTGTTTCCACAGTTAGGATTTAGGAACATATTGAGGAAATGTAATACCACAGGCTCAGTTCAAGTTAAGGCTCGAAGTGGCAGACCAAGAAACATCTTGGATAGACAGAAGCGATGAATGGTGAGAACAGTCAGCGTCAACCCACAGACCAGCGCCAAAGACCCACAACATCTTGCTGCAGATGGAGTCACTGTGCATCGTTCAACCATTCGGTGCACTTTACAGTAGGAGATATTGTATGCGAGAGTGATGCAGAGGAAGCCCACGGCACAAACAGAGCCGCTTAAAGAGAGTCTGAAGCGAGAATAGATCTCGCTTCAGACCTCATAGCTAGCAGGGGCATGCGGGTCCCTGTCCCCCCAAACCCCCTCCGTGCAGCGGGGGAGCGCTTCCTGGTTGGGGCAGGGCTAACCGCCGCAGCCCTGCCCCATGCGCGTCTGTCAGACGCGTATCTCCGCCTCTCCCCCACCCCTCTCAGTCTTCCTTCACTGAGAGGGGCGGGGGAGAGGCGGCGATGCGCGTCTGATAGACGCGCTGGGAGGCAGGGCTGCAGCCGTTAGCCCTGCCTCCAGGAAGGATATCTCCAGCGACCATTTTCCGACCAACATTTGCGGGGGGTGGGTTGGGGGTGAAGGGACCCCCGTTAAGCCGCGGGATAGCGGCATTTTAGCAGGGGCACACGTGCCCCTGCTATATATAAGACCTGAAGCGAGATTTAGTCTTGCTTCAGTGTCTCTAAGGTATGCTGAAGCACATTTGGACAAGCCAGCTTCATTTTGGAATAAGGTGCTGAGTTACTTGGGCATAGCAAGGGGCGTTATGCATGGAGGAAAAAGAACACAGCATTCCAAAAAAAAAAAAAAAAACACCTGCTACCTACAGTAAAATATAGTAGTGGTTCCATCATGCTGTGGGGCTGTGTGGCCAGTGCAGGGACTGGGAATCTTGTCAAAGTTGAGAGACGCATAGATTCCACTCAGTATCAGCAGATTCTGGGGGCCAAAGTCCAGGAATCAGTGACAAAACAGCAGCTGCGCCGAGGCTGGATCTTTCAATAACACAACGACACTAAACACTGCTCAAAATTCATGCAGAGGAACAAGTACAACGTTCTGGAATGGCCATCTTAGTCCCTAGACCTGAATATAATTGAAAAATCTATTACCGGTATAATTGCAGTGCGCTGCCTGGCAATTCTAAAATGGTGTTTGTAATATAACAAAGGTATGCAGGAATGTCCAGGAAAGTTTACTAAGAACTTAGAAACAGAATTTTTTTTAACCAAATTAAGAATTTTATTTCTGAGTAAAAGGAATACTGTAGGAGGGGTCGGGGAAAAATGAGTTGAACTTACCCGGTGCTTCTAATGGTCCCCCGCAGACATCCTGTGCCCGCGCAGCCACTCACCAATGCTAGCGTACTGCACAGGCACAGACCATACTGGGTCTGCGCAGTATGCTCCTGGTGACATCAGCGGGAGCGAGGATAAGGCAACGCAGGCGTAGTGGTTTTTCAGCCTGAAATTCCAGAAGTGAACCGGAGGTGGGGCCGGAGCATCGGTGAGTGGCACAGGATACAGGATATCTGCGGGGGAACATTAGAAGCCCGGGTAAGTTCAACTTATTTTCCCCCGACCGCCCTACAGTATTCCTTTAAAGAAAACCTAAAGTAAAAACACAATTTGTCCATTTACTTACCTGGAGCTTCTTCCAGTGCCCTAAAGTACTCCCAGTCCCTTGCCATCATCTTGCACTCTGCATGCACAGTGGCCGGCCGACTCGT
The DNA here is from genome assembly GCF_040937935.1 of Hyperolius riggenbachi. Lineage (NCBI taxonomy): Eukaryota > Metazoa > Chordata > Amphibia > Anura > Hyperoliidae > Hyperolius > Hyperolius riggenbachi. The sequence continues at coordinate 120,247,767 of NC_090653.1, read as the reverse complement.
CACTTGGCCGAGATATGGAGAGGAACAGCGGAGGAACGGCTTATTGCGGAATCGCGGTGAGGGACCAGGAGTACTTTAAGGGGTTGGAAGAAGCTCCAGGTAAGTCAACGTGGGAAATTATTTCACTTTCAGTTCATTTTAGGACAGAATCACAGAATTCTGAGGTCTGGGTTTGACACATTCTGAAAATGGTCCAATAACCTTTGCTCTACAATAAGTTGTATCTGTTTTTCTGTCTAAAATCCCCCTGACTATTTCAAATATATATAGAAAGAGAAGTTTTTATGTGCAGCCTAAACTTGCTAAACATTTTTTTACTAATCTTTAACCACTTTTCCACCTTATGACAAGATGACAATGTTCACACATCGTTCTTGCAAAAAAATATAGGGGAAGGACAGCTAATGCAACGCGTTTGCCTCTGTCTTTAGACATAGTTATCACTAAGGACAAACAAAATTGTTCTGATTGTATCTGTAAAAGGACACATTGTTCCAGTAGTGTGGATGATATATTTGAAAGCACCTGATACATTCATTTAGTTTTCAGCAGAATAACAGCACGCCAATTCAATTTGCACATGTTATTATTGCAAATTGGAATAAGTCATAATGCTTGAACTTTGGTAAGATTCGTTTCGGTGTTTTTCTGCTCACATCACACGTCGTATATGATGTGCTCTCGTAAAACAGCTTAAAGTAACATTTTTTAAAGTGCTTGCTAAGAACATTGATTTTTTTTAATAGTGCTCTGAAACTGCATGGCATCAAATAAAATAGTCTAGATGCAATCTTTTAGCAAAAGCTTGTGTTCTGTAAAGCATTGCTGAAAATAACATCTGTAATGACTAGCATTATGGTTTCTGATCATTCATTAGGTAGAATTTAGCATTTTGGGAAGCATAGGCAGGCCAGCTTCTAATGGGATGGTTATCTTCGCTGCAGAAGATTGAGCTGTTCTTCAGCAATGGGCAGACGGGGATATAAATTATCACTTATCCAGGATTGCTTTATTCTGTGTTTCTGCACATACAGTGACACCCATCTAGCTCAGTAACCTGTAGCAGTTCTGCTTTTGCTAATGGCACTGTTATCATTACCATTACCAGCTTGGGACTTTGAAAACCTCACCACAAGAAAAGATTAGCTACACTAAATGTGTTTACACTTGACACAATGAGATTCTTTTTGCTCGATCCAGGCCTGAAAGACTATATTCATTTGCGATTTGATAATTACCTGAGCATAACAGACCATACTAGAATTAAGAATTTGCTAATTAGAGTATGTTTTAAAAGTTATATTTGAAATGAAAGGAAATTTCTCAAAAAAAAAAAAAGTGACAGTAATTGGGATAAACACAGTGAGATTCAGAGGGGATGTGATCACCTTGGATCAATATACTGTACACAACTCATACTGATAAATAAGGGTAAATAAAAACTTGGAGACACTGCTGGGGCTTGATTCACAAAGCGGTGCTAACTGTTAGCACGCCTGTGAAAACCCCCTTAGCACGTCTAAACGAGTTTTGGCGCGTAACACTTTACGCGCGCAAAACTTTATGCAGGTAAAACTTTACATGCGCACTGCACAGAGCGCAGGGCGCTCCGCGCGAAGTGCCCATTAAAACCTATGGGACTTAGCACGCATAAGACTTTGCGTGCGTAAAACTTTGCGCACGTAAAGTTAGCGCGCGATCTGATTGAGAAATCCGGTGCTAACCTACTTAGCACCCTGGTTAGCACGTCTAAACACTTTAGATGTGCTAAGTAGGTTAGCACCGCTTTGTGAATCAAGCCCCTTGAGGTTAGAGACAATGGGCCATATCCTATTTGAGGTGGAAAGTAGCTTGCAGATGCGAGCTACTTATCGCCTTGCCATCGCGCGAGGATTACTGGCAAATCCTATTGTTGGTGTTACTCGTGCGATGGCCAATCGTTAGGGACCATTACCCAGGCGAAAGCCTGATTGATGCTCCCATGTCCCGGGAGATGGGGAGTTTTGCGCTGTGGTGCTGTATATCAGAACCACAGCAGTGCTCCCTCACTCCCCCAGAAGATGCCCCCAATGAAAATGGCCGAGACAGTGGAGTGGACGAATGGAGAGCCCCAGACCGGAGCTTCAAATAAGCTTTGCCGAGGCTCTGTGAGGAAGGGGGGTTGTCGATGTGCTGACAGAGAGCTCTGGGGGTCTCCTTATTAAAGGAGACCCCCGGATTCAGTGGCAAAACACTTTCATTAGCTGGTTTAGACCTTTTACCAGGTTTAAGCTAATGGTCATTCTGACAGGCAGCATCGCTTCCCGGCAACATGAAAAATGTAAAAGGATAGCTCCCATAGCCTAATTTATGAACTTGCCATTGCTGGTGAGTTGGGTAATAGGATATGGCCCAATGGCCCATATGCAATTAACTTTTTCTCCTAAGTTATTTCCTAGGAGATAATTTTCATGTTCTCTTTGAAATCACTTTTCAGCATTTTACAATTGAAAAAGTACCCAAACGTTGGTGAAAAGTATTATCAAAATTGGGGTTGGGGGGTGGTGGAAGCCCGTGGTCCTTAAGTGGTTAAGCAGTGCCAACTCTCCAATCTTGCCATTTCTCCCCAAAGTGCTACATACCCCCACAGTATAGCCATACCCCCCAGCAGCACCATCCCTCCCCTCCCCCATGCAGACAGAGTTCACCAAGAAGCACTGGCATACATTTTGTATTTAACCTCCCTAGCGGTAATCCTGAGCTGAGCTCAGGCTAGCCGCCGAAGGCTTAATGAACGTGAGTGGAGGCAGCTGGAAGCTTTTACATACCTCCCTGGTGATCCAGACGTCGGTAGCCCTTCTATTTCCTGTCCTCGGAGGCTCTGAGTCAATCTGGTGAGATAACCGTCGTTGATCTCACCAAAGTGTTACAGCGCCACCAAGTGGATGGAGGTAAAATTGCTGTCCCCCTCTGGCATGTCTCAGTCCAGGTTAGACCCCTTGAAACAACTTTTTCATCACTTTTGTGGCCTGAAACAGTCTTTGTAGGTTTTAAAATTTGCCTGCCCATTGAAGTCTATGGCGGTCGCCAGATGCACCTGTTCGCGAACAGCTTTCAGAAGTTTGTTTTTGCCGTTTGCGAACAGAAAATTCTATGTTTGCGACATCTCTACTGCAGTATTGTGCACACACCTGCAGTGAAAATGATTTTGAATAAATCTAGGTCTAATTAGATGCATAGTTAAAAGAATTGCACTGCAGGCACCACGGGTGACCACAGCTTGATGACTTTCAGTAAACCTCACTATAATATGATTTGATACAGGTGAGTGTTAGACTGTTGTCACTTAATAGCAGATAATTTATGAGAGTCTATTCCAGAATTGTTGGATCACAGACTCTCCCCTGCTGTCCAACTATGATAAAATGATATCTATTTAATTGTAACCTCCATGAGAAAGCCACAGTGCTAGTGAGGCATTGTGAGATACTGTGATAGGGCAGCTTGCTTACATGTTGATGGGACTATAATCTTAACTAATTCTTTGACCTCCCATTCTGTGCTTCTCTAAACCCATTTGCTACCTTTCCCCATCAGAATGTCTATCAGTGGCCAAGGTAACACCACAGGCTGGTTGTGTGGCTCCATAAATCACATGTGTTAGTAAGCCCTAAGTGAAATGGTTAAAGCATATCTTATTCAAAAATAGACATATAAGATAATGAATTGTATGTGTAGCCATACTGGTAAAGAGACTTTACCTGGGGTCTCATATTCTTATTTACAATTTAAAGGATGAATTTCTAAGATGTCATTCTAAACAGCATGCGATATACAATCTTGTTCATTCAGCTGCAAAACAAAAATAATTATAGTATTCTGAGTTATTTTTGTAATTGTTAATCTGCTAGAAGTGTTTTCTCATTCAAACAGAAGTGTTTAGGCTTACATCTACTTTTCAGAAGAGTCAGCTGCACTTGACTGCTGTTTAGCTGCCTCATTTTCATATAAGCACTGGTTTATTAAGCCTTGCAATGAAAAACAAAAAACAAAAAGGGACTTTAGACACATTCCTAGTAATGTGCGTATCTCATCAAGGGCCTGATACATAAAGCATTGGTAAATTTGTAATGTGCAGGCAATGCACAGCAATTTTACTGGTGCTAAATCCAGCATTCAGACTGGTGCTAAATCCAGCATTAGCGCAATGTGCGTTACATGGATAAAGTATGCTTTTCCCATGGCATTAATACTGATAAAATTGCTATTTGCTACCTATGCATGGCAAATTTACCAGCGCTTTGTGTGTCAGGCTATGTGCAGATCTTCTGTCTCTTTTATAACCAAAAGCCCACACTAAAATTACAATGCTCTGCTCTGAAGACATCTGCTTTTTGCTGCTTTTATGAAAGTAGATTTTGTCCAAGTCTATTGGTATAAATGAGTTTGTGCAACATCATGTTACATGCATGACTTTATATCTCAGACGTTTAATATTTCTACATCTTGCAGGTAACATGCCTCTGATGAAACTTTGAAAGGAATCCATTTGCACAATGGCAGCACAGAATGAAACAGCTGCGAAGCAGCATGCACTGGGTACTTTACATTACATTTAGTAAGTGTATATTTGAATTTCAGCTAAGTACATTGAGGATCTGTAATGGAAAAGCAATGGAAGTACTTTTCATTGTAGTTCAATAACAAATACAGAGAGCGAGCATATGGAGAAAGGACTGCCTAATTATTGTATTGGAAATCCCGTTATTTATTTATTTTTTTATGCTAACATAAAACCGTATATTTGATTTGTAGCTCACAACTGAAAACCAGATTACAAAAGGAATTTTAAGAGATTTTTTTTTTCTTTACTGTTCCCTCCTTTTTGTCGAAAAAAAAATGTATTTTCTTTATCTAAGCTTATCTTTTTAATCAAGAACAAAACTCTCAACAATTTAACCACAGTATGAAGGCACTTACAAGACTTTTATATAATGCATGGTTTGCGTGCACAATTTTGCTCTGGAACAGAATGCTTATGGCTCGAGTCAAAAATCAATTTCCATCGAGATCAGAAAGTTTAGCGAGGGCAAAATAACATTAAAATTGTTAGCAGAGCATGCTTTTCATTATTGTGATTTTGTAAAGACATCGCAGGATCCAAACAACCGTCCAATCGATGTTACCCACTGCCACTGGCACGAGAAGCCATGGCAATATGCTCAGCACTCAGTAGTTTAGTTAGTGGTGTTATTTGAACTGTGCACTGTACTCATCTAAGGCACATTAGTAAGGTCCAGTGACTGAGCATTTATGAGCATTACATATGTTTCGAATAACCCCGCTTCTCCTGTAATGCTAATCACTTAGTGGAATAATTTTCATCAGCTCACCTTAAGTGAAATAGGTCTCCATTTACTGCAGCAAATATGTTACCTTGAGCACACCTTGCAGATTCTGGTTAATGCTTATCATTGGAGATGAGGCATTAGATGAAGTGGAAGATAATCATTGACAGAAGCTGTTCAACAGAGCAGAAGATGTTTGTTCCAAGCCAGATATAGGAACTTTTAAATACTTTTACAAGAACACAAAAGGAATTAAAGTCATTTCAATTGTTAAAGCAGAACTCTAGGAAAAAAAGTAGGAAGATGAGGTTTAGCTACATCTCATTCATCAAAATCCCTCTCTACATTGATGCTGAAGCTGCTCATTTGTTAATAGCAACTGTGACTGATGCCTGATGCTGGGGTCATACCAATGGGTGTAACAATAGCTCCTGCAACCTTTGCTGTCACGGGGGAACTGGGGGCTAAGGGGGCCCACTCCTGTCAGAAAAGGTAAAGTTACCGTAAATGCAGAGCAGTGGCAGTGGAATATTATACATTACCTGCTTCCGGCACCGGCATAACAGGTCCTCTTTACTCTTCTTCTGTGTAGCCACATAGTAGTAATTGTTTGTGTGTGGTGTGCTGCATACAGTGAAGCATACAGTTAATTCAAGGTATGCATCACTGCAATTGTTAATGCACACGTTATGCTGTACCGCATTGCCTGCATCGCATACACCAGCGGATTCCATCGCACTGCATTGCTAATGGGCTGATGTGAACATACTATTATAATATAAATGCATTGCGTTGCCAATGGGATTTCATTGTTGAACGCACTGCATGTGTCACTGTGAACGTAGCCTAATGCTGATCCTGATTCAGGATACATCCTTCTCTTCTAAAACCGAGAGTGACCTAAGATCAACTTTGTTTACTAAGCACGTTTGTTGTCCTTGAGAATTTCACTGCTTATAGGTGCCTAAACTGTATAAAAAAAAAACAAAAAAAAACAGTAACGTAGTATCACATTGTCATCTGTTTTGCAAAAGGTGCAGTTAGCAGAACTTACACGGCCCCTGTGACGTCATCAAGTTGCAAAAACCAGAAGCAAGCCGCGGTGGAGACTTGAGGGTCGTAGGGTACTGGCACGGGCACAGGACATCTGCGGGATGAAGGGGGGGGGGGGGGGGGGAGAGGAGGGAGGATGGGGGAGGAGGGCTGTAGAAGCCCCAGTTAAGTTGAACTAATTTTTTTTAAGGTTACAGTACTCCTTTAAAATAGTTCCTTCCATATACATAATAAACTAAACCCTTAATAATAATTAATACATTAGATTTTAGTGATGACTGTTGTTTAGATCCAGGCAACACAGTTTTATTTTGCCTTATCATTTTTGGGAATGCATTAATTGATAAGGTAAAGAAATATAGTTTCCAGCTGAATACTGAAAAGCTTGATCCAGCTTTGTCATACCTTATTAGGTAGTCTCTATATGTAGGCAATTGCTCATTATTTTGGCATGGGATTTACAGCAATATTGAACAAGATGAGAGTTTAACCACCCTGGCGTTCTGATTAAATCGCCAGGGTGGCTGCGGGAGGGTTTTTTTTAAATAAAAAAAAAACTATTTCATGCAGCCAACTGAAAGTTGGCTGCATGAAAGCCCACTAGAGGGCGCTCCGGAGGCGATCTTCCGATCGCCTACGGCGCCCAGAATAAACGAGGAAGGCCGCAATGAGCGGCCTTCCTTGTTTTGCTTATATCGTCGCCATAGCGACGAGCGGAGTGACGTCATCGACGTCAGCCGACGTCGTGACGTCAGCCGCCTCCGATCCAGCCCTTAGCGCTGGCCGGAACTTTTTGTTCCGGCTACGCTGGGCTCAGGCGGCTGGGGGGACCCTCTTTCGCCGCTGCTCGCGGCGAATCGCCGCAGAGCGGCGGCGATCAGGCAGCACACGCGGCTGGCAAAGTGCCGGCTGCGTGTGCTGCTTTTTATTTCATTAAAATCGGCCCAGCAGGGCCTGAGCGGCAGCCGCTGGCGGTGTTGGACGAGCTGAGCTCGTCCAGACCGCTCAGCTGGTTAATGAGAGTTTAGTTCATTATGTGTTGAGAAGTGACAGGTTTATTTTAAGAGTCACTCCCTGTATTTATAATGCAATAGATGTTGGATTTCCTAGTTGAAACCCTGACACTCATGTACATCCAGATCTTTTATTTAAAAGACTGCCAATGGAGACTTCAGCCCTTTTCTTGCTTCAGATACATTGCAGAATTACCGCATATCCTTCAGTATCCTCATCTGTATTCAACACAATTCATTCTCTGCAACATATACAGACTGCCTTTATTATTATGATTTAGGATTTTCTGCTATCTTTAAAGGAAATGTAAGCCAATTTAAGCTAGGCAAACTCTACTTACCAGGTGCTTCCTCCAAACCTATGCAGCCAATTTGTCCCTTGTCGCAGCCGAGCACTTGCTTGGGGATAGAGTGTTCTGCGCAGGCGCAGAACTACTGCTCCTGCGCAGAACATTCAAGGGCACGTGCGAGTGACATGTTGATAACGGCGCAGTAGAGGACCCCAGGCCAGCGGCTGGGAGTAGAGCTGCAATGAGGGACATATCGGTTGCAAGGGGTAAGTACAGCTTGCCTAGCTTAAATTGGCTGACATGTCCTTTAAAGTGACACTGAAGCATAAAAAAGTGTGATATAATGAATTGTATGTGTAGTGCGGATAAGGAATAGAACATTAGACGCAAAGGAGTCACATATTTTTATTTTTAGTTATATAGCTGTTTTTCTTTAACATTGCCTCATTCTCTAATATTTGCAGTTTACAAACTACACTCTGTATTTTGAATTATGAAACAGAGCAAAGCTAATGACCCTTTGAACTTTACGGCAGTAAAATTTTAAACAAACAAGGAATAGTGAAAGACAGGTTGAGACGTGTTTCAGAAAACAGCACTGTAGCCAACTAAGCTTGATTGGAGAGCTACACCACTGTAGTTGAAAAACAGCTTTACTGAAAGTACAAATGGTTGATGATCTCACTGTGGATTAAGGTCCTCTCAACAGGTGCTGGCAGCCTAATCCCAATCTTTATTGGGTGGCACCAGTACCCACATTACCCCTGGGCACTGCGATAGCCAAAATTAACATAGCAGTCTATTTTGCGCCCATTTTAACCACTTCAGCCTTCAGTGTTGTTTCACCTTATGCATCCAAGCAACTTTCACCTCCCATTCATTCGCAAATAACTTCATCACTACTTATCACAATGAAATGATCTATAGCTTGTTTTTTCCACCACCATTTAGGCTCTCTTTGGGTGGTACATGTTGCTAAGAATTATTTTATTATAAATCCATTTTAACAGGAAGATTAAGAAAAAAATGGAAAAAACATTATTTCTCATTTTTCGGCCATTATAGTTTTAAAATAATTTAAAATAATACATGCTATCATAATTAAAAACCATGTATTTTATTTTCTTATTTGTCTTACTTATTACACTATATACAGTGGGTTGCAAAAGTATTCGGCCCCCTTGAAGTTTTCCACATTTTGTCTCATTACTGCCACAAACATGCATCAATTTTATTGGAATTCCACATGAAAGACCAATACAAAGTGCTGTACATGTGAGAAGTGGATCGAAAATCATACATCATTCCAAACATTTTTTACAAATAAATAACTGCAAAGTGGGGTGTGCGTAATTATTCGGCCCCCTAAGTCAATACTTTGTAGAACCACCTTTTGCTGCAATTACAGCTGCCAGTCTTTTACGGTATGTATAGGCTAGTAGAAGATGGCAAAAAAACACAGGGACACCAGGAGCCCGATATCGTGTATTATCGTCAATCAAGATGGTCAAAATATACTCACAAGTGTGGGTTGCCAAAGTAGAGCAACCACCTTTAGTGCATGTGGAGAAGGACCGTCTCCACTCGGCCTTTATTGGTCGCTGCTCCTGGAAAAAAGCGTCCTACGGGAGTGTAGAGGCGCAGCCCCTGGCGGGAATGCTAGGGTCACAGGTAGTAGATTACGATGAAAGGAGGCGCCCAAAGAGTGTATACAAGTCCACTATTACTAGGTAATATATATGTAAATTTGATCAGGTAAGTAGAGAATACTCTTACCTGTAGTAAAGGTAGAAGACCACTGGTATAAAATTGTAATAATTTATTGGATAAGATTAGCACCTTGACAACGCGTTTCACGAGAAAGTCGCTTCCTCAGGTCATGTAAAGTGCTATAAGAGAACAACAGATGGCTATCAGACTAATAAAAAATCTCTGGATGAACAATACGTATTTCATATACACGGCATAAGAAATAACCAAAAATTTGTTATAGAATTGTGCAAACAATTAGTTACAGTTACATATGTACGCAGAAAAATTTAAATAAGGGACGTCATAAAAACAAACACAAAAAACATTATTAATATACATATCCCCAATAAAACCTACAGGTAGGTAAACGATGTGAAGAAAAAAGTGGCAATTCTGTGATAATGTTTGGCCAGTAGGTGGCAGTGGTGATGATTATAAACAATATATAATGAATAATATATTATGAATAAGCCTGACCCATATGGAAAAAAATATAACCTGATACGTTAAAAAATAATAATAAATATAGTAAAATTGAGAACCTATTATGTAAAATATAGGTATCAGTGAGATATTGTAGGTCAATTGCAAAGATATAGGTATCAGTGAGATATTGTATATAAAACAGGTCAATTGCAAGGATATAAATGCACCATCTACATATATATGAGTATGCTTATGTATATACACACACTCGTGTACAACATACACACCGGCACATGTGGCACAGTGCATACAACAATAAAAATACATATTAATAAGCAATGAAACCGGGGGCCCATGTGGTCCAAAGAGCACGTGGGAGAAGGTATATAGAAGACAAGAATGTATCTAAACAACGGCATTCCTATAGAGCGCTGAGGTGCTATGCAGTCCAGCCTGATAAGTGTGTAAGGGACCCCAAGCTGTTTGAAGGGAGCGAAAAGGTAGGTGAGGCTGGCAGGTAGTATAAAGGACTTACCTCTATAGCAGTGGAATAAAGTCTGGGCGCCATGAGTGTCAGGCCGCCGGGCAAAGATTAAAAGCACTGCGGAGATCAACTGGGAGGGTCCCCGTGCGGGTGCACGTGACGTCATGGGGCGTCGTATCCGGGGAGCAGGTAGGAGGTGTCGGGAAAAGCTGCCCTGCAACGCTGTGCGTAGGTAGCATAGGATGTTGCAGGACAGTCTGGCGCTGACTGGACGTCATATCCGGGGGCAGTTCCAGGATGTCAAGAATAGCTGGCCCGTGGTACTGCACTAGGGTAGCGTAGGATGTCGCAGGACAGACTGGCGCTGACTGATACGTCAGTGTCGGTGGGGGCGGAGCTACGGGGCTGGGCGGGAGGGGGGGCGGGGCGGGAGTGGGCGTGTATAATATAACTATAGTAGAACTATAGGCCCTACCCTGCAGATTTTTTCTGCACAGAAAAACGTGCGGGGAAACGCACAAGTGGAAACAGTCCCATCCACTTGTGCTGACTGTGCGAATCCGCATGCGGGCACCGCATGCGGATTCGCGATAGTGGAAACGGGCCCTCATAGTTGTCCTATGGACAGAGTCTCCCACCTGAGCTGTAGATCTCTGCAGCTCGTCCAGCGTCACCATGGGCCTCTTGACTGCATTTCTGATCAGTGCTCTCCTTGTTCGGCCTGTGAGTTTAGGTGGATGGCCTTGTCTTGGTAGGTTTACAGTTGTGCCATACTCCTTCCATTTCTGAATGATCGCTTGAACAGTGCTCCTTGGGATTTTCAAGGCTTTGGAAATCTTTTTGTAGCCTAAGCCTGCTTTAAATTTCTCAATAACTTGATCCCTGACCTGTCTTGGACCTGTCTTGTGTGTTCTTTGGACTTCACGGTGTTGTTGCTCCAAATATTCTCTTAGACAACCTCTGAGGCCCTCACAGAGCAGCTGTATTTGTACTGACATTAGATTACACACAGGTGCACTCTATTTAGTCATTAGCACTCATCAGGCAATGCCTATAGGCAAATGACTGCACTCAGATCAAAGGGGGCCGATTAATTATGCACACACCACTTTGCAGTTATTTATTTGTACAAAATGTTTGGAATCATGTATGATTTTCGTTCCACTTCTCATGTGTACACCACTTTGTGTTGGTCTTTCATGTGGAATTCCAATAAAATTGATTCATATTTGTGGCAGTAATATGACAAAATGTGGAAAACTTCAAGGGGGCCGAATACTTTTGCAACCCACTGTAAATTATGTCTCTATCACAATGTATGGCGCCAATATTTTATTTGGAAATAAAGGTGCATTTTTTCAGTTTTGCGTCCACCACTTATTACAAGCCCATAATTTAAAAAAAAAAATAACAGTAATATACTTTACTACATAGATATTAAAAAAGTTAAGTCCCTAAGAGAACAAAAAAATTACGTGTACCTATAGGTGAGTGTGGGAGGTAAGGGGCTAGTTTTAACAGTAAAAAATGTCATTATCTGGAAATTTTTATTTCCAGATGTAATTTTACTATTTGGCCAAAAGATGTCCTCATAGGTCACTTCTAAATGCTTAGTATTACTATGCAATATGGAAGTGAGACAGTGGGAGCTTTGTGAAAGACGGATCCGTCTCTTTGAAGGTGGTGGCCTTTCATACGGGTACTTAGATCAATGAATGGGAACTTTGTTCCCATTTATTGATCTCCGGGCTAATGAAGGTGGCGGGAGCGTGCGTGATCATGCGCCCCAGGCAGCAGCAGCAGTGTAGCCTATATGGACGGATATATCAATCCAGATAGGATTAAGTGGTTAACATTGAGCCACCAATGTCCAAATTAACAGCCTAAGTGACATTACCATGCAATTTACCCAGAAAGTCTCCACCATTGACTTCAATGCAAACATTTTAAACATTTTACCAACATTTACTGTATGAACAAGTTACTGGAAAGGGGAATTTATTATTTTTATCAGACTATATAGATGTTAAAAGGAGATTTAAAGTAGGAAAAAGATTCTGATGTGAACACATTGCTGTGTACAAAGGGTATTTTTGTGATAAATGATCCATTACATATGTCTGTATAGCATGAGTGTATGTTTACTTCAGAGATCACTGGAGAATAATTATTGGCATAAGATTTATAGATATCTCTATTGTGCATCTGGTGAATCAATAAAAATATGGTGTCCAGTGGCCAATCAAGAGATTGTTGTCTTTATTCCTTCCATTTCTGAAGCTTTCTGGTGACCCGTATAAGAATTTTAGTACTGTAGTATGCCAGGGGGTCTATTAATAAAAGGTTACTTTACAAAAAACTGTACTTTTCCACTGTTAAAACCTAGTTCCAAAAGTGGAGCTGGTCAAATGCCACTATCAGAATTTGGAAGTATTTGTGAAGATATTTGAAGGGGAACTTCAGCTTAAACAAACATATTGTCATTACGTTACATTAGTTATGTTAATCAGAATAGATAGGTAATATAATCTCTTACCCACCCTGTTTTAAAAGAACAGGCAAATGTTGGTGATTCATGGGGGCTGCCATCTTTGTCATGGGGGCAGCCATCTTTTTGGTTGAAAGTAGGTGACAGGGAGCAGGAGACACAGTTCCAACTGTCCTGTGTCCTGATTACCCATCCCATCTGCACATGCTAGGCTTCAATTTCAAATTCAAAATGTAAAAAAAAAAAAAAAAAAAAAGTGCACCAAATCAGCAGAACAAGAACAACAACATCAGAAATCCCATCATGCTTTGCACAGCATCAGGGGAAAAATGCCCGGGCAGTTTTCTTCTGTGCAGCTAAAAATGAGGCTTGTATAAGAGAAACAAAGTTCTGATGCTGTAAAACTGTTAAAGAAACACCAGGCCTTTTCAGTGCTGCTGAGTCGATTTTTAGTCTGGAGGTTCACTTTAAGAAAACTTAAGCACCAAATGTTACCACTATTTTGAAGTTGAACTGCCCTGGAGGGAATTTCAAAATGCTTTGGGGCTTGCTCCAGTATAGTATAGCAAATGCCAAGACACTACTAGAGATGGCTCGAACTTCCGATTTTAGGTTCTCGAGCCTCGACAAAAGTTCAGGTTCGCGCGAACTTTGCGAACCGCAATAGACTTCAATGGGGAGGTGAACTTTGAAAACTAAAAACATTTATGCTGGCCACAAAAGTGATGGAAAAGATGTTTCAAGGGGTCTAACACCTGGAGGGGGGCATGGTGGAGTGGGATACACGCCAAAAGTCCCAGGGAAAAATCTGGATCAGCAGCGTTTTAAGGGCAGAAATCACACTGCATGCTAAATTGGAGGCCTAAAGTGCTTTAAAACATCTTGCATGTGTATACATCAATCAGGTAGTGTAATTAGTGTACTGCTTCACACTGACACACCAAACTTACTGTGGCCATGCTGGACTGGTGCGCACCATGGTGAGAGTGCAGGCCGTGGAAGTTTTCAAGCCCATATGGTCGCCAGGCTGACTATCCAGCTGACCGGATTTGGTTTGTCCACAATGAAGCAATGACCTTTTATCTTGGGTATGCCCCCCAACATACTCACATAGCCAGCGGTCATTGCTTCATTGTGATACGCAAGCCCCTTAACCGCAGCAAGGTAATTATCACAAAGGGGAATTGACACATCTACATGCCTTTTGTTTTGTTGTTGCAGCTGCAGTGCAGCTAGGAAAATTAGGCAGGCATGAACACACACCAGAAAAGTTATTATAGCGGCTGCTGCTAGTAGCAAAAATTCAGGAATCCACCTGGACCCTGTTGGACCCTGTTGGTGGTGGCGGAGAAGGCAGTCAAGTGGCCTGCAGGCAGAGATGCTGTGTGGGGACTGGGGACCGACTTAGCCTTGGAGCAGTCAGTCACACGGCGTGCAGGCAGATATGCTGTGTGCGGCGACTGACTTAGTCTTCGGGTGAGCAGTAGCCCTCCGGGATCCATGCCTCATTCATTTTGATAAAGGTGAGGTACTGAACACTTTTTTGACCTAGGCAACTTCTCTTTTCAGTGACAATGCCTCCAGCTGCACTGAAGGTCAAGGTCAAGCCTGCGCACCCAGTAGTCCAGGGGTTCATCGCTGCTCAGAGTGTCTACATCCGCAGTTAGGGCCAGGTAGTTGGCTACCTGTCGGTCCAGGTGTTGGTGGAGGGTGGATCCAGAAGGGCTAAGGCGAGGTGTTGGACTAAAGAATGTCCGCTTGTCCGACATCACCATAGGATCGCTGGAGCGTCCTGTCCTTGCCTGCGTGGACATGGGAGAAGGATTACTGGCAGTGGCACCTTTATTCCGTTGTGCTGTGACATCACCATTAAACGCCTACTTGCCAGCTTGTTGTGCAAGTGCTGCATCCTTTCTGTCTTCTGGTGAGTTGGTAACATCTCCGCCACTTTGTGCTTATACCGAGGGTCTAGTAGCATTGCCACCCAGTACAGGTCATTCCCCTTGAGTTTTTTAGACGGAGTCCCTCAACAGGCTGGACAGCATGAAAGACGCCATCTGCACAAATTTGGATGCAGACGTACTATCCATCTCCTCTTGCTCTTCCTCAGTGATGTCAGGTAAGTTCTCCTCCTCTCCCCAGCCATGAACAATACCACGGGAAAGTTGAGCAGCACAAGCCCCCTGCGACGCCTGCTGCGGTTGTTCTTCCACCTCCTCCTCCTCAAAAAAATCACCTTCCTCATCTGACTCCTCTTCCCCACATGACTCTTCCTCCTCCTCCCCCCTCCTCTGTGCTGCCGCAGGTGTTGGGGAAACATCTGGCTCTACTGATAATTGATCCCAGAACTCTTCCTCCCATTCCTGTTCCTTTTCACACTCCTCCACAGCTTGATCCACCACTCTACACACGGCATGCTCCACGAAGAAAGCATATGGGATCAAGTCGCTGATGGCGACTTCACTGCGACTCACCATGCTTGTCACCTCCTCAAACAGCCGCATGAGCCTGCAGTCATTTCGCATGAGTGTCCAGTACTTTGGCCAGAACAACCCCATTTCCCCAGAGCATGTCCTTTTACTGTAGCTGTACAGATACTGGTTGACGGCTTTCTTCTGTTGTAGCAGGCAATTAAACATCAGGAGCGTTGAATCCCAGCGAGTAGGACTATCGCAAATCAAGTGCCTCACCGGCAAATTGTTTCTCCGTTGAATATTGGCCAAGCGTGCCATGGCCGTGTAGGACCGCCTGAAATGCCCACACACCTTCCTGGACTGCTTCAGGACATCCTGTAAGCCTGGGTACTTAGACACAAATCTCTGAATTATTAGATTCAGCACATGTGCCATGCAGGGTACATGTGTCAACTTTCACAAATTGAAAGCCAAAATGAGATTGCTGCCGTTGTCACACACCATGTTGCCAATCTCCAGTTGGTGTGGGGTCAGCCACTGATCCACCTGTTTGTTAAGAGCAGCCAGGAGAGCCGCTCCAGTGTGACTCTCGGCTTTGAGGCAAGCTATGTCTAAGATGGCGTGACACCGTCGTACCTGCCATGCAGCATAGGCCCTGGGGAGCTGGGGCTGTGTAGCTGGAGAGGAGAATGCAGCACCAGTAGAGTAGCACTGCCACTCAGACAAGGAGGAGGAGGAGGATGACAGCAAAGAGGATGTAGCAGGAGGAGTAGGAGGAGAAGGAGAGGAGGTGACAGCAGGGCTGCCTGCAAGCTGTGGAGGTGTCACAACTAGGTCTGCTGCACAGCCACGTACTCCCTGCTTGACAGCGGTCACCAGGTTGACCCAATGGGCTGTGTAAGTAATGTACCTGCCCTGACCATGCTTTGAAGACCAGGCATCCGTGGTCAGATGGACCCTTGACCCAACGATGTGTGCCAGAGATTACACCACTTGCCTTTCAACTTCATGGTACAGTTTGGGTATCGCCTTTTTTGAGAAATAATTGCGGCCTGGTATCTTCCACTGCGGTGTCCCAATCGCCACACATTTTTTGGATGGCTTTAGAGTCCACGAGCTGGTATGGTAACAGCTGGTGAGCTAACAGTTCCGCCAAGCCAGCTGTCAGAGACCAGGCAAGGGGGTGACTGGCAGACATTGGCTTCTTCCGCTCAAAGATTTCCCTCACGGACACCTGGCTGCTGCTATGGGCAGAGGATCAGGAACCGCTCAAGGTGAGAGGCGGAGTGGAGGATGGTGGCTGTGAAGGTGCAAGGGATAAAGCGGCTAAAGATAATGCACCTGAAGGAGGAAGAGGAGAAGGAGGGTGGCTTTGCTTTTGTGTGCTGCTTTTCCTCAGGTGGTCTTCCCATTTCACTTTGTGCTTTTTCGTCATATGCCTTTGTAAGGCAGTTGTCCCTACGTGGATGTTGTCCTTTCCACGGCTCAATTTTTGGTGGCAGAGAGTACAGATGGCATTGCTCTCCTCTGAGGCAGACACACAAAAAATTTCCACACCACTGAGCCCTGGGGTGATGGCACTATGGTGACGTCAGCAGCTGACGTTGAAGGGCGTGTTGGCTGGCTGTCCATAGGTGGCGATACATGGCGCCAGACATTGCCACAAGCTGTTTCTGATGATGAGCTCCCCCTGCTTCTTTCAGCAACTTGTCTCCTCCTACTCCTCTCTGACTCCCCCTCTAAACTGTCCCCCTGTTCCTCTCCTGTATTGGGAACCCACATGACATCCATGGCAGTATCATCATCATCGTCATCATCATAATCATCCTTCACAGCTTCACTTGTATCAGACACCTCATAAACTGCACCAACAGCAGGTACTTCATCCTCCTCCTCCTCACACCTTACACCCATAGTGCCACCTAACTCGGACATATGAGGTGGTGTAACTTGCTTAGCGCCTTCATCTTGTTGTAACAATAAAAGCTGTGAATCAGTTAATTCCCCACCAAATAACTCCTGTGAAGTGTCAAATGTAGCGGATGTGGTGCTTGTAGTAGCGCTGGTGGCTGCGGAAGATGAGGTGTTCTGTGTTAAATAGTCAACTACGTCCCGACAATCTTGGGAGTTGATGGCACATGCCTTCTTCTGAGCACTGTACTTTGGTCCAGGGCTGCACGAAATCACGTCATCACGACCTAGAAAAGACCTGCCGGGTGGCCTTCCTCTGGGTCTGCCTCTGCCTGTTGTTTTGTCCATTTCGGGGGGGGGATGAAGTGAAAGGTATGTACGGACTTGACTAATACAATGTGCAGTCACACAGGTGCAGTGAAAGGTATGCAGTGACTGGTATTACAATACAATGTTCATCTGTGACACAGGTGCAGTTAACAGGTATGCACGGACTGGTATATAAAACAGCTTGCGGTCACACAGGTGCAGTGAACAGGTATACATGTATTGGTATATTAAACAGCGTGCGGTCACACAGGTGCAGTGAACAGGTATGCACGGACTGGTATTACAAATGTGCAGCTGTCACACACACAGGTGCAGTGAACAGTTATGCATTGACTGGCATATAAAACAGCGTTCGGTCACACAGGTGCAGTTAACAGGTATGCAGTGACTGGTATCAATACAATGTGCAGCTGTCACACACACAGGTACCATGAACAGGTATGCAGTGACTGGTATATAATATAACACTGCGTGCTGTCACGCACGTGCACTGAACAGGTATGCAGTGAATGGACTCAATACAATGTGCAGCTGTCACACCCACAGGTACCATGAACAGGTATGCAGTGACTGGTATATAATATAACACTGCGTGCTGTCACGCAGATGCACTGAACAGGTATGCAGTGACTGGTATATATAACACTGTGTGCTGCTGTCACGCAGGTGCAGTAAACATGAACAGGTATGCAGTGACTGGTATTACAAATATGCAGCTGTCCCACACAGGTGCAGTAGTGAAAAGGTAGTCACTGAATGTGCTGGGCCTTGCACAGTATAGCAATTAGCAAGGGCCAGCTGCGACTGACAGGGCTGTATATGCAAGTGTCAGTGAGCCCACAAAAAAAAAAAACACATCAAAAGAGCTGTTTCGAGGTGCTTCTTAGCAATAATTATCAGCAAGGAGCAAGCTAACAAGCCTAACAAAAGCCTAACTAAGCTTTCCCTAATCTCTGCAGCAACCGCTCTCTCTTCTCTCACTACCTATGCAGCACGCAGAGTGAGGAAATGGCCGACGCTGCTGCTTTTTATTGGGGAGAGACTCCAGGAGGGAGTGTAGCCTGATTGTCTGCCCTATGTCTGTTGACTGTGATGTAGAGGGTCAACGTTTAGCCTAATGATGTAGTATAGGGGGCGGGTCGAACTCGTATAAAGTTCGCGGTTCACCGTAAACGTGAACCACCAATGTTCACGCGAATCGGTTCGCATGCGAACCGTTCGGGCCATCTCTATACACTAAAACTGTCTCTGTGCGTTCTGCTGCATGTGGACCCAATACACACAAAAAACATTTTAAAATGCATACACTAAAGCACATGCACTAAAATGTGCTAAAGTACTTACATTTTAGTGTAAACCAGCCCTAAGGCAGTTCATTAAATGGGAAGAAGAAAACATTTTCTTAGACAGTTCAGTTTTGTAGCACATGTTTTTCTCAGTATCAGAAGATTATATTTATTGGATTTCAAAACTGATCTATGTGTAGGCATCTTCACAGGAATTTAGGTTACATAGCTGAAATTTACGCAGGTTTGTAGAGCTTGTAGCCTAAGAAAAGTAAGGGTAGAGTAGAGTATGTAAAATAAGTTCCCTTGCTCAGACAAAAAAAGCAGCATCTTTAAAGCCCCCCATCTTTCCCAGTGTAGGTAGAAGATGTGATCTACCAGATGTCAGATGCAGAATAGCAAGCACAGCATAGTTGAGAGGTTACTGAAATCTTGATACTCAAGTTTCAGGATCTGTCTTCAGCCACACCCAGGGACCACTATCTATGGCTACAGAGGCGCCTCTCACCTGCACATATGTGCCGATCATGGAAAGCCATGGAGATGAAGCCATGAAAGCAGGGCTGGTGGACAAGGCTGAAGAGACCCCATCGTGGGAGGATGGGGATGTAAGCAACCTCTCAACTATGCTCCTATCTCCTGCCACAGGTCACCATGAGTCCCGCGATGGACGATCTTTGGAAGGGAAGAAAGGAAAGGGGAGGGGAAGAGGAAAAGAGGAAAAAAAGAAGGAAAATAAATGGTGAAAATGTGGAGGAATGATGGGCGAATGGAAAAACATTATAAATAAAAGGCGTGCCGAAGGGGGAAGGTAAAAAGGAGGAAGGGTATTTGATTAAGGAACAATTTGGGGAGGGAAGAAATGGGGAATGGGTTAGCTAGATATAATCCAAGTTATGGTTTTCCACCTAGGAAATGTTGAGATCAAGTGAGGATACACACAGTTAGAGAAATGCACAGTGCTGTCAAAGAGTGGGAGCCATGTGTAAACCCACATGTTTAGCATATATTACATTAATATGTCATTGTCATGCACACCCCACTCTACGATAGCTCCTGATGCTTTACAATGTCACTCACTAATATGATCTGTTACTCTCATTCTGCATCTTTACTGATTCCAGAATGCTCAGGGGTAGAAAGCTGTTTTGTTTTTTCTTTTGTAAAGTCAGCCAGAACATCGTATGTTTTCAGAGTGCTCAGGGGGAGAAAGCTGCATGATATCCCAACATAGGCTAAACATCACTGGGAGGGCATGGATACTTATCAATATATAGCAATATATAGATACAAAGATTGTTTCAGATGATGAATACAGGATAATTAAGGTATGAATGGGTATCATGAATTATTTACTATGTTCTACTATGTGTCATTATGGTTCTTCTTCTTCTTTAAGTTCAGATTCAATTGCTTTCACTGCCGTAGAAGTGTACATGGCTTGATCATTTCAATAATCCTTACCAGGCATTTTTGATGTGTTCAGGACTAAACGCTTAGCCTATTGTTCTCAATAATCTTTCACAAATTGTGTTCTTCATGGGATTTTAGTATTCATATAAGTATGTACCTTGGGCAAAGTAAAACGATGTAACAATAAAAGCTCTTTCCTCTAGACATTTCAAAGCAAGAATGGAGATGAGATCTCTATCACTATGTCAGATGAGTGTTAGCATAGAACACGCTGGCATAGGGAAGTAAATATAATTAATTGTACCTTTTTGTCATGAAATTCAAATATCAGAGGAAGAATACACCTTCTGCATCCTTTTGTGAGATGAAAGTGTTTGTTATCAGATCGCTTAAGACAACATCAGATGTTCATAAATCATTGTTAAAAATTGTATGACAATGATAAATGCAGGGTCACTTCGGGAACTGTCAGAGTTCCATTAGTGGGAGGTAATGTGGAAAACTCTTACAACTACAGACAAATTAAAATTTCCTTCAAGGGAATATGCTCAGTGAATAGATCCAATTAATGAAGTGTTTCCTTTCAACCGGAAAAACATTGTTAGCTCATATTGTGGCATAAATTCAAATGGAAAGCAGGGACAGCTGCAAAATGGTGTTCTTATGAGTATTAGTACATGTATTGTAATACATAAAAAGAATAATTCCTCAATCTATTGTTATAGGTCTAAAAGTACAAATCTCTTTTTGGTATTGTAGAAACTAAAAACAGATCATAAACAGTATAGCATAAAAAGGTTTCAATGACACTTTTTGTAGAGATTACCATAGCTGCTGCAGCTCTGTTATTTGACTCTGCATTTAATCCCAGAAGTGGGCCAGCTTAGCCAAAGTCTGTCAAGGAAGGCTGGGGGGTGGGGGGGTTTGAAATAGGGGGGCTGGTGGCCAGATCCTTCCTGAGGGGCCTGTTAGGGTTGGAATGTGTATTTAGCAACAACAGTCTATTATGTATGTAAGCTACATTACCAGCTGTAACCACAGGGTGGCAATGTGCATTTAGTAGTAGATATGCCTTGGATCATAAATTAACCAGTGGCATATTCTTGTGTGTCAGAGGCTTTCCTATGTGTATGTGCACACAGTATTTACAAATACATAAGATACAATATTAAAAACACAGACTATAGAGGAAGATGTTTGGTTCTGTTGCTAGGGGGGTCCTTTGTCACTGACAGCTCTAGTGATTGTTAGAGATTCCCTGTTTCATATCAGAATCTTGGCTAACTTAAACAAGGTAAAACTAATATAAATGAAAATCCCCTTTGACTAGCATTGAGCTTCACTTATATGGTCTCTGGTGAGGATGCTTAGATACATAAAATTCAACCAGTCAGTGGTTCTTCCTTGATATTATTTTTCTTGTTCAGCAGTTTGTCATACCAAGAATTTTCCAAAAATTGCTTCTATAGACTGAGCCTATCCAGCTAGAAGGAATGCTTCAGCAAAGCCTTAGAAACCAGAAGGGTGTGCCACAGACTTGACAAATAATTGGTTGTAACTGGGGGTCCATGAGCTACCCAGACTAGGGGCAACAGGCAGAATTTAAACTAGAAAACACAGCACTGGCATTTAGAAATAGGCAATTCAGGAGCTTTAACGTCTTTTTCAAAGCATTGCAGCCTTGCTGCTTTCCCGTGGTAGGATTATAGCTGTGGCTACAGATAGGCTTTAAAAGCACGTAGCCTCTGTAAATGAAGTCATACACCTTATGACATGAATATTATTTTTCTAGACAACTTGTTCATTTACCTTTAACGTTTTCTCTCTCACACTATGATGTAGTCAGACATCTGTGTAGCTTATTGCGGTGGCTGGATAAAACATAGTGTGCATGCCCTTCAGGGTGACACTGTGAAAGCTAAGTAACAAATATGTGAGTGTGATTTCAGCTTTACGGTCTGAAGGCCATTCACATCACCTGGCTATGACAACTGCAAAATGTGAATTCTGAAAAGGCATCATGTTTCACTGCAGAGAGAAGACTTGAGCGGACATTTAGAAAATAGTAAAAGACTGTCACAGACTAATGATGCATTTTCTTCAACCAAAGCGGGCTTTTCATCAAGTAAATAAAAAAAAATGTTCAGGAGAACAGTGTAAGCATATCTGTAAATGTTCTAATTTATCCAGGTCACGGCAAATCGCAGGAGAAAAAAAGGTCACTCCAAATGGACACATTTTTGTGATCTAGAAGATGTCTCAAGTTGTCACTAGTAGTGTTGGGCGAACAGTGTTCGCCACTGTTCGGGTTCTGCAGAACATCACCCTGTTCGGGTGATGTTCGAGTTCGGCCGAACACCTGACGGTGCTCGGCCAAACCGTTCGGCCACATGGCCGAACTAAGAGCGCATGGCCGAACGTTCCCCGAACGTTCGGCTAGCGCTGTGATTGGCCGAACGGGTCACGTGGTTCGGGCCCGAACGCGCTCTGATTGGCCGAACGGTCACGTGGTTCGGGTAAATAAATACCCGAACCACGTCATATCTCCGCCATTTGTCTGTGGGTTTAGCTTTGGGTAGGCAGGCAGGGTAGTTCGCTCTCCAGCCACGCTAGCCAGGGTCCCCCCCAGTCATTGTGTGTCGCTGCTGGGAACAGTAGTACACCGCTCGCTCAGCCACACTATATATAGCATTGTTTACTGCCACTGTGTACCTCGCTCAGCCACGCTATATATATAGCATTGTGTTTTCTGACACTCTGTGTACACGGCTTAGGCTAGCCTGACTAATATAGCATTGTGTGTACTGCCACTGTGCACCTCGCTCAGCCACGCTATATATAGCATTGTGTGTACTGCCACTGTGCACCTCGCTCAGCCACGCTATATATACCATTGTGTGTACTGCCACTGTGCACCTCGCTCAGCCACGCTATATATATAGCATTGTGTTTTCTGACACTCTGTGTACACGGCTTAGGCTAGCCTGACTAATATAGCATTGTGTGTACTGCCACTGTGCACCTCGCTCAGCCACGCTATATATAGCATTGTGTGTACTGCCACTGTGCACCTCGCTCAGCCACGCTATATATAGCATTGTGTGTACTGCCACTGTGCACCTCGCTCAGCCACGCTATATATAGCATTGTGTGTACTGCCACTGTGCACCTCGCTCAGCCACGCTATATATAGCATTGTGTTTTCTGACACTCTGTGTACACGGCTTAGCCTGACTAATATAGCATTGTGTGTACTGCCACTGTGCACCTCGCTCAGCCACGCTATATATAGCATTGAGTGTACTGCCACTGTGCACCTCGCTCAGCCACGCTATATATAGCATTGTGTGTACTGCCACTGTGCACCTCGCTCAGCCACGCTATATATAGCATTGTGTTTTCTGACACTCTGTGTACACGGCTTAGCCTGACTAATATAGCATTGTGTGTACTGCCACTGTGCACCTCGCTCAGCCACGCTATATATAGCATTGTGTGTACTGCCACTGTGCACCTCGCTCAGCCACGCTATATATAGCATTGTGTGTACTGCCACTGTGCACCTCGCTCAGCCACGCTATATATATAGCATTGTGTTTTCTGACACTCTGTGTACACGGCTTAGCCTGACTAATATAGCATTGTGTGTACTGCCACTGTGCACCTCGCTCAGCCACGCTATATATAGCATTGTGTGTACTGCCACTGTGCACCTCGCTCAGCCACGCTATATATAGCATTGTGTGTACTGCTACTGTGCACCTCGCTCAGCCACGCTATATATAGCATTGTGTTTTCTGACACTCTGTGTACACGGCTTAGCCTGACTAATATAGCATTGTGTGTACTGCCACTGTGCACCTCGCTCAGCCACGCTATATATAGCATTGTGTTTACTGCCACTCTGTGTACACCGCTCAGCCAGACTATATACCATTGTTTACTGACACTCTGTGTACACGGCTCAGCCTGACTATAAAGCATTGTGTGTACTGCCACTGTGCACCTCGCTCAGCCACGCTATATATAGCATTGTGTTTTCTGACACTCTGTGTACACGGCTTAGCCTGGCTATATAGCATTGTGTGTACTGCCACTGTGCACCTCGCTCAGCCACGCTATATATAGCATTGTGTTTACTGCCACTCTGTGTACACCGCTCAGCCAGACTATATACCGTTGTTTACTGACACTCTGTGTACACCGCTCAGTCAGACTATATACCATTGTTTACTGACACTCTGTGTACACGGCTCAGCCTGACTATAAAGCATTGTGTGTACTGCCACTGTGCACCTCGCTCAGCCACGCTATATATAGCATTGTGTGTACTGCCACTGTGCACCTCGCTCAGCCACGCTATATATAGCATTGTGTTTTCTGACACTCTGTGTACACGGCTTAGCCTGACTAATATAGCATTGTGTGTACTGCCACTGTGCACCTCGCTCAGCCACGCTATATATAGCATTGTGTTTTCTGACACTCTGTGTACACGGCTTAGCCTGGCTCTATAGCATTGTGTGTACTGCCACTGTGCACCTCGCTCAGCCACGCTATATATAGCATTGTGTTTACTGCCACTCTGTGTACACCGCTCAGCCAGACTATATACCGTTGTTTACTGACACTCTGTGTACACCGCTCAGCCAGACTATATACCATTGTTTACTGACACTCTGTGTACACGGCTCAGCCTGACTATAAAGCATTGTGTGTACTGCCACTGTGCACCTCGCTCAGCCACGCTATATATAGCATTGTGTTTTCTGACACTCTGTGTACACGGCTTAGCCTGGCTATATAGCATTGTGTGTACTGCCACTGTGCACCTCGCTCAGCCACGCTATATATAGCATTGTGTTTACTGCCACTCTGTGTACACCGCTCAACCAGACTATATACCGTTGTTTACTGACACTCTGTGTACACCGCTCAGCCAGACTATATACCATTGTTTACTGACACTCTGTGTACACGGCTCAGCCTGACTATAAAGCATTGTGTGTACTGCCACTGTGCACCTCGCTCAGCCACGCTATATATAGCATTGTGTTTTCTGACACTCTGTGTACACGGCTTAGCCAGACTATATAGCATTGTGTGTACTGCCACTCTGTGTACACCGCTCAGCCAGACTATATAGCATTGTGTTTACTTCCACTCTGTGTCTGCTGGGCCTGGGAACAGTAGTACACCGCTCACCCGCCACTGTATAGCATTGTGCTCTGTGTCGCTGCTGGGAATAGTGGTACTGTATAGCATTTCTGTACTGCCACTGTACTGCTGCCAGTCAGCGTGTACTGTAAGGATAAGTGAAATGAGGAAGAAATCCGGTGAAAGAGGAAGGGGCAAGGGAAGAGGTGTTTCCCCTGACGGTTCACGTACAGGCCACAGGGGAGCACCCAAGAAAACCCACTCAATACCGCCCATGTTGTCCAGGACAACAACCCTCACAAATACAAAAGAACAGGACCAGATAATTACTTGGATGACCTCTCAAGCGTCCAGCAGTGGGTTAAGCAGCACCAGCACATCACGCACGAGGTCCGAGTCCTCAGCCAGTTACAAGGAGCCAGTGGGCACAAAGCTGACACAACCGGCAGCGACACCACGCACACAACTGCCAGATAACCAGTCCTATGAATTACCTCAGGACACAATGGGGTATTCGCAGGAGCTATTCCCAGCCCAACAAACTTCCACCTATGAAAGGTCAATGGAGGAACAGCCAGAAATGTTGTGCCCGGATTCACAACCATTAACTGTGGGAAATGCACCGCGCACTGAAATACAAGGCGAGTCCGAGGAGGACTCGGAAACCCAAATCCCAGAGCAAGTTGGGCAGGAGGGGTTGCAATTGCAGGAGGTCGGCCGACAAGATCTGGAAGACGACGTTGGAGTGAGCTGCGCAGAGGTTGTTCTGGGGAGCTCTACTCCACGGCGGCGGCCCCCCACAATGACATATGACGAGTTTGAGGAGATGGAAGAGGAGGGTATGGACAATGTGGACAGAGACCCAGATTTTATTTGTGAACGAGAACATCGCCGTCGTAGCAGCAGCACAGATGAGTCTATTTAAGAACCCACTGCTGCACGAGTTCGCCTTGTGCCACAAGGTAGGCGGCGCGCAATTTCAGGCACCACAAGCGTGGAAGTTAGAGTGAGAGGCAAAAGAGGAGGAAACAGAAATCGCCAGCAAGGAGGCAGGTGCTCCAAAGTCTGGGCTTTCTTTGAAGACTGCACTGAGGATGTTACCATGGCGATTTGCAAGGTGTGCAAGACTCGCCTGAGCAGGGGGAAAAGTATTAACAACCTCTCCACCACCAGCATGAGCCGCCAATTGCTATCCAAACATCCCACTCTGTGGGCAAACGCGGCAGGACAGGGTACCAGCAACACTGCCTCCCTTGGGTTCACCAGACTCACCACCAGACCCGCCTCAGCAGCAGCAGTAGCCCAGCCATTGCGTGGTTCACAACATTCACAAACATCAGACGACGCTGACACTGTCACTTTCCGGAGTAGTGCTCTTGAGGTCTCCCAGTGTTCATCAAACACAACAACCAACAGCCCTTCCGTGTGCAGCGCTACGGTTCAGTTGTCTGTGTCGGAGATGTTTGAGCGCAAGAGGAAATTGCCAGCAAATGACCCCTGGGCCGTGGCAGTAACAGCCAGCATAGCCAAGCTTCTGGCCTGCGAAATGCTGCCATATCGAGTGGTGGAGACAAACAGCTTCAAGGGCATGATGTCAGTGGCCATCCCACGTTACGTGGTTCCCAGCCGCTACCACTTTGCGCGCTCTGCAGTGCCTGAGTTGCATGAGCACGTGGTCAGCAAAATAACCCGAAGCTTGAAGAATGCCGTTGCCTGCAAGGTTCACCTCACCACTGACACTTGGACGAGTGCGTTCGGCCAGGGTCGATACATCTCCCTTACCGCGCACTGGGTGAACCTTGTGGAGCCTGGCAGCGATTCCTCACCTGCTACGGCGCGGGTGTTGCCCACGCCGCAAACAGCTGCACCGCCGTCCCTCCCACTGGATAACAACAGCAGCACCTACCTCTCTGACTCCTTCTCCTCCAACGCATCTCAAAGCTGTACCTCATCCGGAAACGCTAACCCAGCAGCAGTAGGATCGTGGAAGCAGTGCAGCACAGCTGTTGGCATGCGTCAGCAAGCGTTGCTGAAGCTGATCTGCCTTGGGGATAAGCAGCACACAGGGGAGGAAATTTGGAAGGGAATAAAGGAACAGACGGATTTGTGGCTGGCACCGCTGGACTTGAAACCGGGCATGGTTGTGTGTGATAATGGGAGTAATCTCATTCGCGCTTTAAGGTTGGCTAAGCTGACACACATCCATTGCCTGGCGCACGTGATGAACCTAGTAGTTCAGCGGTTCCTGAGGACATACCCAGGCGTGGCCGATCTTCTGTTGAAGGTGCGTCGAGTGGCCAAACATTGTAGAAATTCCAGTACTGCTTCGGGGGCACTCGCCAAGATGCAGGAGCGCTTCAATCTCCCCCACCATCGCTTGCTGTGTGATGTCCCTACGCACTGGAATTCTACGCTGCACATGCTAGCACGCTTTTGTGAGCAGAAGAGTGCAGTGGTCCAGTACATGACGGCGCAGTACCGAGGCGCATCCGGCCAGCTGCCAAGCTTCTGTGGATCGGATTGGGCCAACATGTTGGACCTCTGCCAAGTCCTCCAAAATTTTGAGCAATCCACGTTGCTTGTGAGCAGTGACAACTCTTCAGTCAGCATTACCATACCACTGCTGTGTTTACTGAAGAGGTCAATGTTGAAAATCAAGGAAACAGCTGTCATGATGCAACTGGGGGAATCTGAAGGAGAAAACGATCAGCGTGATGGTACCAACATCAGGCCATCCGCCTCAGGGAACGCTGGCCCCAGCAGCTATGACGAAGAAGAGGAGGAGGAACAGCTGGAGTTGGAGCAGGAATTTCATGCCACCACTGACGAGGGCCAGAGCGGTGCACGTTGGACTTCCACAATTCAGCGCGAATGGTCAGCAGAAGCAGACCAGGAGGAAGGTGACGACTATGATGCATCACAACAACTATCACAACGCTCACAAGAGGATGATGAGGATTCTGGTAGGACTCTTGCACACATGGCTCAATTCATGCTAGACTGCATTGAACGCGACCCACACATTGTGCGCATTCTGGACAACACCAATTACTGGGTTTATACCCTTCTGGATCCACGGTACAAACACAATGTTCCAAAACTGCTTGAAGAAAGAGTCAGACAGGTCAAAATGGAAGAATACCAGCAGGCCCTTGTGGAGACTTTAGAGAGGAGATTGACACCCTCCCCCTCCTCTAGCCAGTTGTACGCCGACAGACTGACTTCCGCAAACCCAGGACGACCAGGAGGGCAGCAAACAACGCAAGCCGCAGCTAGTGCCCAAAAGGGAACGGTATCGGCAGTGTCTTTGGAGTGGGAAAATTTTCTGACACCCATGCAGCAGCAGCCCACTGAACAGGAAGCGTGCAGATCCACCTCCAACACCGATCGCCTGGAGAAGATGGTCAAGGACTACATGTCAGATGACGTAGCTGTGTCGAACAATCCATCTGCACCCTTCAACTATTGGGTATCGAAGCTAGACACCTGGCACGAACTGGCAATGTACGCAATAGAGGTGCTGGCTTGCCCGGCAGCCAGCGTTATGTCGGAACGCTGTTTCAGTGCTGCCGGAGGCATCGTCACAGATCGGCGTATCCGCCTCTCCACAGAAAATGCAGACCGTCTGACTCAAATTAAAATGAATCAATCCTGGATTGGAAACGACTACGCAACACTCCAGGACCCCAACCAAGTAAAATGACCAATGAACATCTGGGATGGTGTAGCGTTACCGGTCCCTGTTTATTGAACCTCTCATCTGTATTACATTTATGACTGCATGGCGGCAAAAAGCATTGCTGCTATATCCGCACGCTTTTTGTCCTCATGCAAGGCCTGGGTTGTTGTGTCTCAAAAAGCATGGCCTTCTCCTCCTGCGCCTGCTCCTGTTCCATCACGTCTGCTGCTGCTGCTGCTGGGTTAGCGTTGCCGGTCCCTGTTTATTGAACCACTTATCTTTATTACATTTATGACTGCATGGCGGTACAAAGCATGCTATCCGCACGCTTCTTGTCCTCATGCAAGGCCTGGGTTGTTGTGTCTCACAAAGCGTGGCCTTCTCCTCCTGCGCCTCCTCCTGTTCCATCACGTCTGCTGCTGCTGGGTTAGCGTTGCCGCGTGGTCCCTGTTTATTGAACCACTTATCTTTATTACATTTATGACTGCATGGCGGTACAAAGCATGCTATCCGCACGCTTCTTGTCCTCATGCAAGGTCTGGGTTGTTGTGTCTCACAAAGCGTGGCCTTCTCCTCCTGCGCCTCCTCCTGTTCCATCACGTCTGCTGCTGCTGGGTTAGCGTTGCCGCGTGGTCCCTGTTTATTGAACCACTTATCTTTATTACATTTATGACTTCATGGCGGTACAAAGCATGCTATCCGCACCCTTCTTGTCCTCATGCAAGGCCTGGGTTGTTGTGTCTCACAAAGCGTGGCCTTCTCCTCCTGCGCCTCCTCCTGTTCCATCACATCTGCTGCTGCTGGGTTAGCGTTGCCGCGTGGTCCCTGTTTATTGAACCACTTATCTTTATTACATTTATGACTGCATGGCGGTACCTCATGCAAGGCCTGGGTTGTTGTGTCTCACAAAGCGTGGCCTTCTCCTCCTGCGCCTCCTCCTGTTCCATCACGTCTGCTGCTGCTGGGTTAGCGTTGCCGCGTGGTCCCTGTTTATTGAACCACTTATCTTTATTACATTTATGACTGCATGGCGGTACAAAGCATGCTATCCGCACGCTTCTTGTCCTCATGCAAGGCCTGGGTTGTTGTGTCTCACAAAGCGTGGCCTTCTCCTCCTGCGCCTCCTCCTGTTCCATCACGTCTGCTGCTGCTGGGTTAGCGTTGCCGCGTGGTCCCTGTTTATTGAACCACTTATCTTTATTACATTTATGACTGCATGGCGGTACAAAGCATGCTATCCGCACGCTTCTTGTCCTCATGCAAGGCCTGGGTTGTTGTGTCTCACAAAGCGTGGCCTTCTCCTCCTGCGCCTCCTCCTGTTCCATCATGTCTGCTGCTGCTGGGTTAGCGTTGCCGCGTGGTCCCTGTTTATTGAACCACTTATCTTTATTACATTTATGACTGCATGGCGGTACCTCATGCAAGGCCTGGGTTGTTGTGTCTCACAAAGCGTGGCCTTCTCCTCCTGCGCCTCCTCCTGTTCCATCACGTCTGCTGCTGCTGGGTTAGCGTTGCCGCGTGGTCCCTGTTTATTGAACCACTTATCTTTATTACATTTATGACTGCATGGCGGTACAAAGCATGCTATCCGCACGCTTCTTGTCCTCATGCAAGGCCTGGGTTGTTGTGTCTCACAAAGCGTGGCCTTCTCCTCCTGCGCCTCCTCCTGTTCCATCACGTCTGCTGCTGCTGGGTTAGCGTTGCCGCGTGGTCCCTGTTTATTGAACCACTTATCTTTATTACATTTATGACTGCATGGCGGTACCTCATGCAAGGCCTGGGTTGTTGTGTCTCACAAAGCGTGGCCTTCTCCTCCTGCGCCTCCTCCTGTTCCATCACGTCTGCTGCTGCTGGGTTAGCGTTGCCGCGTGGTCCCTGTTTATTGAACCACTTATCTTTATTACATTTATGACTGCATGGCGGTACCTCATGCAAGGCCTGGGTTGTTGTGTCTCACAAAGCGTGGCCTTCTCCTCCTGCGCCTGCTCCTGTTCCATCACGTGTGCTGCTGCTGCTGCTGGGTTAGCGTTGCCGGTCCCTGTTTATGGAACCTCTTATCTTTATTACATTTATGACTGCATGGCGGTACAAAGCATGCTATCCGCACGCTTCTTGTCCTCATGCAAGGCCTGGGTTGTTGTGTCTCACAAAGCGTGGCCTTCTCCTCCTGCGCCTCCTCCTGTTCCATCACGTCTGCTGCTGCTGGGTTAGCGTTGCCGCGTGGTCCCTGTTTATTGAACCACTTATCTTTATTAAATTTATGACTGCATGGCGGTACAAAGCATGCTATCCGCACGCTTCTTGTCCTCATGCAAGGCCTGGGTTGTTGTGTCTCACAAAGCGTGGCCTTCTCCTCCTGCGCCACCCTCCTCCTGTTCCATCACGTGTGCTGCTGCTGGGTTAGCGTTACCGGTCCTTTTTCCTGGAACCTCTTATATGTATTACATTTATGACTGCATGCCGACAAAAAGCATGTTACCTGTACAAAGAAAACAGACATTTCCCGCATTTAAAAGACAGTTTTCCCTTTGAAACTTTAAAATCGATTTTCTCAAAAACTATAACCTCTTTTTGCTAAAAAATTTTTTCCTCTTGTACCCACTCCCAAGGTGCACATACCCTGTAAATTTGGGGTATGTAGCATGTAAGGAGGCTTTACAAAGCACAAAAGTTCGGGTCCCCATTAACTTCCATTATGTTCGGAGTTCGGGTCGAACACCCGAACATCGCGGCCATGTTCGGCCTGTTCGGCCCGAACCCGAACATCTAGATGTTCGCCCAACACTAGTCACTAGTACAATGACCTATTCAGTTCAGAACTTAAGTGGGGAGGAAAAGAACTCCTTTTGGTAAATAGCTAAACGTTTTGCTGAAAACCCATGTCACCCGGATAAGTGGACTTATAAGTTTAGTAAAGGGAGTCACCAGCTAGAAAAATAAACCTAACTTATTATATTACACCCCAATACCTCCACTAATTTTCATGCAAATACTAACTATGATAATTATCATGTCAAACAGCCTACATTTTTTTTCCATTTCATTTTATTGTTTTCTAGTTTTATCATTTACTGTTCAGTATTATCACATACTCTATAGTGGAGTCCTTTATATGCCTCAAATTTTACTCTCTGTACTTGCCAAACACATTGCATTTTTATGAGAGTTGTGTTTTTGGATTATTAAAGTTACAGTCATTGGCCCCCTTTTTTTTCTGAATATTCTTTTATTTAGTATTTTCATGACAATTACACAAGTAAGAGTCAATCTGAGCGGAATGTATCATTACAAGGATATAGTAAATACAGATTTCCATTAAACATAACAACCTGTTTCAGATCGAGATAAGACATTGTAAACTTTAACTCTTTGTGGAAATGCTTAAAGAAATTTGACTATATTTGAAATTGTCATTAAGTTTGACCGAAGGTTTGCTATTCATATAAAATTTCATATCCTATAGTGCATTGGCATAAAAACCTATGTTTTTATTAATTTTAATTTAACAAAATAAGAAACTATTCTCAAATCTGGTCAGTGAGTATCCAACTGATTAGTTTAATGCTAGTCCCTAATCGAGAACGAAATGAACAATAGTGACACGTCCAGACTATTTAAATGGCATAGTTGAGATATAAAGAAGAAAATAGAGTAATTCCATCACTCCTTGGGAACCGTATAGTGTAGAGTTCCAGCCTGTATTTCTATGGACATACAATGGGGTGAACATTGGCCTTTTTTTAACCATTTCACTACACAAACTTCCTTCCCACCAACAATTTTCACCTTTTAGCACTCCTCTCATTCATTCAGCAATAATTTTATCTTTATCACTGCTTATCATAGTTAAATGATCTATGTCTTGTCCGACACAAATTAGGGTTTTTGTGGGTGATATTTGTTTTCTAAGTAGGGATGGTCGGAAATGCCAATTTCCGATTCCGCGGTAAATCCGCATTCCGCCATTGCCAAATACAGATTCCGCTTTCCGCTACCAATTTCCGCATTCCAATGCGGAATTTCTGCCGGAAATCGCGGAAATTCCGCCCGACTTTAACATCGATTTTCTCAAAAACTATAAGGTCTTTTTGAAAACTTTTCAGGAGATTCCGCTTAATAAACCCTGAAAATTGTGTTTCTAGGACTTAAGGGGGATTTGCTATTAACTGCTAAAGTCGGCGGATTTTTACTGTAATGTAAATGCAGAAAATAGGCAGATGCGGATTTTCTGCATTTTACATTACAGTAAAAATCCGCCGACTTTAGCAGTTAATAGCAAATCCCCCTTAAGTCCTAGAAACACAATTTTCAGGGTTTATTAAGCAGAATCTCCTGAACAAGATGCAAAAAAAAGTTTTCAAAAAGCCCTTATAGTTTCTGAGAAAATCGATGTTAAAGTCGGGCGGAATTTCCGCGATTTCCGGCGGAAATTTCCGCGATTTCCGGCGGAAATTTCCGCGATTTCCGGCGGAAATCCGCCTAACACACTTGCATTACCGATTTCCGCATTCCGATGCGGAAATGTAATTTCCGATCGGAATTTCGGAAATTGCATTTCCGTGGAATCCGAATGAGCATCCCTATTTCTAAGTTTTCATTTTATTTTCTATGCAATTTAAAGGAAAAACCAAGGGAAAAAATACACTTTCTAAAATACTATTACCTATTGTTTTAAAATAAACAATGCTACTGTAGCTGCAACCCACACATTTTTGTTTGCCCATGTTGTCTCTGCTATCACAACACTAAAGCCGCATCTACACGCGTAGATGCGGCGGCGGTGTTCCTTATCAATTGAGCCGCTGATGCGGCTCGATTGGTAAGATCCGACAGGACGGATCTCCCCACCGCCGATTCCCTGCTCGTTCCCCGCGAGGGGACAATGGCAGGGAATCGAGCGGAAGATAAGTGGCACCGGCGGGGACGAGTGGGGAATTGAATCCGGCGCATGTGCGGCGAGCAGGGACGCGGCAGGCATGCGCAAGGACGCGGAAGAGGCGATCCCGCGGCTACTCGAGCCGCCGGATCGGAGCCTCATCTACCTGTGTAGATGAGACTTTAAATTATGTTCCTAGTACAATTTTTTTTTTAATCTCACTGTACCCAATCAAAAATTGCAATTGCAATAACAGCAATGTACCCTCATGACATACATATTAAAAAAGCTGAGTACCTAAGGTAGCCATTTATGTATTATTTTTAATGCTGTCACTTTTTTTTTTACAAGTGTTTTAGCCAACTTGATTTCCTCTTATACAATACAATGGCCTCAATTCACTAAGCAGTTTAGACTAGTCTACTGATGGTTTTTAGTCTACTGATGGTTTGGTCAGTTGCAGCAAAGGGGAATTCACTATTACTGAATGTTTTAGACCTGTTTTTAGACCTGGTCTAAAACATTTGGTAATTAGGTCGGTAAAGCAGGGGAAATGATCAAAAGATGAAATTCACAAACAAGTAGCTATGACTGACATCCTTCTACTTTGATGAGCTATCCTCTGGATACAATTAAACACCTGCATAATTAATTCAAAAGGTTCCATCCTCATGTCTAAAATACCTCACAGAATTACTTTACCAGCAGAAATCAGCTAGTCTAATCTATGCCAGAAAAAAGTGGGCGTGGTTACTTCTTGTTTGCCTTTGTGAATTGTGTAATTACTGAATGTTTTAGACCAGGTCTAAAAACAGGTCTAAAACATTACACCAAACCATCAGTAGACTAAAAACCATCAGTAGACTAGTCTAAACTTTACCCGTACAACCAGGGTGGTTCACAGTACCTGTTCTCGAAGTTCCCACCTCTGGTGAAATGCGGGGTGTATTCAGAAATCTTGCTGTAATCCCGACAACCTAGGGTCCGCTCCGTATGAAGACAGAGTGACCGCGCTAGACGGATTTCCGGAATCCTCGGTCATGTGATCCACGTTGTAACTCGTGGACGTGCCCTCTATGCGTTCCACCGGCGTCACCTGCGTCCAGATAGTACTGCAAAAGATACGCAGACACAATAGTGCACACCGTAGGGGCTACAATAAGACCAAGCGCAAGATTCCACTTACTGGATAAAAGCTTTAATAATAGCAGTATTGCAACGTAGTAGCGTAGCCTCCACTTCCCGACTCGAGTTTCGGCTTTCGCCTTCGTCAGGCCCCCCTGAATACACCCCGCATTTCACCAGAGGTGGGAACTTCGAGAACAGGTACTGTGAACCACCCTGGTTGTACGGGTAAAGTGTTATCCATTTTGCGCTGAGGTACTATAGATCTATATCCTTTTCCATTGTGCTGTGAAGCCGGCATACCTCTAGCAGCAACTCTCCGTGTCAGCGCTGCTTTTTTTGTGATTGATTAGACTAGTCTAAACTGCTTAGTGAATTGAGGCCATTGTATTGAATTGGATTATATTACTATTTGCCTATTAAAGATTATTTTACTGTATTTAGAAAAAAAAGTATTACTATGTGATCATAAGTATCCATAAATAGATTGGTATATCCTGAGCATGTTGGAAACCCCAGTTTTCAAAATGGTTCATCTTCTGATGCACACCTTTTTTTGCTGTAAGCAGACCAGTAAGACCAATTGTAGAAATCATGTGTCAGGGCTGGGAGGCTTACCGGCGCTGCAGCTGCCAGCAGTGCATCGGCGTCTTCCGGGTCCGTGCTGGATGACGTCAGCTGCGCTCCGGCTGGGCTTTCCATGCTGAGAGTGAAAGAGGGCGGACGCACACGCTGTCAGCGTCGCTCCTCTTATTCACTTAGGAAGCGTGTCAGCTGACAGCCGGTCAGCTGACACAC
The DNA here is from genome assembly GCF_040937935.1 of Hyperolius riggenbachi. Lineage (NCBI taxonomy): Eukaryota > Metazoa > Chordata > Amphibia > Anura > Hyperoliidae > Hyperolius > Hyperolius riggenbachi. The sequence continues at coordinate 120,211,945 of NC_090653.1, read as the reverse complement.
AGGGTTCCACCTCTTCATCCTGATTTGCGGGGCGTGCGGGGGCGTGTTCAATCTGTCACCCCGGGCTTCTTAAGGCTTGCTCTTTCAGTACCACGTTGTCTGTTCTAGCTAACACTTCACAGTGAAGGCTTCAGACCTTAGTCAGATCCGTGTGCTTGAACCGGCAGGACCTCGGGGATTCACACTAAGCTCAGGAAAAACATATTATTGTGATTGTATTATTTGACCTCTGCCTTGTCTCTAACTACTCTCTTGCCTATGAATTCTGTACCTTTTCCAATCTGATCTGTTGCTGACGTCAGCCTGATTACTCACTACTCTCTTGCCTAACGTTACTGTACCTTTGCCTATCTGATCTGTTGCCGACCTCTGCCTGAATAAACACTCTGATTTTGGCTTACGATTTTGTACCTTATCTGTCAGATCTGTTAAGGACCCTGCCTGCTGACCATTCTTTAAGCTGTATCAGTGACAGTACTGCCTTCTGCTGTCACTGACTGTTAGACATTTCCCCTGTCAGGGAACGTCTGCCCTCATACACTAGCAGAATCGTTACATCATGCCTGTGAAATCCACGTTTTCCTCAAATTGCTTATAATAATACTTTATAGCTATTAGGCTTGGTTCACACATAAAAAAGGTGCCCAGTCCAGCCTGTTGTTGACAGTTGGCATCAATTTTGTATGTGTTTCTATGGGTGTGTTCACACTTAAAAAGTGTACAGTTCAAGTCCAGTCAGGTAAGGCCCCGTTCACACTTGCGGTTTTGCAAAAACCGCACCGGATGTCCGGACCGCACCGGAGCCGGATCGGACCTGAACCGTACGGTTCCTGTCCGGATCCGGTCCGGATCCGGTCCGGTTGCATACGGTTTCCGTGCGGTATGAACACGGTTGCGGTCCGGATCCGGATTCTTAAAGAGATAACAACCTGTATAAATACCTGGGGTTCTGGGAGGTCAGCAGAAGCTCTGGGGTCATTGTTGGAGACAGCTGGACGTGTGGAGACCATCCTTGGATACAGAGACAGCAGTTGGGACCATGGATCCAGTCATTTTTTACGCTTATTACCTGGGAATTCTCTCCTTCCTGTTGTTTACCTACTACTATGTGGGGAGAAGGCGTGCTCCTCGCAGGAGATGGTGGGTGCACCCTCTACTAGCCAGGAGGCAGAGGAAGGGAGAGTTCCAGGCCCTCTACCGGGACCTCAGACGACACCCACAGAAGTTCTACAGCTACACTCGGATGTCTATTCCCCTGTAAGTATATAGGCCTAAATACACCAACCCCCACCATTCCTAAACACCCCACCCTCACCCCCACAACACCTCATCCCTGTATACCTAGCTAAACACACCACCCTGACCCCCACACCCCTGTATACCTAGCTATACACTACACCCCCACCCTCCACAACACTCCCAAACCTCTGTAAACACACCTCCCCCATCCTCCACCCAACACCTTGTCCCACAACATACTTTACAGCTTCTTCCTTTACATCTCCTGACAGGTTTGATACCCTTTTGGAGATGGTGAAGGATGACCTTAGGAAGAAGGATACCATGTTCAGGAGAGCAGTCACACCACAAGAACAACTACTCATCACACTGAGGTATGTAAAAACAAATTTTTTTATTGCAAAAACAACCACTTTCCAACATGGAAACATTCTTCCAACATGGAAGACAAAAAAATAACATATCTATGGTATAGCCCGGTCAGTTTTAAGGAACACCAACCACCAACTTTGTGCTGGAAGAGTTGTAGGGCATAGCTGCCCAAGTGTCTTTCGGGGACACCAGGCCCTAAAATTGAAGTGCTTCAAAAACCTAACCACTGGCACATGACCCTCTGAGCCATGGATGAAGGACACAGGTCAGTGAAAAGGCTAGGCCTCTCACCGACCAGTCAAGGTGTCCTTCATCCATGGCTCCAAGGGTCTTGTGCAAGTGGTTAGGAACAAGAACAAAGTGAGGAGCAAGAGGAACCGATGGCAGAGGTGCATGACTACAGGTGCAGTGCAACAGGCACAAGGTTGTGACCCAGGTAGTGTCTTTCGGGGACACCAGGCCCTAAAATTGAAGTGCTTCAAAAACCTAACCACTGGCACATGACCCTCTGAGCCATGGATGAAGGACACAGGTCAGTGAAAAGGCTAGGCCTCTCACCGACCAGTCAAGGTGTCCTTCATCCATGGCTCCAAGGGTCTTGTGCAAGTGGTTAGGAACAAGAACAAAGTGAGGAGCAAGAGGAACCGATGGCAGAGGAGCAGGACTACAGGTGCAGTGCAACAGGCACAAGGTTGTGACCCAGGTAGTGTCTTTCGGGGACACCAGGCCCTAAATTATTAGTGCTTCTAAAACCTAACCACTGGCACATGACCCTCTGAGCCATGGATGAAGGACACAGGTCAGTGAAAAGGCTAGGCCTCTCACCGACCAGTGAAGGTGTCCTTCACCCATGGCTCCAAGGGTCTTGTGCAAGTGATTAGGATCAACAAAGTAAGGAACAAGAGGAATCAAAGGCACAGGTGCAGGACTACAGGTGCAGTGCAACAGGCACAAGGTTGTGACCCAGGTAGTGTCTTTCGGGGACACCAGGCCCTAAATTATTAGTGCTTCTAAAACCTAACCACTGGCACATGACCCTCTGAGCCATGGATGAAGGACACAGGTCAGTGAAAAGGCTAGGCCTCTCACCGACCAGTGAAGGTGTCCTTCACCCATGGCTCCAAGGGTCTTGTGCAAGTGATTAGGATCAACAAAGTAAGGAACAAGAGGAATCAAAGGCACAGGTGCAGGACTACAGGTGCAGTGCAACAGGCACAAGGTTGTGACCCAGGTAGTGTCTTTCGGGGACACCAGGCCCTAAAGTTCAAGTCCAGCAAAACCAAAAGTTAAAAAGCCCTGTGATGGTATCCTTCCTCCGAGGATCGGAGGTATTCAGAGGAGCATGTCCAGGAACAATTTGACTTTTTTTTTCAAATTGTATCGGCACCACTACTAGAAAAGGTGGGAGTTGCTGCCTGGAAATCTGGACTCTCTTGGGTGCTGGTCGTGGATGAGCTGGACCCTGACAGCGGTGGCCCATATTGACTGCCTCTGTAGCCGGTGTACATCTGTGATGATTGCCAGGTGGGCACCGCTGTTGGTTGTGGGGGTCTAAAAATTGGTGGTTGCAATAATGGCGTGTCCATGTGCTGTTTAATCACCTCCAGCAAATTGGAATGGCACGCCATCAGGTTTTGTGAAGGCACCTTTTCAAGATATGGTATTAGAGACATCACAGTGTGAAAACACGGGTGTGCCTGCAATTTCAGTAGTTCCTTGCTTTGTTGATGCATTTGCTGCATCATGTTCTGCAGCTGGCCCACCGACTGATGATGCTGCGCACGCAGTTGGTCGATTTCTCCTCTGTGCATCTCATGCATCATTTTAAGCTCGTCCCTGTAGTGCCCATGTACAGCGTCGAGCTCACATTGCAGTGTAGTGATGTGGGACTTGTACTGCTCCATGATATAGCCCCTGTCCTCATCTTGCAACTGCCGGGTTATGAGAGTTTGGTGGCTCTGAAGAATCCCGAGAAGTCCGGAGACAGCCCCGGACATCTCGGACTCTGTCTCTCTCCTTGTTGGGGGGAGGGTACCTCGACGCCTCACTGGTGTGGTGGTCCTCACTGGTGGTGTGGCAGCATCTTCCCGTCCTCTGGCCTGTGTCGGGGTTGCCCTGCGCGCTGGTTGTGCTGCAGTCTCTCGGTGCTCCTCACTTTGTTCTTGTTCCCCTGGAGCTTCCATAGCGGTCGATTGTGGAGGTTCAGCTTCTTCCACACTCGGTCCTGCAACCTCAACATCCAAGCTCTCTTCTGCCAAGTCATCATCAAAGGACGGAGTTGTGATTAAGGACTCCCTCCTCCTACTCCTCGCCTCGGGGCAATAGGTTACATCGGCGACGTCATCATCCACCAAGCTCTCCTCACTGCTGAACCGTGCCTCCTGGGTCGGTTCCTCTTGCTCCAAATTGTCTTCAGTCCTGTAGATAAAAAAAAATTTATTGGTGTGCCAAACAGCATGTGGCATCAATTCACAGAGCTAGCAAACACTAGCAATCACTTTATCACCCGTTTCTACCCAACATTTGATAAAGCTTGTGAGAAAAGTTCGCTAGCCATGGGAATTGAGGCCATAGCAATACATGGCCGAAGTCATGGTAAATGAGCTCTCAGTTCCTGCCCACAGTAGTGGTACTTACAGTCTAGGTTCCAGGCTTGCATTGATGAAAGACAATTGCTTGGCAAATTGGTAGTCTTTTTGTCGCCTTCCCCCGCCACTGCCACTTCGTTCGGCAAGTTTTTTCTTCCGTAGCCATTTCACATATGCATCCCGTATATTGCGCCACCTTGTCTTGTACCTTTCTCCTGTAACGACATGAAAAATTGATTTCGATTATTTCTCTTGTAGGTACATCGCAACTGGACAAACATATACATCGCTACATGTCACATTTCGTATTGGGAAGAGCACGGTGGCAGGCATCGTCGTGAGGACTTCGAGGATCCTTTGGACGCGACTGAGGGCCAGATACATGCCTGTGCCGGACACCACGAAATGGGAGGAGATCGCCCAGGGCTTCTGGACCGAGTGCAAGTTTCCTAATTGTGTTGGCGCACTGGATGGGAAACACATCCGGATTCAGAAACCCGTGGGGAGTGGCAGCCATTATTTCAACTATAAAAAATACTTCAGCATTGTTCTAATGGCAGTGGCAGATGCGGACTACAAGTTTGTGTACGTGGATGTGGGGTCGTACGGTAGTTCCAATGACTCTAGAATTTTCCAGCGTACGACCCTTTGCCGGCTGATGGAGGAAGGCAGACTGCGTCTCCCCCGTGACAGACCCTGGCCTGGGACAAGGGCACCGGCCTACCCCTATGTGTTTGTGGGGGACGAGGCCTTCGCCCTGTCCGACCATGTAATGCGTCCGTACCCAGACAGGGGACTTGATGCCAGCCAGCTACACTTCAATGCTCGGTTGAGCCGTGCAAGGAGAATGGTGGAGTGCACATTTGGGATCCTGGTGTCAAAGTGGAGGGTGTTCCACACGCCCATGCTGCTGAAACCGGGCAACGCAGTTGTCGTGGTGAAGGCAGCATGCATCCTCCACAACTTTGTGCGGCAGGAGGAAAGAGAGACTCCGGAACCCCCGAATGTGCTTCCACTAATGCCCCTGCGGAGGTATGCAACCAGGCCAAGGGTAGTGTCACTGCGGAACAGGGACCAACTGAGACTTTATTTTACCACACCACCTGGACGAGGGTGAATGTTTGGTTTTTAATATGTTTTGTTGAAATGTGTTTATTTTGGAGTTTCAAGTTTGAGTGATTTTAAATGTATTAATTTTTTACAATAAATTGATGTATAATAATTGGTCATTGTGTATGTTTTATGTGCACAGGTGGGGTACATCGCAGGTGGGTGGGATACATCACAGGTGGGTGGGATACATCACAGGTGGGTGGGATACAGCACAGGTGGGTGGGATACAGCACAGGTGGGGTACAGGTGGGTGGGATACATCACAGGTGGGATACATCACAGGTGGGGTAGAGGTGGGTGGGATACATCACAGGTGGGGTAGAGGTGGGTGGGATACATCACAGGTGGGGTAGAGGTGGGTGGGATACATCACAGGTGGGGTACAGGTGGGTGGGATACATCACAGGTGGGGTACAGGTGGGTGGGATACATCACAGGTGGGGTACAGGTGGGTGGGATACATCACAGGTGGGTGGGATACATCACAGGTGGGATACATCACAGGTGGGATACATCACAGGTGGGATACATCACAGGTGGGGTACAGGTGGGTGGGATACATCACAGGTGGGGTAGAGGTGGGTGGGATACATCACAGGTGGGGTACTGGTGGGTGGGATACATCACAGGTGGGATACATCACAGGTGGGGTACAGGTGGGTGTGATACATCACAGGTGGGTGGGATACAGCACAGGTGGGGTACAGGTGGGTGGGATACATCACAGGTGGGATACATCACAGGTGGGGTACAGGTGGGTGGGATACATCACAGGTGGGGTAGAGGTGGGTGGGATACATCACAGGTGGGGTACTGGTGGGTGGGATACATCACAGGTGGGATACATCACAGGTGGGGTACAGGTGGGTGTGATACATCACAGGTGGGTGGGATACATCACAGGTGGGGTACAGGTGGGTGGGGAACAGGTGGGTGGGCCACGGGTGGGTGGGCAACACGTGGGTGACACAAATCCATAGCAAAAGTTGAATACATCACAAGCTTAAACCACAAGCCCCCCCCCCAAAAACTTCTAGTCAACATACCCTCTGTGCCTTGCTGTCTCTTGCTCAAGTTCTCAAAGTCCTCCACATACAGCTTGGCAATTTTTTTCCACAGGCCTCTGCATTTTTTGATGTTGCTGTGGTCCGCATCCCCCTTGTCCCACAGGGCTGGTACCTGCTGCACCTGTAGGATGAGGTCTTCTGATGTGTAGGGCCTCACCCCCTCGCTATCAGACAGATCCTGCTCCATATTGCTGCCAAAGAGCTCCAGCATGAAGTCACTGCTGCTCCACTCTGTGAACGCTGGTGCCATGTGGTCCCCATCCAAAATGGCCACCATACCATAGAGTCAGCATAGGAAGTGTGGTACAACATCCGGTTTTTATAGCCAGTGTGTTGTGCGCTCTCCGGTTCTCATTGGTTTCCATTGGCCGGATGCAACATTCCGGCTCCGGTCCGGATACGTCAGCCGGACCAGCCGGACCAAAAAATAGCGCATGTTGGAACGGACGCCGGAGTCCGGATCCGGTCCGGCTCCGGTCCGGACGAAACGGACGCATGTGAACGGTCGCATAGACTTTCATTGCTATGCCGTGCGTCCGTTTCGTCCGGTCCGCATGCGGTCCGGCTCCGGCACGGCTCCGGCACGGCGATTCCGGATAGCAGCCGCTAATGTGAACCGGGCCTTAAACTGATTAAAAAAAACTGATGCAAAACTGATGCAAAATGGACAGGACAGTACTGGGCCGAACCAGAAATGTGCAGATGTATGTGTGAACGAGGCCTGATATAGCCTTAACTATGATTATCAAAACTGTAACATTTGATTTTAGTCGTGCATTCTGAAAATTGACATGGGTATATACACCATGCTTCTGAAAGGCAAGCAATTTTTGTGTACTTGTCTCTTGCCTATGTCACCTACCAAACATCAAATCCTGTTCTTCTGCTGTAGGGAACTTTTTATTGTATGAACTTCACAATCTTTTTCAGATCACGTACAGTTATTCATATTTTTTTTTACGAATGTACAACTTGTCCTTCAATACCCCACTGCTATATCTTTCTTTTAAAAGCAATGTTGCATAATGACAGCACCATTGTAAAAAGATATTAGTCATAAGTCACAATAGGTGGCTCAATAAAAAAAAGCCAGCTTCTTTCTGCATGACCTTTTTTTTCATATTCCCTTTGTGGCTGGGCCACATTTTATTTTACCTTGTAACATAGAAGGTATAATCGAAAAATTGTCTGTGCTATCTGAGTTTTGGAAGGCGGACATCTGCTCTTTCCTGTTGAGAATTTTAACTCAAAGTAAAAAGTAACAGACTGCGGATCCTATCATCAAAATGAATTAAGCAGGTGAGTGAAAGTCAGCGTTTGCTGCTTTGGACCACGGTGTGAGCTGGAGTCAGTGCTGGTGTATTATAAGATTTCAGCAACTATTGTATTTTCATCAGCGGAAAGATGTGTTCCAGCTCGTATCTCTGCCCTTCCATTCACTCTGTAATTATTAGCTTGCTTCATTTCCTGTTATTTTATTTATTGAAAAAAAAAACCGTTAGAAAATCCACTCCTGTGCATGCTTTTTTTTTTTCTTCCTTATTTTCACACATTTTATATCCATCTATCTATTTGTACATTTTTTTATAAGTATATAATAAGTAAGTTCCATAGCTGAATCACCTACATTATGGTTTATTAAACCACATGTATACTTTATTAGACACATTTCATGAAAAGCTTTAAGAGGCACTGTAGGGACAAAAAAAAAATGCAGCAAATTATTTAGGATACACAATTAATGGTAGTTTTTCTGATTTCAGCATCAGCAACACTTCCTATATCTCCAAAAAAACATACGGATAAGTAAATTGGCTCCCCCTAAAATTGGCCCTAGACTACAGTACTTACACTACATAATATAGACATATGGCAATAGTAGGGATTAGATTGTGAGCTCCTTTGAGGGACAGTTAGTGACAAGATATATATATACACTGTACAGCGCTGCGTAATATGTCGGCGCTATATAAATACTAATTATTAATAATAATAATAATAATATCTATGAATTGCTGTATATTTGTCACTCCGCTCTCCTAGTGATGCTTAGCCTAGGCTGTTTATCTATGTGGAATTCTCCTCCCAGAGCATTCTGGGATACCAGACTTTACTTTCTTCTGGGTTTGGAATTCTCAGAAACAAACATTCCACAGAGCTGCACCTCACTGGACTAAAAATTTAACCACCTGTGATACATTTCAATAAGTAAATCTGGGTGAAGAAAAATTTTACAATGGGTAAACGAGGAATAAATAATGTATAAATAAATATGAAAAAATAAGCAATTTTATTCATTACATTACATTTTTAACTATGTAATAGGAGGTTTGCATCCATCTTTATAGAGGATGGGTGGGAGGAAGCTCAATGGGATAAATGTAGTAATTCTATGCTGGTTACTTTACACCTTAACATTCATTTGCGGTGCTACATTACGTTAATGTCTGCAGCACAAGCTCTGATTCCAACACAGATATACATCCAACCTCCTGCCACAGTTAGCCACTGAGAGAAGGGAAAAGGTAAAAAGCCAAACAAAGAACATTCCCACCAACTAAAAGAAGCAGATGAAGTAAGATCCAGACTGCAGAAAGATTCTGTACCAAACTAATTTGCATGTTTAACCACATCTGGTACAGACATGATGGTGCAACCACCTTTCACAGCCACATGTGCACTGTGACAAAGAGATCCTCTACTTCACAGTTCCCCAACCCTGTCCTCAAGACCCACCAACAATACCTGTTTTGCAGAAAACCACACACATGCTCAGGTGAGTTAATTAGTGTCTCAGCAGAGCTAATTAACTACCTCTGTGGATGTTCACAAAACATGCACTGTTGGTGGGCCTTGAGGACAGGGTTGGGGAACACTGCCTACTCCACTACTGTTTCTGAAGTCAGTGGAGGTTAAAGAAAAGTATCTTAGGAGCAGTTAAAATTCAGAAAGAACAAGTAGTAGCTTTGACTGAGTTTACCAAACCAAAACAGAAGTAGAACGATTAGAAAACAGGTCTTGGAGGATTAATTAGAGATGGAGGGGGCTTTCTGAGAGCATTAATATGCCTGAATGGTGCTTAGTCATAATATGCCATACACAGGTAAAGTAAAACTTATGCTGTTTTTGTAATATGTCATGCAGTAAACTACAGCTTAAAGACTCTGAAGTCTCCTAAAAACAAGGTTTTTACTTTAAAAACCTCTTTAACCCAACTGCCCCTCCTAAAACGCCGCATCCCCATGGCTGACAACGCCATAAATCAACCCTAATTACCCCTGGCAAAATCCAGGACTTTCTTGGTTGTGGATTTTGCTGCTGGAGGAGGCAGAGCTTTCAGCTGCAGCTCTGCCTCCATGCGCGTCAATCAGCACGTATCTTCACCTCTCCTCCGCCCCTCTCAGTGAAGGAAGACTGAGAAAGGCGAGGGAGAGGCGGCGATCCGCACTGATAGATGCATGTAGAGGAAGATGCAGCTGAAAGCTCTGCCTCAATGCGGAAGGAGCTCCGCGTTGTCCCCCAGTTAATTTGGGGTAATTTATGGCATTGTCAGCCACAGAGATGCAGCATTTTAGGAGGGGGAATTAGGTTAAAGAGGTTTTTAAAAGTAAAAACCTAGTTTTTAGGAGACTTCAGAGTCTCTTGAATGCATCTGTTAGAAATCATATCATGTATTTCCATCTCCTGCCTGCTGGTGGCAATGTTAACTTGGACTGTCCTACACTTTAATTGCTCCACCAGTAGATTACTCTATGGACTTAAAGCATTCCTGGACTTTCTTGTTATTGTTCTACTAGCAGGTGGCTCTAGTCTGTCAGGAGATCACTATGTTTATACAAAAGTAGTTCCGTGCTAACTCTGTAGCTTAATAATGCGGGAGTTGTGGCCTCCCTTTCAAGAGTCCTGCAACTAGCATCCTTTGCCATAACTTTGTATGCAGTTAGTTCTTTGTTTCTGAAAAAAGCTGCTTCCTTGATCCTGTACCTAATAATCTGATGCCGAACCTACTATTTTGTTTCCACGGGGGAGCAGCATACACAAAGGAATTGGCCATTGCTGGGGGTGAGTTGATCCACTTGGTGGATTGCTTGCACATCGTGGATTGGTGATTAGGCACCTCTGTACACACGTCTGATTATCGGCTGTGGCGGTCAATAGAGATGGCCCGAACCTCTGATTTTCGGTTTGCGAACCTACCGCGAAAGTTCGGTTCGCGCGAACTTTCGCGAACCGCAATAGTCTTCAATGGGGAGGAAAACTTTGAAAACTAGAAAAAATTATGCTGGCCACAAAAGTGATGGAAAAGATGTTTCAAGGGGATTTGACGCAAAGCAGCATTTTAAGGGCAGAAATCGCATTGAATGCTAAATTGCAGGCCTAAAGTGCTTAAAAACATCTTGCATGTGTATACATCAATCAGGGTACTGCTTCGCACAGACATACCAAACTCACTGTTTAAGGCACCGCAAACAGCTGTTTGCGTAGTGACGGCCGTGCTGGAGTGGTGCGCACCATGGTGAGAGTGCAGGCCGTGGCGTTTTTCAAGCCCATATGGTCGCCAGGCTGTGGTAGCTCAATTATAGAACAACAGTGACTGTCCAGCAGATCAAATTTGGTCTGTCCACAATGAAGCAACGACCTTATTATCTTTAGTGTGCCACCCCTCGAGACACTCATATAGCTGGCGGTCATTGCTTCATTGTGATACCGCGGCAAGGTAATGATCACGAAGGGGAATGGGCAGATGTACATGCCTTTAGTTTTGTTGTTGCAGCTGCAGTGCAGCCAGAAAAATTAAGCAGGCATGTACACGCACCAGAAAAATTAGTATAGCGGCCGCTGCTATCAGCGGCCTTAAAAATTCAGGAATCCACCTGGAGTCCTGGACCCTGTTGGTGGTGGCGGAGAAGGCAAGCGGCCTGCAGGCAGAGATGCTGTGTGGCACTGGGGAGCAACTTAGTCTTCGGGCAGGCAGCCCGTCACATGGCGTGCAGGCAGAGATGCCGTGTGTGGGGACTGACTTAGTCTTTGTGCGGGCAGTAGCCCTCCGGGGATCCATGCCTCATTCATTTTGATAAAGGTGAGGTACTGAACACTTTTGTGACTTAGGCGACTTCTCTTCTCAGTGACAATGCCTCCAGGTGCACTGAAGGTCCTTTCTGACAGGACGCTTGAGGCAGGGCAAGACAGAAGTTGGATGGCAAATTGGGACAGCTCTGGCCACAGGTGAAGCCTGCGCACCCAGTAGTCCAAGGGTTCATTGCTGCTCACATTGTCTACATTCACACTTAAGGCCAGGTAGTCGGCTACCTGCTGGTCCAGGCATTGGTGGAGGGTGGATCCGGAAGGGCTAAGGCTAGGCGTAGGACTAAAGAATATCTGCGTGTCCGATATCACCATGAGATCGCTGGAGCATCCTGTGCTTGCCTGCGTGGACATGGGAGAAGGATTAACCATGGCAGTGGTACCTTTGGCAACCATGGCAGTGGTATCTTTATTGCACAGCAGGAGACATTGGCAGCGCTTCCAAACAGAGGCTGCACCCGAATTGACTACCTGCAATAGACGTGCAGAGCTCCACAATTGTGGACTAAAATACACAACATGCATTCAAAACAGGTACAGCAAAGGAGGACGTTAGCTTCAGTATAAATAGTATGTGCGAGCCACAAATTATTCCCTACTAGACTTCCCCACGGCGGTGACGGGTCCTCTCGGGGAAGACTACCTTTTAGTTCACAATTGTGGAGCTCTGCACATCTATTGCAGGTAGTCAATTCGGGTGCAGTCTCTGTTTGGAAGCGCTGCCAATGTCTCCTGCTGTACAAAACTCATGTAAGTACACTTATGGCTAGCTGCATCCATGTGCATCAATTTGCATTCAAATTTTACATTAGGACTAGTACATGATTTGCATCCGATTTGCATTCAAGGCATGTATTTAGCCCTGTGGGGCTTGCATGCGTCTGTTGGTCTACAATTCAGTTGTAGCCTATGAGCGCTGTCATTTGTTTGATGTCTGTTTGAGAGTTTGTCTGTGCTGCCATGGAAGCTTTTGTACATCCAAGAAAACTGTCCTCTAGAGTGCTCCTCCTGACTGAAAACACACACTTCCCTAAGGATACATGACCACTCTCTTGCCCTCTCTAAAAAAAAAAAGACAAAGACAAACACTTATATAGCTCTTTTCTCCTGGCGGACTCAAAGCGCCAGAGCTGCAGCCACTAGGGCGCGCTCTATAGGCATTAGCAGTGTTAGGGAGACTTGCCTAAGGTCTCAAAATTCTTCTGCCTTCCGATTCTGTACTCTGCCAATCTGATCTGTTGCCGATTTTCTGCCTGAACCTTTGACCCTGAGTTTGCTGTCTGATTCTGTTCCTTGCCTACCTGACCTGCTGCCGACCTCTGCCTGTTATTTGACTACGAGATTGCCTAACGATTCTGTACTGCTGCTGACCGACCCATTACCGACCTTGCTTATATGACTACTCTCTGTTTGGTGATAGCCTCAGTCTCCAAGGGCTATCACTCAAGGAGTACTCCTGATTTATTGTCTGCACCAATCACTACACTTGTGCAATAAAGCTTTACGTTACCTGTTTCTATATCTGCATTATTGGTGATACTGCAGATCACCAAATAATCAGGTATCTGAAGTCTTGCTGACACTGCATCATTACATAACAGCAGACCAAAAAACTATATGGAGGCACAGGTGCAGGCGTTGACTGCCGCTGTTGAGCAGTTAACCGCCGCAGTGGAATCTCAGCAGGCTCAGATAAACGCTTTGTCTGAGACTGTTAATAGATCCCAGAGGGGTGTACCTTTATTGCCTCCCTCATCTGTCCGTGAGCCCAAGATGGCCCTACCAGAGAAATTCTCTGGTCATAAGTCCGATTTCCGTAATTTTAGAAATCGATGTTCTTCGTATTTTGAAATGAGACCTGTCTCGTCAGGCTATGAGGCACAGCAGGTCACTCTCATTAAGACCCTGTTAACTGGGGACTCACAGACCTGGGCCTACAATCTTCCTGCTGGTCATGAGGCCTTAACTACTGTACAGGCTTTCTTTGACGCAATGGCGGTCATATATGACGACCCTGATGTGGCCGCCACAGCGGAAAGAAAATTAAAGAGGCTCCGTCAAGGGCATGGTACGGTAGAGGACTATGCATCCGACTTTTAGAAGTGGGCGGTCTCTTCTAGGTGGGAACATTATGCCTTACTGGACTGTTTCCTCTCAGGGTTGTCCGAGTCAATTACGGACGTTATGCTCAGCCACCCTGAGCCAAAGACACTTGATGAAGCCATTTCTTTGGCTGTTAAGATAAACCGCAGGATACGTTATCATAAACAGAACAAGTCTTGTACCATCTCCAGAACAGTGTTGTCTAGTCCTTCGGTTCGGACTACAATGGATGAACCCATGCAAGACGGTCATTCGAGGTTGTCAGAGGCAGAAAAGTCTAAGAGGAGGAAAGAGGGACTTTGTTTATATTGTGGGGAGAAAAGTCATTTCGTGCAGAGCTGCAGCAAGAAGGCGGAAAACTTCTCTGCCTAGGGTTAGTTGGAGGTACTACCCTAGGCGAACCTGTTTTGCCTCCTAAAATTTCAAAAGTCCGGTTACCTTGTACAATATCATGGAAGCAGCAAGTTTTCACTGCTCAGGCCTTCATTGACTCTGGCTCTGCTGATAATTTTATTGATTTTGACCTGGTCTCTAAGTGGAGATCCCCATTCTCCCCATTAAAAGATACATTTATGTCACAGCTATAGATAACTCTCCACTTCAAAATAAACAACCTCTCTCTCAGACTCCTCCTCTTATGTGTCACATTGGGGTACTACATAAGGAGGAAATGTCATTTTTTGTTTTAAAAATGTCTACCTCTATGATTGTTTTGGGACTTCCTTGGTTATGCCAGCACTCACCTCAAATTGATTGGAAAACGGGGCACTTTTTGTCTTGGTCTCCTGCCTGTCACGACACCTGTCTGGAAAAAATCACTGTGCTCCACTGGGGTTCTGGTAGAAGGGGTTCCTTCTACTTATGTACATTATGCTGATGTCTTTTGTCCCAAAGCCGCCGACGAACTCCCTCTGCATCGGGAGTTCGATTGCCCAATTGATCTAAGGCCAGGCACTATGCCCCCTCGGGGGCATCTCTACAACCTCTCGGGTCCAGAACAGTTAGCCATGAAAGAATATATTAAGGAGAATTTGGATAAAGGATTTATCCATCCGTCCAAATCCCCAGCAGGGGCAGGGTTCTTTTCTGTTCAAAAAAAGATGGTGGTCTCAGACCATGCATTGATTACAGAGCCCTGAACATGATAACCATTCCCAATCGTTACCCCCTGCCTCTGATTGACGATTTGTTCGCGCAAGTTTCTGGGGCGCAGATATTCTCCAAGCTGGACCTGAGAGGGGCATATAATTTGATTCGAATTAGACAGGGGGATGAATGGAAGACGGCCTTCAACACACCCGATGGGCATTATGAGTATTTGGTAATGCCCTTCGGGTTGTGTAATGCCCCTGCAGTCTTCCAAGACTTTGTTAAAAACATTTTTAGAGAAATCCTGGGTAACTTTGTCGTCATATATCTCGACGACATTCTGATCTTCTCCAAGAGTCTCAGGGAACATAGAGAGCATGTCAGATTTGTCTTGGAAAAATTAAGGCAGAATCGCCTTTACGCAAAACTTGAGAAGTGTTTGTTTGAGGTGTCTGAGGTTGCCTTTCTGGGATACATTATCTCTGTAAATGGTCTCTCTATGGATCCCGAGAAAGTAGCTGCCGTTTTGGATTGGCCACAACCTGTGGGGTTGAAGGCTTTGCAGCGTTTTCTTGGATTCTCAAATTACTATAGGAAATGTATTAAGGGTTTTTCTACTGCGATCTCGCCTCTTACCAACCTCACCAAAAAGGGGGCAGATTCCTATAATTGGTCAGAGGAAGCTTGCAGAGCGTTTGTACAGCTTAAAACGCTATTTTGTGCCGCTCCGATCTTACATCATGTGGACGTGTTCCGTCCTTTTATACTAGAGGTTGACGCTTCCGAGGTCAATGTGGGGGCTGTACTGTCTCAGTATTCAGGTTCTCAGGGTCGGTTACACCCATGTGCATTCTTTTCTTGTAAATTCTCGCCAGCAGAAAATAACTATGACATCGGTAATCGAGAGCTATTGGCCATTAAAATGGCATTTGAGGAATGGCGACACTGGCTGGAGGGGACAGAACATGTTATTACAGTGCATATGGACAATAAAAACTTGGTGTATATCGAGGGAGCAAAGAGGCTCAATCCTAGACAAGGTAGATGGGCACTCTTCTTTTCTCGATTTCGATTCATAATTACTTATAAACCTGGTCACAAAAACACTAAGGCTGACGCTTTATCCCGGTGTTTTGAACCTGAGACAGTCCAGCCCTTACTCCCAGTGAACATTTTACCAGACAAAGTGGTAATTGCGGTCACTGAACCCCTTGAAGATTTGACTGCCACATTGCAGTCTTTTCAGTCTGATGCTCCTGAGAGTAGGCCAGAAGGGGTATTATTTGTTCCTTTGCATCTGCGTTTTCAGATCTTACATATGTTTCATAGCCATAAGAATGCTGGCCATCCTGGTATTGGTAGAACTGAAGAGTTAT
The DNA here is from genome assembly GCF_040937935.1 of Hyperolius riggenbachi. NCBI lineage: Eukaryota > Metazoa > Chordata > Amphibia > Anura > Hyperoliidae > Hyperolius > Hyperolius riggenbachi. The sequence continues at coordinate 120,195,913 of NC_090653.1, read as the reverse complement.
TATTACGCAATGTATGGTGGCCTTCATCAAAAAACGATTGCAGAGAGTTTGTTAATTCCTGCACAGTCTGTGCTCGTAGCAAGGCTTCAAGACAGGCACCCGTAGGAACTCTACAGTCCCTTCCTGTGCCCACTGAGCCATGGACCCATATATCCATGGACTTCGTGGGGGAACTCCCTGTTTCTGACGGCTGCACGGTAATCTGGGTGGTCGTCGACCGTTTTAGTAAAATGGTACATTTCATACCTTTGAGAAAGCTCCCTACAGCCCAGGAATTAGCGGATCTGTTTGTTAAGCATATTTTTCGCAATTATGGAATACCTGTTAATGTTGTCTCAGATAGGGGAGTACAATTTGTGTCCAAATTCTGGCGAGCTTTCTGCCAACATCTGGGTATGACACTATCCTTCTCCTCAGGCTACCATCCTCAGACCAATGGCCAGTCTGAAAGGATAACTCAGTCCTTGGAGCAGTTCCTGCGCTGTTATGTGGCAGAATCCCAACATGAATGGGCCAGGTTTCTCCCCTTCGCGGAATTTGCTCATAACAATCTCCGAAATGCATCATCAGGTTTTTCTCCATTTCAGATAGTCACGGGGAAATCACCAAAGTTTTGTCCATTACCAGCGTCCAATTCACATTTTCCTGCCTTGGAGTCATGGCAGGTAGCATGTAAGAAAATTTGGGCATTGGTGAAAGCCAATCTGGAAAAAGTTTTTAGTGTCCAGAAGAGACAGGCCGATCGCAAGCATTCACCAGAGTGGAACTTTGCTCCGGGGGACATGGTCTGGGTCTCTACGAGGCACATAGCTTTAAGACAACCTTCTACTAAGCTGGGACCCAAATACATTGGGCCTTACCCTTTTGCCGAAAAAATTAACGAGGTAGCTTACAGAGTAGCACTCCCAACTACAATGAAGGGAGTAAAATCCATTCACGTGTCTTTGATCAAACCAGCAGTCTACGCAGATTCCTCCCCCCCCCCCCCCCCCCCGTGGTTATTGATGGAGAACTAGAGTATGTGGTTGAGGAAATCTTGGATTCTCGCAAAGTGCGAAATTCTGTGCAGTATCTGGTTCATTGGAGGGGCTATGGTTCTGAGGAAAGGTCTTGGGTACCAGATCACCGTCTGCATGCAGATGAGTTGAAACAGGAGTCTCATACTTTACATCCTGAGAAACCGTTTAAAGCATGTCCGGAGTCCATGCCTCGGGGGAAGGGGATTAATGTCACGCCAGCAGCTACGCCGGTCCATGATGCGGATAGCGGCGCAGCCGCCAATTCCACATCTACTCTCGCAGAGTCTACCGGGCCTCCCTCCGGCTTCAGGGAGGTCTGGTATCTTTCAGGATGGGGACGAGCATCTGGCTCGCGTGCGCGCGGATCACCGCCACACTTATGCTTCCAGGAGATGTGTCAGCTGACCTGCCGGTCAGCTGACACTGGCCTGCACATGGATTGGCTGCCTTCTGGGCGGCGCTGTGTGAGTGATCCTTGGTATATAAGGATCTGTCTGTCATTTGCTCTTTGTCTGCTGTTGCGAATACTTGGTGTTAGCGCTCAGACCTTTGATAGCTGTAATAGGTAGCATTCAATACCATTGTATATCTTATTGTGTTTTGATCCTTGCCTGAATTTCTGACTATTCTTCTGCCTTCCGATTCTGTACTCTGCCAATAAGATCTGTTGCCGATTTTCTGCCTGAACCTTTGACCCTGAGTTTGCCTTCTGATTCTGTTCCTTGCCTACCTGACCTGCTGCCGACCTCTGCCTGTTATTTGACTACGAGATTTCCTAACAATTCTGTACTGCTGCTGACTGACCCGTTACCGACCTTGCTTATACGACTACTCTCTGTTTGGTGATAGCCTCAGTCTCCAAGGGCTATCTCTCTAGGAGTACTGATTTATTGTCTGCACATATCACTACACTTGTGCAATAAAGCTTTACGTTACCTGCTTCTATGTGTGCCAGGCAAGCAAGCTCTGTAATGTTGCTCCTGCTTGACTGTGCAGTGCACATTGTGCTGGTACTTTTTTTTTTTCAGCAACAGAGTGTATATTTTTTCTTTATGAGCAGTGGACGGGAGAGGTATGGGGCCCCAAGGTTACCTTTTCCCTGGGGCCCCCGTGCTGCTTAAAGTGGAATGAAACCCAGCATTTCTTCTTTGCTCTAAAAAATTATTTATAGTGTATAATATACTAACAAATTTTTTTTTTCTAAAACAGCATTCAAAGGGTTAAATCACAGGACTGACTTTTCTCCTTCAGGGGTAGCTGCATCCGAACTGGTGATAACCTTATCTTGTGTTTACATTCTTCACTTATACATATTAACATACAATTAAGTAAACTTTCTCTGACTGTGCAGAAACTTCTGCTAATGACTCCTTAACTGAAACACTGCTCAGAAATCATTACTGGCTGCATTTACAATAGAAATACAGCAGTTATGAATACAATGCACCAGCAGCTTTCAGGCCTCTTTCACAGTGCAATGTTAAAGTCGCACGTTAGAAAATGTTTCAACGCAGACTAACGCACTACAATACTAAGTCTGTGTGACATTCACAGTGCACACGTTGCATTTGTGTGTAACGTGTAGTGTTATTAGAAAGTGCTGCATTCTGTGCGTTATACACATTATTAGCTGCGTTGGACTGTTTGCACATGCTCAGTAATGACTTGGAAGCATACTTTTCATTGCCTCTATGCTGTACTGTATGCGACAATAAAGGGGCATTAAGTTGCGTTGCGACTTTTTTGGGGTGGTGGTTTGTAATTTGCGTTGCAACTTTAACGTTGCATCAAAACACAAAGTCCTACTGTGAAAGAGGCTTCAAAGTAAATAAACTGAACTTTGGGAACTTATAATTTCTAAATGAATAATAATACTTATGTACAAAAGCAAATATGATAATTGTATGGGTTATACAAAGTAGGAAAACACATTTATATTGAATATTTTGTCAGAGTTTAAAACCGCTTTAAACTGGCCCTGTTTAGACAACCTGACTCTAATGATAGCAGATTGGGCTCCTGAAAAAATAATCGTTGTAGGTGACTTTAATAGGGTCTTGCAACCACAGGACAGGCAAAAACCTAACCTGAGAGAGCCTAAGGAATTAAAGAATTGGGTAGATAATATGGGTTTCACTGACATCTGGAGATGGAAACATCCGGATATCCCTGGATACATGTGCCATTCTGCCTCACACAAAACTCTGTCCAGGATAGACCTCATCCTTGCCTCCAACACATCCCTACCTAATATACAATCTATTCAACGGCTTCCGTGGGCGATCTCAGATCATGCACCTCTTCTAACGACCCTTAACCTTAGAATACAACCATCTAGTAGACCGTGGCGATTGTCCGGATACTGGATACATGATCAAATAGTGGGAGAAAAAATACCTGGAGCTATTGCTCAATTCTGGGACTCTAATAAAGACTCTACAGAGCGACCAATAGTTTGGGATGCTTTTAAGGCTTATATGAGGGGGGAATACATGATGCAAATCAAATAATGTAAGAAAACAAGGCTTCTTGACTATCATGCAGCAGAAAGTAAAGTTAAAGATACTGAAATTGCATATCTTATGCAGCCTGACCGAGCCTCATACTCGGCTTGGCAGTTGGCTATAGCCAGTCTTAAGCTCCTTCATGTTGAATCCCCCAAAAAAGCCAACTTATACCAAAAACAAAGAGTGTTTGAACACAGGGATAAATGTGGGAAAATGCTGGCATGGATAACTAAAGAACACACTCCTGCTGTAACTATCCCTGTGATCGTCTCGGACACGGGTAATACTCTAACCACGGTTGAAGAAATAAATGCAGAGTTTGCTAATTACTATAAAACACTGTATACCACTAAATTTAATTCCCCAATTAATGACTTACAAACTTATCTTGATGGCATTTCACTGCCAGAACTGTCTGTGGAACAAAGAGAGTCGCTTGATTTACAGATTACAGGGAACGAGATAGCTAATGCCATCGCTACATTACAATCAAATAAAACCCCTGGCCTAGACAGTATTCCATCAGAGTTTTATAAACAACATTCTGAAACCCTCACACCATACCTTCTTGACCTCTTTCGGGATCCCGATAATATACAATCCTTACCTGACTCTATGCAAGAGGCGTTGATAGTTGTTCTTCCTAAGGGGGGAAGGGATCCGCGACTGTGTTCTTCCTACAGGCCTATTTCCCTAATCAATATGGATGCAAAAATCTTAGCCAAAATTCTGGCGAACTGACTAAAGCCATTATTAACCACTTTAATACACCCTGATCAAACGGGATTCATGCCAGGGAGGGGAACAGACGTCAATCTTAGATGTCTATATGTCAACCTCTCTGTTAAACACAATAATCCTGGCCATAGAGTGATAGCCTCACTGGACTCAGAGAAGGCTTTTGACTCTGTGGAGTGGCCCTACCTTTGGTTGCTTCTTCAAAAGTTCGGGGTGGGACCTACATTTTTGCGTTGGGTTCAACTATTGTATGCCACTCCCAGAGCGAAAGTCCTTACTAATGGAATGATGTCAGATACCTTTAACTTACAAAGGGGTGCCCTTTGTCCCCTTTTTTATTTGCGCTGGCCATTGAGCCACTTGCACATGTGATACGAGAAACAGAAGATATTCAAGGGCTGAAGATTGGGAATCTGACTGAAAAGGTTGCACTTTACGTGGATGACCTTCTCCTCTTTTTAGGTGATGGCAATAACTCATTAATAACTCTTTTATCTATTATGGATAGATTTGTAAAATATTCCGGCTTGAAAATCAATTGGGGAAAGTCATCGCTCTTCCCAATAGATCTAGATGCCCAAAAAACAGCTAAAGACACCCCTCTCCAATGGGTCTCAACATTTAAATATCTTGGTATACACATTAAATACCCCCTAGAAGTCTACATTAAGATAAATCTTAACCCGATTATTGAATCACTAGATAGACACTGTCATACCTGGGCTGGTCTACCACTGACGGTTATGGGTAGGTCTAACCTGATCAAAATGTTGTACTTGCCACGATTTACCTATGTATTTAGGCAGACTCCCGTCTGGATTTCTAACTCTGTCTTTAAAAAAAATGAAAAAATTCTATTGAAATGTTTATGGGCTGGGGGCATGCCTCGAATATCTCTAACTACCCTGCAGTTGCCTACTGCTCTTGGAGGTATGGCTCTTCCAAACTTCAAGCTCTACTTTTGGGCGTCAGCACTTGTAACGGTTCGGTGGTGATTTGCCCAGGACAACGGAAATACAGCTTCTATGCTAGAGGCTGCAGTGGTGGGGTCACTAAAGGGACTAACTCTGTTACCGTTTAGGGGGACCAAAGCAATTGCTGAATTACCCAGACCCATGGTCTTCACTATCAAAATCTGGGAAGCTGCCAGGAAAAAATACTTACAACCTGAGGTCTACTCACCTTACACTCCTCTTTGGTGCAATCCTCACCTGACTCATTTTCAACATATACCTGATCCTATCCAATGGGCAAGATTTGGAATTAAATGGCTTAAACACATAATCACAGAGGGACAACTGTCCTCCTTTGATAATCTGAAACAAGAATTCTCCTTAACCAACAAGATGTTCTTTAGGTACCTCCAAATAAGGCATGCAGCCAATTCACAATTTGCTACCAATATTATACTTAAATCAGATCCGCTAGAAGCCCTTCTACTACAAAAACACCTAGACTCTCCTCTTTCTGCAATTTACTCAACCTTAATTGACACCACCACTCCTAGAGTAACTAAAGTGCTTCAAGAATGGCAATCTGATGTGCCAGATCTGGCAGAATCAGAATGGAGGGATATGTTGGAGGATATTATTTGATCTCCATTAGGGACAGGCTCATTCAACTCAAATTCATATTAAGGATATATTATACTCCCATAAGGTTGGCACGCATGTATCCAGGGAGAGCTGACAAATGCCCCAGATGCGATCAAAGTTCAGCAAACTATATCCATATGATATGGGCATGTCCCTATTTGCAGACTTATTGGACGCAAATAAACGCATTTCTCCCAAAACTTTTTGAAAGGTCAATTACTCTCAATCCCAAAACGCATCTTCTGGGAGTTGCAGGAGCTATAGCCCCTAGCAGGAGACTAACGATACTGTGGGACCTCTTGTGTTTCTATGCTAGAAAGAATATTATATTACATTGGATGCGACAGGGACCTCCTACGGTTCCAGAATGGATAACAATGATAAACTCGGCTTTGCCATTTTACAAGCTAACGTATCTGCAGAGAAATTGTCCCCTTAAGTTTGATAGTATCTGGATTCCATGGATTGAACATCTTAAAAACCAAGGTATCGATTACGATTCACAAAATCATTAGCTTATATTGAGCTGTGCACTGGTATCAGGTGATTGGCGGGGTCCAGACCGTGGGATAAAGGGTGGGGGGGAAGGATAGTCCGACTTTTTCAAGGGAATGTTATTTTCATGTACATGCATTTGTATGTGATCATGTTCTTTGTTTTTTCTCTGTGAAAAACTTAATAAAACTTATTTGTTAAAAAAAAAAACTGGCCCTGGTTAATAAATGAGAGTGTATTTGGCAACCATGACCATACAGCTCTTTATTTTACTTTAGAAATGATGTCATAGTGGTCACACCTGACAGATATTCTTTCATCCTCTGTATGTGTCAGATCAGGTTCATGTGCTAGTTGATTGGTGGGAAGGGGTCAGCACATCTGATAGATTCATACATTTCAGGGATAATGCTAGCGATGCTAGCGATCCACAAAATCACTCCTCTATAACTGAAGTAAACATGTTTGGCTGAAGTTGCATGCTATATTGTCACAGAAAATATCTCCAATGTGTAAAATTTTCTTTAACCCTTTTCTGCCACTACAAAGCAAAGGCAGGTTGTCTTGGTATTTTTCCTGTACCATGCAGTGCAGCCTCAACACCCACAGTGTGATTGGAGACCAAACAGTGTGATATCTGATCACATTCGCACCATGATAACAGTTATTATCCAGTTGCTGTGACCAAAGTGAAAGTTTATTTTTCTTTTAGAAACTTTCCCTGGCCAAACAGATTTAAACAACTGTCGAAAACAAAGAGCTAAAACTTGAAGTTTCCTTTCTAGTTCATGTACATATTTTACTAGCATAACTTAATTATTGGTTATTTCAAGTCTGCTGAATTATAGTTATATTGAAATGGAAGGATTTATAGTGAAGTTGAAATTGAAAACTGACTTGTTTATTGCCACATAAAGTTGAAAGATATTTCTAAAAGTCTAAAAACAGCATAAAGTATTACCATATTCTAGCTGCAATGTTAGCTTATTTCTAGAATGGGAACTTAGCAATAGCCAGAGCAGTTGCTAGGACACTTAAAATGAACCTGAACTGGAGTTAAAAATGTATTTTTGAACTTACCTGGGGCATCCTCCCCATAGTCTGTGAGGTCCATTGGCATCATTTGGGGCCCCTCTCTTCTCAAACTGGTGTCTCTATAACCTGTGCGACCCAGCTGGGAGTAGTACTTGCGTGGCCCGTCTGTGCACCTGTCAAAATTGCGTTTCTGCTGCCAGGAGCATTGAATGCATGTGCATTTCATTATTTTGAGAAGCACACATGCACAGAATACTCCCACCGACAAAAACGTCATTGAGATGGTTGTGCGCAGTCACGCACGACTTGCAGCTGGGTCATGCAGGTAACGGAGCTGCCAACAGGAGAACGGAAAAAAACCCAGAGAACACATTAGGACCTCACGGACTTCAGGGGGCTTGAGGAAGCCCAAGGTGAAATCAAAAATATTTTTAACTACAGTTCAGGTTCAGTTTAGAACAGCAGGGGCCTGCTTCATTCCTAATCTAATCTAATAAATTCATTGCCCTTTTATAATTATTGATTTTATATTTTCTCCATCCTGAGATATGCAATATACACCGTTACTTTTAGGAATATAACTACAAATCACAGGATCACGTAGAAAACATTTGGATGTTTCCCCCTCCCCTTAAGTCTTAAAAGTGCTTAATTTTCCTGCAACTATATTTTGCGGAATATAAGACGCTCCGGCATATAAGACGCACCTAGATTTAGAAGGCAAAAATCAGGAAAAAAAAAAAAACTAAACCTAGGTGCGTCTATGTTGCAGGGGTGTCTTATGGACCTTTAAACCCCCCAAAACTGTCTCTATCTAAGCTGAACTGCTCATCTACACTAAATCCTGCTACACTACACTTCACTTACCCCTGCTGCCCCCACCAACTACACTACACTACACTACACGAACTAACCCCTGCAGCCAACCCAAACTACACTACACTTCACTAAGTAACCCCTGTAGAAACCCAAACTACACTACACTACTACACTACACTTTACTAACTAACCCCTGCAGCCAACCCAAACTACACTACACTACACTAACTAAATCCTGCACCCAACACAAACTACACTACACTTTGCCCCTGCAGCATCTCACCTGATCCTGCTGCCGCGATCCTGTCCTCCTCCGCCTGACTGCCGACTTCCAAGGGTCATCTGAGGGTCCCAACTGTGGTCATCTGAGAGTCCCAGCCATCCCATCCAGAATCCCGGCTCTTCAGTGTCCCAGTCGCCAGATCGTCTTCACTGCAGACAGCAGCCATGCGGTAATCACGCGCTGCTGCCTCGCCGACATCCTCCATGGTAACGGCGTCCTCTTCCTAGTTACGGTGCCCCCTTCTGTGTGACGAGCAGCGCATGTGCGCCTGACGTCATGCGTGACCCCGGCGCACGTGCGCCTGAAGTCATGCGTGACCCGGCGCACATGCGCCGCTCGTCACACAGAAGGGGGCACCGTAACTAGGAAGAGGACGCCGTTACCATGGAGGATGTCGGCGAGGCAGCAGCGCGTGATTACCGCATGGCTGCTGTCTGCAGTGAAGACGATCTGGCGACGGGACACTGAAGAGCCGGGATTCTGGATGGGATGGCTGGGACCCTCAGATGACCACAGCTGGGACCCTCGGATGACCCTTGGATGGCGGCAGTCAGACGGAGGAGGACAGGATCGCGGCTGCAGGAACCGGTAAGTATGTTTTGGGGCCCAAATACCGTACCTTTAGAATATAAGACGCACCCACTTTTTCCCCCTAGTTTTGGGGAAGAAAAAGTGCGTCTTATATTCCGAAAAATACGGTAACTTTTTGGGTTGACACCTAACTTTAAAGTGGGATTCATCTCCCTAAACTACAATTTAAATACCCACTCTTAGGCACACAAATAAACATGTGAAAGTATCCCCTCTATGTAAAAATGTTTACTTTATATAAATCCACTTTACATTCCAGGATGTAGATTCTATATATAGAATAGTTTCATCCTGTGTTCTATGTCCAGCAGTCGATACTTTTTTTTTCTGCCTAACTTTATTGACTTTTTTTTTCTTCAGCAAAGTTTTAACCCCTACCTAGTCTATTAACCCTTTTTTCACCCCTGTAATATCTATACATGTTAATACATCATAAAATGATAGCCACCTGCTGCAATTGATTGTGATTGATAGGATAACAGTTCCGGGACCCAATGCTCTACAGATCCATTGCTCTGTTGCCTATTGATACATCCAGACAGCACTGTCTCCTTAGCAGTCATATCTGATCGCTACAGATACACAGGCTAGAGATAATACATCACTGTATGCCCAGCTAACAGGGAAATATGGCATATGCGGTATCTTTTTAATCGGGAAGGGTCAAATAATATATTTGTATGGGTTTTATAACTGTAGGACTTAGTATGTAAAAATTAGGAAGGGTGAAACCCTTCCAAATAAAAAAGTTATTACTGTTTCAATAGTGACACAGCTGAAGTGTCAAAATTGTCAGAAACGTACAAGGTAAAAATCCAGGAATGTGAAGTTGTTAAAAAAAGTTTACTTTCAATGCAGAAAACAATACAAGTTTGTACTGCTCTGCTAATTGGCAAATGTAATTATTGCCATATTTGCTGTCCGTACTCTGCATGGCTGTATGTGTTGTCATGGTGAAGGGCAAAAGGAGTGATCCATGCTCAAACATGTCTAGGACTAGGCACCCATTTAATTCTAGCTATAGTGCCCCATAATCTGCAGTTACGCATCAAAAACACTGTCAAGTAACAGTTAACTTCAGGGGCAAAATGGCTGTTCTCTAGAATGAAGCTGTTATTTCTGTTGTGTATTTATTGTACTTCACATTTATAAATGTGGCTTAAAGTAAGTTGAATAGATTGTCAATTTTTCACAAGGTTATCCGTTTTATAATTACTGCTATTTGTCTGTATTTATGGGCATAATGGTTTGTAATATATATATTTGTATTAATTATGTATTTACATAGGGCTTAAATCTTTCATTACACATTGCAGAGTATATAGTATTGTCACTAGCTGTCCATCAGAGTAGCTCAAAATCTAATCCCTGCCAAAGTCACAGGTTCATCATAGTTTAAAGCCAAAATTGGGTGAACATGTATGATTTTAGGATGTGTATGTTTTTAGGATGTGTAAGGAAACAGGAGTGCCTGGAGGAAATCTATGCACACAAAGGGGGAATGGCACTTTCAACTTGTGTCTTTTCTCCACTGCTTGGGCTTCTTTCTGTCTTTTCACACCCAGGGAGCTGTGTGTCCCTGTCATTAGAAGCCAAACACTGGGCGTACCGTTGGCATAAACCCTGCATGACCACTAGAGGCCTTTAGTATTTGGCCTCTACTATTTGTCATGTGACACACATCTCCTCAGGAGAGAAGAGACATGAAGAAGCCCTGGTGGTGGAAAAGAGAAACTGGAGGAAGTGCCGGCGGGAAAGGTGAAAGAAGCTCCACTGCTGTGTAAATCGGGCCAAATTCGAACACCGCTAGCGACCCACCACCGATAAAACAACATTTTCCATCTGCTGCAATTGATGGAATTGATTGTTTTTTGATAAAAATCGATTGTTCAAGAATTATCTGCATTTATCGATTTCTAACAGATTTAAACAAATGATCGATTTGGCAGGATATCGATTAAAAATATCAACTAGTGTATGGGCAGCTTTAGGGAATCAAGTATTTTAACTATTGACACACATTCTACCCAAGAATAAGTTTACCACAAATCTCTTGGGAAAAAAGCAATAGAGCATTTAAATTGAAATGGTATGTGGTACAGCAGCAGCTATACAGTACGTTAACAACAGGGTTTCAGGTCTTAACAGTAAATATTTTAAAACTGTTGTAAATAAACAATATTTTTGCAAAATAATAACCTTATAAACACTGTGAGAAACACCTTTCCGAGAAGCTACTTTGTCCTTTAATGATTAACTTGAAAATACTGCACAAGTGGGAGGAAATAGCGATTTTTAGAAATCGATCCATGACATAAAGAGTTTATTTTTGTTAAATGTTTGCAGTTTCTCATATAGCAGAAAACCAAGACAGTCTGTATAGTTATTTTATTCTGCATGTGAATCGGAGCCTGACTATAAATGTATGCAGTGTGTGTATGTTGTTCTTGTGAACAAGAAGCACCCACCATGACTAAATTGGTCTGTTATGTAGATACAAAAGAAGGCATTTAAAATATACACAATTCATTTGACTTTTTAAGGTAACTCAGCCATGGTGTAAAATCCACAAGCCTCAAACCTGATTTCAAAATGGTCCTGTTGTTAGCCATGTATTAAGTAGGCAGAAAGGTTGTATTTAATGCAACCTTATCATCTGAACCATACAATAAGACTAAGAACTCTATTTATGGTACCCACTTCCCAGTAGATTTAATAAAAACAATTAGAAAAAAATCTCAGCACACTCCCAGAGATTTATAAGTGTGCACCAACCTCTCATATTTTTCACAGTGCCAAGCAAAGTCACTTATAAAACATACTTGTATTTATCATATTTGACACCAATTAAATGCAAGAAAAAAATGACAGATCACTTACCGCATATAGACCCACCTCAATGAATCCTTACATACGCACTTCACATCTTAAAGCAAACCTGAGCTGAAAATAAAGTTATGAGAGCATTAATTATATGTGCAATACTAATGGTAAATAGAACACCAATAAAATAGAACACTCTAATGTTTGAATTTGAGTTTAAGATCTGAATTTTTAAGACAGCTTCATTCTACTGCAAAACAAACAGAAGTAATAACCTGTTGACCTTTTCAGCACAAAAACCTTATCATCATTGTTCCCTTAGCCAGATAAAAGTGTTTTGCCTTCTATTTATTTTTCAGGGGATGAAGCTAATTGGACTTTCTTTTTGACTGCCTCATTTACATATATAACAACTTTAGTTTGTTCACACTTGCTATGCAGGAAAACAGAAAAATCTAGCGATCTAACGCAGTGTTGTACAGGGGACAGCCCTGTGACTTAACTGTCCCCAGGAATGGCTCACAATGTAAAGTGTAATGTATGGACCGAAGTCAGGGTCAATTCAGGAGGGAGGGAGAAGAAAAAAAGGGATATTTTATTTAAAAAATCTTCAAAATTAATAAAAAAAATTAAATAAATACAAATTGCAGCAGTAATAAGAGACCACCCAAAAAAATCCTCCATTGGTGGCAAGAAAAGGAGGTAAAATTCATTTTGGTGGTAAGTTGTATGGCCAAGTAATAAATTGTTAAAGCTGTGCAGTGCTGAATTGTAAAAAAATCGCCTGGTCATCAGGGGGGTATAAACCTGTGGTCCTCAAGTGGTTAAACAAAGTAACATTTATGACAAAGGGTTAAATATATTGAATTAGTAGAGTTAATTGTCCTGCAGATGGTTAAAAAATAGATACACTTTTCTAGGCACTTCTCTACTGGAGTGAGAATTTTTTCCTATTTTTGCACTGTGTCCATTTAACCATTGGGAGGGGGATAGATAGAGCTTTTGATGCTATATAGATATCCACATACATATCCATGGATATATAATTGATCATCAATAAAATACATTTTAAGCCGACAGCAAAAAGGAAATACTGAAAATAAATGTGTTATTGTTTATTTCATTTGCAAAGTGCTAAAAACGTACTTTGTCAGGAAGATGAAAAATTATTTCCTGGGAGAAAACTCAGGAGAAAAATGATTTGCATATGATCCTTAGTGTCTTTTTAGAGGAAATTCTTTATACACCACAATACAGTATTTTAAAATCATTTTCAGACAATTACACACCAACCATATGTAGTGAGCAAACTCACCTCAATATAAATCACTTATAATTAATAATTTATAACAGCCAATTAAACATGTGGCTACTCCTTGCCAAATTGCATCAACAGCATAGTTTTCACAAAAGACTGGATTAAATTTCCCTTAAACATAACACAAAAAAACCTTTTATGTGGACAGAGGTAAAAACAAGTCCTTCCACTTACATAAATGTCTGGGATAGAGCAGGCATGAGTGGTTAGTGAGCTATAACCCATGTTGCTGCTCTAGATCTGCAGTGTGTCTCCAGAGTCCCCACAAATTACCATAGCTTTTTGTCATCCTCCAGATGTAACTTCTCCCACTTCTGCACTATACTCCTGTGACATCTACATATTTATCAGAATCAGAATCAATTTATTTTCGGCAAGTAAGTTTGCACCTACAAGGAATTTGTCTTGGCAGTTGCTTAACAAACACAAACAAAAACAATACAAGGACAGACAGTGTGTATATTACAAGTCAAGGATATTATGCAAGTATAGTGGCAGTAAGCAATGTGAGAATCGTTCATTTTCATTTCTCGCTGATTACTTTCAAGTCCTAGCAGCTCTAACGTGGTTCAGCATTAAGTATGGTTACCGCTTGAGGAAAAAAGCTGTTCCTGTGTCTAGAGGTTTTGGTAGCAATTGACCGGAATCTTACTCCTAAAGGCATGCACTGGAAGGTGGAGTGAGCTGGGTGAGAGGGGTCAAAGGCAATTTTGGTTGCTCTCTTTCTGCACCTGCTAGCATAAAGATCCTGCAGGAAAGGTAAGCTACAGCAAGTTATCCTTTCCGCTGATCGGATGATGCGCTGCAGCCTCCCCATTTCTAATGCTGAGCAGGAGCCGAACCATACAGTCATAGATGATGTCATGGTGGATTCGATGATTGCAGTGTAGAACTGCACCATTAAATGTTGAGGTAGGCCAAACTGTTTCAGCTGCCGTAGATGGTACATCCTCTGTTGCGCTTTCTTTACTGTGGATCCGTTTATGGTTAAGGGGAGGTGCTGGGGGGGAGATCTCCTAAAGTCTATTATCATCTCCATAGTTTTGAGAGCGCTTAGTTCCAAGTTGTTGCTGCTGAACCAGGAGGAAAGCTGTCCCACCACATGCCTGTATGCAGACTCGTACCCGTTTTGTATGAGACCAACTACTGTTGTGTCGTCTGCAAACTTCAGAACCTTAACAGATGGATCTGTGGAGATACAGTCATAAAGTGAGTAGAGCAGTGGGGGAAGGCACACAGCCCTGGGGTGCACAAGTACTGACTGTCAGAGAGCTTGATGTGAGTTTACCAAGTCTAAGGCCTGGTGCACACCAAAAACCGCTAGCAGATCCGCAAAATGCTAGCAGATTTTGAAACGCTTTTTCTTATTTTTCTGTAGCGTTTCAGCTAGCGTTTTGCGGTTTTGTGTAGCGGTTTTGGTGTAGTAGATTTCAGATATTGTTACAGTAAAGCTGTTACTGAACAGCTTCTGTAACTAAAACGCGGGCAAAACCGCTCTGAACAGGCGTTTTTCAGAGCGGTTTGCGTTTTTTCCTATACTTAACATTGAGGCAGAAACGCATCCAAAATCAAAAAAATGCCTCACCCCGGGAGGATTCGTTTCTGCAAAACGCCTCCCGCTCTGGTGTGCACCACCCCATTGAGATACATTGACCAAGCGGATCCGCAGCCGCAAGCGGCTGCAGAAACGCTGAAAAAGCCGCTTGGTGTGCGCCAGCCCTAACACAGTGTCTTCTGGATGGGGGAAAAAAATTGTAAGTGAATTAAAATCAGCCAGTCCAGTCACGCCAGTCCTGTTGTCATTAGACCAGTCATTCTGTTTTTTTCAATCTGTTTTGCACTGATCAGACCCATCATCAGTCCTGTCCTCAGTCTAGTCACTCCAGCCCTGTCAACAGTCCAGTCACTCCAGTCCAGTTGATCAGTCTGCCCATGCCTATCCTGTCAGTCAGTCCTGTCATGCCAGTCCTGTCACATTAGTCCCGTCTCCTTAGTCCCTGTCCGCCTTCCGTTACCGCAAGGTTGACCTCTCCTGTTCTTTTCATCTCTGATGGGGCAGTCCTAGGGGTTACTTTATACTGGTTGAACTCGATGGACGTATGTCTTTTTTCAACCAAAATAACTATGTAACTATGTAACTATGTAACTATGACCTGGTTGGCAGCAGTCCACCTCCCATTAGGGGAGATGACCCATCATCCTTGCGCTGGTGAAGACCCGTGCTGACTTAGACTCCACGCCCTGAGAGTGCCCCCAGAACTCACCAACTGGTGTGGAGATCAACTGGATTCTAACACTGAATTGTGTGGGCATAATTTATTACTCCCTATCTGAAACTTCAGCAGTTCATGAGGGTGCTGCCCCCTACCCCCAGTCACGTTAGGAGAATTTCCCTATGAGGTTTCCTGCTGGGTCCACTAAATTAGACTAGTGCCAAACATTGTTTTGAGTATTTACTGAACTTTACAGAAACAAGAGAAAATCATGAAACATCTTTCTTGAGTTAAAACTGGAAGATGTTGAAAATTGCTCAAGGAAGCATCTTAGTTAGGGCTGATACTGAATCAGTGCGTGATATTTTACTATATATATATATATATATATATATATATATATATATATATATATATATATATATATATATATATATATATATATATATCCATGCAGTATATATACTGTATATATCCCATCCTTATGAAAATCACTAATCCTTGAGGCCGGTTTCACACCAGCAACCAGCTTTACAGGTGTGGTGTGATCGGATAATCGCATTGCACCGCAATGTTAAAAACAGGCTTCGAAGATCTGCGCGGTAATGCGTCGTAATGTACCTTTTGGAAGAAAGACAAATTATAAGTGAGGCTCTCTAGCACTCACTTCCTGTGTGCGAAATATGAATTGCACAGAAGTATATAAAAAAAATATAGTTCTGTACGCGAAACATTTTTAAATATTTGCAACGCCACTGATTTACATGACTTTCGGTCACCGCACGGATGTTCAACGGTAACGTGCTGATGCTTTTGCATCAGATGCAATGCTTCTTGCACGTAGCATCATGTTAAAAGATTACCTAGTAAACCCAAAATATAGAATAGCCAAAGAGATCTCATTTTGAAATTGTATTATTCTTAAAATGAGAAAAAGGAGAGGTCATCCACTGTGTTTCTCTGTTTATAGGCCTACTCATGTTATCAGTGTAGCAGGGGAAGCTAAGTATAAGTGTGGGTTCTCTGCTAGATTAATGCAGGAGGGGGATCTATGCACATGTAGTTCAGGAAGGCTGGAAAAGAAACCAGATGTCCAAGCATGTCAGAGGGATTGCCTGATGAGAGAACCATGGAATCTTGAGTAGGAATTTCCCATTGTAATGGGGGCATGAACTGTGATGGAAGATATGGCTTTGCCAGATGAGAGCTGCTTGAAAGGCAGAGACTGTAACTAAAAAGGACAGTTACAAAAAAGGACATTAACAATATTACTACTGACAAATGCCCAAATGTTTTTTGTTTGTTTAAGTAATGATAAGTTACAGACATAGAAAGTGCCTGTTCCACAACAGACATTAAGAGGTCATGCTTAATCATATACTGTATTTTTCATTGTAGCGTTATTTTTATGTGCATCACATTGTGTAATGGCTGACACAAGCATCAGAATCAGAATCGAAGATTCTTTATTCACCGAGTACTGTGGGTGTTGTACCTAGAATTGATTGTGGTACACAGGCATTGGCAATAGAACAGGTAATACAAAAGACAAAACACCGAGACATTACAACAACACAGTAGAAATAGGATAAGTCAAACTCATGCATGTAGATAGTCATTCGCAGCTTTTGAGGTGAGTATGATTGGGCAGGCACTAAATCTCTGCAGGAGAGATTAGTAGTGTGCTGAAGAAGAGTGCTACGCCCGAGCGATGCTTGGAGTGTCATGGCGAGCGTGGGGGGGTGACTTTACTGCTCAGTCGATGCGGTTCCACAGGAGGGGGGCGGGTCTGGCAGGGCCTAGTTTTGAAACAGCAGTATTTCCATGTGATCTCAAATAAATACTTTCTTTTGAAACAGAAAGTAAGGTAATAATAATGAAATGTATACGGGTGTGGCTGGGGGAACAAAAGGCCAGCATTTCCTTGGATCCCAGCAGGATGAAATGATAGCTGGCTCTACCTTTTTCAGCTGACTCGCAGTACTGAAAGATAGCTCTGCAGTCTGTGAATGGTACAGCCATTTTCATAGATGAGTACTGTGTACTAATTGCTTGTATGTGTTCCCATTGTGCTTGCCTTTGCATCAGTTTTCTTCACATCATGTCATTTTTTTCTCCAATTAACCATCTACAAATAGGTGGGGAAATCATCAGTGTTCATCATTTGAGATGATTCTGTAAGGGACTTACCTCCGGGATCTAGCGACGTGGCTGTCTCTGCCAAGAGTGAGTCGCCTCCTGGCACTTCCACATGTCGGCAGCTGTCCTCCGCTGGTGATGCGCCCACTGGGGATCGCTTTGCGCATACTGGTGGGTGGATGTCTCGCTCCTCTCGGCTGCAGTATGGTCTGAGGCGGCGACAGAGGTAGTGTCAGCTGACAATTAGGCAGGGGTTTATTTAATAAATATAAATGTGGTGTATTGCTACCTGCGTCAGCTGATCTCTCTGTCAGCTGACACTTAAACAGGATTATTGCCTGCATGTGATTGGCTGCTGTGTGTGTATGTGGCCGGCCACTGATTGGATGCTGTCGGTATTTAAATCTTGCTGTGACAGTTGCATGTTATCCGTGATAGCTTTAGCTTGCTGGTTGTCGGGTGCTCTGTTTACCTGCTGTTATTAAATTGGATTATCTGGACTTTGATCTCTGCTCGTTTATTGGACCTCCCTTGTCTGCTGCCTGAACTGACCTATTGCCTGGATTATTGTTACGACTGTTTGCTGCCTGGTTTGACCTCAGATCTGTTCTTGACCTCTCTTCTGCCTAGCCCTTCTGTACTGTGATATCTCTGTTTACCCGTGTATGATCTTGGACTGTTACTGGACTCTGCTACTCTGTATCCCTGTTTAGGCCTGGAAGTTTATTTGCTCACCCTGCATTCACCTCCAATACCTTTCACACTAAAGGCCTGGGTGTAACCGAAGTTGGGTAGGTGTTGTCTCTCACCTCTCGTTCAAGCGGGTACGCGCCACATGGGGTGAAGCGTGTGGAGGTAGATTGGGGCATTGGAGCTGATTCGTGAGTGGATATTCCTGCAGGCCTGACAAATTAATTCTAATAAGATGACTATCATATCCATGATCCAGCAGAATGAAGCTATCGAGGGCTTTGAACTAGTGAAAATACAGTGTAAATGAAATGTATTTGCCAACAATCTACTATTATTCCTTACGGATATCCTTAATTCTCACTCCCAGCTTTATGCACACCTTTCATGTCAGTGAGATCCCAGGACTGGGATTCAATGTAATCAAATCTACAGCAATAAACATTACCTTAGACTCTGAATCCTAGGTGGGGTGTGTGTTGGGGAGGAGGGGGGAGGAGCACCAGCAAAGTTCTGTGGGCAACTTTCCATCTAGAGTACCTGGGGTTTCACATATCCCCAACATATAGAACCCTTTTCAGTCTAATATTCCCTGCTACTAAATCATTGCAATATTGGTCAGAGTATAATGTATCTTGGGTGGGTCATATTAACTGCTATTTGCTTTTTTGGATAACAGGTGCAAGTGCGGTCAGCGTCTGTGCAATTGCACAGAGCCACTCACTTAAAGCTTTTTCCATTGCAAACGAGAGGCTCTATGCTACTGGGCAGGTGCGGGCCATGCTTGCGCCTTTGTAGTGTGGCCATGCTCATAGATGAATGGGAGCATGCCCCCAAAGAAGAGGGTCCCAAGGAGCAGCAACATGGTCCGCTACACACAGGTTTGCTTTTAGAAATATTATACATGTTTGTTTGAACAGTTTAGAGCAATTCCATAACTATTTTCAAATAATGGGATACTTACAAATGGAATGTAGGTGACTTCAATTTGCTAAGCAATTTCAAAATCAGAGGCGGCCTTAGAGTATGCGGGGCCTGGGGCGAGTGTCACATGCGGGGCCTAGAGCCATAAGTGTAGGTCATATACCTTATCACCACGTTCATGGGGTTGTCCGCCTTTAATGCAGTATTCCTTATTATTATTGTTTGAAAACAATTATGTCAGGTAAAGGCCACTAAGCCAACCAATATAAAAACAAACATTTGCATGGTGGTTTTAAGTGCGGGGGTGGGGGAGCTCATGCTTCAGTTAATTTGGAAATTCTAAGGTTCACGTTTTACAAAATTCACATTGTTGTAGTAACTTTTGTCTTGCAAAATTCAGCCAATTCAGCAATCGTGAGGCCCCCAACATGACCAACTCAGCAATCATGAGGCCCCCAAAAAGACAAATTTAGCAGTCATGAGGCCCCCAACAAGACAAATTCAGCAATCATGAGGCCCCCAACAAGACAAATTGAGCAATCATGAGGCCCTCAACAAGACAAATTGAGCAATCATGAGGCCCCCAACAAGACAATTTCAGCGATCTTGTGGCCCCCAACAAATCATGAGGCCCGCAACAAGACAAATTCAGCAGTCATGAGGAACATAAATAGACAGCATTTCACATAAATAGGCAGAATGCCCCCTTAATATGGTAGACACCTCTCACCTGGCAGCAGTTCCCCAAAATACACTCAATCTGACAGCAGTGGTTCCCCAAAGATAGGTAGCCCCAGGTCTATAGGTGTCCCAAGAATAGGTGGCCAGCAGTATAGATGTCCCCAGAACAGGAAGCCAGGGGTAGAGATGTCCCGAGAACAGGTAGCCAGGGGTATATGTGTCCAGTATATGTAGTCAGGGGTATATGTCCCCAGTATATGTAGCCACAGGTATATGTGCCCAGTATATGTAGCCTGGGGTATATGTGCCCAGTATATGTATTCAGGAGTATATGTGCCCAGTATATGTAGGTAGTGATGCTCGGATACCCCTTTTTATTATTCGAGTTTGGTCGAATTCGAATAGTAAATTATTCGAATTCAGTCGAATATTCGAGTCGAATATTTTTTACTATTCGATTCGACCTCGGACTTCGAGCTCACTATTCGAGTCGGTATTCGAGCTCATTATTCGAGCTGACTATTCGAATTGGCCTTAAATAGCTTCCAACACTTGTTTTGAGGGTGAATGATGCAAGAAACATCTTTTTTTCCAAGTAACAACAGCAAGTGATTATGTGGGGATGTTCCTTTAAAAAAAAAGGTGGAAAGAGAAGAGAAGTTGTGTCCAAAATTCTGTTCAGTAGTGTATATACTTCTTCTTCTTCTTCTTCTTCTTCTTCTTCTTCGTCTTTATCTTCTATATCTTCTTCTTCTTCTATATCTTCTTCTTCTTCTTCTATATCTTCTTCTTCTTCTTCATGTTCTTCTTCTTCTTCTTCTATATCTTCTTCTTCTATATCTTCTTCTTCTTCTTCTTCTATATCTTCTTCTTCTTCTTCTTCTTCTTCTTCTTCTTCTTCTTCTTCTTCTTCTTCTTCTTCTTCTTCTTCTTCTTCTTCTTCTACTTCTTCTTCTTCTTCTTCTTCTTCTTCATCTTCTTCTCCTTCATCTTCTTCATCTTCTTCATCTTCATCTTCTTCATCTTCATCTTCTTCATCATCTTCTTCTTCATCTTCTTCTTCTATATCTTCTTTTTCTATATCTTCTTTTTCTATATCCTCTTCTTCTTATTATTTTTCTATTTCGTCTTCTTCTTTTTCTATATCTTCTTCTTCTTCTATATCGTCTTCTTCTTCTTCACTTATTTCTCTTTTATATATATTTTTTTTAAGAAATGCAGCTATTTTTGAGCGTAATAAATAGCTGGTGGCGCACGCATGTTGGAAGCGCCATTGTATGTGCTCCCTGGCAGTGGAAACACACAGACAGCATGCGGTAAATTCAGCAGCAGCAGCAGGAGGAGGAGGATGATTGTGTGGCAGCAGGCAGTCAATGAGGCAGGCAGGGAGACATAATAGGCTGTGTGGTACCTAGCGGTGGTACCAGGCCGTAAATACACAGCATGAGGTTCCAGACAGCGGTCGTGAAGCCCACATCATGTCCAATACACAACTGGGACAACACAGTTTTCAACTTGGACACCTCTAAAAATAATATCACAAAGTATTAATAAAAAGAATATATATATTTTGGTTTTTTTTAAAGAAATGCAGCTATTTTTGAGCGTAATAAATAGCTGGTGGCGCACGCATGTTGGAAGCGCCATTGTATGTGCTCCCTGGCAGTGGAAACACACAGACAGCAGGAGGTAAATTCAGCAGCAGGAGGAGGAGGATGAGTGTGTGGCAGCAGGCAGTCAGGTAGGTAGGCAGCGTGACATAATAGCCCTGGTACCTAGCGTTGATACCAGGGCTGTAAATAAACACAACAGGAGGTCCCAGACAGCGGTCGTGCAGCCCACATCATGTCCAATACACAACTGGGACAACACAGTTTTCAACCCGGGCACCTCAGAAAAATTAAACCTTTTTTTTTTTTTTTTAATGGTTTACTTTTTTTTTTTTTTACAGCAAATTACACAGATATAGCTATTTTTGGACGTAATAGCTGGTGGCAGAGTGGCAGCAGAAGCTAATTCTGTGTACCCTGGCAGTGGGAAACACAGACAGACAGCAGCAGCAGCAGGAGGAATGGAGGAGTAATGAGAGTAGCTATTGTTTGACGTAATAGCTGGTGGCAGAGTGGCAGCAGAAGGTAATTCTGTGTACCCTGGCAGTGGGAAACACAGACAGACAGCAGCAGCAGCAGGAGGAATGGAGGAGTAATGAGAGTAGCTATTGTTTGACGTAATAGCTGGTGGCAGAGTGGCAGCAGAAGGTAAAATCTGTGTACCCTTGGCAGTGGGAAACACAGACAGGCAGCAGCAGCAGCAGGAGGAATGGAGGAGTAGTGTGAGTGTGGCAGCAGGTAGGTAGGCAGCGTGACATAATAGCCCTAGTACCTAGCGTTGATACCAGGGCTGTAAATAAACACAACAGGAGGTCCCAGACAGCGGTCGTGCAGCCCACATCGTGTCCAATACACAACTGGGACAACACAGTTTTCAACCCGGGCACCTCAGAAAAATTAAACCTTTTTTTTTTTTTAATGGTTTACTTTTTTTTTTTTTTACAGCAAATTACACAGATATAGCTATTTTTGGACGTAATAGCTGGTGGCAGAGTGGCAGCAGAAGGTAATTCTGTGTACCCTGGCAGTGGGACACACAGACAGACAGCAGCAGCAGCAGGAGGAATGGAGGAGTAATGAGAGTAGCTATTGTTTGACGTAATAGCTGGTGGCAGAGTGGCAGCAGAAGGTAATTCTGTGTACCCTGGCAGTGGGAAACACAGACAGACAGCAGCAGCAGCAGGAGGAATGGAGGAGTAATGAGAGTAGCTATTGTTTGACGTAATAGCTGGTGGCAGAGTGGCAGCAGAAGGTAAAATCTGTGTACCCTTGGCAGTGGGAAACACAGACAGGCAGCAGCAGCAGCAGGAGGAATGGAGTAGTAGTGTGAGTGTGGCAGCAGGTAGGTAGGCAGCAGCGTGACATAATAGCCCTAGTACCTAGCGTTGATACCAGGGCTGTAAATAAACACAACAGGAGGTCCCAGACAGCGGTCGTGCAGCCCACATCGTGTCCAATACACAACTGGGACAACACAGTTTTCAACCCGGGCACCTCAGAAAAATTAAACCTTTTTTTTTTTTTTTTAATGGTTTACTTTTTTTTTTTTTTATACAGCAAATTACACAGATATAGCTATTGTTGGACGTAATAGCTGGTGGCAGAGTGGCAGCAGAAGGTAATTCTGTGTACCCTGGCAGTGGGAAACACAGACAGACAGCAGCAGCAGCAGGAGGAATGGAGGAGTAATGAGAGTAGCTATTGTTGGACGTAATAACTGGTGGCAGAGTGGCAGCAGAAGGTAATTCTGTGTACCCTGGCAGTGGGAAACACAGACAGACAGCAGCAGCAGCAGGAGAAAGAAAGGAGTAATGAGAGTAGCTATTGTTTGACATAATAGCTGGTGGCAGAGTGGCAGCAGAAGGTAAAATCTGTGTACACTTGGCAGTGGGAAACACAGACAGGCAGCAGCAGCAGCAGGAGGAATGGAGGAGTAGTGTGAGTGTGGCAGCAGGTAGGTAGGCAGCGTGACATAATAGCCCTGGTACCTAGCGTTGATACCAGGGCTGTAAATAAACACAACAGGAGGTCCCAGACAGCGGTCGTGCACCCCACATCGTGTCCAATACACAACTGGGACAACACAGTTTTCAACCCGGGCACCTCAGAAAAATTAAACCTTTTTTTTTTTTTTTTTTTTTTAATGGTTTACTTTTTTTTTTATACAGCAAATTACACAGATATAGCTATTGTTTGACGTAATAGCTGGTGGCAGAGTTGCAGCAGAAGGTAAAATCTGTGTACCCTTGGCAGTGGGAAACACAGACAGGCAGCAGCAGCAGCAGGAGGAATGGAGGAGAGTAGTGTGAGTGTGGCAGCAGCTAGGTAGGCAGCGTGACATAATAGCCCTGGTACCTAGCGTTGATACCAGGGCTGTAAATAAACACAACAGGAGGTCCCAGACAGCGGTCGTGCAGCCCACATCGTGTCCAATACACAACTGGGACAACACAGTTTTCAACCCGGGCACCTCAGAAAAATTAAACCTTTTTTTTTTTTTTTTAATGGTTTAATTTTTTTTTATACAGCAAATTACACAGATATAGCTATTGTTTGACGTAATAGCTGGTGGCAGAGTGGCAGCAGAAGGTAAAATCTGTGTACCCTTGGCAGTGGGAAATAGAGTTGGGCCGAACAGTTCGCCTGGCGAACCTCTCTGGGCCTCTTACTACTTCCGGGTCGCAATGACCCGGAGTAGTACGCCTGCGCTGCCCGGCGGAGCGCGTCCTAGATCGCGCTCCCGTTGCCGGGCGCTCTCTGCGCATGAGCGTGACGTCACTCATGACGTCACGCACATGCGCAGAGAGTGCCCGGCAACGGGAGCGCGATCTAGGACGCGCTCCGCCGGGTAGCGCAGGCGTACTACTCCGGGTCATTGCGACCCGGAAGTAGTAAGAGGCCCATGAATTTAGAGATGTTCGCCGGCGAACGGTTCGGGAACCGTTCGCCACATCTCTAGTGGGAAACACAGACAGGCAGCAGCAGCAGCAGGAGGAATGGAGGAGAGTAGTGTGAGTGTGGCAGCAGGTAGGTAGGCAGCGTGACATAATAGCCCTGGTACCTAGCGTTGATACCAGGGCTGTAAATAAACACAACAGGAGGTCCCAGACAGCGGTCGTGCAGCCCACATTGTGTCCAATACACAACTGGGACAACACAGTTTTCAACCCGGGCACCTCAGAAAAATTAAACCTTTTTATTTTTTTTATTTTTTTTTTTAAAGGTAAATACAGGCAGCAGGGGCAGCTATTGTTTGACGTAATAGCTGGTGGCAGAGCGGCAGCAGAAGGTAAATCTGTGTACCCTGGCAGTGGGAAACACAGACAGACAGACAGACAGCAGAAGGGCAGTACACAGCAGCCCACTGTAGATGTAAAATGTGTGGCTGCAGGCGACGTAATAGTCAAAGTGAACCAGGCTGGCTTAGTGAGCAGGAGCCAGGAGGTGGTAAAGGGTGGTAAGGCACATTAACGATGGTTCTTCTGGCAGCCAGTTCATGTCCCCCTCTCGCCGACAACAGGGGCTAGGAACTCGCCTTCCAACCACGCCTGGTTCATCTTGAGAAACGTCAGTCTGTCCACAGACTTGTGAGACAGACGTGAGCGTTTCTCGGTGACCACGCCACCAGCTGCACTGAAGCAGCGCTCGGACAGCACGCTGGAAGGGGGGCAGGACAGCACTTCCAGGGCGTACTGCGCCAGCTCGCTCCAGATCTCCAGGCGCTTGACCCAATACTCCATGGGATCAACAGGGGCATCGCTGTCAAGCCCGCTGTAGGACCCCATGTAGTCAGCCACCATTCGGGTCAGGCGCTGGCTGTGACCGGAGGAAGATGCTGCTGCATGCATCTCCTCTCTAGTCACTGCTGCCGGAGCCTCTACAGTCCTGTAGAGCTCGTTGCTGAGAGACAGCAGGTCTGTGGGGCGCTTGCTGTTGGATGCAGGCACCTGCTGCTGCCTCTGTGCTGGCTGGACAGTGGGGGTGGAAGGCTGGGGGAAGGCTTCCTCCAAGCGCTCAACAAGGGCCTGCTGCAAGCTCCTTATTTGTTGCGCTGGGTCTCCTCCTGCAGGCGGCAGGAACTGGCTCAACCTCCCCTTGAGGCGTGGGTCCAACATCATGCTGATCCAGATGTCCTCCCTCTGCTTCATCTGGATCACCCTGGGGTCCTTGCGCAGGCACGTCAGCATGTGCGCTGCCATTGGGAAGAGGTGGGCCACGTGTGCTGGCACATCGACGGCAGTGCTGTCCTCATCCTCTTCCTCTGCCGCCTCATCCTCTCTCCACCCCCGCACCAACTCAGCTGCGCTGTGCTGATCCCCCTCATCAGCAGCAAGGTCAGGGACCTCCACCAAGTCCTCCTCCTCCTCCCCCTCAGAGGTGGACTGTGCAGCTGCTTGCCGCTCCTGCTGGTCCAAGGCTGCCGCTCCCTGTTCCAGCAAAGCATCGAGGGCCCTGTTTAGCAGACAAACCAGGGGCACCCACTCGCAGACCATAGCATGGTCCCTGCTCACCATGTTAGTGGCCTGCAGAAAGGGAGCCAGCACTAAGCACACCTGCTGCATGTGCCTCCAGTCATCATCCGGGACGATGGACGGGATGTTGCTGGTCTTGTCCCTTCTCTGAGCGGCGGAAACAGTGGCCTGGGCAAGGTACTGGTTGACAGCGTGCTTCTGTTCAACCAGACGCTCCAACATCGCCAGGGTGGAGTTCCAGCGAGTTGGAATGTCAAGGATCAGCCGATGGCGTGGCAGCTCCAGCTCCTTTTGCACGTCTTCCAGGCTCGCACAGGCTGCAGCCGAGCGCCGGAAGTGACGCACAATGTTCCTTGCCGTTTCCAGCAGTTCGCCCATCCCCTGGTAGGTGCGCAAGAACTTCTGCACCACCAGGTTCAGCACGTGGGCAAGACAGGGGATGTGGGTCAGGTTTCCCCTGTCAATTGCGGCAACCAGATTGGCCCCATTGTCGGCCACCACCTCTCCGACTCTGAGGCCTCTGGGGGTCAGCCAAATCCTCTCCTGCTCCTGGAGTTTGGCCAACACATGGGTTGCCGTCAGTTTGGTCTTCCCAAGGCTGACCAAGTGCAGCAGCGCTTGGCAGTGGCGAGCCTTCACGCTGCTGCTGAGGCGGGGGGTTTGGCCAGGTGTGCCGGAGGATGGCAGAGGATCGGAGGAACCTGCTGCAGTTCCCCTGACCCTGCGGGGTGGCACCACCCACTGTGTTGCTGCTGCTGCTGTGCCCGCTGCTGCTCTCCCATCCTCACCCCCTTCCACCAAGCTGACCCAGTGGACAGTGAAGGACAGGTAGCGGCCTGTCCCGAAGTGGCTGCTCCAGGAGTCCATGGTGACGTGGACCCTTTCACCAACCGCGTGCTCCAGCCCTCGCTCCACATTGGCCATCACAAAGCAGTGCAGTGCAGGAATGGCCTTGCGGGCGAAAAAGTGTCTGCTGGGGAGCTGCCAGTCTGGGGCTGCACAAGCAAGCAGCGCACGCATGTCGCTCTCCTCCTGCACGAGCGTGTACGGCAGGAGTTGGGAGCACATGGCCTGTGCCAGCAAGCCGTTCAGCTGACGCACGCGACGGCTGCTGGGAGGCAGAGCACTAACCACCCCCTGGAAGGACTTGCTCAAAAGGCTCTGGCGTGGCCTTTTGCTGGCACGGGAATCAGCGGACACAGCAGAGGAGGCCACTGAGGACTGGCTGCCAGAACAGGCCTCAGTGTCGGCGGCAGGAGTTGCAGAGGGGGGAAGAGCAGTGCGTTTCCGCACTCCTGCTGGTGCTGCTGGAGGAGCAGGAGGGCGGGTGGCTGCTGTTTCTGCTGCTGCTGCTGAAAGCTGTGCAGTGATGGGTGTGGTGCCACTGCCAGCACCAGATGCCTTCAGCCTCAGGAACTCCTCATGCTGGTGGAAATGTTTTGCAGCAAGGTGGTTGATGAGCGAGCTGGTGCTGAAATTTAAGGGGTCTGCACCTCTGCTCAACTTCCGCTGACAGTGGTTGCAAGTGGCGTACTTGCTGTACACTGTGGGCATGGTGAAAAATCGCCAGATTGGTGACTAAAACAACCCCCTACGGCCTGGAGCCGCTGCTGCCTGTCTCCCTGTGGTGGTTGGGGCGGGGGCTTGGGTGCGGCTGGTGGTGGTACTGGCAGATGCTGCTGCTGCTGAGCCTAAGACACCAGCAGGCTGTGGGACCTGCCTACTGCTGCCATTGCTTGCAATGATGCGCCTCCTTGCAAGGCCCACAAGCGCCTCCTCCTCCTCAGAGCTGCTGATGACGACATCCCCTGGAGCTGGTGGCACTCAGTCTTTGTCTGTCACCGTGTCATCATCATCATCCCCCTCCTGAAACATGTCCTGCTGGGATGATGACCCCCCAAACTCCTCTCCTGATGCATGGATGGGCTGCTTGACTGTCCCCACAGTCTTGCTGTCCAATCCCTCCTCCCCCAAAGTGCCCTCCTCCTCAAGATCGCCAACAACAGCAGACAATTTACTCATGATGCCTGGGGTCAAAAGACTGCTGAATGACAGGTCGGCGACTGACGGTGAACTGGCCTCCTCCCCAGGCCCTGCTGGGCGGCTGCTGTGAACAGGGGTGGTGGTGGTGGTGAGGGTGGAGGCCTCGGATGCAGAGCTGATGGCGGGCTGCTCATCCTCCGTCATCAGTTGCACCACAGTGTCTGCATCCTTTTCCTCAATGGGACGTTTCCGACCCGGCTGGAGGAAAATAGGAGCAGGTACTACACGCTGCTGCTGCTGCTGTGTCTCTGCAGCGTGAGTTGCTCCTGCTGGGCGGCGCCCAAGGCGTCCACGGCCAGTGGCTATAGGAGGAATGTTAGCCACTGACACAGCTGCTGCTGCTGCAGAACTGTGCATGGTGGCGCGGCCGCGGCTTGCCACAATGCTGCTCCCTCTCCTCTTGATTCCCTTGCTGCCCTTCCCCTTGCCCAAACCGCGCTGGCTGCCACTTCCAGACATCTTTGATGTTTTGGGCGTAAACAAAAAAGTTTTTTAAAAGGGCGGGTGAAAAAGTGGGGTACTTTAATGGAGTGGGTTGGTGGGTGAGGTGACACTAATCACTAAGTGATTAGATCGCTAAGTGATTACATGTACAGTACTAATACAAAATACAATAATTCAGTAATCAGTATAAGTGTGAACAGTGAACAGTGAGTGTGTCCCCTAGTACACTAACTAGAAAATACAATAATCAGTAGTAATCAGATTAAGTAGAAGGAAATAGAGTGTGTGTGTGTACTGAGTGCACGCACACACACACGCAGGAGCTAGCCTATGAACAGTGACTGAGTGTCCCTCAGGCACGTGCAGAGGGGGGTGCTCTGGGTGCCCAGACACCCCCCCCCTTTTAAAATCAGCAAAAAAGGCCCCTCTGATCGCGCAAGATAAGCCCCTCCCCTACCATGGTAAGCCCCGCCCACCCGCAAGAAGCTCCGCCTCCGCCTGGGGCACTTTTAGGTGAAGAGGCCTGGATAGGAATCCTAGTGTGGCATACTGACCTCACCCTCCACCTAGGACCCACACTGACCTCTACCTCCCCAAGCACCCATAGTGACTTCTCCCTCACCCACAGGGACCTCTCCATCCACCTAGCACCCACAGTGACTTCTCCCTCCCCAGCACCCACAGTGACCTCTCCATCCACCTAGCACCCACAGTGACCTCTCCCTCCACCTAGCACCCACAGTGACCCCTCCCTCCACCTAGCACCCACAGTGACCTCTGCCTCACCCAGCACCCACAGTGACCTCTCCCTCCCCCAGCACCCACAGTGACCTCTCTCGTACCCAGCACCCACAGTGACCTCTCCATCCACCTAGCACCCACAGTGACCTCTCCCTCTACCTAGCACCCACAGTGACCTCTCCATCCACCTAGCACCCACAGTGACCTCTCCATCCACCTAGCACCCACAGTGACCTCTCTCTCCACCTAGCACCCACAGTGACCTCTCCCTCTACCTAGCACCCACAGTGACCTCTTCCTGCACCTAGCACCCACAGTGACCTCACCCTCCACCTACCACCCACAGTGACCTCACCCTCCACCTACCACCCACAATCACCTCTCCTTCTCCAAATCTAGCAGTGATCCTGCCTATCCCAGCACCCACACTGACCTATCATTCCCCCAGCACCCACATTGATCTTTCCCTCCCCCAGAGGCTACACTCCTGTCCCCTGCAGCACTTACAGGGACCTTCCATCCCAAAAGCAGCGCCCACACTGATCTCTCCCAACACACAGCATCCACAACTACTCCCTCCTCCAATAACTACAATGACCTCTCCCAGCACCCACAGTGACCTCCCCTTCCTCCAGCACTCATACTGACCTCTTCCTTCCACAGAACCCACAGTGACCTACCCTTCCACTAGCACCCACACTGACCTCTACCTCCCCTAGCAGCAACTATGCCATTCATAGCAGTACCCACAGTGACCTCCCACTCCCTGCACCCACCGCAATCCCACCAATATTCAGCACCCACATTACACTCAACCAGTAACCCCCACTATAGCAAGCACCCAGTACTTGCACCAAGCGACTTTCAACCAATACTTATATCTGACCTCCATATGGCACTTAGTACTTGCATCATTCACCCTATAGCTGGCACCCAGTACTCACACCCACTTGGCACAGTACTTGCACATTATCTGAACTCACATAAACCAGTACTAGCACCCAAAGTACCTGCACTCAGAATCCACATGACACACAATGCCCACCCATAGCTAGCACCTAGTGCAGGCAATGCACCAAGTATTCGCACCAATGTACCGGCACCTAACACCCACATGTTTCATCTGCAGTAGTTCCAGTTGCACTAAGCCACCACTTGGTGCCCAGCACAAACACCAAGCACTCACATATGACATCTAGTACTTGCACCCAGAACTCACAAGGGCTTGAGTAACTGCAATCAACACCTACATGATGCTTGACACCCACCCATACAGCCAGAATGCACATGACACCCTGTGCCAGCACCCAGAACCCACATGGCACCGAGCTTCTGCCTTTAGCACTCACATGACAACAAATACCCCACTAGCCAGCACCCATTACCCAGATGTTACCATGTACTCGCTACCAGTACCCACTTGGCACTCAGTATTTGCACCTAAGACCCACATGACACCCTATAACCCCCATAATCAACACCCACATGGCATAGTACTCACACAGCACAAAGTTCCAAAGCCATTATATGCACCCAGTACCCATCCATGGCCAGCACCCAGATAGCAACCAGTACCCACCCTTGGTCTGAACCCATATTAGACTCAGTACTCTCCCATGGCACACATCCAGACCACACATGGCACTCCCTGCTCACTCATGTCCAACACTCACATGGCTCCCTGTACCAATTAGCACTCACATGGCACCCACTATTGTTTATCACCCTCTGCTACTCATTCAGCACCCAACACAGCATAGCATCCACTGCAAATAAACACCCAATACAAACTGGACCTTGGTACCCACAGCAGCTTGACACGGACTGTACTTTGGCACCCACTGCAACTTAGCACAAACTGGACCTTTGCGTCTTACCACCCACTGCATCTGTGCACCCACTGCACCTTGGCACTTACTGCAGTTTTGCATCTACTAATGCTTAGCAACCACTGCAAATTGGCAACCACTGCTTCTTTGCCTAAAAAGAAGCTTTGGTGCTGATCTAGAGGGACAGAGGTCCCAGTAATTAAAGGTGAATCCATGCCTACATCAGGCTCCACTGTGCCAACTCTAATAGTGCGCACCTATGACTGCTGATTTGAGGGTGGTGGCACCAAAGAAGTTGGTTGGAAGAAGACACAAAGTCTGCCTGATACTTCTATAAAGGTGTGCGTGCGTGCGTGTGTGTGTGTGTGTGTGTGTGTGTGTGTGTGTGTGTTGGGTAAGACTGCCTAGTGCTTTCTGGAGAAGGGGTATTACATACACAATTTAGCACGATTTATCGATTAGGGCCCCTTTTTCAAATTTGAGCACCCCCCCTTGAGAATCCTCTGCACGGCCCTGGTGTCCCTAGTAGTAAGTAGTAAGTAAGTGTACAACTAGAAATTACAATAATCAGTAGTAATCAGAAGGAAATAGAGTGTGTGTACTGACAGTGCACGCACACACACACGCAGCGCAGGAGCTAGCCTATGAACAGTGACTGAGTGTCCCTAGTAGTAAGTAGTTAGTAAGTACAACTAGAAATTACAATAATCAATAGTAATCAGAAGGAAATAGAGTGTGTGTGTGTACTGTGCACGCACACACGCAGGAGCTATGAACAAACAGTGACAGTGAGTGTCCTAGTACAGTTACTACAAAATACAATCACTCAGTAGTAAAGGTAGGACAGCAGAAACACTGGTATAATAAACTAACAGAGGACAGTCACAGGAGGACAGCTGCCCACACAGGCAAGGCCCTGAGGCCTAAAGCAGTGTAAGCTTGCCTGCAGCAGCTGTGTCTGTCTCTATGTAACACACAAGCTACTAACTAAAATACAATGTCTATCTAACTAACAACAATATAGGTGTGTATAGGAGGTGTATGTGAGCAAAAACGCTAGGTAGTTGACCACAATAAAGCTCTTGCTAAGCCAAAGCACAAAGGAGCAGATCTCTCTCTGTACAAAGTCAGGCAAGGACAGAAAAACGGAACATGGCGGCCGCTATTTATAGGGTAGGGGCTGGCCAGGGTCCCCCTCTGTGATTGGCTGCCGTCAGAGGGCCTGGGAGCCCTCTGATTGGCTCTAAGGACATCAATCTGGGCTATGACGCTATTCGAGCTCGGTATTCGAGCTCGAATAGCGCTGTTAGCTCGAATAGCTCGAATAGTGAATGGGCTATTCGAGTTCACTCGAATAGCCCATTCGAGTAGCTGCAGCTATTCGAGTTCGGTATTCGAGCTCGAATAGCTGAAAAAGAGCTCGAATATTCGAGCTACTCGAATATTCGAGCTCTGCTGAGCACCACTGTATGTAGGCAGGGGTATATGTGCCAAGTATATGTAGCCAGAGGATATGTCCCCAGTATATGTAGCCAGGGGTATATGTCCCAGTATTTGTAGGCAGGGTATATGTGCCCAGTATATGTAGCCAGGGGTATATGTCCCCAGTATATGTAGCCAGTGGTATATGTGCCCAGTATATGTAGCCAGGGGTATATGTGCCCAGTATATGCAACCAGGGGTATATGTGCCCAGTATATGCAGCCAGGGGGATATGTGCCCAGTATATGCAGCCAGGGGTATATGTCCCCATTATATGTAGTCAGTGGTATATGTGCCCAGTATATATAGCCAGGGGTATATGTCCCCAGTATATGTAGTCAGGGGTATATGTCCCCAGTATATGTAGTCAGGGGCATATGTGCCCAGTATATGTAGCCAGGGGTATATGTGCCCAGTATATGTAGCCAGGGGTATATGTGCCCAGTATATGTAGCCAGGGGTATATGTGCCCAGTATGTGCAGCTAGGGGTATATGTCCCCAGTATATGCAGCCAGGGGTATATGTGCCCAGTATATGTAGCCAGGGGTATATGTCCCAGTATATGTAGTCAGGGGTATATGTCCCCAGTATATGTAGCCAGGGGTATATGTCCCAGTATATGTAGGCAGGATATATGTGCCCAGTATATGTAGCCAGGGATATATGTGCCCAGTATATGTAGGTAGGGGTATATGTGCCCAGTATATGTAGGTAGGGGTATATGTCCCGAGTATATATAGTCAGGGTTATATGTGCCCAGTATATGTAGGTAGGGGTATATGTCCCAGAATAGGTAGCCAGGTGTGCCCCCAGCAGGAGGGGAGCAGCGCAAGGAAGAGGGAGAGCTGTGAGCAGCGGTGGAGAAGGGGGGGCCTTCTCTACCCTACCCCCTTCCCTCACCTTAGGGCTCTCCCTCCCTCGCTCGCTCTCCCCTCCGAACTAATGTGCGGGTGGCTGGCAGGACTTACCTTCCGTCTCGATGCAGTGCCGGCGCGGGATGGATTAGCCACTACTCTGTTCTGGTCCAGAGCAGAGCAGCGGCACCAGAACTTCCGGCGCTGGCGCGAGATAGAAGGTAAGTTCCGCCCACTGCCAGCCACCTGCACATTAGTTCGGAGGGGAGAGCGAGCGAGGGAGGGAGAGCCCTAAGGTGAGGGAAGGGAGGGAGATGGCCCCCTTCTCCACCGCTGCTCACAGCTCTCCCTTTTCTCTTCTCTGCTCTCCTCCAGCTGGCCGCACGGGCACACGGCCGGCGGGGGGGGGGGGGGGGGGGGCGGTCAAGTGGCGGCGGCTCGGGGCCTGTTCAAGCGCGGGGCCTGGGGCCCCAGTTGCCCCCCCAAAGGCCGGCTCTGCTCAGAATGACTACATATTATTTGGTGAAAAGGGGTCGTAACTGAAGGAGTAATGTTGATAGATCATTCTGTGATCTGGGGGTAAGGGAGTGGAGATATTGAAGAATGTTGAGTTGCAGGCGTGGGTCAGATTACAAATGTGAATGTGTGAAGTTGAAGGGGTTGGGATGAGGAAAGAGGGTTGTTGGCTGCAGCACTGGAAATTCCTTGCGATACTGATAATACTGGAGCAAGTTGTGAGTTCGTGTTACACTTGCCATCCTGCTCTCAACATTGAGCATGCCCAGCATACAAGCTTAATCCCATATGCAGCCAGCTGCCTGTTGCCTCATAATCATGGTTGGGAATGCATGCATGCCTGTATGTCAGCTTCCACATGTGTGTGTAATGAAGCTAGCATATTCAAAGGTATTTAAGTGGAATAATGTCCACTGAAATACTTCTGTGCTTCAGTCCTTAGGCTTACTAGTGTGTCTCCTTTTGTTTCTACATTTGTGTGCCACTTGATTTGGCTTGTGATCTTCTATTCTTAAAGTGGTATGAAATTCAGCATTTCCTCTTTGCTGTAAAAGATTATTTACAGCAAAAAAAATCAACTGCCACAGCAAAAGTGAGGCAGAACAGCATTTTAACAGTTAAACACAGCACTTTTTTCTTTTGTGGAATGTTCTTTGCTTCAGTGGGCAGCTTTTGGCCGCATCTAAAGAGGGGATAACATTATCTGTTGTTTACATTCGTTTGTCAAATACATTTAGTAAACAATAGCAAACTGCTGAAACTGAGCTGTACTGAGTTGAGAAGCAGACAGAGCTAATTAGTGATCACCAGATAGATTTTAACCTCTTGAGGACTGCAGATCTAAACCCCCCTAGTGACCAGGCCATTTTTAGTAAAATTGGCCACTGCAGCTTTAAGGCCAAGCTGCAGGGCCGCACAACACAGCACACAAGTGATTCCCCCCCCCCTTTTCTCCCCACCAACAGAGCTCTCTGTTGGTGGGGTCTGATCGCTCCCCCCATGTTTATTTTTTTTTTGTATAAATATTTTTGTCAGTGTTTTTTAATAAAAAAAATGAGAGCCGATCGCTCTCATGTCCCCCAGGGGGACAGCCGTGTGACACGGCTGTCCCCAGTACAGCGCTGCTGCCGATCGCAGCGCTGTACATGTAAATAGACGGCGGTCACGCCGTATAACAGTCTCCCGAGCGGCAATAGCCGCTCGGAGACTGAAGGCGGGGCGGAACTCCACCCCCCAAACAGGAGATGCGCGTGCAGCCTGTGCGTGATCTCCTGCAAAACAGAGCCCCAGGACTTTATGCCAATCGGCGGTAGGCGGTCCTGGGGCTGCCGCCGTGGCCACGCCCGTCGGCGTGACGCGGTCGGCAAGAGGTTAATATATATATATATGTATATATATATACAGCAGCTATGCAATAAAATGCAATGGCAGCTTTCAGGACAGATAAACTGTACTTTGGGAATTCGTAATTTGTAGATAGACAATATTACTTGTGGACAAAGACAAATATGATCATTTTATGGGTAATAATATGTAGGAAAACACACATATTTATTGAATGTTGTGTCAAAGTTTTATCCCACTTTAAATAATACGACTGTTATAAATAGCCATCTTACACAACCACAGTAAGTATGTGTATGGTTATGTATTTTGATAGTATTCTAAACTCAGGATTTTTTTGGTAGAACTTACTTTAAATCATAACTATAAATCTATTACTCAGCCTGTATTATTCTTTGTTATGATGCAAAGATATCTCCGTATCCCGGAAAAGCCCAAAGAGTATTTCCCGACCCAGTAACTTCTTCTTTAGAGACACAAAAACACACATTGCTTATGCACCACACCAATTTGATAGGGTCAGGTGTATACTCAGCAATCATTTTTAAACGGGCTTATCATATTGGAAAAGAACAATCTATGAATCAGAGAATGACAAAGGGCTTGATTCACAAAGCGGTGCTAACCCAGTTAAAGACTTTAGGCGTGATAACCATTGCACCACGCTGGTGAAAAGCCAGTTTAGGTGTGATAAGTTTAGGCATGATAAGTTTAGGTGTGATAAGTTTAGGCATGATAAGTTTAGATAAGTTTAGATCGCTTGCAAAGTCCCGCACGCAAAGCAGCGCCATTAAACTCTATGCGAAGTGCACCAGACTTTGCTAGTGCAAAACTTTTGATCAGTTGTGCACTGCGGTGCTAACGCAGTTGGCGCTTAAACTTATCATGCCTAAACTTATCACACCTAAACTTATCACGCGGATTCACGCCTAAACTTAGCACACCTAAACTTATCACACCTAAACTTATCATGCCTAAACTCAGTTTAGGCATGATAAAGGGCTTTTCACCAGTGTGCTAACTGTTAGCACCGCTTTGTGAATCAGACCCAAAGTCTCAACTCCAATGGGGAAACTGTTTTTTAAATAGCAACATAAATTGATGCATCAGTTACCTCTTCCTGGACCAAATCTTACAGTATGTTGTTTTGTTAATAATAGTTGGGAGTAAGTCCAAACCAAAGTAGACTCATTTCAGGAAAGTAGTAGGATCCTCATTCGAGTTAGCCACCACACTTGGTAACAAATCAATTTGTATGTAGGAGGAACAGTTTGTATTTATGAGACCACATCAAAAAGTAATTTTGAGCAAAAAACAGTATCAAACTTTATTGTATCAAACATCACAAAAAAATTCCGTTAAAAGATCTGTTTGTCAAAAAAAGCCAAAACAGAGATCTTCACAAGATTTACAGTTGAAAGATCGTGTAATTTTGAATAAACAGAAAGTGCTTTGTTGTATAAAGTTTTAGACAGTTTCAGGCAAGGACACTAGTCTGTTTCGGGTCAGTTTGACCCTTCATCAGACCTTTATAAAGCATTTATAAATCAGGTGTTGGTCGATTAGTGGACACGCCCCAAAACAAAGCGAGATAATAATCTCAACATTTGTATAGCGCTTTTTTTCCTGTCGAACTGAAAGTGCTCAAGAGATGCAGCCACTGGGATGCGCTCAAGAGGCCACCCTGCAGTGTTAGGGAGTCTTGCATTGAACGCCTTACTGAATAGGTACTGACCCTAGCCAGGATTCGAACCCTGGTCTCCCAATGTCAAAGGCAATGCCCTTAAAGTGAACCAGAGACGAAGCACCCTCATGTATTTTACCATATATATCAGTGGGAACATTAGAGAAAACACCTACCCTGCTCTCTGTTTGACCCTCACTGCTATAAGTGTCTGTTATCGGCTGTGATAAGAATCCCCGACTTAGCATTCAGTCTGGCTTTGCCCTGAATGATTATTGCTGAGTCATTATAGCAGAGCCACAAGGGGGCAGACTTGGGCTTAAAAAGACACCAGAGAAGACAGACTCAGCTATAATCATTCCGTAACAAAGCCAGACTGAATGCTCAGTCAGGGATTCTTATCAGAGGTGATAACAGTTAGATTAAACAGAGAACAATGAAACAAAGAGCAGATTAAGTGTTTACTGTCATGTTCCCACTGATTTATAAGGTAAAATACATGAGGGTGCTTAGTCTCTGGTTCTCTTTAACCAGTACACTACGCAGCCACTAAAATGAAAAAGGAAATAAAAATAGGGCATCTGTTCCAAACAGACGCACCCGTACCTCTCTGATGGCTAGCTGTAATGATCGCTGCTGCAGCAGGTGTTGCTGGAAGTAGTAGTGCTGCAGCTCAGGCAGTTCTGATCTCTTTCCATGCAAGCTGCATAGCTTTGTCTGCCTTTCACTGCTGTCAGCTTGTGACTGATTATCATTCACCTGTGTGGGAATCTGCATGTCTGCTCCCATTGGATGACCTCAGTATAAAGATCTGCTTCCTGCAGGACTCCTCGGGTTTTCATAGCTTCAGTTTAAGCCTGTCTTGCTGTCGCTTCAGCCCCCGATCGTGTTTCTTGTTCTAAAAGATACTTTGCTGGTTTTGCATCATATATTGGTTCATTGCCCATATATATGCATACCAGCACGTTTATTATTTTCCTTGTATTCGTGTTACGTTGATACATCAGTGTCGCTGATGTATACGTACACGAACTGTTTATATCCTGTGTGCAGTTAGTCAGCTTTCCAGCACGTTTTGGTAGTTTGCGCGTATCGTGAGCACCCGTGCTGAGCTAGTATCCTGCTCCTGGTCCTGTTCGTGGATTGCGTTCATCTCTGCGAGGAGATAACGAATCCTTCTGAATCCTGTCCTGTTACCGTTTGTGGATTGCGTTCATCTCTGCGAAGAGATAACGAATCCTTCTGAATCCTGTCCTGTTACCGTTTGTGGATTGCATTCATCTCTGCGAAGAGATAGTGAATCATTCTAAATCCTGTTCCCTGTATTGCTCCAGTGCTAGTCAGCGTTCCTGCTTATGTCATATATCGGTTCATTGCCGATATATACATATGTTAGTCAGACGTTACAAATAGTTTCATTGATAGCTGTAATTGTAATACGCTAGGAAAACATACTTATTGTATATTTGTCTGTGTTACGTTCATCTATCTTGATCCTGCTATTTCCTGACTATCCTGTCCTGTCTTTGTGAGGCACGCCATCGCTGCTATCGCATTGGCTGCCTCATTCCAGTCTGTCTTGTTTTGGACGCTTGCTGTCGCTAAGTAGCCGCTAGCTAGCAAGCGTTCATTCTGTCTACCTGCCCTGATCTCCTCAGTTCTGGTTTATGCGCTCAGCGCTACTTTGCGCTGAGACGTTATAACGAAAGCATTGTTTGTGGCTGTCAGATCTGCACCGGCTCTGTGCGCCACAATCTCCTATTGGAGTCAGTCCTCCCCTCCACTATACTAGGGATAGCCTGTTTCCTTGTGCTAGTGTGTGTACCTCCTCCACGCCAGCTCATGCGTTGCATGCTGACTGTGGAGAATACACCACCAAGCCTTACATTATGAAAACCCCATTACCAATCCCCATTGTGGGGGGGATTCCCAGAAAGTATGACACTGTTAATTATGGTTCCTGTTCCTTTAAGAAATTTGAAGAACTTAGCTCTGAAACAGAAAATGAGTTTTTCTCTGAATGTGCCTGTGCCAATCCTGATCTCCAAGCGACTCCTGTTTCAACCTGGGCACTCCAACTAAGTTATATTTTGTTTAAAGGGGAATTATTCCAGTGGGCATTTGATGTTCTCAATCATTCCGATTTGAAAGAGAGACCGCTGGAATTTCTAGCGTTTGTGATCCATAACTGGTTGCGCATAGATCCATTGCCTTTTCCTCTTAATGAACTCCTGGCAGCAGGCCAATCAGCTACTCCTTCAATTGCTTGCAAAAATGTTCAGCAAGCAGAAAGTGTTACTGATAATTTTCCTGCAGCCTTGAATAAATCACCAAAAACAGCAGGGTCTAAGGCAAAACGCAAACGTTCTAAGAAACGTGTCCGATCTGCAGAGTCGTTATCCTTAGCGACTGAGACTTATAATGAGATTCTGCCATTAACAGATAATGAAATGCAATTGTCTTTCAGGGGAGTTAAATGGACTTATGAAACTACTAATGAACTTTCCTCCCTGGCTAGGGAAAATAAAGATTTTTGTTTAAAAGAATTATCTGAGTATGATTATGAGGAGATATTACAGAGTATTGAACAAATCAACTTATTTGTGAAGCAAGGAAAGTTTGCATACACTACAGTTCAGCACTTGCTACAGGTATTGGAGATTCTTAGGAATAAGGAATCTGCCAATCACCTGCTAATTAACCCAATATATGTCCCTGCTACAATCATATCTGCAAACCATGATCTGCCTGTTAAGTATGCTTGGAATCCTCCATTTGAGAAAGGAGAGATGGAAGCTCTGGTCAATGAATGGAAGAATGATTCAAGTTCATTTTGTAAATTTTACAGTGCAAAAAGTGAATTAGTATTGAATGCATGCATTAAGTCTGCCTATAACCTAATAAAAACTGGTGTGTGTGAGTATGACTTTGTGGCTCCATTGATTGATGTGTGGGAACTGATTTTGGATGACTTTTATGTGACTCCGAATTCGCAAATTTGGCGTTCTGACCCGCCTGCTTCAGCACCTTTGGCTGATTCAGCAGGTGATTCGGAGCTCTTTTTGTGTGAAATTGAAGTTCCTGCAATTCCACCCTGTACCATGGATAACTCAGTGTTACTTACCAGTAAAACAGAAGCCACTGATACATTCTTAACCTTGCCCTGCGCAAATTTCTCAGCAGAGAATCCAGAGGTCCTGCTGACTTCCGAGTCCAGCCTAGCCAGTACTCATGACTCTTTGTTCAGTGAAACAGACACCAGAAAAATCTTGCCTGCCTCTGCAAACACTTCTGCAGAAATTACCTGTGTTAATAAAGTTCAACTCCTGTCTGATCCAGCAGATGCCAATAGATGCACTACATCCGTTTCCGAGTCCCAGCAATCCTGTCTAGAAACCTCAGAACCCCAGCATCTGAATTTTCCAATTTTACAAATGAATGGTGATTCAGATGCGCAAACATTGTGTCTTGATCTTCCTGTTTCTACACCTCGCTCTAGTTTCGTGAATAGCTCAGAGCATCTGCTATGTGAACCTGAAATCGCAGAATTATTACCTTGTTCAGAAAATATTTCAGTAAATTTGCCCTGTACCATGAATTGTGCAGTAGATCTCTCCAATGAAACTCAGGTCACAGAATCATTATGCTGTCCAGCAGGTGCTTCCATGGTTTTGCCCTGCAATATGGACTGTTCAGTGATCCTGTCCAGTGAAGCTGTGGTCGCAGAGTCTTATGCTTCACCCAGTACTTTGGATACTTCAAACCCTCTAGCAGAGGAGTCTGAGGCACTGCTTACCTCAGTTGGTGTTGCAGTAATATTCACTTGTCTAGCAGCTGTTTTGGAATTACAGTCTGCTCTAATAAAACTTGATGAATTTCTGCCCAGCAAAGCAGAAGCCATTGAAATATTGTCCTCGTCAGCAAGTGTGTTAGATACCTTGCCCTGTACACAGTCTGATTTAACCAATGTTGTTGAGTCCCTCTCCAGTGTTGTAACAGCTGAGGAACTCCAGCCCTGTCCTCTGAATGTTTCAGAAGTCTTGCCCTGTAACATGGATAATTCTGATTCTCTGGTCAATATAATAGAAATCTCAGAATTTCAGTCCGGTCTGATGAGTGTTCCTGAAACCCAGCCCGGTATCCTGAAAGATTCTAGTTCTCTGGCCGCTGTGGCAGAGGTTCCAGAGTCCCCTTCCTGTCCAGGGAATTCCTCAGTTTTGCCTAGTCCAGTGGGGGCTGCTGCAATACTGACTTGTTCTGCAGCGCCTCAAGAGCTCCAATCCAGTGTATTAGATGAGTCTCTGTCCAGTCCAGAGGTAGTTGTGGAGTCCCTATCTGGTTCAGTGCATACATCAGAAGATTTGTCCTGTCTTGTTAGTGCCCCTGAATCTGATTTGTTACTGACTTTGCTGGAATCAGCGACATCTAAGTCTGATCCTGCATTCTCGTGTAAAAGTCCAGTAGTTGCGAAGTCTAGTCATGATGATTTTTTTTTGGCCAGTCCTGGTTTTGGTCCTGTCTTGGCTGACCCTGAGGCTCACAGTTCCTTGACATGCCCAGAGGTTTCTCTTGTGCCAGTGTGCCCAGATGTTCTTTGTGTGCCAGAAGGCCCAAGTGTGTCTAAGGTGTTAGCGTGCTCTGATGCTTCCTTAGTGGGAACATGTTCTGATGTTGCCAGTCTGCCTGCATGCCCAGAGATGGTTCTGGTCCCTGAAAGCCCTGATCTTGATGTTTGTCCTTGTGGCCCTGACTCGGGAGTTGCCCTGGGTTCCATGGGGGTTCTTGGTGGTTCTCCATGTGAGCCTAAGGGGCGTTCTGACCTATGGGGATCTCTTTGGAGCTTCAAGGTGTTCTGGGAGGTCTCTGAGAAAACTTGTCCTGGTGCCTTGGACTGGTTCAACAGTGGGTTTTGTGTTGGTAAGGACAGTCCCGGTGGGCATTGCAAAGGCTTTGGCGTTTTTGAACGGTTCCTGGAAGGCGGTGGGTATCGCTCAGGGAGTTTCGGAGGGCTTTCTTCTGGAAATCATGGTTCTGATGGGTGTCACGCTGGGGCTTGTAGTACTGATGGGCATGGTTCTGTAGGTTCTGGTTCTGATGGGTCCAGTCTTGTGGGGACTGATTCTGGAATTCGGTCTTGCCGGGCTGTCCCGGTCATCATGAATTATCAGTCAGACTGTTTTGTTGGGAATTTCGGTTTTGAAAAGCGTCTGGAATCCGCTTTTAAGGGCGGGGGTACTGTAATGATCGCTGCTGCAGCAGGTGTTGCTGGAAGTAGTAGTGCTGCAGCTCAGGCAGTTCTGATCTCTTTCCATGCAAGCTGCATAGCTTTGTCTGCCTTTCACTGCTGTCAGCTTGTGACTGATTATCATTCACCTGTGTGGGAATCTGCATGTCTGCTCCCATTGGATGACCTCAGTATAAAGATCTGCTTCCTGCAGGACTCCTCGGGTTTTCATAGCTTCAGTTTAAGCCTGTCTTGCTGTCGCTTCAGCCCCCGATCGTGTTTCTTGTTCTAAAAGATACTTTGCTGGTTTTGCATCATATATTGGTTCATTGCCCATATATATGCATACCAGCACGTTTATTATTTTCCTTGTATTCGTGTTACGTTGATACATCAGTGTCGCTGATGTATACGTACACGAACTGTTTATATCCTGTGTGCAGTTAGTCAGCTTTCCAGCACGTTTTGGTAGTTTGCGCGTATCGTGAGCACCCGTGCTGAGCTAGTATCCTGCTCCTGGTCCTGTTCGTGGATTGCGTTCATCTCTGCG
This sequence comes from Hyperolius riggenbachi, assembly GCF_040937935.1. Taxonomy (NCBI): domain Eukaryota; kingdom Metazoa; phylum Chordata; class Amphibia; order Anura; family Hyperoliidae; genus Hyperolius; species Hyperolius riggenbachi. The sequence goes on along the minus strand of NC_090653.1, from coordinate 120,153,249 downwards.
AGGAGATAACGAATCCTTCTGAATCCTGTCCTGTTACCGTTTGTGGATTGCGTTCATCTCTGCGAAGAGATAACGAATCCTTCTGAATCCTGTCCTGTTACCGTTTGTGGATTGCGTTCATCTCTGCGAAGAGATAGCGAATCATTCTGAGTCCTGCTCCCTGTATTGCTCCAGTGCTAGTCAGCGTTCCTGCTTATGTCATATATCGGTTCATTGCCGATATATACATATGTTAGTCAGACGTTACAAATAGTTTCATTGATAGCTGTAATTGTAATACGCTAGGAAAACATACTTATTGTATATTTGTCTGTGTTACGTTCATCTAGCTTGATCCTGCTATTTCCTGACTATCCTGTCCTGTCTTTGTGAGGCACGCCATCGCTGCTATCGCATTGGCTGCCTCATTCCAGTCTGTCTTGTTTTGGACGCTTGCTGTCGCTAAGTAGCCGCTAGCTAGCAAGCGTTCATTCTGTCTACCTGCCCTGATCTCCTCAGTTCTGGTTTATGCGCTCAGCGCTACTTTGCGCTGAGACGTTATAACAAAAGCATTGTTTGTGGCTGTCAGATCTGCACCGGCTCTGTGCGCCACAATCTCCTATTGGAGTCAGTCCTCCCCTCCACTATACTAGGGATAGCCTGTTTCCTTGTGCTAGTGTGTGTACCTCCTCCACGCCAGCTCATGCGTTGCATGCTGACTGTGGAGAATACACCACCAAGCCTTACACTAGCCCAGTGACCTGTGAGCTGCAAAGATCAGAGTAAGTAGCAAGACATGGCAGATTTCTTGGGGATCACCTTTTCAGACACTGCCTATTCAGGGTTATCAGCCCTAGCAGCCCCGGATTTACATCAAAGGAGTTTAAAGGAACAGATGTCCTGTTACCCTAGACTTTATCCTCCATAAACCTACAAACCCCGCCAAACTGCACTGCAACTGTGCTGGTTGGCCCAGCTGTCACTTCTCCCTTACTTCCTTTGCCTTTCATCTGTAGCTACAGGTTCCCCTTAGTATTAGGTAGCCAGAGGTACCCTCAGTATTAAGTTTCCCCCAACTGATGGGAGATCTCGTTAGTGGTATGCCGAGAGCCGGTTGAGTAACCTCCCATTTGCACTCTGCTCAAGACTCTGCATAGGGAAGGAAGGAGGCAGGCGCTCAAGAGGCAGAGTGAGTCACCTTTCCATCAGCAGGTGCCTGTAGGTAGGTATGGTAAATTTGGCCTTGAGCACTAGGGATGAGTGGGTGAGAATCTCATCTTCAGTGTTTAGGTGAATCAGACCCTTTATCACATAGCAATATTTTTATGGAATTGCTAGACAATTTTGGATAACATTTTTTCACTTTAATTTGAAGTCAATGGTGCTAATTTCTGCAGGTAATAGCAAAGCCCCCCTATACATGCTATCTTCACCAAGTTAGCTAAGTATGCATGAAAGAATAGTGAGAACAAGTCAAATCATTTTTTCAAAAAGACCTTGTAATTTTGGAGAAAATCTATTTTAAAGTTACAATAAGAAAAATGTTTTTTTTAAATGCAGTTTGGCAGATAATGGATTTTACCTATCGATTCGACACTGCAGCTGGATATATATCCTCGTCAAAAGGAGTGGATTTGCCGTGGGGGCTGTGGGGAGAGGGTGTTCTGGGCAAAGTTTAATGTTGTTAATGTTAAGCCTTTTTAACCCCATGTCTTACCCATGTAGGCTGGTATAGCCGTGTGAAGTTTTTCACCCTGAGCTATAACAGCATGTATGGTCCATGACATGGAGGCTCTATATGCTAGACGCTAGGGGTGGCAAAGCCTGATCCTCTTCTCTAAAGCCTTGTCTATGCCAAGGACAAGAATCTCATCCCCAATTCTGATCCCAATGATAAAAATCCTAGGTAATGGCCATGTAGCTAGTTTACCATGCGCCACACAAATAGCATAACACGCGTTAAATCAGCAATGCAATCACCTGGGTAATGTGGGTCTCACTTACTGTGCAAAGTGTATTATGTCAGTTATTTAAGTACAAGTAAAATTGTTGTGTGCTGCCTGCAGATGCCAAATTTTATCACTGCTTAGTGACTATGCCCCAAAATGACCAATTCTGAGAAAATGTGTGTTTTTTAAACTGCTCCTGTGTACTTGTACTTAAAATCATTTCTGTTATCCCACAGCCATGGAACCTGCAGACTGCAGATTCCGTATTTCATAGCAGATGTGAATTAGATTGTTGGCTGTGATACAATGCTAAAAAATTTTCATGCTGATATACAGTATATACATTGAAGCCAGTGCCATCTATACGATGCAATAGTGCCCATAGCAGCAGTAAATGTTCTTTTGTTATTTTGGATTACTAATGTGTATTTTCTCTAGGCTGTAACTACAACTCAGCTGAAGGATTAACTAATTGATTTACTAAAACACTAATCTGCTTATATTGTAAAAGCTAATGTTTAGAATCTGCATGTCCCTCCTACAGCAGTATTGCCACATTTCAGCATTATGATTCTGTGGATACAATGTAAATGAATAGCTAAGTAGGGACCAGAAAATTGACTTAAATAATGATTACTTATCTGCAGAGAATTAATGTCTTGGAGGCAAAACAATTGCACTTATGAATTAACTCGAGCAAAGTCATTCTGTTAATTTGTCGTCTTTGTAATCGGTACCATTTTTAAGCTGCTGAAAAAAATGATACTTAACATGTAGTTATCTGCAACCAATACAAATAATTTCTATGTTTATGCATTTTATGGTTCTATTATTAGCTGTATTAAATGTTATTTATATTTTTGTACACAGTATGCATATGCTTTTGGCTTATAGGTTTGCAGATTTGCACAAAGAACCATAAAAATAGCTAAATAATGCAACCACATTATTATAGTAGAAATACTATTGTTGTTTTTATGAACATATTGTTTAGTATTTCCCTGTATGAAGTTGGAGGAGGTTCCCCAAAATGCAATGGAAAGGAGTATGAAATAGTCTTACCTCTAATAGGAGGTTAAAGGAATACAATTTATTGTATACAAAAAAAGAGAACAACAAAATGTTGGCACTCCAAGTCCATGAGTGCTACTGCAGGAGTCATAGGCCTCAATTCACTAAGATCATGCTGGAGATAATAAGGCAAGAGAAAACTTACCTCCACACATCGATTAAGGTGTAGAGATACGTGTTCACAGTGAGAGAGTTATCTTATCTCTTTAGTCCTTAAGTTACCTCCTCTGTAGTTAATTTACCTCCTCTGTAGTTATTTTCATATGCAGTTTTGGAGTTATTTTAAGGATTGAAGAGTTAACTTTAGAGATCTCACCTTAACTTAAAGACAGAAGAGTTACTTTAGGTTTGCCTGAAGTAAAATGTTTCCTGAATACTACATGCCTTATCACCATGGTGACCTGAAGAAGCAGGCAGGTCCTACAAAATGGATCATCCTCTTCTTGTGTCCAATTAACTGTATTTCCTGAACCTCTGGTTTGATTTAACACTATTTTACGCATATTTGTATCCATTGCATTTCGGGGGTACTTCCTCCCACCTCAAATAGTATTTTCCCTAGTATAGGGGTATCCCCTGGGATATGTTCAGCAGGTTTTTTTTGTTTGCTTTTTTTTGCCTGATTTGCGATCCATCACATTGTGAAGAAGACATCATATCCGCATGGAGACCGAATTCTCCACATGCTTAGTATTGTAGTTGCCTATTAAGCAACCCAGTGTAACGATTGGTGTCAGCAAGAACAGATTTTCTGATTATTGGTGATCTGCAGTATCACCAATAATACAGATGCTATACTTGATTATGTAGTGATCTGCAGAATCACCAATAATGAGAGTATAGCGAGACACAGGACCACCAGATGTAAAGATAGGTGTTTGGTGCAACAGTAATACAGATAGAGATACTAACTCACCCAGAGGAGCTAGTAGAGGGAGATATCTCTATTGAAAACAGGGATCAGCACTCCAGCAAGCCGGAGATGCAGATGAACTAGTAATCAGTTCACCTGAGGAGCGGATGGTGCACAGTAAGACAACGTGTACTGATCATCCGTGGAGCGGGTGATTCAGACTTCACTGCAGCAGGTGATCACCCGAGGGGCAGGAGATCAAGACTGTACTGCAGCTCCTAATCACCTGAGGAGCAGGTGATGAGGACAGTACCGTGGTTACTAGTCACCTGAGGAGCAGGTGATTAAGACTGTACTGCAGCTACTGGTCACCTGAGGAGCAGGTGATTAAGACTGTTCTGCAGCTACTGGTCACCTGAGGAGCAGGTGATTAAGCTGTACAGAGAATCCCTCACCAGGGACTAGGCTCACTGGTGAGGGCAGGAGAGTCAGACAAGCAGATTCGGCAACAAACGGACAGATACGGTACAAAGACAGAAGGCTAAATCAGAGTAGTGTTCAGGCTGAGTCGGCAACAGGATCAGATAGGCAGAAGCACAGAATCAGTAGGCAGAAGAGTAGTCAAGGCTAGCAGAAGGTAATAACAAATAATACAATTCAATTAGTACTTTAGCTATCAACAGAATCTGACTAAGTGTGGATACCCAGCTCCTGCTGGTTCTAGCACACTTTGGGATCTGACTAAGGTCTGAGTGCTAACACGTAGCATTTGCAACAGCAGACGAGGATCTACTGACAGGCAGGTCCTATATATACTGAGAGCGCCCCACAGCGCCGCCTCAGTCACTCAGCCAATCAGGAGCACTGCTGGAGTCAGCTGACCGGCTGATCAGCTGACTCCCCTTCTATTCGCATAAAGGTCCTGTCGCCTGGTGCGCGTGCATAGCCCTCAGTCTATGTGCAACTGAAGGACCAGGCAAAACTCCACCATGTAATTGCGCAGCGGAGGCCGCCGGCTGAGACGCGGAGACAGCCGCCATGCCGCTGACCGCTGCGGCGGCATCTCCGCTATCTATTACAGTACACCCCCCCCCCCTGAGTAGTGGACCCCGGACACTTCTTACACGGCTTTTCAGGGTGTAACTCATGAAACTCTTTCTTTAGATCCTCGGCATGCATGCGGCAATCTGGAACCCAAGTTCTCTCCTCCAGGCCATACCCCTTCCAATGGACCAGGTACTGTACAGAATTCTGCACTAATCGAGAATCTAAAATCTTCTCGATTTCATACTCAGGTTGGTTGTCAATCATCACAGGAGGGGGGGGGGGGTAGGTATCGACATGCACAGCAGGCTTCAACAAAGAAACATGAAATAATCTCACACCTCTCATGCTGGCTGGGAGATCAATCACATATGTCACGTCATTAATCTTTCTGGACACAGGGTATGGGCCTACAAATCTCGGCCCTAACTTAGGTGATGGTTGCTTTAACGCCAGATGCCGAGTAGACACCCACACCATGTCTCCTGGGGAAAACTTCCACTCAACAGACTGCCTGTTTTTTCGGCGTCTGAAAGGCTTTTCCAAGATTCCTTTTTACAAGCACCCAAATTTCCTTCAATGCCCTTTGCCAATCCTCTAGAGCCGGAAAAGGGGAAGATGCCACTGGTATAGGAGAGAATTTGGGAGATCTCCCCGAAACCACCTGGAAAGGAGAAAAACCTGAAGAGGAACTTTTCAGATTATTATGCGCAAATTTCGCAAATGGCAGGAACTTTACCCAATCTGACTGCGCATCTGCCACATAACACCTGATAAATTGTTCCAAGGACTGGTTAACTCTTTTGGTCTGTGAATTGGTCTGTGGGTGGTAGCCTGATGAAAATGACAGGTCCATACCGAGCTGGTGGCAAAAGGCTCTCCAGAATTTAGACACAAACTGGACTCCCCTATCTGACACCACATTCTCCGGAATGCCATCCAGCCGGAAAATGTGCTGTATGAAGAGATCAGCCAATTCCTGGGCCGAGGGGAATCCCTTCAGAGGGACAAAATGAGCCATTTTACTGAACCTATCAACTACCATCCAGATGACCGACTTGCCCTCAGACCTGGGGAGTTCTCCTACAAAGTCCATAGACATATGAGTCCTTGGTTCATTTGGCACCGGTAAAGGCTGTAGCGTACCTACTGGTGCTTGACGAGAGGGCTTATTTCTGGCACACACAGAGCTATTTCTCACAAACTCTTTGCAAGCAAGAGCCAACGAAAGCCACCATACACATCTGGCCAGTAGGTCCTGAGTTCGAGCAGCCCCGGGATGCCCTGCATTCTTATGGGCGTGGAACAATTGCAAGAGTTGTAGGCGAAAAGGAAGTGGCACAAACAGAACCCCCTCGGGCTTCCCTTCTGGAATATCTTGCTGGTAAGGCCCTAGGGTAAGCGCCCAGTCTTCCCAGGTTTCTGTGGCTGTCACCACCAGTCTTTGAGGTAAGATGGTCTCAGGGGTTGATGGCTGAACTGTCTCGGGCTCAAAACACCTAGATAATGCATCTGCTTTGACATTCTTACTTCCCGGTGTATACGTGATGACAAACCTGAACCTTGAAAAGAACAAGGACCAGCGAGCCTGTCTGGGGATAAGTCTTTTGGCCCCTTCGATGTACTCCAAATTTTTTTGATCAGTATAGACCGTGATCGTATGTTCTGCCCCTTCCAGCCAATGGCGCCATTCTTCAAAGGCTAACTTAATGGCCAAGAGCTCCCTATTGCCAATATCGTAGTTTCTCTCGGCTTGAGAGAACCTACGAGAAAAGAAGGCACAGGGATGTAGTTTGCTTTGAAGGCCAGAATGTTGAGACAGCACAGCCCCAACCCCAATCTCCGATGCATCCACCTCAACAATGAAGGGGAAGGTGACATCCACATGTCTCAAAATGGGAGCAGAGCAAAATAACTTTTTCAACGTAGCGAAGGCAGACTGTGCCTCTACTGTCCAATGGTAAGTGTCAGCCCCCTTCTTGGTAAGGTTGGTGAGGGGTGACACTACAGAAGAAAACCCTTTGATAAACTTCCTTTAGGTATTGGCGAAGCCAAGAAATCTTTGGAGTGTCTTCAATCCTACAGGTTGAGGCCACTCCAATACAGCAGAGACTTTTTCAGGATCCATGGAGAGACCTGAAGTGGAAATGATATATCCCAAAAAAGGGACCTTAGTGACTTCAAAGAGGCATTTCTCTAACTTCGCATACAACGAGTTCTGCCTCAATTGTCTTAAAAGGAGCTTCACATGTTTCCGATGTTCTGTTAGATTGGGTGAGAAAATCAGTATATCATCCAGATAACCTAGCACAAATTTTCCCAGAACTTCCCTAAAGACTTCATTGATCAACTCCTGGAAGACGGCAGGAGCATTACACAACCCAAAGGGCATGACCAGATACTCGTAGTGCCCATCGGGCGTGTTGAATGCCGTCTTCCATTCATCACCGTCCTTAATGCGTACCATGTTGTATGCTCCTTGTAGGTCTAGCTTAGAGAAGATACTGGCATTAGTCAGTGAGCAAACAAATCGTAAATCAAAGGCAGTGGATAGCAATTTTTCACTGTGATCTTATTTATACCCCGATAGTCAATACAGGGCCGAAGCCCACCATCCTTTTTCTGTACAAAAAAGAACCTAGCTCCTCCTGGTGACCGGGAAGGATGGATAGAGCCCTTGGCCAAATTTTCTTTAATGTATTCCTGCCCCGACAGATTATAGAGATGGCCTCTAGGGGGCATACAACCTGATCTTAACTCTATGGGACAGTCGAAGCTCCGGTGTGGCGGGAGTTTCTCTGCTGATTTTGGACAAAACACGTCAGAAAGTTCTGCGTACTGCAATGGCACCCCTATTTCCTGAACCTTGGTGGCGCAAACAGCAACTTTCTCCAAACAATGATGATGACAATGGGCTGACCAGCTCTGTAGCTGACCTGAAGCCCAGTCGATCTGAGGGGAGTGTAGTTGCAACCAAGGCATACCGAGGATTATGGTAGAGGTTGCCATTTGCAGGACAAAGAACTGTAGTTTCTCCTTATGTAGAACCCCTATATTACACAACAATAAGGGGGTCTGGGAGAGAGGCTGTCTACACTGTAACGGAGAGTCATCTACCGCTGTGATCAAAATCTGACAGTCTAAAGGAAGTAAGGGAGTCCACGAATGCTTCTGTGGCCGTGGCCCGACCCTCCCAGGTAATGGAGCAAGGGAGGAGTAAGCGGTTATTATCTAGAGGTAAACACGGCTCGCCTAGGGTATTACCTCTGACTACACCTAGGCGGCAGCGTTTAACGACTTTTTAGGGCAATTCTGGACAATGTGACCCTCCTCAGCATAGTGTAGACAGAGTCTTTCTGAACTTCTGCGATTCTTCTCCACTTGTGTTAACCTAGACTGACCAAACTGCATTGGTTCGTCCTGAGGTGACGAGGGTGGAGAAGAGGCGTAGAAAACAGATCTCACAGCATTTCTCCCACGGGTTTGTTTTTGATAGCAAAGGCGGCGATCAACCCGCACCGCCAATGAAATTGCTTCATCTAGAGATTTAGGCTCAGGATGACCTAACATCAAATCAGAAACTGCATCGGATAGTCCTGACAGGAAACAGTCTAATAAAGCATACGTTCCCCATCTAGCAGATACAGCCCACCTCCTAAATTCTGCGGCATAAACCTCCACTGGATTATGACCCTGCCTGAGAGTCTTTAGTTTCCTCTCAGCCGTGATAGCAATATCCGGATCATCGTATATAACGGCCATAGCCTTAAAAAACTCCTGAACTGAGGATAATGCCTCATGCCCTGTGTGAAGACTATATGCCCATGTTTGTGAATCTCCTGACAAAAGGGTCTTTATAAAGGTTACCCTCTGGTTTTCAGATCCTGACAGATTGGGCCTCAACTCAAAATAGGATAGCACACGGTTTCTGAAATTCTGAAAGTCAGATCTATGCCCAGAAAACTTTCTGGGTACGGACATACGAAGGTCCGTGACTGAAGGGGATCGCACTGTATCAATAGTCATTTGAAGTACCTGTACTGTCCCAGACAGTTGAGTGATCTGAGTCTGTTGGGTATTGATCACCCCGGTAAGATTGTTTACCGCGGTGGTCAGGACTTCAACCTGACTACGCAGTACCTCCATAATGTTTGGTCTGCTGTTCTGTAACGATTGGTGTCAGCAAGAACAGATTTTCTGATTATTGGTGATCTGCAGTATCACCAATAATACAGATGCTATACCTGATTATGTAGTGATCTGCAGAATCACCAATAATGCGAGTATAGCGAGACACAGGACCACCAGATGTAAAGATAGGTGTTTGGTGCAACAGTAATACAGATAGAGATACCAACTCCCCCAGAGAAGCTGGTAGAGGGAGATATCTCTATAGAAAACAGAGATCAGCACTACAGCAAGCCAGAGATGCAGATGAACTAGTAATCAGTTCACCCGAGGAGCGGGTGGTGCACAGTAAGACAACGTGTACTGATCACCCGTAGAGCGGGTGATTCAGACTTCACTGCAGCAGGTGATCACCTGAGGGGCAGGAGATCAAGACTGTACTGCAGCTCCTAATCACCTGAGGAGCAGGTGATGAGGACAGTACCGTGGTTACTAGTCACCTGAGGAGCAGGTGATTAAGACTGTACTGCAGCTACTGGTCACCTGAGGAGCAGGTGATTAAGACTGTTCTGCAGCTACTGGTCACCTGAGGAGCAGGTGATTAAGCTGTACAGAGAATCCCTCACCAGGGACTAGGCTCACTGGTGAGGGCAGGAGAGTCAGACAAGCAGATTCGGCAACATATGGACAGATACGGTACAAAGACAGAAGGCTAAATCAGAGTAGTGTTCAGGCTAAGTCGGCAACAGGATCAGATAGGCAGAAGCACAGAATCAGTACGCAGAAGAGTAGTCAAGGCTAGCAGAAGGTAATAACAATTAATACAATTCAATTAGTACTTTAGCTATCAACAGAATCTGACTAAGTGTAGATCCCCAGCTCCTGCTGGTTCTAGCACACTTTGGGATCTGACTAAGGTCTGAGTGCTAACACGTAGCATTTGCAACAGCAGACGAGGATCTACTGACAGGCAGGTCCTATATATACTGAGAGCGCCCCACAGCGCCGCCCCAGTCACTCAGCCAATCATGAGCACTGCTGGAGTCAGCTGACTGGCCGATCAGCTGACTCCCCTTCTATTCGCATAAAGGTCCTGTCGCCTGGTGCGCGCGCGTAGCCCTCAGTCTATGTGCAACTGAAGGACCAGGCAAAACTCCACCATGTAATTGCGCGGCGGAGGCCGCCGTCTGAGACGCGGAGATAGCCGCCATGCCGCTCACAGCTGCGGCGGCATTTTCGCTATCTATTACACCCAGCTTTGTAAGTAGCAACCATCTTCCATTGTATCCATTTGTCTCCAAATACTACACTATATTGGTTTTCCTCTTTATGTCTGTTTCTTTTTTGCAGATCCCAGGTGTTAAACACTTAAATTTGTTCCTCTTGACACCCCTCAATGATTTACCTGTATTTGTAATGTGTATGTGCATAAATCTGAATTTCAGGCAACACTTTTCCATAGCACTACAGTAACCAGGAGTTGACAAGGAAAATAAAGCTGCTTCATGCATTGCTGGAATTTTTCTTTCTGGTTAGTAGGTGAGAAAGTACTGCTACACAAAAGCCTATTGATAAGCCAACATTAAAATGAAGCTTTAAAGTTTGGCCTGCTTGGAGTAGCTCTTCTCCTCAAAGTAAAAAGTTAGTTTTCTCACCAACCTCTATTTGCACTGTTGAAGTAGGGGATAAACATTAAACAAAGCACAAGAGTCCCAGCTAGGTTATTAGCCAATAAGTGTGCAAAAAATATCTAGATTTAATAATGGAAGTAGCCATGGTTGGTGGCAAGGGTTGATCAGAGTGCTAAGTGCCAAAATCACGTTTCTCTGTTGCTTATTGAAATAATATGGAAATGCTAGAAAAATTAAAAATAGGGTAAGGAAGCTACACCTCTTCACTAGTGTTGGGCGAACATCTAGATGTTCGGGTTCGGGCCGAACAGGCCGAACATGGCCGCGATGTTCGGGTGTTCGACCCGAACTCCGAACATAATGGAAGTCAATGGGGACCCGAACTTTTGTGGTTTGTAAAGCCTCCTTGCATGCTACATACCCCAAATTTACAGGGTATGTGCACCTTGGGAGTGGGTACAAGAGGAAAAAAAAATTAGCAAAAAGAGCTTATAGTTTTTGAGAAAATCGATTTTAAAGTTTCAAAGGGAAAACTGTCTTTTAAATGCGGGAAATGTCTGTTTTCTTTGCACAGGTAACATGTTTTTTGTCGGCATGCAGTCATAAATGTAATACATATAAGAGGTTCCAGGAAAAGGGACCGGTAACGCTAACCCAGCAGCAGCACACGTGATGGAACAGGAGGAGGGTGGCGCAGGAGGAGAAGAAGGCCACGCTTTGTGAGACACAACAACCCCGGCCTTGCATGAGGGCAAGAAGCGTGCGGATAGCAGGCTTTGTACCGCCATGCAGTCATAAATGTAATAAAGATAAGTGGTTCAATAAACAGGGACCACGCGGCAACGCTAACCCAGCAGCAGCAGACGTGATGGAACAGGAGCAGGCGCAGGAGGAGAAGGCCACGCTTTGTGAGACACAACAACCCAGGCCTTGCATGAGGGCAAGAAGCGTGCGGATAGCATGCTTTGTACCGCCATGCAGTCATAAATGTAATAAAGATAAGTGGTTCAATAAACAGGGACCACGCGGCAACGCTAACCCAGCAGCAGCAGACGTGATGGAACAGGAGGAGGCGCAGGAGGAGAAGGCCACGCTTTGTGAGACACAACAACCCAGGCCTTGCATGAGGGCAAGAAGCGTGCGGATAGCATGCTTTGTACCGCCATGCAGTCATAAATGTAATAAAGATAAGTGGTTCAATAAACAGGGACCACGCGGCAACGCTAACCCAGCAGCAGCAGACGTGATGGAACAGGAGCAGGCGCAGGAGGAGAAGGCCACGCTTTGTGAGACACAACAACCCAGGCCTTGCATGAGGGCAAGAAGCGTGCGGATAGCATGCTTTGTACCGCCATGCAGTCATAAATGTAATAAAGATAAGTGGTTCAATAAACAGGGACCACGCGGCAACGCTAACCCAGCAGCAGCAGACGTGATGGAACAGGAGCAGGCGCAGGAGGAGAAGGCCACGCTTTGTGAGACACAACAACCCAGGCCTTGCATGAGGGCAAGAAGCGTGCGGATAGCATGCTTTGTACCGCCATGCAGTCATAAATGTAATAAAGATAAGTGGTTCAATAAACAGGGACCACGCGGCAACGCTAACCCAGCAGCAGCAGACGTGATGGAACAGGAGCAGGCGCAGGAGGAGAAGGCCACGCTTTGTGAGACACAACAACCCAGGCCTTGCATGTGGACAAAAAGCGTGCGGATATAGCAGCAATGCTTTTTGCCGCCATGCAGTCATAAATGTAATACAGATGAGAGGTTCAATAAACAGGGCCCGGAAACGCAACACCATCCCAGATGTTCATTGGTCATGTTACTTGGTTGGGGTCCTGGAGTGTTGCGTAGTCATTTCCAATCCAGGATTGATTCATTTTAATTTGAGTCAGACGGTCTGCATTTTCTGTAGAGAGGCGGATACGCCGATCTGTGACGATGCCTCCGGCAGCACTGAAACAGCGTTCCGACATAACGCTGGCTGCCGGGCAAGCCAGCACCTCTATTGCGTACATTGCCAGTTCGTGCCAGGTGTCTAGCTTCGATACCCAATAGTTGAAGGGTGCAGATGGATGGTTCGACACAGCTACGCCATCTGACATGTAGTCCTTGACCATCTTCTCCAGGCGATCGGTGTTGGAGGTGGATCTGCACGCTTGCTGTTCAGTGGGCTGCGGCTGCATGGGTGTCAGAAAATTTTCCCACTCCAAGGACACTGCCGATACCATTCCCTTTTGGGTACTAGCTGCGGCTTGCGTTGTTTGCTGCCCTCCTGGTCGTCCTGGGTTTGCGGAAGTCAGTCTGTCTGCGTACAACTGGCTAGAGGAGGGGGAGGATGTCAATCTCCTCTCTAAAGTCTCCACAAGGGCCTGCTGGTATTCTTCCATTTTGACCTGTCTGACTCTTTCTTCAAGCAGTTTTGGAACATTGTGTTTGTACCGTGGATCCAGAAGGGTATAAACCCAGTAATTGGTGTTGTCCAGAATGCGCACAATGCGTGGGTCACGTTCAATGCAGTCTAGCATGAATTGAGCCATGTGTGCCAGAGTCCTACCAGAATCCTCATCATCCTCTTGTGAGCGTTGTGATAGTTGTTGTGATGCATCATAGTCGTCACCTTCCTCCTGGTCTGCTTCTGCTGACCATTCGCGTTGAATTGTGGAAGTCCAACGTGCACCGCTCTGGCCCTCGTCAGTGGTGGCATGAAATTCCTGCTCCAACTCCAGCTGTTCCTCCTCCTCTTCTTCGTCATAGCTGCTGGGGCCAGCGTTCCCTGAGGCGGATGGCCTGATGTTGGTACCATCACGCTGATCGTTTTCTCCTTCAGATTCCCCCAGTTGCATCATGACAGCTGTTTCCTTGATTTTTAACATCGACCTCTTCAGTAAACACAGCAGTGGTATGGTAATGCTGACTGAAGAGTTGTCACTGCTCACAAGCAACGTGGATTGCTCAAAATTTTGGAGGACTTGGCAGAGGTCCAACATGTTGGCCCAATCGGATCCACAGAAGCTTGGCAGCTGGCCGGATGCGCCTCGGTACTGCGCCGTCATGTACTGGACCACTGCACTCTTCTGCTCGCAAAAGCGGGCTAGCATGTGCAGCGTAGAATTCCAGCGCGTAGGGACATCACACAGCAAGCGATGGTGGGGGAGATTGAAGCGCTCCTGCATCTTGGCGAGTGCCCCCGAAGCAGTACTGGAATTTCTACAATGTTTGGACACTCGACGCACCTTCAACAGCAGATCGGGCACGCCTGGGTATGTCCTCAGGAACCGCTGAACTACTAGGTTCATCACGTGCGCCAGGCAAGGGATGTGTGTCAGCTTAGCCAACCTTAAAGCGCGAATGAGATTACTCCCATTATCACACACAACCATGCCCGGTTTCAGGTCCAGCGGTGCCAGCCACAAATCCGTCTGTTCCTTTATTCCCCTCCAAATTTCCTCCCCTGTGTGCTGCTTATCCCCAAGGCAGATTAGCTTCAGCAACGCTTGCTGACGCATGCCAACAGCTGTGCTGCACTGCTTCCACGATCCTACTGCTGCTGGGTTAGCGTTTCCGGATGAGGTACAGCTTTGAGATGCGTTGGAGGAGAAGGAGTCAGAGAGGTAGGTGCTGCTGTTATCCAGTGGGAGGGACGGCGGTGCAGCTGTTTGTGGCGTGGGCAACACCCGTGCCGTAGCAGGTGAGGAATCGCTGCCAGGCTCCACAAGGTTCACCCAGTGCGCGGTAAGGGAGATGTATCGACCCTGGCCGAACGCACTCGTCCAGGTGTCAGTGGTGAGGTGAACCTTGCAGGCAACGGCATTCTTCAAGCTTCGGGTTATTTTGCTGACCACGTGCTCATGCAACTCAGGCACTGCAGAGCGCGCAAAGTGGTAGCGGCTGGGAACCACGTAACGTGGGATGGCCACTGACATCATGCCCTTGAAGCTGTTTGTCTCCACCAATCGATATGGCAGCATTTCGCAGGCCAGAAGCTTGGCTATGCTGGCTGTTACTGCCACGGCCCGGGGGTCATTTGCTGGCAATTTCCTCTTGCGCTCAAACATCTCCGACACAGACAACTGAACCGTAGCGCTGCACACGGAAGGGCTGTTGGTTGTTGTGTTTGATGAACACTGGGAGACCTCAAGAGCACTACTCCGGAAAGTGACAGTGTCAGCGTCGTCTGATGTTTGTGAATGTTGTGAACCACGCAATGGCTGGGCTACTGCTGCTGCTGAGGCGGGTCTGGTGGTGAGTCTGGTGAACCCAAGGGAGGCAGTGTTGTTTCTGGTACCCTGTCCTGACGCGTTTGCCCAAAGAGTGGGATGTTTGGATAGCATGTGACGGCTCATGCTGGTGGTGGAGAGGTTGTTAATATTTTTCCCCCTGCTCAGGCGGGTCTTGCACACCTTGCAAATCGCCATGGTAACATCCTCAGTGCAGTCTTCAAAGAAAGCCCAGACTTTGGAGCACCTGCCTCCTTGCTGGCGATTTCTGTTTGCTCCTCTTTTGCCTCTCACTTGAACTTCCACGCTTGTGGTGCCTGAAATTGCGCGCCGCCTACCTTGTGGCACAAGGCGAACTCGTGCAGCAGTGTGTTCTTCAACAGACTCATCTGTGCTGCTGCTACGACGGCGATGTTCTCGTTCACAAACAAAATCTGGGTCTCTGTCCACATTGTCCATACCCTCCTCTTCCATCTCCTCAAACTCGTCATATGTCATTGTGGGCCACCGCCGTGGAGTAGAGCTCCCCACAACAACCTCTGCGCAGCACACTCCAACGTCGTCTTCCAGATCTTGTCGGCCGACCTCCTGCAATTGCAACCCCTCCTGCCCAAATTGCTCTGGGATTTGGGTTTCCGAGTCCTCTTCGGACTCGCCTTGTATTTCAGTGCGCGGTGCATTTCCCACAGTTAACGGTTGTGAATCCAGGCACAACATTTCTGGCTGTTCCTCCATTGACCTTTGAAAGGTGGAAGTTTGTTGGGCTGGGAATAGCTCCTGCGAATACCCCATTGTGTCCTGAGGTAATTCATCGGACTGGTTATCTGGCAGTTGTGTGCGTGGTGTCGCTGCCGGTTGTGTCAGCTTTGTGCCCACTGGCTCCTTGTAACTGGCTGAGGACTCGGACCTCGTGCGTGATGTGCTGGTGCTGCTTAACCCACTGCTGGACGCTTGAGAGGTCATCCAAGTAATTATCTGGTCCTGTTCTTTTGGATTTGTGAGGGTTGTTGTCCTGGACAACATGGGCGGTATTGAGTGGGTTTTCTTGGGTGCTCCCCTGTGGCCTGTACGTGAACCGTCAGGGGAAACACCTCTTCCCTTGCCCCTCCCTCTTTCACCGGATTTCTTCCTCATTTCACTTATCCTTACAGTACACGCTGACTGGCAGCAGTACAGTGGCAGTACAGAAATGCTATACAGTACCACTATTCCCAGCAGCGACACAGAGCACAATGCTATACAGTGACGGGTGAGCGGTGTACCACTATTCCCAGCAGCGACACAGAGCACAATGCTATACAGTGACGGGTGAGCGGTGTACCACTATTCCCAGCAGCGACACAGAGCACAATGCTATACAGTGGCGAACGAGCGGTGTACCACTATTCCCAGCAGACACAGAACAGTACACAGAATGCTATATAGTGTGGCTGAACGAGCGGTGTACCACTATTCCCAGCAGACACAGAACAGTACACAGAATGCTATATAGTGTGGCTGAACGAGCGGTGTACTACTGTTCCCAGCAGACACAGAACAGTACACAGAATGCTATATAGTGTGGCTGAACGAGCGGTGTACTACTGTTCCCAGCAGACACAGAACAGTACACAGAATGCTATATAGTGTGGCTGAACGAGCGGTGTACTACTGTTCCCAGCAGACACAGAACAGTACACAGAATGCTATATAGTGTGGCTGAACGAGCGGTGTACCACTGTTCCCAGCAGACACAGAACAGTACACAGAATGCTATATAGTGTGGCTGAACGAGCGGTGTACCACTGTTCCCAGCAGACACAGAACAGTACACAGAATGCTATATAGTGTGGCTGAACGAGCGGTGTACCACTATTCCCAGCAGACACAGAACAGTACACAGAATGCTATATAGTGTGGCTGAACGAGCGGTGTACTACTGTTCCCAGCAGACACAGAACAGTACACAGAATGCTATATAGTGTGGCTGAACGAGCGGTGTACTACTGTTCCCAGCAGACACAGAACAGTACACAGAATGCTATATAGTGTGGCTGAACGAGCGGTGTACCACTATTCCCAGCAGACACAGAACAGTACACAGAATGCTATATAGTGTGGCTGAACGAGCGGTGTACTACTGTTCCCAGCAGACACAGAACAGTACACAGAATGCTATATAGTGTGGCTGAACGAGCGGTGTACTACTGTTCCCAGCAGACACAGAACAGTACACAGAATGCTATATAGTGTGGCTGAACGAGCGGTGTACTACTGTTCCCAGCAGACACAGAACAGTACACAGAATGCTATATAGTGTGGCTGAACGAGCGGTGTACTACTGTTCCCAGCAGACACAGAACAGTACACAGAATGCTATATAGTGTGGCTGAACGAGCGGTGTACCACTATTCCCAGCAGACACAGAACAGTACACAGAATGCTATATAGTGTGGCTGAACGAGCGGTGTACTACTGTTCCCAGCAGACACAGAACAGTACACAGAATGCTATATAGTGTGGCTGAACGAGCGGTGTACTACTGTTCCCAGCAGACACAGAACAGTACACAGAATGCTATATAGTGTGGCTGAACGAGCGGTGTACTACTGTTCCCAGCAGACACAGAACAGTACACAGAATGCTATATAGTGTGGCTGAACGAGCGGTGTACCACTGTTCCCAGCAGACACAGAACAGTACACAGAATGCTATATAGTGTGGCTGAACGAGCGGTGTACCACTGTTCCCAGCAGACACAGAACAGTACACAGAATGCTATATAGTGTGGCTGAACGAGCGGTGTACTACTGTTCCCAGCAGTGACACACAATGACTGGGGGGGACCCTGGCTAGCGTGGCTGGAGCGCGAACTACCCTGCCTGCCTACCCAAAGCTAAACCCACAGACAAATGGCGGAGATATGACGTGGTTCGGGTATTTATTTACCCGAACCACGTGACAGTTCGGCCAATCAGAGCGCGTTCGGGTCCGAACCACGTGACCCGTTCGGCCAATCACAGCGCTAGCCGAACGTTCGGGGAACGTTCGGCCATGCGCTCTTAGTTCGGCCATATGGCCGAACGGTTTGGCCGAGCACCGTCAGGTGTTCGGCCGAACTCGAACATCACCCGAACAGGGTGATGTTCTGCAGAACCCGAACAGTGGCGAACACTGTTCGCCCAACACTACTCTTCACGATTTTTTTAGTCACTAAATTTTTTTTACTGCCAATTCATTTGCCGGCACAGTCTTTCCGAAGCCTGCCCATGCTTGTTTGTCTACCCTTTGTGTGCAGCCTGTCAGAGAAGCAGCAAGTATGTCAACAGCCCCACTACCCTGAACCTTTAGCTTTTCCTGTGCATGGGCTGAGGTTTAGGAGGTGCCAAATTCACGACAAATGAATAGGTGAGCAGCCAGATCACAGAGGGGAGTAGCATATAGTGGATGCAACAGAGGAGGACCCAAGAATGTAAGGAGGTAGTAGAGGACGACATAGTCCAGAGAAGCTATAGACCAGTCCAGAAGTCTTCAATTCTCAGTAGCAATGGTAGCCAACTGCCCAGCTCCCAGAGCTCAAAGTCAGACCCAGTATAGGTAGCCAGAGAAGCCCCACGTATTTGGTAGCCAGAGGAGCCCCCAGTATTATTTAGCCCACCAATAGAGGTAGCCAGAGAAGTCCCCAGTAATTGGTAGCCAGACATATTGCCCCCTGTATAGGTAACCAGAGGAGCCCACTGTATTAGGTAGCCAGAGGTAGCCCCCCCCTCCCCCCAGTATAGGTAGTCTGAGAAGGTCCCAGTATTTGGTAGCCGGACATAGCACCCCCAGTATAGGTAGCCAGAGGAGCCCCCATTATAGGTAAAGTATAGGTAGCCAGGTGTATCACCTACTATTGGTAGCCAGGGGATGCCCCATTATAAGTAGAGAAAACTCCAAACACCCTGTACCTTAAAGGTAGTACTGACTGGTGTTGGATTCAATCAGCTAAGCCACAGTTCAGATTATCCAGAAGCTTGGTGAAGTATTAAAACACGGTATTTTATTGAAAAAGTCAGACACAAAAGAATACTTCCACAGGAACAATAAATGTATGTTGGGCTGACAATCTGCCCTTAGTCATAATTGTAAACTATGACTAAGGAAAGATTGTAAGCCTGACACGTGTTAGTTGTTCCTGTGGAAGCATTGATTTGTGTCTGACTTAAAAAAAAACCCCAAAAAACAGCATTTAGTACTTCACCGGCCTTGCGACTCTCCTTCCTCATCTTCCCAGTGTAAGTAGACAGATGTAACCACCCCCAGTATAGGTAGCCAGATGAGCCTTCAGTATTGGGTAGCAAAGCATAGCCACCATCCACAGCTTGAAACCAGGAGGCTCAGGCACCCAACCTAGTGAGGCCAGCAGCCATCAACAGCCTGGAGTGAGGAGGTCAAGGCCCAGCTACTTACTTATCTCAGCCACATATTCATCAGCCTAGCCAGTCAAGTAGGCAGTGCCTAAATAAAAATGGTTGATTGTGATTACACCCACAATTTAGCCTTCCCACAAATCCCCCACAGGCTTACTACTTTCTCTGTCCACATCTGTAAAAAAAAAATTATTTGCTACTGCGAGAACCCAATTTATTGTAGACGGCCCTCTACCCTGTGGTCTCTCCATGTCCATGAAGTTGGGCAGCACTTGTATACATTATCTCAAAATGTTTCTATGCAAATGTAAACATACCATGTTTTATTACAAAATCAATATATGCAATTGTTTTGTCTGTATCATAAGATCTTTATTGTTATACTGTGATATATATTTCATACAGACTTTTTCTTGGGTGGAAAAGTATGCTTTAATTTGGAATTAATATTGTTTTGCATAATGTTGTTTTCTGTTGTATAAATACAATAAAATTATCTCTGTAAAAAAAAGAGCCTAACCCAGAGCTTTAAAAATGAATGGTGCTAGCAGGGTTAGAATTGGTAGTGGGAGGAATCGTGTGAGAATATGGTCAGGTATAGTAATTGTAAAATATTGGTAACATTTACTGATATTTTACTATCGGAATGACCGATAGTAGAAAATCTGTATTATATGGATATTATACTAGCAAACAGCAGTTGGTGTAGTGGTTAGCACTTTC
Source organism: Hyperolius riggenbachi (assembly GCF_040937935.1). Lineage (NCBI taxonomy): Eukaryota > Metazoa > Chordata > Amphibia > Anura > Hyperoliidae > Hyperolius > Hyperolius riggenbachi. The sequence goes on along the minus strand of NC_090653.1, from coordinate 120,133,260 downwards.
ACCTTGCAGCGCTGGGTTCAAATCGCAGCCGGGGCACTATCTGCACATGGTTTGTGTGTTCTTCCCGTGTCTGTGTGGATTTCCTCTGGGCACTCTGGTTTCCTCCCATATTCCCTCCAAAAACCTACAGATAAGTTAATTAACCCTAGACTATGATACGTACACTACACGGTACATACATAGACATATGCCTATGGTAAGGATTACATTGTGAGCCCCTCTGAAGGACAGTTAAGTGGCAAGAAAATATACCCTGGCAAGTGCTGTGGAGATGTCAGTGCTATATAAATACTAAATAATAACTGTCTCTGGTATTCAAATTACTGTGGTGCCCTTTTCAGGTGTACACTCATTTTTGATCATCCTACCCCATCCCCAGGGATGAGGGATACATCCAACATAAATGGAGGCATGTGGGAATTGGTGGAGATTCTGGGCATGATTCACTAAGACAAATAGCACACCTTATCAAAGTTAGCACGCCTTATCAAAGTTAACACGCCTTATCAGAGTAGCATAGTGAGCGCTACAAACCACAGTGGCTCAGGGCAGGACCAAGGATGGTCGCACATGCCAATTTGCGATTCCGCGGTAAAGCCACATTCCGCCATTGCCAATTACCGATTCCACTTTCCGCTACCAATTTCCGCATTCCAATGCAGAATTTCCGCCAGAAATCGTGGAAATTCCGCCTGACTTTAACATTGATTTTCTCAAAAACTATAAGGTCTTTTTGAAAACTTTTTTTGCATCTTGTTTATAAGATTCTGTTTAATAAACCCTGCAAAATTGGTGTTTCTAGGACTTATGGGGGCTTTGCTATTAACCGCTAAAGTCGGCGGATTTTTACATGCAGAAAATAGGCAGATGCAGATTTTCTGCATTTTACATTACAGTAAAAATCCACCGACTTTAGCGGTTAATAGCAAATCCCCCATAAGTCCTAGAAATACCAAATTTTCAGGGTTTATTAAACTGAATCTTGTGAACAAGATGCAAAAAAAAGTTTTTAAAAAGATCTTATATTTTTTGAGAAAATCGATGTTAAAGTCGGCAGAAATCTCTGCAATTTCCGGCGGAAATCCGCCTACCGCACTTGCATTACCGATTTCCGCATTACGATGCGGAACAGCAATTTCCGATCGGAATTTAGGAAATTGCATTTCCGTGGAATAAGAATGAGCATCCCTAGGCAGGACGAGTGGAGCTCTCGTCATTGTCAATTAGCAGGCATACGTTTGCTATGCTACTCTGATAAGGTGTGTTACCTTTGATAAGGCATGCTAACTTTGATAAGGCGTGCTATTTGTCTTAGTGAATCAAGCCCTCTGTCCCTGTGTACACCTCATTTGTCCATTATTTGCATGTCAAGGTACAATAAAAAGGCATATTCAACAAGCATTTGCCCTGAATATTCTAAATCCATCTTTTTTTCCTTTACGTTGTAGAAAGCTTATTCTGCAAACATTTGACTTAGCTCCAGACTATGCCCTCTTGCTGTGAATATTTTATCTGATGTATTTTGTATTAATGGATAGCAATGTATTATCCCTGTAGTTCAACTGAGCTGAAAGCTTCCGCTCTACAGAAATACTATCTCGCTGTGCTTGCACCTGTATAAAGAGGCTTCCTTTCTATATTAACATTTAACTCACAGAAAACAACATATGTGCAGTATGTGTTGTGAAAGGCTAATTCCATTGGCACACATTGAGAGCGAATGAAAATGAGGCAGCCTGAACCTTTTGCAGGCAGAGAGATTATGGCACAGGGGAACCTATACCCTGTATCCTTAATTACTCTAGTTCAACTGACTCATTATTTAGATATGTGCTCTCTCTACAAATCCCTGTATTTTAGTGTGTGTGCTGTGGCATAACTCTCCTTCATAAAGCATGGAAATATGGTTTATTTTCATATTGCACTTTCACCGATTATTAGAGAAATCAATTTATACTTCTTTGGCTTTATTTCAGAAATGCAAACACAGCCACAAAAACGTCTGCCCGCTATAGTGAATAATACGTTTTCAGACCGCGACTACTTGTATAGGCAGGGAAACACGCAACACAATCACTGGCAGCTGTTTTGGAATATATTTAATACACCCAAGGAAGGAGAGAGGAGCTGATGTATGAAAACTAGAGCAAAATTAACCCCCCTGGCGGTTTGCAAAAAATCCGCCAGGGGGCAGCAAATCTTTTTTTTTAATTTTTTTTTTTTTTCATGTAGCGAGACAAAGTCTCGCTACATGATAGCCGCTGCTCAGCGGCATCCCCCCAGCCCCCAGCTCTCCGGCGATCGGAGATCAGGAGATCCCGTTCAAAGAACGGGATCTCCTGGAGGGCTTCCCCCGTCGCCAATATACAGCAGAAAATTGGTAGTCGCTCAATCAGGCTGATAACTATCATGGGGGTAGGGGGGAGACAGAGAGCGCTCCGATGGTAACACTAGGGAACGACCGTCCGGGGAGAGCAGCGCCTAGCTTCTGCCACCTTACGTCACTACCGGTTTCGGCGAAAAACCACGCCTTCCTCAGGTGACGTCTGCAGCAGGCGGCTGGGTCTATATAGGCGCTGCTCTCCCCGGACGGTCGTTCCCTAGTGTTACCATCTACACCGCCAGCCCTGGCCAGGCTGGATTAGGCTAAGAACAACCACCGGACGATTCGAGCGAGAAACGCCATACAGCTACTAAGACATTGTAAGTCTAATTATTTTAAAGTGTGCAAAGTAATACTTGGTTAATGCACCATCGGAGCGCTCTCTGTCTCCCCCCTACCCTCTTGTATCTACAGTAACTGGCTCCATCCAGTACAAGAGAGCCGCACCGGGTGCATTAAAAAGGGCCATAACTGATCTGTTGAGCGCAAGTAATAACACTGTTTCTTGTTGATAACTATCATGATATGAGATGCTCACAAGGCTGGGTAAATACACAAAACAAAATTTAAAGGGACCTGGGCCCATATGCAATTAACTTTTTCTCATGAGTTTTCTCCAAGGTGATATTTTTAAACTTGTCAATAAAATGCATTTTAAGCCACCAGTAAGCTAGAAAAAAAATACTCAATTTCAACAACTTTTAGGTACCTTTTAAACCTCCTTGGCGGTAACCCCGATCGTAGTTCAGGGTAAGCCGCGCAGGAGGTTTTCTCTGGCCCTACTGAGCCGATTTGTTTAATTTTCTTTTGCTGCACGCAGCTAGCACTTTGCTAGCTGCGTCAGCACACCGATCGCCGCCACCCCGCGCTCGATCGCCGCTATCCGTCGTGCCGCGTGGCCCCCCCTAGACCCCGTGCGCTGCCTGGCCAATCAGTGCCAGGCAGCGCTGAGGGGTGTTTCTGGACTTCCAATGACGTCCCGACGTCGGTGACGTCATCCCGCCCCGTCGCCATGGCGACGGGGGAAGCCCTCCAGGAAATCCCGTTCTTTAAATGGGATTTCCTGATCGGAGATCGCCGAAGGTGATCGAAGCGGGCGGGGGGATGCCGCTGAGCAGCGGCTATCATGTAGCGAGCCCTGGGCTGATATAATAATAAAAAAAAAAACTGCCGCGCTGCCTCCTGGCGGAATTTTTTATACCGCCAGGAGGGTTAATTGTGAAATACTGAAAAGTTATTTTATGGAGATCATGAAAATTATTTCCTAGGAGATTACTCAAAAGAAAAAACTAATTGCATAGATAGCCAGCAGATAACACATCCCAAAATAAACAAGATTGTTGGTGCCACATATGCAAAAGTCATGTGGGTTAAGCCCTTCTGCCAGCATCAAGGCCAATCTACAGTGGTCTCTATGCTATTGAAGGATGCATCCACTTCCTACACATACATGGCCCACCCCACTTTAATTATAGTTGTCTAAATTTCAGTTTGTATGGATCATTCCTAGATATTAGTAGTGATGAAGCAAAACATAAAATTATTTCCTATTCAACTTTTCTTAGCCTTCCTGTATTTAAAGAGACACTGAAGTGAAAATAAATGTATCATATAATGAATTGGTTGTGTTGTGTGGATAATTACTAGAACATTATTAGCAAAAAAAAAATCTCATATTTTTATTTTCAGTTATACAGCTTTTTTTTTTTATAACATTGCATCAATCTCTAATATTTGCAGTTTACACATTACTCAACATTTTAAATGATTTTACAGAACAGGCTTTTGACCTGAACTTTTGACCTGTCCTGAAAGAAAAAACAATACAATTCAGATAACAACCTTCAGACTTTGAAAGTCGTGGAGATCAATGGCAATTTGCATAGATAACAACTGGAGTTTCTTAACTCTTCCTGTACTGGAAACAATATTAGACGTATGTCTCTGCTCCTAATGCTTTATGTCTAAAGCCCCATCTACACAATACGATTAAATCTGACATGTCCGATCGGGATTCGATTCAATTCAATTCGATTTGTCATTGCAAAACAATGGCAAATCGAATTGAATCAAATCGAATTGTGATCAAACATGTCGGTTTTAATCGGATCGTAAATAGAATCATAATTGAATCGCACAAAGAATCGTATCGTGTAGATTGGGCTTTAGCTGTACTACACAACTAACTCATTATATCATAATTTTTTTCGCTTCAGTGTCTCTTTAACATGATGATGCTAACAGCATGTATGTAGCTGGATGAATAAATAAATAAATAATAAATTAAGGTACTGGTTCAAAAACACTGTCCTCAACAACAAATTTTGGTTTGTGCAGGAGGTGCAGTTAAAGTGTACCCAAACCAAAGCTTGGGTAAAAAATTACATATTATCTAAGAAAAGAAAGGCCTCTGGATCCTATAGAGGCTTCCCAGTGTAGGTTCCTGTTGCCCTCTGTAGAGACTGGAATCCTGGCTGAGTTGTGGCCACTGCGCAGGCGTGGGTGCGTGCAGTCACGCTTCCAAGGACGGAAGTATTCTGTACAGGCGCAGTGCATGTGCTGAGGATCCTGACCTGGACTGGTCCTTGGCCACTACAGGGGTTAGCAGAAGAATGTCAGTGGACCTGCTGCGAGAGACACAGCTGGAATCCTGGCTGAGTTGTGGCCACTGCGCAGGCGTGGGTGCGTGTAGTCGCGCTTCCAAGGACGGAAGTATTCTGTACAGGCGCAGTGCATGTGCTGAGGATCCTGACCTGGACTGGTCCTAGGCCACTACAGGGGTTAGCAGAAGAATGTCAGTGGACCTGCTGCGAGAGACACAGCTGGAATCCTGGCTGAGTTGTGGCCACTGCGCAGGCGTGGGTGCGTGTAGTCGCGCTTCCAAGGACGGAAGTATTCTGTACAGGCGCAGTGCATGTGCTGAGGATCCTGACCCGGACTGGTCCTTGGCCACTACAGGGGTTAGCAGAAGAATGTCAGTGGACCTGCCGCGAGTGACACAGAGACTTCTAAGGGCTGGATTAAGGCTCAAGGTAAGTAAAACTTTATGCGCTGCATTCAGCTTATGTATCTCTTAAGAGGCAGAGCCATCTTTTCCCTTTTGTAAACAGTGATGACTGTGATTGGCTTACGTGCCGTATAACTAGCTGAAATCTAGATCCTAGCAGGGATAACAGGTCCCAAACAGGACATAGATTTCAACTATCTGGTTAAGTAGTATTTTGTTGCCTGTTTTAAAATGATTCAGCATTTTTAGCAGGTTATAATGTCGACTAAGTGTCATGGAAAGTATAGTGCTGTGTTCAGCTGGCAGTTGGTACAGGAAACATCAACCCCTTCTAACAGACCTGCTGTTAGAATAGTATCAAATAATTATGTCATCAAGTAATCAAAGTTATTTTTTAACTCTTAAAGTAGCCACACCCTCCAGAGGAGTGACAGGAACAGGGTCGGACTGGGACACTAAGGGCCCACCAGGAAAGATTCAGCCTCCCCAAATGGCACAGAATGGCCCCCCCATTTTGAGCTCACTCACGCATGTACTACAGAAATTTTGCACTATATAAATACATCAGTTGTTAGGACATTAGATTATGGTAGGGAATAGATTGTGTGCACTTTTGAGGACAGTTCATAACAGGGAGAAGGACACATGCAGCGTGCATAGTGCACCACAGCAAAAAAAGTGGGTGTCACCATGCACTGGAATATGGGCGTGGTCATGATGGGTCATTAGCAGACCCAAAAATATACAAAATAAGTAGCAGTGTTTTTGACAGAGAGTGGGTCTGACCAGATAAAATTTAGATAAAATAACCATGTAGTCACATGCCTCATGATAATTCATCAAGTAGTCAAATGCCGCTAAATAAAAATAGTACGTAGCCTCACACCTCCAGATAAAATAATTAAGTAGCCAGGTGCCTTACAATGAACAAAATAAATAGCCAGGTGCATCAAAATAAAATAACTTAGGTGTCAAACGCATCCTGTACACATAAATTAAAAAGCAATGTTCCCCAGAAAAAAGAATTAAGTAGCCATGTGCCCATATATATCAGTATCAGGTGGCCAGTGCTGGCTGGGGAGGCCTGGGTGCTTTGCTGGGTGATACTGCCAGCAGTGCAAGATGGCCTTAGAGTATGCAGGGCCTGAGGCAAGTGTCATATGAAGGGCCGAGAGCCTGAGTATAGTTGCCCCCAGTATAGGTAGCCAGCTATAAGTGTTCCCAGTTTAGGTAGTTAGATATAGGTTCTCCCAGTATAGGTAGTTAGCTATAGATGTCCCCAGTATAGGCAGTCAGGTCTATAGGTATCCCCATTATAGGTAGCCAGGTCTAAAGGTGTCCCCAGTATAGGTAGCCAGGTCTATAGGTGTCCCCAGTTTAGTCAGTTTTATAGGTGTCCCCAGTATAGGTAGCCAGGTCTATAGGTGTCCCCAGTTTAGTCAGGTCTATAGGTGGCCCCAGTTTAGTTACCCAGGTCTATAGGTGTCCCCTGTAGCCTGGAAGGGGGTGCAGTGGGCACAGAGCAGTGGGGAGGGAGGCAGCACCCCCCACCTGAGGCCAACCCTTCCACACTCCCCCGTCCAGACCAGAATATAGCGCAGGCAGCGAGCAGGGAACAACTTACTTCTTCCTGGTTTCTGACCCTGGTCTGGAATGTGTATGGGAATATTCTTTGAGTTTTAGAGTTCTCTTTTAAAACCACTGCAGAAGTACATGTTTCATGTAGTCAAACTTGCTGGTAAGTTCCAAAAGTAAAGTCACAATATCACTGCTAGTTCTGCCGCAAATTTCTTTTAATAAAAATTTCATTGAAAATGATGGCTGTGAGAGCTGCATAAGGATCGGGGATCCAATGGCTTCAGAATGAAACATACATTACTTAGGGCTGCTAGTACCTGTGTTTGTGTTCACATCCGGGTTTTGTCATTTCAAAGCCATGATTATGCTGTACACCACAGCTCAGCAATAGTGGGAACTGGAGAGAGCCACAGTGCTGTGGCCCACATCAGTGATGCGTGAAAATGCCGCTATTCTTTTTGCATTAAAGCAAAATACATATAATACATAGAATGTATATTTTGACTTTTGAAAAAAAAATGCCATCGAAAATCATTTTGCAATACGTTTTAAAGTTTTTGTATTTTTAACAAATTGTCACTGTAAAATTACAGTTTTTACAAGTTTTTCATGAATTCTCCATTGGAAAAAAATAGTCTGGTGAAAATTTGCAAGCAACACTGGTCATCGATGTTCTTCGTTGTGCTTCATATGACTCTGATGCTTCCTTCTTCGGACTTGTAGATAGAAAGATAGAAAATTAGATTATAAATATAGCAGCCACAAGTTGTACTAAATGAAAGTTGCAATGTCGTTAATTTTCACACTTTAGATCATTTTATAAATATTAAGAAAGGGAAAAAGTTGTTAACAGATTTTTCAGCAAGTGAAACAATTTGTATTTTAACCACTTTACCACCAGGGGCGTAGAAACACGTACCGCCCCTGGTGGTACCGCCGCTGTCCGCGCTCCCGCTCGCTCCCGCGCTTGTGCACGCCGCCGCCTGCTTGCCCGAAGATCAATGAACGGGAAAAAACATTCCCGTTTGTTGATCTCAGCCCCCCAGCAATGATCGGCTGCTTCTATGAGAAGCAGCGCGATCATTGTGATTTTCCCAGCCTCACTGTGCTTCCTGTAAGCGTACTTCCGGACACTCACAGGTCGCATGAACAAAAAATTACTGTGGCCATCTTGTGGCCAAATAGTAAAACTAAAACTACATCCAAAAACATTTTTCATAAATAAATACTTAGTTTTACATTATAAATTAACTCATTACCTCCCACACGCCCCAATTTTTTTTTTGTAATAAAAAGAAAAAAAAAATTACATTAAAAAAAAAAAAAAAAAACCAAACAAATAGTTACTTTAGGGACTGAACTCTTTAAATATTTATGTCAAGAGGGTATAACACTGTTACTTTATAAACTATGGGCTTGTAATTAGGGATGGACGCAAAACTGAAAAAAATGCACCTTTATTTCCAAATAAAATATTGGCGCCAAACATTGTGATAGGGACATAATTTAAACGGTGTAATAACCGGGACAAATGGGCAAATACAATACGTGGGTTTTAATTATGGAGGCATGTATTATTTTAAAACTATAATGGCCGAAAACTGAGAAATAATGATTTTTTTCCATTTTTTTCTTATTCTTCCTGTTAAAATGCATTTACAGTAAAATGGCTCTTACCAAAATGTACCCCCCAAAGAAAGCCTAATTGGTGGCGGAAAAAACAAGCTATAGATCAATTCATTGTGATAAGTAATGATAAAGTTATAGACGAATGAATGGAAGGAGCGCTGAAAGGTGAAAATTGCTCTGGTGGTCAAGTGGTTAAACAAACTTATTGTCAAGTTAAAATATGGCTAATACAAAGCACAAATGAATTATCCATTTACACTTGTATTACACAATTTTAAACAAGCCGAAATTATTAAGAATAAAATACTTGTTGGCATTAATACCCATTTTGTCTTTGTCATGTTTAATTTTCAAAATAGCAGTTAATAAATTTTGATCATTGCCTGCGGTCTACTGTGCCTTCTATTCCTCTTGACATATTCTTCAGGGTTTGTTTTGGACTAGAAGTTTGTCTAACTCATGATTAACTTATATATCCATCATTTATTAAACATTACCAAACTTTTTTTTCCCCTCAATTGATTGGGTATTAACTTATGACAAAGGCTAAATGTTCTTATTTTGAAAAAGAGGATAAAACGTTATTTTAAATTCAGCCCTCATAATAAAAGGCTTTTGGTTGCACAGAGTTTCTCATTTAATGATTCAGTAGAGATGAGAGGAGTAGAAGCGATATATAATTATGAAATACTCTAAAACTTATTTTAATGAAATCAAATGTGCAAGCTCAAAAAGCATTTTTGATAATAGTCTCTTCTTGCTGACCTTTTTAATGCACATTTGGGGAACAATGATGCTGACTTCATTACCATTTATTTTTGACCTCAAGGCAAATTTTGCAACCTACAAGTGAGATTGGTCGCTGTTAATTTTTACTTTATCACTCCTGTCCTGCATGAATGATGGATTTCACCTTATTTCAAATGCTTTTTGATAACCTATTAATTCAGTGTTAGAAACTTGTACCAATCAAAATTTTAACGACTTGTCAATTTCCTCTGGGACCGCGTGGACTTTCCATGCAATTGTGTTGATCAGAGTAGGTCTATGATGTACTTGATATAAAAAGAGTAATGGCTTACATAATTTAATAGGTAGAAATATATGATTCCTTGAAAGGACTCATTTTTATTCCCAGAAATGATGGGATTCCATCAGCTTAACAAGATGAAATGTGTTACAATGTTATTTTACAGCACTGAACTCATTATTCTTTTTTTTTTTTTTTAAAGAAATCTTAAAGGGACTCCGAGCAGTGCAGAAACTATGGAAAGATGCACATCATTTTCAAGCTCTCTTTCTCCTCTTTCCAATGATATATAAACCGCCACCCTACGCCTTTTAGTTTTCGCTATTTTCGCGATTGAAATTGCCGCGGCCGAGATTTCGATCGCGAAAATAGAGAAAACTAAAAGGCGTAGGGCAACTATTTAGGTGTCGTCAGAAAGAGGAGAAAGAGAGCTTTAAAATGATATCCATCTTTCCATAGTTATATTGTATTACACAGGGTGACTTTTTGTCAAAGTCAGCAGCTGCATTCAGCAGAATGGAGCTGCTGACACTCTGGAAAGTGTCGTCCTGTGTAATACAATATAACTATGGCTTGATGGATATCATTTTAAAGCTCTCTTTCTCCTCTTTCTGACGACACCTAAATCTTTGCCCTACGCCTTTTAGTTTTCTCTATTTTCGCGATCGAAATCGCGGCCGCGGCAATTTCAATCGCGAAAATAGCGAAAACTAAAAGACGTAGGGTGGTGGTTTATATATCATTGGAAAGAGGAGAAAGAGAGCTTTAAAATGATATGCATCTTTCCATAGTTTCTGCACTGCTCGTAGTCCCTTTAAACATTTTCATCAGATCAATCATTTTAAAATGTAATAAGGATGAATCATGAATATATCCAACTGTTTAATTTATTATGAACGCAAGCTCTTAAGACAGCCTATTGCTATTATTGACAAAGTAAACGTGTGTGCTTGTGTGTTGGGAGTTTTAAAAGAGATCTTAGCAGAATATTTTTTCACTATACTTGCTCGCTTTTATTGGATACATTTATAAACATTTGACATGAGGTGTCTGAGATGTCTCTGAAAAATAGACTCATTTTGTTACATATATTGTTACTAGGGATGATCGGAAAGAGCAAATTCCGTTACGCTGGAAATCACGGATTCCGTCAGTGTTAAATTCTGTCACTATGAAAATTCCGCCGGATTTGTACAAAATTCTGCGGAGTTCTGAATTCCGTCGGAAAAATTGAACAAATCACTAAAGTAACCCTATTTATCCTATATGATAGCCCATACACCCTATTAACCCTTCCTCCTTCTTCCAGGGAATTGTAGTATTTCAAAAGCCAACTTACATACCATGGCTGGGAATTGAACCCAGGTCTCAGTGTGTGGTAGGTAACTCACTTAACCACTATACCACCACCAACACTACATGCTGAAGCTAGCCTAGCATGTACCATTATGATCAATCCAAGAGAAAAATGATCTTGCTTAAGGATTTGTAGCATGTCAAAAGCCAATTGCTATAACTCAAAAGCTTTGAGTTATAGCAATTCCGTTCCGACCATCGGATTTGGAATTCACCAAATTCCGTCCGGAATCACGGAATTTACAATTCCGCGGAATCCAGCGACCATCCCTAATTGTTACAGATATAACAATCATTACTGTCTAACTATTGTCAGTGTTACTAAACAACTGTCCAGGGAAGGGAAATGAAGCCCAATTTTGGTAAGTCTTTCCAGCTGTAATTTTTCCCCCTTAAGGGTGAATTAAAGAAGAGATGAAAGCAAACTCTTTGCTGCCAAAAAAGCCCCTAAGTTTGTGACTTTTTCAGTTACATCAACAATATGCAAGTAAGTATCTTATTGGATATTGTAGTCTGCTCAGTTACCAACTTTTGTTTTGAAATATAGGACAACGTATATTTTCACATTGGCTTATGAGAATCTGCTATGTTCACAGTGAGATATTATTGTTCTGCGTTAACAAAGTCTCATAATGCAGATTAGAGCACTGTATTGTTAAAGTGTAACTGTCGGGCATAAAATCAAAAATCAATTCTTTATTTTTATCTGGTAAACAAGTAATAAGGATGCTAACCAGGCAATCCAAAAGTTAAAATATCTATTACTTTTCTTGTTTATAAATGATCATTCCCCAGTTTACCTGACTCTTATTTGGTACGTTGCAGCAAAAAGGAAGTTGCAGGGAATGCTGGGTTGTCTTTTTTTGCTTCTTTATGTCCTCTCAGAATAAACTAATGTACAGAAGCAAAAAAGGACAACCCAGCATGCCCTGCAACTTCCTTTGTGTGGCAACGTACCAAATAAGAGTCAGGTAAACTTGGGAATGATCATTTATCAGCAAGAAAAGTAATAGTGATTTTAACGTTTGGATTGCCTGGTTAGTATCCTTATTACTTGTTTACCAGATAAAAATAAAGAATTGATTTTTGATTTTATGCCCAACAGTTACACTTTAAGGCTATGTGATGTTCACAGTGCAAAGTTACCATTGCATAGTAAATGTAGCATTATGGTAATGCACACCTGCAGTGAGTTACCTCTAAATGCAAATTCATTCTGCCCTTTTGCAGCACCTTTCCAGTCCCTTTACATTTTTTAAAATGTGTTCGTGTCCATAGCCATGGCATGCTGGAGGGGGTAGCAACCAGGAAAGGGGGCAGCGGGCACAGTGGTAGGGAGGGGGGGTCAGACCCCCCTCCATCACCTGGGTTGCCCCTTTTCGTGCTCATCCTCCAGATAGTTTTGTTAAAATTTAGAGAGCGGCGAGCGGGGAACTCACTCACTTCCTTGTGCTCCACCACTCGCTGCGTCACTTCCTGCAATGCCGCCCTCTGTACTTCAGTGGGCGGCATTGTAGGAAGTCACGCAGCGAGCAGTGGAACAAGGAGGTGAGTGAGTTCCCGCTCGCTGCTGGCTTGATTTTAACAAAACTAGCTGGAGGGGGAGCACGGAACGGGGCACCCAGGGGAAGGGGATCCAACCACTGTGTCTACTATTCCCCTTCCTGGCTGCTACCCCCTTCAGGCAACCTGGGGACACCTAGGGGAGGAGCAGGCAGTAGGCAATCCGGATCTCCCTCCATTTTTGTGTGCAAAATAGCCTGTGAAGTGGGAGATCCGTTTTTGTATTACCCTTGCCTATCCTTGCATGTATCCGGGGTCCGTGGAATCCCGACAAATCCGGAAACTCCCTGTTCAGTTTTTCTAAACGGATTCCCCTGGATCCATTATGAGAAGTCTGTGAAAATGGCTGCTATTTTTAACATTTGTATCCGTGGCTCCGGTTTTGGTCACGGCTCAAAACTGAGCCACGGATAGGTTTTTAAAAGTGTGAACCGGCCCTGACAGATACAGGGATGCATACTTTTCATTGCCTGTATGCTTCACTATATCTACTGTATGCGACAATAATGCAGCGTTAATATGCATTGTGACTTTTTTGGTGCATTGCGTTGTAATTTTGTGTTGTGATTTTAACGCTACAACGCAATGTCCCACTGTGAAACTAGCCTGAGTGAAAATGCCGATATTTCTTTTTACATCAATTTTCACGAAAATAATGTTAAATTCAAATTTCAAGCGAAAATGCCATTTAGAATAATTTCCCTGTAACTTATATTTTGCTGCCTTCTCAAGTATCCAGAGGATAAGAGATTAAGATTAAATGAGGCCCTAGGCAATATAATAGCTTTGTCTCCACCAACTTGACCCATGGCCATTTTTAAAAGTGAGATGAGAGCAGGAGCTAAAGGACAGGATAACCTTGCCCCTGGACAACCAACAAGCCCAGCGATTGGCCTAAACTGCCTTGTGGGCAAAATGTGTCTAAATCTTTCCCACTGAGTTGAGGATTTCCCTTTTCTCTTACACAGCTGTGCCTGTATGGCCATTTCATTACTGATATCTTCTGTCTTTCTTTATTTACAGCAACTGTGTCATTAATCAGTGCTGCCTTTCCTGCCACATGATTTTTTTTGTTTGTTTGTTTGTTACTGGCCGCCTTCTCATCTTTTTTTTTAAGTCACATCTATATTATTGATCTTTGCTACTACTTTTCCAGTCCACTTCCTCTGTCACTGGTTTAACACTAAAATGCAATAAACTGTGTTTTTTATGGGCACTGTGGCTGCTGCCAGTGATGAGGCTGGGGCACTGTGGCTGCTGCCAATGCCTGGCAATGGTGAGGCAGGGAATCTGTGGCTGTGTGGCTGCTGCTGGGCCGCTGGCAGTGGTGAGGCAGGGGCTCTGTGGCTGCTGCTGGCAGTGGTGAGGCTGGGGCACTGTGGCTGCTGCCAAATGCCAATGCCTGGCAGTGGTGAGGCAGGGGCTTTGTGGCTGCTGCTGGGCCGCTGGTAGTGGTGAGGCAGGGGCTCTGTGGCTGCTGCTAGCAGTGGTGAGGCTGGGGCACTGTGGCTGCTGCTGGCAGTGGTGGTGAGGCTGGGGCACTGTGGCTGGCCTGGCTGGCAGTGCTGGCACCTAACCGCCAGCTCTGTCTCCTACCTACCCCAAGCTAAACCCCAATGCAAATGGCAGAGCCAGATGCGCGTTCGGGTATTTATATACCCGACCATGTGACCCGCTCGGCCAATCACAGCTATGGGCACAGGCTCAGCCAGCTAGGCTGGGTGACCATAGCTGTGGAAGAAGCATCATCGCCGCTTATTGGCTGCCTGCAAGGCGCCAATTAACAAGGGGAGTAGACCGAACAGCGCGGCCGAGCACCATGCGGTGCTCGGCTGTGCTCGACCCGAACAGGCGAATGTTCAGGGAATAACAAACAGTGCTGAACACTGTTCGATCAACACTATTGTTCATATCAGTCTTCAATTTATGTATAGAATAGAGAAGGCATACATTTATTTTTTGGGGGAAATGTCTCTTCACATCCTCATCTGATAAATGGCATTAGACACACAGAAATTGGGGGGTGGACAGGGGCGTAACTAGAAATCACCGGGCCCCCCTGCAAAAATTTGGATGGGCCCCCCTCCCCTGCCCTCAGGTCCGTTTTGTGGGGCTGGAGGAGTCGCAGCACTAGAGGAAAGCATGGCCGCCCATCGGCGGGGAGGGGGGACAGTCTACCCTCCCACACCTCGGGCTCTCCTCTCTGCGCTCGACTCCAGCATCTATTATCAGTGGCAACAAGCGGGCAGCAGCAATACATACCTCCATCGTGGACTGTCCCCCCTTCCCATCGATATTCTTTCCTCTCGTGCTGCGATCCTTTCAGCCCCACAAAACTGACCTGAGCGGGCCCTAGAGGGGGGGGGGGGGGTTGAAATAATTTTAATAATTTTAAATGATACTTCAGTAGTAATAAAAACATTTTTTGCAGTTTCTCTGGAAAAGGTTAGAATTACTCATAATCTTTTAGTTTTCAATTTGTATTCAGATTGAAATTAGATCACTTATTTGCAGTTGCTGCCGATTCAGTTTGGCCCAATTCCAAATTGGATACAAATTACAGTACGATTTGTTATAAGTCAGAAAGATGTGCAAGTCATTGATGATCTTCAATTTCCCAAAGAGAAATGTTTTTCACTTTCTGTACAGATCACTGCTAACACTAAGATTAGAAAGGAGGCAATACTCTCTACTGACAACACACACAGCAGCAATGAGGGAATAGCTGGGACTATACCATTTCTAACTATTCCCAAAATGAAAGCCCAACTTCAGACACAAGTGTTTTTTTAATCCTGTGTGGTGCTGCAGAACATGTTTACCTGTCTATATGATTAGCTGCATCAGGTAAATTATTTCTAAAGTAGCTGTTCAGGGTCCACTTTACCAGCCACTTTTTGTCTAACTGACCTTTATACTTTAACTGACCTGTATAGCTGCAACTTGCAAAAACAAATGTGTACAGTAATAACATAAAGTAACAAGCCCCCCACCACATAATTCAAACAATTTATCTAGCACAGCATACTATTCCTGGGCTCTGACTTCAAGTCAAGGTCCTGACTTAAGCACATTATGCTGCACTAGATTGATTGTACACATGATTTTGTTAATACTTGATGAAGCCCTGCCTCAAAGACGAAACATGTTGAGTAGGAGGTGTCCATGCTTTGGGTGAGCACTAACTAAACACTTTATACCTGGCCAGTGCTCCCAAGCCTCAACTGGTTGCAAATTGAGTGCAGCCAGTCAGTGTGTCACTCCTACTGCTCTGAGGAAAGGCTCATTGACCATACAATATTGCAGACAAACGCCTTGATTATTGGTAGTGCAGTGTATCCTGATTTGGAAAACACACCAACCAGTAGGAGCAACAGATTCAGGAGTGTCACAGCAGGCATTTTATATATTAGTGCAGAGGTGCCCACACTTTTCTGGCTTGTGAGCTACTTTTAAAAATTAGCAAGTCAAAGTGATCTACCTATGTACAATTTTAGGAGCACACTTGTATATACAGAATGGAAAATGTAGTGGGGTCGGGATCTACCATGAAGGCCTTCGCGATCTACCTAATGGGCACCCCTGTATTAGTGTATATAGCTATGCAACTACCTTTTTTAATGTATACCAACAAAAGTTTCATTTTAGTTAGTGGTGTATATATATGGTCTCTCCATAGAATTGTGTGCTTATAGATTTCCCTTGCATCCAGTTTAAATTGTTTGTGGTTGATTCAGATCTTATAATTATATTTTTAAGCAGCATTCTTTTTACTGCAGAAGTCTAGTTTAACAGAAAAGAAATAACCTCTAAATATTCTTTCTAAACTAACCAATGATGCATTCAGATCTATGCCTAAAGGTGCCCATACACTCGTCAGATTGGCAGCAGACAGATAAGAAATGCATCTGATGATCTATCTGATGCGTTTTTAGAACATTTTTTACCAGGATAGAATTCCAATAGATTTCAGTTTGAAATCTGTTGAAATTCGATCTGATGGCATTTTTTTGCCATCAGATTTCCATTAAGGCCAATGCAAACTGATAAGCAATCTCATCAGATCGACCTAAATTTTCCACCCTGCTAGTTCGATGGAAATCCATCGAAATCGATCGAAATCGGCCGTCGATCGGTCGATTGGCCAACCGATTTGCGATCGATCGATCGATCGCGATCGATCGGTCGGCCAGAAAATCGGCTGAGTGTATGGGCTGCTTAAGGCTGGACTTTAAAAAACCTACCTGTCAAGCAATGGGTTTTATTATCTAATTGTTCCAGGCAGAGAAAATGTGTTACTGATTGGCTGCTACATTTTAGAGTGAATGTAGGCCTCTAAATCTGTTTAATATCTTTTAGAATTAGAGATTAAGTAAATGACCATTTTACTAAAAATAATTAATCCTTTCTCCTTGAGCACAGAACAGTTATTCTGAATGCTAAATGATTTCATCTCAGATAATATGTATTCAGGTCTGATCAATTTAGCACGCCTTGGCATTTTCTGGGCAACGTTTGTATGTCGAGATGGATTTGTGCCTTGGTGTCTATGTACCTACTTCTTTTAGGACACAAAGTCAGAAGCATGTTTCCAGAAATTATAGAACTCCTATTAAAAAGCATCATCTTTGTAAGAATTAACTGAAAGAGGGCTGTACATTTTACCAAGGTTTCTGGAGGTGTCATTACAAGTTGGAGGCAAAGAGGAGTGCGGAACACAGCTTCCTTGTTAATGCACATTAGAAGCCTATAAAACAAATAGTAAAAATAGCACTGACGTGCTCAGACATTGCAGCTGACTCACTGTTTTAACCCTTTAGCAGCCAAATAAAGTAAAACTTTATTTGGTTGTCAGGCCAAGTTTTTCCTGCCACTGGGAAAGTGTGCCTTCCCCAGCCTGCAAGGCTCAGCAGGGCATGTGGAGGCATATACATACATGTCCGGACAGCTGGATCATCCAGCACCGTGTCAGTAGTGCAGCGCCACCTGGTGGTGGAAGAAGAGTGATAGAAGATACTCTTTAATCACCCTTCTTCCACCACCGTATGGCACTGTAATGTTGACACGGTCTCCCGGATACCGATCACATGACATACCATGTGATCGGAAGTGACCGGGAACCAGAAGACCTGCCGAGAGTTCAGACCCCCTGGTGGAGGAAAAGAAGAAGCCATCCATAGCAGGTAAATACAGTATAGCTTGTTACTCCCACACACTATCCTAATATGAGTTATCCCATCAGAGGTTTACGCTGCACAAGGAGCTTCAAACGAGGTATCTCCTTTGAAGCTGCAATTGGATCAAAGGGAGCTTGTGCTACAGGGGACTTACTTAATTTATGGAGAACCAGAACCTCTAGAAATTTTGTAAAAGTCCATAGAAACCTAAAAGCATTCTTCTGAAAAAGTACCTGAAAAGTACAATTTCCCCTCCTTACAACAGCATGCAATTGCAAGCACTGCTTCTACATGTGCAAGAAACAACATCCAAAACACTTTATTTTATGATCGAACTTGCTATTCTTTCCACATTAAAGAGACCAAGCACTGAGACCACCACTCTATTCACATGAATGGATCACTCTACGCCAGGGGTCTCAAACTCAATTTACCTGGGGGCCGCAGGAGGCAAAGTCAGGATGAGGCTGGGCCGCATAAGGGAATCAATCAATCAGCAGCTCTCGCGCTGATTGAGCGGCATCACCCCCCTCTGCCCACCCCTCTCACTCTTCCTTCACAGAGCGGAGCGGGCAGAGGCGGCGATGCGTCGCGATTGACGTCAGGAGGGGCAGAGCTGAAGCTGAAAGCTCTGCCCCTTCCAGGAAATACTGGCGGATTGCCCCCCGGGCAATTTGGGGGCTCTGCAGCCCTCCTTTAGCGGCGGGGATGCAGCGGATTACTTGGGAGCACTGAAGCAAACTATAAGTAAGCTTTTGCCGACGAGGGCCACAAAATATTGTATCGAGGGCCGCAAATGGCCCGCAGGCCGCGAGTTTGAGACCCCTGCTCTACACCTTGTTGAATATATACAGGCATCAAAATGGTCAAAGGCAGCCAACCTAGCCCAATAACATGATCTGAGATTATGCACTTAGCTGTGTAGTCTCAATCTGATCATCTCACTGCTGATTTTATGGTGAAGAGCTCCTAATTTTGACTGCATTATCACACTCCTCAAGGTTAGTACTTTCAGGAGGGGTTTGTTGGAAGAGGATTCTTTCAGATTTACTAGGGTAGTGGGCTAAGTTTGGTACTAGAAGTGGAGGTACTTCTGTGTACCTTGTCATTACAGAAGACCCTAGTTTGTCTTATTTGTAATGTGAAGTCACTTGCACCAAACCATTCCTCAAGCTAATTGCTTCTTAGGACCCAGATGAGTTGTTTTGACCATTGCTTTTGCTTTTCAACTTCTTTTGGAGTTTGGAGAATTTTTAAAGCAGCAGTTAGTCTCTCTATTCCTGATTTCAAGGTCATGGTTAGAGACATGCACATGTCAGTATATTTCATGTTGGGTTCTGCAACTGTATGTGCAGGAGTTGGTGCATGCCAAATCACATGTACAAGGATTTGCGTACCAATGTGCTCTTTCTATTGCTTATTAAAGGCCCCCTTCTGGAGGCAGTGAGTTCTGATAGATCCAGAGACTACTTGGGGGTATTGTTTTAGTTTGTGCTCCTTGTTTCCATTGTGGTTTGGATCATTATTGGCCTTGTCTGATCCTTGCTCTTGTTTTGAATCAAAATTGGATTCACCCCTAGTTAGAAACTGGTTCCAGTATGACCAGTGCCAAGTCTCCACAGGCACACCAACCCCTATAAATCACTTCATGCAAAATAAATGAGAGATGGCAGATTGCTGTATTGGAGTTGCCAAGGTACTATTCGTTTTGGACAGAGACCTTCATCAGGTGCACTTCCCTGTGAGCAAGCAAGCCGTAAATACTTTCCCATGAGTGACACCACACATCAACCTTAACCCTACCCACTTATACACATTGCATAAGCATATCAAAAAAGGGAACTACACATATAGGGCTTGATTCACAAAAGCGTGCTAACTGTTAGCACGCCAGTGAAAAGCCGCTTATCATGTGCAAACTGCCTCTTCGCGTGCTAATGCGCACATAAGAGTTTGCACGTGTAAAGTTTAGGGAGCATAAAGTTTTGCGCGCGTAAAGTTTTATGTGCACTACTTCACGTGCAAAATCAGCTGCTTCTCGTGATAAATAGCATGGTAAGCATACTTTGCACGTGAAGCAGCTGATTTTGCGCGCCAAGTAGTGCACGTAAAAATGTACGCGCGCAAAACTTTTACGCATGCTAAAAAAGCACGCGAACAGTAACAGCTTTGCCGTGCAAACTACTTAGCACCCTACTTTGCACGTGGAAAGCTTTTAGGCGTGCTAACTGTGTTACCACCCTTTAGTGAATCAAGCCCATAATGTCTACCCCACAGAGAACCCGATTCTAGAACCGAACCAGAAATGGTACAAATGAATTATCATACTTAACACTTGCAATATGAACTGAAGATCTTGTTTGCAAGAGGCGTGGCTTGCATGGGTAGATTGACATCCAATTGCAGTCTACATCAAGCAGTGCAATGTAGCGATTCAATAGATTTTAATAGCTTTCAAGCTGAACGCTATTAAAAAACTATTTGCAGTGTGCGGAAAGAATAGATTCCTCTCTCATCAGATTCTATTTTTTGTGCACGTTGGGCAGCCATTTCCTAGTGTATGGCCAGAGAAGGGCTGTCCCTTCTCTGTTCTTAGTCATGCTGAGTCCTACAAAAAAAATAAATAAATAGACCCCGCAATATAATGCAGTAAATAGCTTGGCATTTTTTCTCAGGGGAGAGAGGAGAGGCGGGGCCAGGAGCGGAAGTGGAGTGATGCAGGGTGTTCGGGGCAACTTCGTGGGACAAGACACAGCAGGTAAATATAACTTTTCATTACCGCATCCCTGCAGGATTTTTTCTTTTAGGATGGAGGTCCTCTTTAACCCTTTTAGGAATGTTAGGAGGTGAATTTGAGTCCCACTTTATTTAATACGTTTATTGTCACCAAATATCTATAGTCTTCTAGAGCTCAGAACTCTTTACTTTTTTCCCTTCATATTTTGTTGAATTGAATGCAGTTGAAAGAATCACAAACATTCAACACATCCAGTACCTATAATACACAGTTGTAAGTATGCATGGACCAGGAATCTGAGAGATCACTGTAACAACCTGGCAACTGTCATCTTTAATAGTACAAGGGTTTTGACCAGCATAATTTGAAACTCATACTACATACTAAACGAAGTTTGTAAATATGCAGGAACCTGGAAGCCCCTGTGGGTGGCTTAGTGTAGACAGTGCAGTTGTGGGTGGTGACTTAGTGTGGGCGGCAGCTTAGGGCGGTGGTGGTTTAGTGTGGGTGGTGCAGCTGTGGGTGGTGGTTGAGTGTGGGCGGCTCAATGCAGTGGTTGCGTTAGTGTGGGCGGTGCGCGCCCAGCTGCAGGTGCATCCGTGCATACTTAAGTATGCGTGGATGCATCTGTGGGCGGTGGCTTAGTGTAGGTGATGCATTTTTGGGTGGTGGCTTAGTGTGGGCTTTAGCTTAGTGTGGTGGAGGCTTAATTTGGGCAGCATCATTGTGGGCTGTAGCCTAGTGGTGGTGGCAGTTTAGTGAGGCACTTGTGGAATGCACGCTGGTCTTTCCTGGTCTGTTATAAATAGCTAACTAGAATATACAACTCCAGACATTCTGATAAGTCTGCATGGAGTTTCTACAAACAGTTTTGGCCTTGAGTTTGGACTCAGAACAGGCTCATCTTGTTACATGCAGTTCTTTAGGCCAGTGTCAGCGGTTACCTTTATAAGTACATCTGTACTCAGTATAAAATAAGACAAAAAGCAAATCAAGTACTCAAACCATACAAATATTCATCTAGTGATGTTATTTATTATGCTCTTACCACTTGTGTATTATAAAAATGAATCATGCAGCATTTTTTGTCAGCAGGTGACATACTGAACATTCTATACCTATTAATCTAGCTACAAAAACAGCAAGTTTATTAGAATGATTCACAATATTGATTTCTCTAAAATATTAAAATGGAATATCTGTTTGCAACTGTGAGAATACACACTAGAAGCAACAAAGACATATATTATGTTTTGTAACCAGGACAAAATATTTTCATCATTTCAGAATTCAATAAGCCTAGGAATTCAGGTACAAAAACAATAACTTAGAAACAAGCACAACAAGGTTGAAGAGGCACAGAATATTGATAAAACATAATTAAAAGTAAAAACATGTAGGTGACTTACCTCTCCAATGGCACTAACAAGATAGGTTAAAGTAGATTTTCTATGCACAGGCAATACGTTGCATGGGTACAAGCCCACTTCCTCAGGCTAAAGAAAAAAAAGTGCAAGTGTTCTAAATCCAAAAGACATGGAGCGCTCAGTCCTCACTCCATCTTCCTGAATCTCAGAAATAAGGTAACTGTAACGATCGGTGTCAGCACACAGAGAGAATCTGATTATTAGTGATCTGCAGTATCACCAAGAATACAGATATATACCTGATTATGGATGATCTGCAGAATCACCAATAATACAGATATATTGCTAACCTCTGGACACCTGTATATATAGTGAGTGTTTGGTGCAACAGTAATAACTTTGAGTAAACCACCTGATGAGCAGGTGGTCCTTGGCAGTATGGGCAATACTGCTCTTTAAAGAAGCACGAGAACCTTCCAGCAGCCTGAGACTCTCCAAGGGGTGGAGTCTCGGGCTGAAGATAGGAAGGGCCAGTGAGTGAGTGACACCTGAAGGTGGATGTCACTAGCTGGTCTGGAGACTATCTCTTACAGAGGAGAGATAGCTCTCGAGGTCGGGCAAGCCAGGTCGGCAACACACGGACAGACAAAGTACAAAGACAGAAGGCTGATTCGGTATCCAAGACAGGCAGGGTTGGCAACAGGTAATCAGATGTGCGTGGTACCGAATCAGAGAGTGGAGGGATAGTCAGGAAAGCAATAGGTCATAACAGATATCAAACAATGCCTAGTCTTGGGTGTGAGGTCCGTGGTCTCTACACCCTGGAACTAGTCTGAAGTATAACAGAATGATAACACAAGTTCCCTAATCTTGGGTGTGAGGTCCGTGGTCTCTACACCCTGGAACTAGTCTGAAGTATAACAGAATGATAACACAAGTTCCCTAATCTTGGGTGTGAGGTCCGTGGTCTCTACACCCAGGAACTAGTCTGAAGTATAACAGAATGATAACACAAGTTCCCTAATCTTGGGTGTGAGGTCCGTGGTCTCTACACCCTGGAACTAGTCTGAAGTATAACACAATAATAATACAGTAGTAATGTAGCTCAGTGTGAATTCCCAGGTCCTCCTGGTTCAAACACACTGTTGGATCTGACTAAGGTCTGAGTGCTTCCACGTAGTGTTCGCAATAGCAGACAACTTAAGACTGGCCAGCGGTAACTATATATAGAGCAGCGCTCTCTGGCGCCACCCCTAAGTGATGGACCAATAGTCACTTGCTCTGTGGTCAGCTGACCAGCCTGGTCAGCTAATCCCCCCTTGGCCATCATAAAAGTTTTGCCTCTCAGCGCGCGCGCACGTATTACTAAATCTGTGTGAACTAACAGACCCAGCCACACCAGACGCATGCCACTGCGTGCAACCCGCCGCGCTGGACGCAGAACCAGCCGCCTTGCTATCAGTACACGCGGCGGCTTTTCCACGTTCACTCACAGTGCCAGACGCATGCCACTGCGTGCAACCCGCCGCGCTGGACGCGGAACCAGCCGCCTTGCTGTCAGCACACGTGGTGGCTTTTCCGCGTTCTCTCACAGTAACCTTTGGAGTATTTCTCTTATTAACAGTGCTGCTCGGATACCACTTTTCACTATCTGGATCTAATTCAGATCCGGATACCCAGATATCCAATCCAGGTCGGATATCCGAGTTTCAAATTTTCCAATCCGGATATCCGACCTCAGTATCTGGCCGCATTTGGATATCCGGATAGAAAACCAGAAGTGACCTGAAAATGGCAAAAAACCCTTTTGGATGTCTCTCTCTCTCTCTCTCTCTCTCTCTCTCTCTCTCTCTCTCTCTCTCTCTCTCTCGGCCTGGATGCCTTCGAAAGGGATTTTTGCCATTGAAGGTGATTTTGGCTTTTGCTCGGATATCTGAACTAACTATCTGCCCGGATTTTGGATTTCAGATGGGAAATCCAAGTTTGCTCGGATAGTCTATTCGGATTTAAAAAAATATCCACATTGCTATTCAAAGTTCGGATAGTGGAAAAAATTCGGATTATCTGGGTAGTTTGGATATCCGGAATCCGGGTGAGCACCACTGCTTATTAATGTTATTATTTAGTACACTTACCACTATTGCCTTGGGTGCAAGCAAACTAATAGTCAGAGCAGTGGAAATACACACTAAGGCCTAGTGCACACCAGGGCGGTTCGGCTGCGTTTTGGGATCCGCTTGCGGGTAATGTATTACAATGGGCTGGTGCACACCAGAGCGGGAGGCGTTTTTCAGAAACGCATACTCCCGGGCTGCTGCAGATTTTGGATTGCGGAGGCGTTTCTGCCTCAATGTTAAGTATAGGAAAAACGCAAACCGCTCTGAAAAACGGCACTTCAGAGCGGTTTGCCAGGCGTTTTTTGTTACAGTAGCTGTTCAGTAACAGCTTTACTGTAACAATACATGAAATCTACTACACCAAAAACGCTTCACAAAACCGCAAAATGCTAGGTGAAACGCTACAGAAAAAGAAGAAAAAGCGTTTCAAAATCTGCTAGCATTATGCGGATCTGCTAGCGGTTTTTGGTGTGCACCAGGTCTTACTGATTTTCTGCTATCGGAATTACAACAGCGTTTTTATCAATAAATTTATCATTTGTTTCCAATCTTAAATTTCCCTGTTTCCCTACTGGATCACATCACCTTTTTTTTATTGAAGAAAAAATGGAGGTTCAAGAATCTGAAAGGTGGAGTTTAGAGTGGGATATGTACCAATTGGGCACTAATTACACAACCCTGATTGAAATCACAACGTTACATAGCATTAATAAAATGCAACCTAATTTGTTTAAGGTACCAAGAAATATAATACAAATCATCAAAGGCTATGGAAATACTGAGGGCCCTTTCACATTGGTGTGGTGCGGCATATTGCCGCAGTCTTATGGAACCCTATAGGGAAGTTGCTACTTCCCGCGCTGTGTTACGCTGCACCAGAAGTGCGCAATTTAACACTGACGCAGAACTTCATTTTGTGCGCGGGACCCACATCAATCTGAGTTGGCCTGGAAGTCATGGTAGTTAACGGCAAAAGAGTTTTTTTTTAAAAAGTTAGCATTGCGACGCTGTGGTGCGCATGCGCAGAAGCGTATTTTTACAATACACTTCCGCATACCAGAAGCAGGAAGTGACCGCAAGTGCGTGTCACTTCCTGCTTGGATGAATGCCAGACGGGGAACACTGTATACTAACGCGATTTTCCCTAAAAGCCTGTTTTTGCCGGTGCAATGCGGTGGGCGTACCGCACCACAAAGCTACCACCAGTTTGCAGTGTGAAACCATCCTCACCAATACAGGAAGTTGTAGTGTCTGTGGGTGTGGCTTTGCCTTTAATCTGTACATCCATGCAGCTACAGTGGCATACTCCCAGATATTCAAAACAAAAGAATGGCAGTCCTCACTCCCAAGCAGCACCTGGCTATTTAAATGATTGGCAGGATAGGCCTTGTCAGCAATTTAACCTCCTTGGCGGTTAAATTTTTCCGCCAAGGAGGCTGCATTGCACTTTTTTTGTTTCATGTAGCTACCTGAGTGGTAGCTACATAAAACACCACTAGAGGGCGCATGTGTCCCTCTAGTCCGATCGCCGCCGACAACAAAAGTAAACAGGAGATTGCGTATAGAACGCAATCTCCTGTTTGGCTTCTCCTGTCGCCATGGCTACGATCGGAATGACGTCATGGACGTCAGCCCCATACGATCCAGCCCTTTGCGCTGCCCGGGACTGATTGGTCCGGGCTGCGCAGGGCTCTGGCGGGGGCCCTCTTCCCCTGCTGCGTGCGGATGATCGGCGCAGTGCTAGCTGCGCGTACAGCACTTTACAGAGCAGAAATCGCCCCACCAGGGGCTGAGATATCCTCCGCGGCGGCTTACCCCGAGCTCAGCTCGGGGTTACCGCTAAGGAGGTTAAAGTCACAGCAAGTGTACCTTCACCAGCAGTACCAGATCTAGTAAAGGCAAATTGATTTAGGCCCCGTTCACATCACAAACGCGGATGCACGCCATCCGCGTTTGTGTGCGTTGCGTGGCTGATCCCATCAGTGAAAAGTGAACGGGACAGCCACGCGTTTTTGGAAAAAATGCGTGCAGCATGCGTTCCCGGACCGCACAGGTCCGGAACGCATGCAGTGTGAACATCAGACAGTGCACTCTATGCACTGTCTGATGTCGTGCGTGTCTGCCTCGTACAGCGTCTCCACGCTGGAAACGTGTGCAGTGTGAACGGGGCCTAAACTATCTCCTCTGTCTAGAGACTTAAGCTTCACATAATAATGCAATAATGTGGCTGCAGGGGTGGATTGCGCAGTCAGTCTCTATGTGCCCTCCTGTCCATGGCTATGGGACTTGGGAGCTATATTACTTTTAAGATACTCTAAGCTTTCAAACAGAAGTGACCAATTTAGTTCCCCTCCCCCCAAGGAAAAAAAAATCAATACACACAGATATGCAAAGACAAAGAACTTGAGAACAAACTTACCTCAGGTCACATGAGGTGCAGATGCGTTTTGTTTTTCTTGTAAAGTTGTATTCTACTATAAAACACTCCCATTTATACTATTTATTGTTGTTTTAAATTCTCCTGCATTGTAAGCTACACTTTAGAGCAGTGTTCCCCAACCCTGTCCTCAAGGCCCACCAACAGTGCATGTTTTGTGGAAATCCACACAGGTAGTTAATCAGCTCTGCTGACGCACTAATCACCTCACCTGTGAATGTTGTGGTTTTCTGCAAAACATTGCTGGTGTGCCTTGAGGACAGGGTTGGTGAGCTCTGCTTTAGAGGGTCCTCTACTCTACCAGCTTTCTAGTTTGTATTATGTACACATTCCCTATGATTTATTTTACAGTGCTTTGCCATGCTGTATATATGTGCTTTAAGGTACATACACACGTCAGATTTTTCCAAACGACCGGTCGGCGGATCTGGTTGGCGGAAACATCAAAATCAGCCTAATCAGCAAAATGATCGTTTGTGCACACGCCCGATTTGACATCCAAACGACTGGTCCGTACGACCGGTAATTTGGAAAAATCAGATGTTTGTATGTACCTTAAGACATATAAATTATTACTATTAGCATTTGGGAAATTTTGTCTGAATCAGTACATTGCATTTGTAGCCGGGCCGCACCTGAACTTCACTGAATACTGGCATTCCATCGGAACGGCAACTTATTCTTTCCTGCAAACAGGGTGATGTATGCTGTGTTAACTGATGTGCTAATCTTTGCCTAGATATTTGCAAGAGCAAGGTATAATAAATTAGAGATCAAATGGGATCATCTAAGACTGCAAGTAAAAAAATCAATACAGCCTTGCTTCTTTGCTGCATGTTTTATGGCATTATCTTGTGATTAGTACCAAAGGTGCATGACAGAATTTTTTACTTGAGAATGCTTGTTTTATGATTTTTCTCTAAGCCAATTTTTCAACTGCCACTCTGAGAAAATGAAAGTGCCAGTGATAGAAGGTCAGACTTATGTTTTTATCATGCATTCATTTTCATGATATAAAAATCTATTTTATATAGTTTATGCTAAATAAAATATGATCTCTTGTTTTCTACTGCCCAAGTTAGTGACTAGAATCTCCAGATCAGCTGTACATATTATGAGAACTTTAGCAAAAATTAAAGTACTGCTATTGTGAAAAAAAAATTAAAATTCTCATATATGCATACATAAGATGTAAAAAGCACTGTAAATGACTTTTTCCTATGTAGCTG
The DNA here is from genome assembly GCF_040937935.1 of Hyperolius riggenbachi. Classification (NCBI taxonomy): domain Eukaryota; kingdom Metazoa; phylum Chordata; class Amphibia; order Anura; family Hyperoliidae; genus Hyperolius; species Hyperolius riggenbachi. The sequence continues at coordinate 120,105,650 of NC_090653.1, read as the reverse complement.
CAGTAGGTTGTATTGCTCTGACTTGAACATCCTACTGTGTAGTCTATCTCCCCTTTCCTTAATAACTTATTTAATGTCCTAACTAGAGGCGATGAGCCTGGATGTATGTGTCTTTTTCTTGTTACTGACCCCCTGTGGCTAGGGTTTTAATTCAGTGCACTTCCTCCTTCCCCTGTTTGTGTTTTTTGGCCAGCATGCACACAGCTTATGCTGATGTATGTGCATGGTGCGCATGGATACATTACGTTAGCTCCCTTGTGCGATTGGTATGATGCGCTATCTGTCCCAGGAGAGGACGTCAGGATGTGTGCTCCTAATCCCTAAATAGGTTTGATGCAATGAATGTTTGCATGTCTGCACTATGCATGTTACAGGGCCAGAGTTAGGACACCTACGTTTACCTGGGTACTTCTGCACAGTGTAGGTGACTAAGCAAAAGAATGCATTCTTCTTTGAACTAAGACCCCAGCTTTTAACTTAGCTGTAGGGATAACAGTGGTGCCTGGATGAGTGAATCTTTGAATGCATTTGTTTAAACATTTGCATGCGAGTGTGCGAAGGGTTAATTGTTTTTTACTATTTATCTGGCCACACCCCCTTCAGCACCTCCCTTTCCTTAATACCTTATTTAATGTCCTACTAGAGGCGATGTGCCTGGATACATGTCTTTTCATCTCCTCATAGGAGAATCTTAAAGTTTATTTTTTGCAAATGCGTACTCTAAATTGGACCTATACAGAGATGCTGGCTAGCCTATCTACTGGCAGCACTCTTTTCTTTGCCGCTGCCATCAGAGATATTGCTTTTGAAAATAAACAAAATACTGAATGAGCTACGACTAAGGTTGGGTCAGAAACGCGTCAGTTTGTATGCTGCCATATTTTTGCTATTTTTCTATGATGTTCAAATAAATAGATTTATGCTTTTAGCCCATGAAAAGGAGTGCGGAGGAACTTTTGAATAAAAATACTAATAATCCCCTATGAGGAGTTGGACTAGTCTAAAACCTGTAAGCTTCAGAGTTGTCAGATTAATACTGCCTATTGTAAGTGGCGGCACAGGAAAAAAAGTAACAGTGCATTTTACTCTGGGACAAATGTATATATCCCGCTAATATTATAAATGTGAAAGTTTGGATGTTTGGATGTTTGTTACTCAATCACACAACAATGTCTGAATGGATTAAAATGAAATTTGGCACACACATAGTACATTACCTGGAACAACATATAGGATACTTTTTATCCCCATAACCAAAAAGTGGGTGGAGACAAATACAAATTTCACTGGGAAAATGTAAACTATAGTCATTCTTACACTGTTAATAGTAGGGTTCTCAAACTTTGCACAGTGACTGGGATTAATATTTAGAAAAGTAGGTGGAGCCTACAAAATTCAATCAAAATTCACCTATTGATTTTCAAGGGGAATATTTATTTGCTGCTATTCTTGCACTGGCACAAGCCTCAAACCTGGTACAGTTGGTCATTGGGTGACTGGGGTTGAAATTTAAAAAAGGGGAGCCTATGTAATGTCCCACAGGCATGCATGACCATTGAAATAGCGGTCCTGCAGATTTGGTGAGTCAGTGTCTACTGCGTGTTGTTGGCGGAAAGTGAGCCATATATAAGATAGTGCAGATCAAGAGCATAATACAGATTATGAATGGGAAATACCTATTTCATATGATGTAAGTGCACTTGCACTTTTGGAGTAACTAATTATTGCAAAGAGACTAAAGGTGCACATTTAAGTAAACCTGAAGAGAAAATAAACTTATGATATATTGAATTGTATGTGTAGTACCGCTAACAAATAGATCATTATTAGCAAAGAAAAAATACTCATATTGTTTTCCAGTACAGAAAGAGTAAAAAAATGTCAGTTGTTTTCTATGCAAAGGAGCTTCTCTGAGCTCTTCGACCCACTGGGTCAAATACAGCCTTGTTTTCTGCAGCACTTAAACATCAAAGAGAGACAACTTGAGAAAAGTTTTTACTGCAGGGAAGTTGAAAAGGTCATTATTTCTGCTTTATTTTATAGTATAAAAGACAGAGTGTGCTTTTAAAACTGCAACTGTGACAGAATGATGCAATGCTATTAAAACAAGCTATATAACTAAAAATAAAAATATGAGACTCACTTCTTTGATACTTATATTCTATTCCTCATCCGTACTACACATACAATTTATTATATCTTACATTTTTTTTTCTTAGTGTTTGCTTTAACCACTTAACAACCAGCTAACGCCGATAGGCGGCGGCTGGTCGTTTGTGGTTTTACATGGAAACGTTCCATGTCAGTTCACGGAGGGTGTCTCCGTGAATAGCCTGCGAGCCTCCGATCGCGGCTCACAGGCTAATTGTAAACACGCGGGGAAGAAATGCCCGCTGTTTACATCAATACTGTGCTGCTGCGCGGCAGCGCCGTAAAGGAGATCCGCGATTCCGGCCTCTGATTGGCGTGGGATCACCGCCGTGTGATAGGCTGAAGCCTATCAGAGGCGGCGCAGGACGCATCGCTGTCCTGTGCCGCCCAGGGAGGAAGAGGTAGGGAGGGAAGGAGAGGGAGGGAGGAATCACGCTGCGGAGGAGGGCTTTGAGGAGCCCCCTCCCGCTCGGCCACACAGAGCGGCGGCAATCAGACTCCCCCCCAGCAGGTCATCCCCCTAGTGTGGAAAAAAGGGGGAAGTCTGATCGCCCTGCCTGCCACACGATCTGTGCTGTGGGCTGTAGAACCCACGCAGCACAGATCGCAGAGAACAGCCCCGGTCCTTAAGTGGTGATACAATCCAGCGGTCAATCGATCAATCCAGTGGTAAATCGCAACGGTAATGGGTCAGAAACAATGTATCATGCCCATGAACGTTGAGATCCTGCTAACCATTCCATTAACCTGATTGAATTGGCTAGCAGGAATTCGTCAATAATGGGCATAACCAATCGTTTCCGATTGATTACCGCAGGAATTTCAAAGGATTGATTGGCCGCTGGATTGTATCATTGATAGGCACCTTACGATACGGGGTGTTACCATCTGTGATATGTTTCCCTGTAACACTTGCAGGCATATTTTTTGTCATTCTGTTCAGAATTGTTGTAGCTTGTAAGTTTTGTTATCACTGGTAAATGCACTATGGGATAGAAAGCGCTGCGTAATATGTTGGCGCTTTATAAATACAATAAATAAATAAATAAATAAATACATAGAAAGGAAAGCCAATGGGAATGCAGAAAATTTGCATAAAAATGTTGCCACAGTTGTAAATCCGAAGGCATGGAAAATAATGCACAGGATTCAACCACTTTGCTGATAATGAAAAGGGAAATAGCTTAAACTCTGGACACATATTCTATCATTAATCAACTCATTTCCCAGGATTTCTGTCCATAAAACACTTTTTTCCTCCCAAACCATTTACATGTCCATAACAGTCTAACATGTGTTATTGTTCCAGATAATCAGCTAGAGTTGGGCAGCAGGAGGTGAGTGATCGCTACCACTACATGTGAATGATTTGTCTAATTGGTGAGTAATATGGGCAATGGAAATGTGTTCTCTACTTGTCCCCTCATTATCTGTGATTAGGTAGCTGCAGGTGATATAATTATACAAGACTCCTGGTCATGGTGATGACAGAATGCAAGGGATATAATTAGATATTAGCTGGCTGGACTTATCTCAGTAGGGAGAGTGGAGTTAATGTATATTAAGTAATTAGACATGTATCATTAGGTCACATAATAACCCAGTCATATGTGACTATTAAAGAGTTCCTGCACAATAAAATACCACTTGTTATTTTTCTTTTACAAAAGACAATTTCTTAGCAGCAGTGTGATAATATATGCCTAGTGCATGGAGTATTGGAAGGTGTAATGTTCTAATTATCTGGTTAATGAGTGGGAAATTCAATGAAAATATTTACTATGGTAGCAGCTATTGGAACGGATACTTTGTACATGTTACGGTACTTCCATACATCCCATAAAAATGTCCGCTTATAACTATCTGGGCTCAGTCCTGGGGGAAATACAGAACATAATGAATGGAAAGTGATCACTCCCAGGCAACATCTGGTGATTTAAATGATCTGCAGGATATGCATGTCAGCAATTTAAAGGCACAACAAGTGTACCTACACCTGCAGTACCTGATCTTGCAAGGGTTGAACTGATTAAACTATCTCCTCGGACTTAAACCCCTTACACATGCTAGATTAAAGTTGTCATCAGATGATAATCTGTCGTGTGTACAGCGGCCCCTGACCAGCGACTGTCACCCAGCCAGCATTCCACCAGGCAGATCAACTCAGCCGAGGGACAGCTGATTGGCTTTCAGCTCGCGTGACATCAAGTCTGCACCGTTCCATCAGCCCTCCAGCTGATCAGAGCATGTAGACACCCTGCAGGCTAACTACGCATCTGTACAGCACTGGCCAAACGGTGATTCGCCCAACGAATTGGGTCCTGTTCCCCGTCCAGTGACATCAGTCAAGTATGTGTACAGGCCTTTAGAAAGTGGCAGCAGTGGCTTCCAGGCTGGGTTAAAAAAATTGCAAACATGTGGTAGCCCGTACCTCTTGTATGCCAAAAAAAAATTTCTACTTAATACACAGGTTGAGGAATATACCAGTACAAGGATATGTATAAAAGATATTGAAGAAACTCAAAAAGTGTATATGCAAAAATACAAAAACTCTTTATTGAAGATGAAAATTGTGCAAAATATTCATAAAAGGTATCTTTCAAGAGGCATAATGCATAGCAGAGAATGGTGAACATGCAACAGTGATTAACATCAAGATTAGTGCAATTATTTACATTTATTCTTACACAACAAAGAAAGTTAGAAACAATGTTCAGCAGTTTTTTTTTAGTGTGTGTAGGTAACAGCATTGGCACATACATATACAAGATAAGTGTATGCGAGAAAACATTTAGGCTCCTTGCACACTTGCATGCTCTGTTACTCTTTTGCACCACTTCCCCGCTGCAAAGGCCACGCAAGTCTATGGAGACCTGGACAGTTCACGTGATGCAATGCAGTGTGCCAGAAGTAGGAAAATTGTTGCAATTATGATGCAAACACTGTAGCACGTTATCACATGATCTGTGCCTGCCACATGGATTATGCAGCAATGCAAGTCAATGGGCAACGCAGCAAGTGTGCATGATGGAAGCTCGGGCGACTGGCCTAGGCATATAACCCTGTGGCTGTACAGTGGGTAATAGGAAGCCTGGGTATTTCTGGGGAAGCTGCATCACATCACAAACCTCAGCTGTGCAACCAGCCTCAATCTTACTCTAAAATATATGTGTGCATTAGCTGTATATATTATCATTATTTAGCATTTATATAGGGTTGGCATCTTCTGCAGTGCTGTACAGAGTATATTGTCTTGTCACTGAACTGTCCCTCATATGGGCTCACAATCTAATCCCTACCATAGTCCTATAGCTACGTATGTATCATGTAGTGTAGTCTAGAGCCAATTTAGGGGAAGCCAATTAACTTATCTGTATCATGGGACGTGGGACGTGGGAGGAAACCTGAGTGCCAAGAGGAAACCCACACAGGCACAGGGAGAACATACAAACTCCTTGCTGAAATTGCCCTGGCTGGGATTCAAACCAGAAACCCAGCGCTGCAAGGTAAGACTGCTTACCACTAAGCCACCGTGCTGCTATTTGTTTACACTGTATAATCAGACCCATTTATTTTTATACTAACAAATGTTATGAAAATATCTGGATTTCTTCTTTTGACACTCATTAACATTGCGACTGTAGCATCAGTGTGTGCTTAGTGAGCATCTACTCTTATGCAAAACAATGCAAGCATTTAAAATAACACTAATTGTTCATTTACAATAACATGGCATTGGGACTAGTGTGATTTGCAGATATAAGATTAGTGTCTGTTAGGCAAATGTTTATTCTCTTTCACTAAAGATTTCTGAGTTTGAATAGATCTACAATTCCTTATTTGCAAGTAACAGCATTGTGACTACTACACAAGTGTTCTGCCTCTTCTCTGTGGCCTGCCTAATTTTAGATAGGAAGACTGCCCAAGAGGCCTCTGCACCTTTTCTGAGGTGTATATATTTCACAACAAAAGGAAACACATTTTAAGGCATTTCAACTTTTTGAAGACCCTAGACCTAGTAGTACCAACCCGTCCCCCCCAACATTCCAGAAAGTGACCTCAGTTAGAGCACCGTTTGGATAATTCCTGCACTCTGCATTGCACCTTGTTAAGTGTACAAGTCTCCATAGACTTGCATGGCCCTTGCCACAGTGATGGGGCAAGGAACTGTAACATTATAAAAGGGGCCTTATACATTCAGAAAACATTTGAATAAAACATTCTCACAATAATACTTTATTTTATTTTTTTTTAAAAAGGGTTTTTGATTTTTTTGTAGTAAAGAAAAAGTGTCCTCTCATTTCTACAGCTTATTAATGACTTGTTTCTAATGCAAACTGACTCTCCCTAGGTGCTCCCTGGGGATTTTGGAGCACACTAACATTAATCCATAGTGTGAACTAATAGAAATCTATTTAACTACTTAAGCCTATCTGGATGAGTATTCTCATCCAGGTAGGCGCCGCTAAAGGTAAACTGGATGAGAATTTTCATCCATTTTTCTAGCGGCGGTGCTTGCAGCACATGTGCGTGTGATCGCCGCTACGAATGGTGGTATTTCCATGTCGGTGGTTGGGGAAGGGAAGCAAAGCTTTCCTGAACCAATAGCAGTGCCTGTAATGAATGGATGGACATGACCCCAATCAGGGGCCATGCCCATTCATAAGTAGGAAAGTAAATGAAAGTAAAAAAAAAGAAAAATGAAACACTTCCTGATTTTCTAGTGCCATCTAGTGATGAAAAATTAAATTACACACCACAGATTTTTTTATTTAAAAAAATATGTAATTTAATCACTTCCAAAGCACCTCCCCTCAGTTACCAAGTAAATAGATTGAAAAAAAAAGTAAAAGAACCTAAGGGCTTACAATTGATGGGACACACACACACAACAAAAAAAAAAAACAACAAGAAAACAAAACTGAAAACATACATCTTTATTTCCTCATAGTATATACCGTATGTACTCGCAAGCAAGCCGAATTTTTGACCCCCCAAAAGTGGGCCAAAAGTTGGGGGGTCGGCTTGCTTGCGAGTCATGGGTGGGTGGGTGGGTGGATAGGTGCTGTCCCTCCCCGCTCCCCCCGCGGCCACCGCTGCTATTACCTTAGGCGGCGCCGCTTCCTCTATCCCCGTCCTCCTCCGGTAACTCATTCACAGCAGCGCGCCCCCCCGCTGCTGTGATGACGCAGGAAACCATAGAGAGCGGTTCCCATAGTAACGGCATCGCCGCTACAGGAAGCCGCTCTCTATGGTTTCCTCGTCATCACAGCAGCGAGAGGCGCGCTGCTGTGAATGAGTTACCGGAGGAGGACGGGGATAGAGGAAGCGGCGCCGCCTAAGGTAATAGCAGCGGCGGCCGCGGGGGGAGCGGGGAGGGACAGCACCTACCCACCCACCCACCCATACTGGGGCACTATGCTAGCTATATGGGGCACTATGCTAGCTATATGGGGCACTATGCTAGCTATATGGGGCACTATACAAGCTATACTGGGGCACTATACAAGCTATAATGGGGCACTATACTAGCTATAATGGGGCACTATACTAGCTATAATGGGGCACTATACTGGGGGCACTATACTAGCTATAATGGGGCACTATACTAGCTATACTGGGGGCACTATACTAGCTATACTGGGGGCACAATACTAGCTATACTGGGGGCACTATACTAGCTCTAATAGGGCACTATACTGAGCACTATACTAGCTAAACTGGGGCACTTCACTAGCTATACTGAGCACTATACTAGCTATACTGAGCACTATACTAGCTATACTGAGCACTATACTGAGCACTATACTAGCTATACTGAGCACTATACTAGCTATACTGAGCACTATACTGAGCACTATACTAGCTATACTGGGGCATTTTACTAGCTATACTGAGCACTACCTACCTATACTGAGCACTATACTAGCTAAACTGGGGCACTTCACTAGCTATAATGAGCACTATACTAGCTATACTGAGCACTATACTAGCTATAATGAGCACTATACTAGCTATACTGAGCACTATACTAGCTATACTGAGCACTATACTAGCTATACTGAGCACTATACTAGCTATACTGGGGCATTTTACTAGCTATACTGAGCACTACCTACCTATACTGGGCACTATACTAGCTATACTGGGACATACTGGGGGGATCACGCGGCCAGCGTTTCCTACCCCCGGCTTACATGAGGGTCAATCATTTTTTCCTGTTTTTTGAGGTAAAAGTGGGGGGTCGGCTTACATGCGGGTCGGCTTGCTTGCAAGTATATACGGTAAGCCATCCATTGTACTAGGGACATAATTTAAATGTTGTGATAGCTGGTACTAATGAGCAAATAAAATTGGTGGGTTTTATAGTAGCATTGCTTATTTTAAAATTATAGGGGATGGAATTGGAGAAATAGTGTATTTTTTCTTTTTTTGTGTGTGTGTATTTGCCTATAAAAAGCACAGAAAATAAAGCAATTACTGAAAACAAGTATAGCTCACAAAAAGCTTAATTTGTGGTAAAAAAAAAAAAAAAAACAAGACATAGATCATTTATGTGTGATGAGTAGTAATAAAGTTGTTGGCAAATTAATGGGAGGAGTGCTGACAGGGGAAAATTGCTTCCGTCCTGATGGTAAAAACACCTGTGGGCTGAAGTGGTTAAACAAGAAATTCAAGGGCTCCAGATCAGTAAAGAAGGAAGAGCAGAGCTTTGTAGAAAGAAGCATATTAAAGGGTAATTATTTTGAATGTATTTATTTTTAATAGAACTTTAAGGTATTTTTAATGTATAATAGGCAGTAAATTCTACTGTATTTACCTTGGAGGGGGTAGACATGTAAGGGTTCCATTTTTTTTCAAAAGGCATAAACAGATTGGACTGTAAGTACCCCCTGGCCATGGCCAACCTCACAATGTTTGAGGATGGTTATCCCACTTCTCCCTGGGCACCACAGTGTCTCTTGGACAAGGCTGCTCAGCAAAGGGGAGATTTGGTCTCTGCTGCTCTTAGTATCCTTCAATATTAGGGATCATGTGTGTTTTGTTTTTAAGCTGGTAAAGGACCACAAAAAAATACATGCCTGCATAGGAGAAAAAGGGTTAGAAAGCCTTGGTCTTGAGTAGTGATGTCACGGACAGGAAATTTTCGGTACGCAAATTTGCTGCAAACGTTCCAGAACCAGTCAACCGCCATAGACTTCAATGGGCAGGAGAATTTTAGGGACTGTTTCTGGCCACAAAAGTGATGGAAAAGTTGTTTCATGGGGTCTAACACATGCTACAGTGGGTTCCATGGCAAAAGTCGCACCAAAAATTACGTAGTTGAAACAGAGTCATGTTTTAATCTCTAAAGGGCAGGAATCACAGTTCATTCCTAAATTTGTGGAATTAAGTGCTTTAAACGCTTGGCGTGCATACACAGCGATAAGGTAGTGTAAGTGTTAGGCCCCGTTCACACTGACAGAACACCCGTCAGGTGAGCAAATCATTGTTTTTGCTAGCTGACACCTCCAGGACATAAATGTTAGTCCTCTCGGTGGCAATCTTTGTGTAGTGGTGTGTAGCGGCTGCCGTGCTTGTGTGCTTGTTCGTGGCAGTGCAGGCGATAGCACTTTTCCAGCCCCTGTGGTCGGGCTGAGGTAGTTCAATGACAGTTAAGTGGCCAAAAAACACTGATTCTGCACTGAGGCCTTATTCAGAGGGCAGTAGTGGATTCTAGATGGCAGAAGTGGTGGTGAAGGTTATGGTTGGTGCACTACTAAGACCAGCAGGCCTGTCTTCAACAGCTAACGTGTGCTCTGGGCACACACAACTGCAATATAAAACTAGCAAGAAAAAGAAAAATAGCCCTTAGAAGGGTGAACTACTGTAGCACTTAGCACTGACTGCACCTGTCTGGAACAGCTAAAGTGCACTGTGTGGACACACTGAACAGCAATATCACAAGATCAAAACACAGCCTTAAGAAGGGCCCTTGGGGTTATGTAGATGGCAAATTAGTACCATAGTAGCAGGAAACTCCACTGGGGACACAGAACACAAGCTAACTAACACTTTCCCTAATAGCAGTACAGCTTTTTCCCTAATTTCCTTCACAACAGCACCAGAGTGTAAAATGGCTTCTGTGCTGGCTTTCTGATAGGTGTGGGTGGGGGCGGTCCAGGTGAGAGGGATAGCTGATTGGCTGCCATAAATCTGCTGACTCTGGAGTGAGGGGTCAATTTTTGGCTCTATTATAATGTATAGGGGGCGGGTTGAACACGCATATGTTTGCGAATAGATGCAAATGCGAACTCGCATTGTTTGCCGTGAACTATTCGCCGGGCGAACAGTTTGGGCCATCTCTAGTCTTGCATAGAAATAAGGATAATTTTTCAAAATAATAATGACAGTAAAAAAAATATATGTGGGTAGTGGGCAATGTACATGCAGGGCCAGATTTGGAAATTGTTTCCGCCCAAAACCCATTGTCACTAACCCTGCCCCCAACCGACCTGTCCTGTGCACCACCCATCCTGTGTGTTCTCCCTGTCCCATTTGTTCCCCTGGTCTTGTGCTCTTGTCTTGTGCTCCCCCCATCCTGTGTACTTCCCTGGTCCTGTGCTTCCCCCATATAGGCTTGGGGGGAGCACAGGACCAGTGCTCCACTGCTTGCACCTGTGAAAGCACGGTGGCCGCGGACTGGGTTTGTGACTGCTGCGGTTTACATGTTTGGCAGTTTAACTGCCTTAGTGTACCCACCCCTTGATTCCTGATGTCCTGGGCCATGGCCTTTGTGGCCTTGCCTAAATCCAGCCCTATGTACATGGAGATGTATTCACTTGTGTACTGTTTTCCTACTCATGTTAGTAAAGCTCTAGCAGCAGAGAGGCAGAGCTCCATAAGTGTGATAGTTTACACCTTTGACTCTCCATTGCTGTTCACCTAGTGCTTAAGTGATCGCAACAGCAGTAGATCACACTGTACATTCTCCTAGCTTAGTAAATGAACCCCCAAAACTTTTCTTCTCTACCTAAAACTGAAATTCAACATTTGTTTTGGGGTGGCATTGACCTTTAAAATACTCACTGTTTTGCTAGCAAATATGTAAATGTATATGTTCTTGTAAAACTGTGCAAGTACAGTATCTTCACATTAGCATTTATGATACTAAGCTGCTGAATGGGACGTCGATGAACTGATGTACGTATTACAATTATTTTTATTTTATATATTATTCATTTTTTAGAGCTGTGAATAAGCAAATGGATTTCACTATGCATTTCAGTCACCCACCGCTAATTCAGCTAAATGGCTGCATTTTCTAAAGGCGCTTTTCCCCTGTGGTTAAATAGCATTTGTTTCTTAATTGATTTAGATGCCATGGAATTTTAATTTGCTTTTTGTGTTTCCGGTAAAAATACAGAGAAAAATTGATATTAATGTACTGCTTATGGTAACAGTAAAGAAAATGTGGAAAAAAAGTGCAAAGACAGCAACTGTGTAAATGAACACCACATAGTAAAGCCTTGTAACAAATGCATTGTACATAATTTTTAATAATATATAAAAAATGAACATAAAGTGTGATTAATGATAATAATAACAGATTATACATGTCTTGCGGCTGCTTAGCAAAGATTATTGCTGGGGCTATCTGTCTTTTTGCCTTGACCCTTTAGAAAATCCCACATCATAAGTATACTTCCCCCCAAAAAATTATCGAAAGCCTGCAAGTACACATTACTAGTGGATGCACAGTGTTAGTGTACATTACACATTAGAATTTTTTCTACTTAAATCAAACCTGAAGCGAAAGTAAACTTATGAGGTAATGAATTGTATGTCTAGAACAGCTAAGAAATAGAACATTAGTAGCAAAGAAAGGAGTCTCATATTGTTTTCCAGTACAGGAAGAGTTAAAACACTTCAGTTATCTATGCAAAAAAAGGCTTTCCTAAACTATTCAACACAACTTGAGTCAAAGACAGTCCTGTTTTCTATAGCACTTAAACAGCCAAGAAAACGTGAGAGACAGCTTGGGATAAGTTTTTACAGCTGAAGAGTTCAAAGGTTTATTATTTCTTATTTGTTTTATAGCTTAAAAGACAGAGTGTGGTTTTAAAAGCTGAAACTGTGACAGCATGATGCAATATTAACCCCCTTGGCGGTATGAAAAATACCGCCAGGGGGCAGCGCAGCAGTTTTTTTTAAGTTTTTTTTTTTTAAATCATGTAGCGAGCCGAGGGCTCGCTACATGATAGCCGCTGCTCAGCGGCATCCCCCCAGCCCCGCCGATCGCCTCCGGCGATAGGCGATCAGGAAATCCCATTCAAAGAACGGGATTTCCTGGAGGGCTTCCCCCGTCGCCATGGCGACGGGGCGGAATGACGTCACCGACGTCAGCGACGTCGGGACGTCATTGGGAGACCCGATCCACCCCTCGGCGCTGCCTGGCACTGATTGGCCAGGCAGCGCTCGGGGTCTGGGGGGGGGGCGCGCGCCGCACCGGATAGCGGCGATCGGGCGCGCGGCGGCGGCGATCGGGGTGCTGGCGCAGCTAGCAAAGTGCTAGCTGCGTCCAGCAAAAAAAAAATGAAGTAAATCGGCCCAGCAGGGCCTGAGCGGCACCCTCCGGCGGCTTACCCCGTGTCACACACGGGGTTACCGCCAAGGAGGTTAAAGCAGTAGGATTAGCCATACTATACCAGGGAAAAAACACATATATAAGTAAATAAATACTTGATCTACTTACATAGCACAGTGTATTGTACTGTCCATGTTTTGATTTCAGTGAATGCTATATAGTAAATGAAGAGCATTCTGTTGCTTTTGGTAACCATGTCTTTTGCCCACAGTTTAGGCTAAATCCTGATGTCATTTCTGCCCTTTATTTTTTTTTTTTCTTTTCTCCTCCAATTGCTGAGTCACCTCAGCTTTGCTTGTAAACAAAAGTGAGCAGGGGATAGTGTTTCAGATAAGCAGCTAGGCAGCGAAATAAATGGAAGAGGAGGAATATATTATACATAAAAGAACCCCCAGCATGCAACTGTTTCGCACTGACTACTAAAGGGCCAGTGCTCCTTAAGTATGTGATAACTCCAAATCATAACAGCAAGAAAAAGTTTTGAATGCAGGATTAGCATCTTTATCACTTAACTAGTAGACATAAGCCAGTTTCAAAATGGGCTCTAGGTCTGTGTTAAAAACCCCGCCTCCCTCTCCTCCCCTCTCCTTCCTTCCCTCTCATCCTCCCCATGGCCGCCGCACAGTCACCACTCATGCGTGCGCCCTGGCCTCGTCCTCTCTCAGCTCTCCTCAGTCTCTGCATCCCTCCCTGCACATGCGCAGTAGCGCAAAACACGGGACACACACACCGGAAGTGCAGGGATGGGATGCAGAGACAAAGGGGTTTTATTATAGAGGATACACTCAGACCAGTTGCTGTTGAAATTTGATTTTTATGGTGACAATCCTGCTTTAAAAAAGGCTATATAACTGAAAATAAAAATATGAGACTCTTTTCTTTGCTGCTAATGTTCTATTCATTATCCGTACAGATACAACAAAACATTTTATCATAAGTCATATCATATCAAATGCTGCGGGACGTCCCGGCCTCGGGACTCTGGCCACCGTATCTGTATGAACTGGCTGCGACGTCTATAGACACCGTGCCAGTTCATTGCCCGCAGCCCCGCTCCAGCCTGCGTAGTCTATGGCAGGCAAAGCAGGGCTATGGCAAGATGGCTGCCGAAGCCCTGTACTGGAGACATCTCCAGTACAGGGCTTCGGGAGCCATCTTGTCGTAGCCCTGCTCTGCCTGTCAGCGCGGGAGACTGCAGGAGGAGGAAGATGGTCCCGGGAGCAGCGCACCAGAGGCCAGCCAGGAGCGAGAGGAGACTTCTGCCAGGTGAGTAAATGCTTTTTTTCTCCAGGTGAAATGCTGCCCAAATTGTGTTTATTTTGTGCTGACATGTTTCTCACATTGCGCTTATTTTGTGCTGACATGTTTCTCACATTGCGTTTATTTTGTGCTGACATGTTTCTCACATTGCGTTTATTTTGTGCAGACATGTTACTCACATTGCGTTTATTTTGTGCTGACATGTTTCTCACATTGCGCTTATTTTGTGCTGACATGTTTCTCACATTGCGTTTATTTTGTGCTGGCATGTTTCTCACATTGCGTTTATTTTGTGCTGACATGTTTCTCACATTGCGTTTATTTTGTGCTGACATGTTTCTCACATTACGTTTATTTTGTGCTGACATGTTGCCCACAATGCGTTTACTTTGTGCTGAAATGTTGCCCACATTGCGTTTACTTTGTACTGACATGTTGCACACATTGCGTTTATTTTGTGCTGAAATGTTTCCAACATTGTGTTTATTTTGTGCTGAAATGTTGCCAACATTGTGTTTATTTTGTGCTGACATGTTGCTCACATTGCGTTTATTTTGTGCTGACATGTTACCCATTGCATTTATTTTGTGCTGACATGTTGCCCACATTGCATTTATTTTGTGCTGACATGTTGCCCACAATGCGTTTACTTTGTGCTGAAATGTTGCCCTCATTGCGTTTACTTTGTGCTGACATGTTGCACACATTGCATTTATTTTGTGCTGAAATGTTTCCAACATTGCGTTTATTTTGTGCTGAAATGTTGCCAACATTGTGTTTATTTTGTGCTGACATGTTGCTCACATTACGTTTATTTTGTGCTGACATGTTGCCCATTGCGTTTATTTTGTGCTGACATGTTGCCCACATTGCGTTTATTTTCTGGTGTCTTGGGTAACTGTTGCTGCATTTATTATTTAATGGTCATAGTTGGCTGTTTGCTGCTTTGGGGTTACGGTATACTATTAAATAGCATCACACAGTTTCTGCACACCCATGATGCAAATCCTCCATGACGTAAACACTGCTTCCTTATGCCTCGCTGTTACATCATTATGCTAGCTCCGCCCATACAATGTCATGGCCATGCCCACTTGTCAGATCGGCCACCCTCCATTTTTCGGCTCGGCAGTCCCCATTTTTTGACGGTCACTCTAGTTTAGACCAGGTCTAAAAACTAGTTTTAAAACATTTGGTAATAGTGAATTCTCCTTTGATGCAACTGACCAAACCATCAGTAGACTAAAAACCATCAGTAGACTATTCTAAACGGGAGAAAAGCGCTTTACAAATGTTATTTGTTGTTGTTGTTGTAAACTTCTTAGTGAATTGAGGCCATTGTGTAAAATGACCTTCTTTTTCTTTCAAGTTAGCCATCTCTACAATCCGCCAATAGGCTTCTTCAAGGGTGAACCCTGTAGAATTCTGATTGCAAATTCTGATTGTCTAACTATGATAACTATGTTTATGATAGGATGGGATTCCGCCTAAAAGATATTCTTTGTTTTTAAGTGTTTTTAATGTACATGATTTAATAAAATTGGATTATTGACTGTTGTATTGATACAGTCTTGTGCGGTTCATTGGCCTTTATTGCTGTTGTGACTGAGGGAAGAAGCTCTTTTTATGCCTGGAGCTTTTTATTGCGACTGACCGGTATCTGACTCCTGAAGGCATAAGTTGGAAGATGCAGTGAGTAGGGTGAGAGGGGTCAAAGGCAATCTTGTTTGCTCTCTTTCTGCACCTGTTAATGTAAAGATCCTGCAGGGATGGTAAACTACATCCAATTACTCTTTTTGCTGATCAGATGACGTGCTGCAGTCTCACCTTATCTTGTACGGAGCATGAGCTGAACTAGACAGTCATAGCTGATGTCATCATGAGTAGCCTAAACACCGCAATCATGCCTCAAACCTGCACAGTAGCAGAAACTCGCCGTACCGGAATAATTAACTTTTCCACAATGATAATATTTTCAGAAATGTTTTATTTCTCATCCATTATTTTCCCCATAGGCAAATTCATGTAGCATAAAATCTGATGTTACTTTTGGCCTCTGATCGGCTGGTTGTGATCAAATGATCATGTGTCATTTCTGTTTTAACATAAGAAAATAATTTAGAAAAATGTTAACAAAAGATTATTGAGAACAAGGTAATATAATCATTTTAATCCAATGTTTTCCAATCTGTTATTTCTGAATCACTCATTATGTAATAGGACACTATTGTGCATCCTTTGTAGGAGACCCCATATCAGACCCATGGTTTGCTAAAGCACAAAAGCGTAATCCCTTTTCCTTTATTTGTACAGAGTCATGCTGCTTAAGGCACACACGCCGTATTTTTACAAACGACGGATCCGTCAGACCCTCCCGTGGGGCGGTCGTTCTGCCAACAGTAGCACGGGAGTACAGACTGTCGGCAGACTGATAAAACTGTTTTTGACTGATCCACTCATCTTATCACTCTGCCGACAGCCTGTACTCATGTGCTACTGTCGGCAGAACGACCGTCCCGCAGGAGGGTCGGACGGACCCGTCATTTGTAAAATACGGCGCGTGTACGCGCCTTAACCTTCCTGGCGGTAAGCCCGAGCTGAGCTCGGGCTATGCCGCCGGAAGGCACCGCTCAGGCCCCGCTGGGCCGATTTGCATAATTTTTTTTTGATGCACGCAGCTAGCACTTTGCTAGCTGCGTGCAGTTCCCGATCGCCGCCGCTACCCGCCGATCCGCCGCTATCCATCGCGCCGCAGCCGCCCCCCCCCCCCCAGACCCCGTGCGCTGCCTGGCCAATCAGTGCCAGGCAGCTCTATGGGGTGGATTGGAATCCCCTTTGACGTCACAACGTCGGTGACGTCATCCCGCCCCTTCACCATGGCGACGGGGGAAGCCCTCCAGGAGATCCCGTTCTTTGAACGGGATCTCCTGATCGGCGATCGCCGGAGGCGATCGGAGGGGCTGGGGGGATGCCGCTGAGCAGCGGCTATCATGTAGCGAGACTTTGTCTCGCTACATGAAAAAACAAAAAAAAATTAAAAAAAAAAAGATTTGCTGCCCCCTGGCGATTTTTTAGCAAACCGCCAGGAGGGTTAAGTATGCTCTGTAAGTCAGGCCTATAGAGCTGCTGCTTCCTCCTGCTCCTTTTCTTCCTGATCCTCCTCATCATCCAAACAGAGTCACCTAACTCTTGTGCAAGCATATGTATAGTAGTTCCTGAATGTTAGTATTACATCATACCAGTAGTGATTATCATAATCTGCTAATTATAATTATGCAAAATTTGACATCGAATTTTGCATTTACAGCTACACACAATTACAATTTGGAGATTCAATTAATTTTGCATAATTTTGCATAATCCATTCACAATTGACTAGAGTTTTTGAGAAAATATATTTTAAAAAGTCAAGGACATTTTTTTTAAATTCTGTGTACCATAGCAAACTTTCATTTTACCAAGTTAAAACAAGATTTTTCCTTTGAATGTTTAAAATCAATTGACTCAAAATCTACAAGGTCTTTTTGAAAAAAGTTCCCACTATTAACTTCCCACTATTGTTTCCAGTATTCCGCTTAAGTAGCAATTTTGGTGACAATAGCAAGTATAGGGGTTTTGCAATTAACCATTAAATGCAATGCGAAATTCCAAAATTACAGTTATTGATTACGATTACAAGCATCATTCAATAAGATTTTCTTTCCTGAAATTTCACATTACACTTTCACATTGTAATTACAAATTATTATGCAAAATTAAGATTATGTGAAAGTCGTCCTCATCTCTACATACTCGTGTGGGATGTTAGAAACAGGGGTTGTGCTCATAAAGTTACCCCTGGCTGTTATTTCAAAGTACTTTAGCTTATATGGGCATTACCGAAACTGGAATTAGAACTGCAAATATTTCTAAAGCAAAACATTAAACCAAGAAGAGGGATTTGTTTACTCTGTTTCAAGTTGTGTGCTGGTCCAGCTGAAGATTACGTTGTTTCCTATATAATTTACTCTTAAGGGAAATGTTGATTCTTATTGGTTTTAATGACCCTAAATGATCACGTTTTGGTACAGTTCATATATTAAGCCCTAGGAGAGCTGCAATGCAAAAAAAAGCATGTATTCTTATAAATATATTAAATCAGTCCCAAATTGACTATTGATTAATAATGCAGTTAAAATACTGATAGTCAGCTAGGGAATCTGAGAATTCTCTGGTCTGTTAGCAAATGCTTCTTACTCATAACAGCCTTTACATTCCATACCAGTATTAGTTTCTTTGAACTCAGCTTTCATGAAACATTCCCCACACGTTACACTGAAAATACCCACTAGCTGCTCATCAGTGTGAAAGCTTTACTTGCACATCTGTGACATGGAAAAGCTTAAATCATTGATATCTGCATATAATTTCCAGTTGAAAGGAGGAGGGTCACTCGCAGGAATGGAAATGGCGGATAAACACAGAGCAATAGTCCAACTTAGGCAATCAGGTAATGATATTTCCGTATCATTATCACTACAGATGGGCCGAACCTCCAATTTCTCGGTTCGCAAACCGCAAACGCGAACTTCCTCAAAAGTTTGGTTCGCACGAACTTCCGGGAACCGCAATAGACTTCAATGGGGAGGCAAACTTTGAAAAATAGAAACATTGATGCTGGCCACAAAAGTGATGGATTCAAAGGGTCTAACATCTGAGTTTTTGCATGGATGAGTGCGATAGACGCCAAAAGTCCGGGGGAAAAATCTGGATTTGATGCAAAGCAGCGTTTTAAGGGCAGAAATCACATTGCATGCTAAATTGGAGGCCTAAAGTGCTGTAAAACATCTTGCATGTGTATACATCAATCAGGGAGTGTAATTAGAGTACTGCTTCACACTGACACACCAAACTTACTGTGTAACGCACCACAAGCAGCTGTTTGTGTAGTGACGGCCATGCTGAACTGGTGCGCACCATGGTGAGAGTGCAGGCGATATCGGTTTTCAAGCCCATATGGTCGCCAGGCTGAGGTAGCTCAATGACAGAACAACAGTGATTGTCCAGCTGACCGAATTTGGTCTGTCCACAATGAAGCAACAACCTTATTATCTTTGGTGTGTCACCCCCCAAGACACTCTTATAGCCAGCGGTTATTGATTCATTGTGATACGCAAGCCACTTCACCGCGGAGGGGAATTGACACATGTACATGCCTTTTTTTTGTTGTTGCAGCCTCAATGCAGCCAGAAAAATTAGGCAGGCATGTACACGCACCAGAATCCGCCTGGAGTCCTGGTGGACCCGGTTGGTGGTGGCGGAGAAGCGGCCTGCAGGCAGAGATGCTGTGTGGGGACCGACTTAAACATGGGCAGGCAGTCACACGACAGAGATGCTGTGTTCGGGTACTGACTTAGTCTACGGGCGGGCAGTAGCCCTCTGGGATCCATGCCTCATTCATTTTGATAAAGGTGAGGTACTGAACACTTTTTTGACTTAGGTGACTTCTCTTCTCAGTGACAATGCCTCCAGCTGCGCTGAAGGTCCTTTCTGATAGGACGCTTGAGGCAGGGCAAGACGGAAGTTGGATGGCAAATTGTGATAGCTCTGACCACAGGTCAAGCCTGCGCACCCAGTAGTCCAAGGGTTTATCGCTGCTCAAAGTGTGTACATTCACACTTAAGGCCAGGTAGTCGGCTACCTGCCGGTTGAGGCGTTGGTGGAGGGTGGATCCGGAAGCGCTAAGGCGAGGCATTGGACTAAAGAATGTCCGCATGTTCGACATCACCATGAGATCGCTGGAGCATCCTGTCCTTGCCTGCATGGACAAAGGAGAAGGATTACTGGCAGTGGTACCTTTATTGCGTTGTGCTGTGACATCACCCTTAAACGCATTGTAAAGTATAGTTGCCAGCTTGTTCTGCAAGTGCTGCATCCGTTCTGCCTTCTGGTGATTTGGAAACATCTCTGCCACTTTGTGCCTATACCGAGGGTCTAGTAGCGTGGCCACCCAGTACAGCTCATTCTACTTGAGTTTTTTTATATGGGGGTCCCTCAACAGGCTGGACACCATGAAAGATGCCATCTGCACAAAGTTGGATGCAGACGTATTATCCATCTCCTCTTGCTCTTCCTCAGTGACGTCAGGTCCTCCTCCTCCCCCCAGCCACGAACAATATCACAGGATAGTTGAGCAGCACAAGCCCCCTGTGACACCTGCTGCGGTTGTTCTTCTGCCTCCTCCTCCTCCTCCAAAATAACACCTTCCTCATCATCTGACTCCTCTTCCCCAACCGACTCTTCCTCCTCCTCCCCCCTCTGTGCTGCCACAGGTGTTGAGGAATCATCTGCTTCTGCTGAGAATTGATCCCACAATTCTCCCTCCCATTCCTGTTCCTGTTCACGCTCCTCCACAGCTTGATCCACCACTCTACATGCGGCACACTTCAGGAAGAAGGCAAATGGGATCAAGTCGCTGATTGCGCCTTCACTGCGACTCACCAGGTTTGTCACCTCCTCAATGGCCGCATGAGCCTGCAGGCATTTCGCATCAGTGTCCAGTACTTCGGCCAGACCATCCCCATATCCCCAGACTGTGTCCTATGACTGTAGTTTAGAGATACTGTTTGACGGCTTTCTCCTGTTGTAGCAGGCGGTCGAACATCAGGAGGGTCGAATTCCAGCAAGTTGGGCTATCGCAAATCAAGCGTCTCACCGGCAAGTTGTTTCTCCGTTGAATATCGGCAAAGCATGCCATGGCCGTGTAAGACCGCCTGAAATGCCCACACACCTTCCTGGACTGCTTTAGGATGTCCTATAAGCCTGGGCACTTAGACATAAATCTCTGAATTATGAGATTGGGCACATGTGCCATGCAGTGTACATGTGTCAACTTTCCCAAATTCAAACCCGAAATGAGATTGCTGCCGTTGTCACACACCACGTTGCCGATCTCCGGTTGGTGCGGGGTCAGCCACTGAGCCACCTGTTTGTTAAGAGCAGCCAGGAGAGCTGCTCCAGTGTGACTCTCCGCTTTGAGGCAAAACATGTCTAATATGGCGTGACACCATCTTACCAGGCATGCAGCATAGGCCCTGGGGAGCTGGGGCTGTGTAGCTGGAGAAGAGATCGCAGCACCAGTAGATTTGTACTGCCACTCAGCCAAGGAGGAGGACGACCACGACAGCGATGAGGATGTAGCAGTAGGAGATGAGGTGTCAGCAGGCCTGCCTGCAAGCCGTGGAGGTGTCACAAGTTCCGCTGCACAGCCACGTACTCCCTGCTTGCTTACCAGGTTGACCCAATGGGCTGTGTAAGTAATGTACCTGCCTTCACCGTGCTTGGCAGACCAGGCATCCGTGGTCAGGTGGACCCTTGACCCAACGCTGTGTGCCAGAGATGACACCACTTGCCTCTCAACTTCATGGTACAGTTTGGGTATCGCCTTTTTTAAGAAATAATTGCGGCCTTGTATCTTCCACTGCGGTGTCCCAATGGCCACAAATTTTCAGAAGGCCTCAGAGTCCACCAGCAGGTATGGTAACAGCTAGCGAGCTAACAGATCCGCCAAACCAGCTGTCAAATGCAAGGGGGTGACTGGCAGACATTGGCTTCTTCCGCTCAAAGATTTCCCTCACGGACACCTGGCTGCTGCTGTGGGAAAAGGAGCAGGAACTGCTCAAGGTGAGAGGCAAAGTGGAGGAGGGTGGCTGTGATTGTGAAGGTAAAAGGGAGAAAGTGGCTGAAGATGATGCACCTGAAGGAGGAAGAGGAGAAGGAGGGTGGCTTTGCTTTTGTGTGCTGCTTTTCCTCAGGTGCTCTTCCCATTGCAGTTTGTGCCTTTTCAGCATGTGCCTTCATAAGGCAGTTGTCCCTATGTGGGTGTTGGCCTTTCCACGGCTCAATTTTTGGAGGCAGAGAGAACAGATAGCATTGCTCTGATCTATGGCAGACACACTAAAACATTTCTAAACCGCTGAGCCCCCCTGGGGTGAAGGCACTATGGTGGCCTCAGCAGCTGACGTTGAAGGGCATGTTGGCTGGCTGTACATAGGTGGTGATACATGGCGCCGGACACTGCCACCAGCTGTTTCTGATGACAAGCTCCTTCTGCGTCTTTCAGCAACTCATCTCCTCCTACTCCTCTCTGACTCCCCCTCTGAACTGTCCCCCTGTTCATCTCCTCTATTGGGAACCCACGTGGCATCTGTATCATCGTAATCATCCTCCCCAGCTTCACTTGCCTCAGACCCCTCATAAACTGCACCAACAGCAGGTACTGCATCCTCCTCCTCCTCACACGTTACTTCCATAGTGTCGCCTAACTCAGACATATGAGGTGGGGTAACTTGCTTAGCGCCTTTATCTTGTTGTAACAAGAATAGCTGTGCATCAGTGATTTCCCCACTAAATACCTCCTGCGAAGTATCAAATGCAGCGGATGTGGTGCTAGTAGCAGTGCTGGTGGCTGCAGAAGATGAGGAGTTCTGTGTTAAATAGTCAACCACATCCTGACAATCTTGGGAGTTGATGGGCCGTGCCTTCTTCTGAGCACTGTACTTTGGGCCAGGGCTGCACTAAATCACGTCAGCACGACCTGCCGGGTGGCCTGCCACTGGGTCTGCCCCTGCCTCTGCCTCTACCTATTTTGTCCATATCGGGGGAGATGAAGTGAAAGGTATGCACTGACTTGACTAGTACAATGTGCAGTCACACAGGTGCAGTGAAAGGTATGCAGTGTCTGGTATTACAATACAACATGAAGCTGTCACACAGGTGCAGTTAACAGGTATGCTCTATAAGCACCCTCCATCTTTATTTAGTATTTTCCATTTTGCCTGATTGAGTAAATTGGATGATTTGACTAGATATTGGATAATTTCCATGGATCAAACAGAATGGAACATAATTGATTTTCCCCTGATCCGATAAAGTGATTCAATTGAATGGTCAACTGTACAGGAAAATTGTGTAATGAATGGGCACCTATATACTTAAAAGCACCCCTGAACTGAGAGGGGATTTGATTAATGAAGTTAACGCTGTGTGAATTGCGACATAAGTCCAGCATATGTACAGCACCAGTCTCGTAGGTCTGTGCCCCCAGGGGTCCCCGTTCTAGTCAGCTGAAATCTTCAACTACACTAGAACATTGAATATGGATGGGGAGGATATGGCAGTTATCCTCCCCAATCCCGCTCCCTTGTGCAGTCCTGCAAGAACTGTAGAAAAAAAAAAGCACCGCCGCACAACTTACCTACTCCTGGATCTGATCTTTGCCTTTTGTGCCTTGCCAGCTCTCCCATTCTGTCGCCGTGTCCCCCGTATCTGCCGGCATCTTCCCTGTAATGACGCTGACCCGGAGGTACTTTCAGATTACTTCCGGTCAGCGCGGTGAAGATGCCAGCAGATACGGGGGACACGGCGGCAGAATGGGAGCGCTGACAAGGCGCAAAAGGCAGCAATTGTATCCAGGAGTAGGTGGGTTGTGCAGTGGGGCTTTTCTTACAGATCCAAAACCTCAGGTACAGGAGTACTTTAACTAACAGGTAGTTCTGCTAAGATGGAAACAGACACTTTCAGAGCTTGGATCATTCCTACATTGTTAACTCTTGTGTACAGTCATCTTAAACATGAACATTTATGCATGTTTGGGTAATCCAAGTATGCATGTTTGAAAGAAAATGGAACAACAGCAGTAGTATGACAGGTTACTTGGGCTCACGTTCAAATGTCCACTAGGTCTAATTGCTATAATCTTTAGGTTAGTTTTGAAATAAGCATTTTCCTACAACTCCTTTCATGTATGAAGCTGGATATGAAAATGACTGCTGTGCTATACATAATTTCTCCTGAATGAAATTAACAATAGAGTTTCTCCTTAATCAGTTAAGGGAGAATAAAGTATGTGCTAATTAATTCCGCTGTTATCTCCAGCAGGAATATGGTCCTCTGTCACATCAGTGTTATGCAATAATAGATTAAGTGGAATCACTAAATGAACAATCGCAACACTGCACTTTTCAATGGTAATGTATATAATGTGTGACTCAGGGGACATTGCAGATAATTATATATTATCATCGTATAATTTCAAATACATGTTGTATTACAACCATTTTACATTTACGTTAATATACACGAAGATAGGATAAATTTTAACGGTTAACAGATTTACTAGAATATCCTCAGTCTAAAATGTACAAA
This sequence comes from Hyperolius riggenbachi, assembly GCF_040937935.1. Classification (NCBI taxonomy): domain Eukaryota; kingdom Metazoa; phylum Chordata; class Amphibia; order Anura; family Hyperoliidae; genus Hyperolius; species Hyperolius riggenbachi. The sequence goes on along the minus strand of NC_090653.1, from coordinate 120,081,427 downwards.
AGAGCATGATTATACAAATTCATGTCCCCATTGGCAAACTTCCCACCCCATCCCACACATCCCATTGCCAATATTCTGTCTATATATATACTGTATATATTTTTTTAAATTTTTTTTGCTTAAAATTTTAGTGCAAGGTTGTCCAACTCCAGTCCTTGAGGTCCATATCAGGGATGAGCAGAAACTACGCCAGTGCGAATTTACGCATCGTAGTTTGCATCTACGCATCGTAGTTCGTAGGTGAAGTTGCAGAACTACGCTTACGAATTTATGCATAGCAAAGTACCACTATGCGTAGCTTACGCTTTCTGTGCATAGTTAACATGTGTATTGCGTAGTGAACTACGTATGCATTACTCGCGTCTATTTTTACGCGTATGATTATATGCTTACAAATTTACGCATTGGAAAGGGGAATGTATGCATAGAAGAGTTACTGGGATAAGCATCTAAAGAGGAATTAATGCGTAAAATTTTCTGCATACAGGCATAAGCATCCGCATACACTACGCTTCGCACTAAGTGTAATTGCGTATTTTAACGCGTATTCTACGAAATGCATACAAAGCGAATATTTGATTTCGAAGCCATAGTTTGGCGAAGCGTAATTGTGTAAAACTACGCGTAGTTCCAGCATAGCGAAGTTGGCTGACGACGACCATCCCTGGTCCATATCCATGCCAGTGTTCTAGGATGGAGAGAGAAATGGAGAAATGTGCGCTACTTGATGAAGCACCTTTCCAGAATCAGTCACATCAAATAATTTAAGCTGTGCCAAAAATGTTTGAGAACCTCAGTCCTTGAGGACTGAAGGTGGACAACCCTGTTTTAGAGGGAGGATATGCTGCCTGTATGAAAGTAATGCAGTAATGCATTGATGACCATCTTAAAGCATTCAGGGATAGCCATACTATCCCAGGAAAAAAAACACATATATAAGATAAATAATCATTCTACTTACATAACATGGATTGTACTGTCCACATTTTGATTTCAGTGAATGTTATATAGTAAATAAAGAGAACATTGTTCCTGACATTTTCCCTTTTTACTTCTTCTGACTAAAGTCAATCATGATATAATTTCTTCCCTTACTCTTTTTTTTTTTCTCCTAGAAACTATACTGCCATATCTAGCTTGCTTTGTGAACACATGTGAGCACAGCATAGATCATATTTCAGCAGCTTCACACTGAACTGCCCTCAGTTAGTCAAGGAGGAGCAGGAATGTGGGAGGGGAGATGACAAGCTTCCTTCTTGTCGGCAATATACCAGGTAGAGCCAGGCTGACTGAGAGAAGATAAGTTTGATGTCATTACCATGGCCATGCCGATTTCGTGTTTGTGAACCTCATAGCCGTTGTCTCCCACAAAGCAGTTGTCAACTGCCAAGCAAGCAGCATCTCCCTCTGTGCTATTATATAAAAAAATCACATTGTTAGTGGGTGTGTTTATAGAAAAGGGCAGGGGGTGCTGTCTGGTTTTATTTTCCATGGCTGTCAGTAGTAAAGATGATAATCTGCAGGCTCACGGTGGCGTTTTGATTCCCCGCGGGTTGTTTTTTTAACCTAATTTTTTTTTAAATCATGTAGCTAGCCTAGCGCTAGCTACATGATACCCCTCTCCCTGCTGAAGCCTACCCACCCTTCCGATCGCCGCCGGCAATCATGCCCATCAGGATTTCCTTCAGGGCTTCCCCCGTCGCTATGGCGACGAACGGAATGACCTCATTGACGTCACGACGTCACAGGGAGTCCCGATCCACCCCTCAGCGCTGCCTGGCACTGATTGGCCAGGCTGCGCATGGGGTCTCAGGGGGGGGGCTATTACGCGGCGCGTAGCGGTGGATCGGCGGCGAGCAGATAAACATGCAGCTAGCAAAGTGCTAGCTGCGTGTTTTTAAAAAAAATGATTCAAATCGGCCCACCAGGGCCTGAGCGGTGCCCTCCGGTGTCACTGGACGAGCTCAGCTCGTCCAGAACGCTATGGAGGTTAAGCAACCTTATTACAAATTAGACAGCGAGTATCAACCATTTCTTGATCTATCTTCAGTTTTTAACTTCTTACTTTGCAATGTCTTGATTTATTTTTCTCCCCTACTACTATCTTTCCAAAAAGTTCCTCTTAAAAGGTGCTCTAGAGTGAACTGTAATTGCTCAGATAGCTCCCCTTTTTAAGATCTAGGCAACTGATGTTTTACTTGCACTGTTAGCTAGCCCAGAGTTCTTTAAGTTTAGTTCTGTCACCTAATTATATCAATTCGACCTTTCTGATAAACTTTTAGACATTTTAGCTTTGCACTTTCAGTATTCCAATTGAACTTTTCTGCTCGTTTGCAAATCATTTCTGTCCAGTGTAAATGGAGTCTTGGCAGCAACTGGCTTCCCTGTCCCATTTTATTCACCTCTCATTTTCTTTTTCTTTTTTTAAATTTCACATTTCCTTTCATTTACTGCTGGAGCGGCTTGGGACATTTATAATAATAATATTCGTTTCATTTTAAAAAAAGGTTCCAGCACAATACATGCCAAAAGATCTGTCCCTTGCAATAATGTCTTATTGAAAGCGATACTTGATTTATTAGACTGCAGTGGGAAAAAGAGCTTACCAAGAGCAGTCAGTGTTTGAATAACAGACCTATCAATCATGTCTTTGCACAACAAACAGCACACATGATTCCCTTTTTAGAACATTTCACTGCTGCTAGGCACTGCTATGGGCTATTGTTTTAATGTGTCCTTTTTGTACTTTCTATGCCAGATGCTAGAACAAGGAAACGGAATCTATCAGCTCCACACAGCTTTTTGTATAATTTATTATAATGGAAAATGACAGGTGAATAGTAGAAAGTACATAAATAATAAAAAATAAACAGAAGCCCACAGTGAATTGCAATATCTAATGATCCATTCTTGACCATGCTTAAAATATTTTTTTTCTCATTAAATATAATAAATTGTTAGATACGTGGGGGAACTTCATGAAAGCATTTCTCCAAGAATTCAGACGCCTTTACTTTTATTTGCACTCCATACCCCATACAGTAATACATTAATGGTTATGAACAAAAAAAATATAATAAAAATGCTTTTTAACAACTTTCATGGTCCTGAACTCTTTAGCAGACAATTTATTTAGAGGCAAGTACTCCAGGCCAATTTATTTTAGCAATTTTTTATGTCTTTATGTGTTACATTTCCTTGCTTCTAATTAGTACTGATGTAATGCATATTTATGGTCATTTGTCACTAGGGGGCAGTGTGAAACAATGACAGAGGACTTCTGCTTTCAGTTTCTATTTTTCTGCTAGTAGAGAGAGATCAAAACATTCCAATAATTTACAGCACAGCCAGTTCTGCCAAATGTTCTGCCGACTGAGGTCAAAAGAAATGCACTTATCTCAAATGAGATAACTCTATTGAAGTTGAAGATGCTAATGGATTAAATGTTAGCGTCCGTACAGTTTACTTTGCTTAAAATATCATAAAATGGGACCAACCATATGACTGCATTATGATTTTACCTCTAACAAGACAGGTGCAGTTGGCATGCTGTCTTTCAGCTCCCGTAGGCACTGCCTGCTGTAGACCGCAATGCATATTTGTGACTATGGCCCGCTAAGTGCATATTTTAGCAGAGCTCAGCTATTAGGACCCGTTTCCACTAGAAGCGGTGCGATGTGGCCACATAGCCGCATCGCACTGCGAGTATGCTGAAGCACAGGCACGGCAATGGAATCGTTTCCACTGCGTGTATGTTGTGCGGAGCAGTGTGGAGCGATCCAAGAATCTGCACCATGCTGCAAATTCTCTCATGGCCGCATCCACCCGCAGCCGCGTCTCATCTGTACAATTGACTTCCGCATTGGGAGATGCAGAAGTGACGCGGGCGCCAGTGAAAGTGATGCGTAGCTGCATCGCATCACTTTCGCCAATGAAAAAGGGCCCTTATAGTCAGTACTTGGCTACAGTGTACCTATGTGTTAGCTATCAGCAGGATGTTAAGTTTGAGCTCTGGTACTCGGCAGTAGTGTGGGGTGTATGACTAATAATATGCACCCATGCTTAGCTACTATATATCTGAGTACTGGCCATTGACTATCCCATAGCTGGTGCTCAGCTACTGTATGTTCAAGTTTTGTCTATCTAGAATTGCATAACCAGTGCTCAGCTATTGTATAGCTAAGTGCTGACTATCATTATCCTGCAGCTCTGGGTGAAGAGTTTAGGATAAGGCATAGGTGTAGGAGGGTAGGTGTTAGAGTTTAAAGTAAGGAGGGGTTAGATTTTAAGGTTAGGATTAGGCATAGGTGTAGGAGCATAAGTGGTAGGGGATAGAGTAGGGGAGGTTAGATAATGGTGCCTGTTAGTATTTCCAAAAGTATTGGGACCCTTGCCCTTAAACACTCATGACTTATTATGATATCCTATTCTTAATTCACAATATTTTTAATATAGAGTAGGTCCTCCCTTTGCAGCTGTAACAATTTCAACTCTTACTATTTTTCCAGAAGAGTATTTGTGACATCCCATGTTGAACGACAAGGTCTGGCCCACAGGCTCCACTCTAATTTATCCCAAACTTCTTCTATTGGGTTGAGGTCAAGACTCCGCACAGTTCAGCAAAGTTCCTCCACACCAAATTTCCTCATCCTATGTCTTTATGTACTGTATATACTCGAGTATAAGCCGTCCCGAGTATAAGCCGACCCCCCATTTACCTAAAAAAAAAGCTGGAAAAAATGATTGACTCGAGTACCATATAAGCCGAAGGTAACATGTGCAGCTGCATTAGCCAGTAGAATTTCTTTGGGACAATATTTTTTTTACATAATTTTAACATTATTTACATCCGAGTCTCTTTGCTCACAGCCTCTCTGCACCTACAAGCAAATAAGTGTACCAAGCCCAATTATGCATGACAACTCCCACACAAGCAAGAAACCATATAAAAGAGAAACTCAAAAAGTCACAGAAGTTTGAATTGGTACAGGCAATAATTCACCTGTTTTAACAGGGAAATCCTCCATTATTATTCTAATGCTGGGTCATAATGGAACAAAATAGCCACAAGTCAAGCCAAAAAGATGTAAAGTGAGCTCATGCCTGTCATGTCTGTATGACAGGCCTATGCCCCCATGTGTGCAGAGTGTTAAAAGTGCTTCTGCTCTCAGCTGGTGCCTGCAATAACTAACACACACACACACACACACACAAACACACACACACACACACACACACACACATCTTGGCCCACAGCCATACCTTTGATGCTTCCTCTGTGTCCCTATCATGATAAAGAGAATGGGTGTTTGCGCCAAAAGTAAGTTGGGGTCCCCAGTGCAGCCTGCACCTCAATGTGCACAAAACACTTTGGTACACACAGCCACTTAAGCCCCACCCCCTGCTATCACCACATGCACAGTGTTTAAAGTTCTTCTGGTAAACCTGCTACCTGTAAGATTACCCCGTGCACCGCCAGATCAGAATTTGGCCCGCAACCATACCTTTGATGTGGCCTCTCTGTCTCCGTGTGTTCCTGTCGGGATGTGCAGAGCAGAGATGTGCACATTTCACTTGACAGTCCGTGCACTGATTCCCCTGCTGAGCAGTTGCAGGCTCCTTGTTATGAAGCCCTCTAGTGGTGCCTCATATTGCTGGAGGGAGTCATAACAACAGGGGAATCAGTGCGCGCACATCTCTGCTCTGCACATCCTGACAGGAACACATGGGGACAGAGAGGCCACATTAAAGGTATGGCTGCTGGCCAAATTCTGATCTGGCGGAGCACGGGGAAATCTTACAGGTAGCAGGTTTACCAGAGGAACTTTAAACACTGTGCACGTGGCAAAGGCGGCAGGGGCAGGGCTTAAGCGTCTGTTTGTACTGAAATGTTTTGTGCACATTGTGGTGTAGGCTGCACGGGGACCCCAACTTACTCTTGATTCGTGTGTAAGCCGAGACCCCCACTTTTGGGCCATTTATTTGGCCTTCAAAATTCAACTTATACATGAGTATATACATTCAATTGCTATGCGCATTGGTGTGCAGTCATGTTGAAACAAGGAACTATTTCCAAATTGTTCCCACAAAGTTGGCAGCATGAAATTGCCCAAAATGACTTAGTATCCTGGAGCATTTAAGGTTCTTTTCACAGGGAAAATGGGGCCAAGCCTAACCCCTGAAAGACAAAGCTAAACCATATTTTCCTCTCCAAACTTTACACTTTTACAATGCAGTCAGGTAACTATAGTCCTATTGGCATCCACCAAACCCATATTTTCCATTGGATAGCCAGATAGAGAAGTGTGATCTGTCACTCCACAGAGCAAATCTCCACTGCTGTAGAGCCCAGTGGCCAGTAAACACTTTGCTTTGCATTTGGTGCTTTGTGTAAATCTTGGTTGCAACTGATTAACCATGGAAACCCATTCCATGAAGATTTCTAAGCACTTGAAAACTGTGGTAGGGAAAGGGGAAGGGGCACCACACACGCACGCACGCACCTGCCCATAATTATTCATACCCCTGGGAAATTTTGAATTAAAGTCACTTTTATTCAACCAGCAAGAATTTTTTTGATGGGAAATTACATAGGTGTCTCCTAAAAGATAATAAGACAATGTACAAGAGGCATTATCGTGGACAGGAAAAACATTTCTCAACTTTTATTTACATTTGAGCAAAAAGTGTCCAGTCCAAAATTATTCATACCCTTCTAAATAATCAATAGAAAAGCCTTTATTGACTATTGCAGCAAGAAAATGCTTCCTATAATAGATAAATAGATGAGAATTTGCAAAGGCCAAACAAGCTTTTATCTGCCTTATCTGGAGAAGTGGTGTCCTCCTTGGTCTGCATTCATGGAACCCAGCAGTGTGCAGTGTCTGTTGGATTGTCTGCCTTGTGATACTGCCACCAGCAGAGCCCAGATTCACCAGGATGGCCTTGATGGTGTTCCTTGGATTCTTTTTCACCTCTCTCACTATCCTCCTGCCCAGCACAGGTGTCACTTTTGGCTTCTGACCACATCCTCTGAGATTTTCCATAGTGCGGAACATCTTGCATTTTTTAATAATGCTTTGCACTGTAGCCACTGGAACTTGAAAACATTTAAAAATGGCCTTGTAGCCCTTTCCTGACTTGTGAGCAGCCACAATGTGCAGCCGCATGTCCTCACTGAGCTCCTTTGTCTTAGTCATGACCACAAACCAACTGCAGAAAGCTGCTTGCTGCTTTTCACCTGTTGAGTTGATTAAAGCTGTTCTCATTTAATCATGGTAATTAGGATGCTTTAGAACAACGTGGACTATTTGGAATGGCATAGTACTTTGGATTTTCCCACGGACTGTGACAGTTTGTGAAGGGTATTAATAGTTTTAGACTGGACACTTTTTGCTCAAATGTAAATAAAAGCTGAGAATATCCCCTCCCCCCCCCTAATAATGCCTTTTGTACATCGTCTTCTTATTATATTTTGGGAGACACCCATGTCATTTCCAATCAAAAAGTTACTTGTTGGTTGAATAAAAGTAACTTTAAGTCAAATTAATTATTGGCGGCATGGTATGTGTGTGTGTATATATATATATATATATATAAATATATATAAATATATATATATATATATATATATATATATATATATATATATATATATATATATATACTTTAATCAAAATCAACAACATATAGATAATCGACAAGCATCAAAAAATGCATTGCAGGGGATAGCCAGTATAACCAATTTGCACAATCAAAATAAAGTAATGGTCAGTAGAAAACCCACGCCCTTTGCTACAGCCCTAAATGGGTATTTGAAGCACTGACCCAATGATAACACTCGCAGGTCATAGGACAAAGCAGGAAGCAAGCAGAATGGTAATAAGCCAGCCAGCTACATGCAATGGTGCACAGTGGATTAATGCAGTTACAAACAGAAGGGATAGAGTTGTATGCACAGTTAGCCACAGAGCTGCAAGTCATGTGGTGTAGTAAGATCAATATGCCAGCTGGGGCACAGAGCAGAAAGTCTAATAGCAAAGCAGTTATCATAATGTAAGGAATAGCGGAGATGCCGCCGCGGAGACAAGCGGCATGTCGGCTATCTCCGCATATCAGCCGGCGGCCTCTGCCGCGCGGTTAAATGCTCAAGTTATGCCTGGTCCTTCCATTGCTCACAGGTTAAGGGCTATGCGCACGCGAGCAGAGCGACAGGACTTTTATGCAGCTAAGAGGGGGGGGTCAGCTGATCCTGGGGTCAGCTGACTCCAGCTGGCATCCGGATTGGCGGAGGGATTGGGGCGGCGCTGTGGAGCTTGCTGGATATATATAGAGTAGGCCTGTCAGTCGCTCCGCGTCTGCTGTTGCGAATGCTATATTGTGTTAGCACTCAGACCCCAGTCAGTTCCCAAAGTGTGTTAGAACCAGCCGGAGCTGGGAATTAACACTTAGCTAGATTCTGTTGATAGCTTTAAAGTACTAGTGCATTGTTTATTTGTTATGACCTATTGCTTCCTCTGAGTATTCTTCCGTTTGTCGATTCTGTACCTCAGTCTATCTGATTTACGTTGCCGACCCTGCCTGTCCCTGACGTTGAATCAGTCTTCCGATTCTGTACTTTGTCTGTCCGCTCGTTGTCAACTCTGCCTGTCTGACCACTCTACCCACACTGGTGGGCCCTGCCACTAGTGAGGGAAATCAGTTTCCTGCACCAATCTCCTAGGTGTAGGATACTGCCTTCTAGTCGGGATACCTGCTCCTCCGGTATCCTAGGCTGCAGTACTGTCTGTGTCACTTGCAATTAGGCTGCAGTACTATCTGTGTCACTTGCCATTAGGCTGCAATAACGCCTGAATCTAACTGGGCTACAGCACTACTTGTATCAACTACTCCTAGGCTGCAAAACAGTCAGCTCCACCTGTTCTTCAGGGGAGCCTGACTTCAGCACTACTGTGGTTCTCTCCTTATACTGTGAACCAAAACACTACCGTGCTGCAGTACACTCTGAATCACTTGCTCCACAGGTGATCAGTTATTCAGCATTATTGTATTATACACATAAACCCTATTGCCTGCAGTACTGTCTGACTCACTCCACCATTAGGTGAGCATCAGCTGCAGGCTGAGTCAGCCGCTCCTCGGGTAAGCTCTCTCATCTGAATTACTGTTACACCCAAACACGATCCTGCACTGGTTGTCACGTGTCTAGCTATACTAGTATTATTGGTGATTCTGCAGATCACCATATAATCAGGTATAGCATCTGTATTATTGGTGATACTGTAGATCTCTGTGTACTGACACCGATCGTTACACATAAGCTGTAGCAATACAGTTACACTTATATGGATAGAAAAGACATACAGTACAGACCAAAAGTTTGGACACACCTTCTCATTCAAGCAGTTTTCTTTATGTTAATGATTATAAACATTGTAGATTCACACTGAAGGCATCCAAACTGTGAATTAACACATGTGGAAGTATTGTACATTACCAAAAAGTGTGAAACAACTGAAAATATGTCATATTCTAGGTTCTTCAAAGTAGCCACCTTTTGCTTTGATTACTGCTTTGCACACTCCTGGCATTCTCTTGATGAGTTTCAAGAGGTAGAAAAGTGAAATGGTTTTCACTTCACAGGTGTGCCCTGTCAGGTTTAATAAGTGGGATTTCTTGCCTTATAAATGAGGTTGGGACCATCAGTTGCATTGTGGAGAAGTCAGGTGGATACACAGCTGATATCCTACTGAATAGACTGCTAGAATTTGTATTATGGCAAGAAAAAAGCAGCTAAGTAAAGAAAAACTAGTGGCCATCATTACTTTAAGAAATGAAGGTCAGTCAGTGTGAAAAATTGGGAAAACTTTGAAAGTGTCACCAAGTGCAGTCTCAAAAACCATCAAACGCTACAAAGAAACTGGCTCACATGCGGACCGCCCCAGGAAAGGAAGACCAAGAGTCACCTCTGCTGCGGAGGATAAGTTCATCTGAGTTACCAGCCTCAGAAATCGCAGGTTAACAGCAGCTCAGATTAGAGACCAGGTCAATGCCACACAGAGTTCTAGCAGCAGACACATCTCTAGAACAACTGTTAAGAGGAGACTGTGTGAATCAGGCCTTCATGGTAGAATATCTGCTAGGAAACCACTGCTAAGGACAGACAACAAGCGGAAGAGACTTGTTTGGGTTAAAAAACAAAAGGAATGGACATTAGATCAGTGGAAATCTGTGCTTTGGTCTGATGAGTCCAAATTTGAGATTTTTGGTTCCAACCACAGTGTCTTTGTGCGATGCAGAAAAGGTGAACGGATGGTCTCTACATGCCTGGTTCCCACCGTGAAGCATGGGGGAGGAGGTGTCATGGTGTGTGTGTGTGTGGGGGGGGGGGGGCTTTGCTGGTGACACTGTTGGGGATTTATTCAAAATTGAAGGCATACTGAACCAGCATGGCTACCACAGCATCTTGCAGCGCCATGCTATTCCATCCGGTTTGCGTTTAGTTGTACCATCATTTATTTTTCAACAGGACAATGACCCCAAACACACCTCCAGGCTGTGTAAGGGCTATTTCATCAGGAAGGAGAGTTATGGGGTGCTGTGCCAGATGACCTGGCCTCCACAGTCACCAGACCTGAAACCAATCGAGATTGTTTGGAGTGAGCTGGACCGCAGAGTGAAGGCAATAGGGTCAACAAGTGCTAAGCATCTCTGGGAATTCCTTCAAGACTGTTGGAAGACCTTTTCAGGTGACTACCTCTTGAAGTCTATCAAGAGAATGACAAGAGTGTGCAAAGCAGTAATTAATGCAAAAGGTGGCTACTTTGAAGAACCTAGAATATGACATATTTCAGGTATTTCGCACTTGTTAGTTATGTACTATACTTCCACATGTGTTAATTCATAGTTTGGGTGCCTTCAGTATGAATCTACAATGTTCATAGTCATTAAAATAAAGAAAACTCTTTGAATGAGAAGGTGTGTCTGAACTTTTGGTCTGTACTGTATGTGCGTGCACCAGTCCAAGCAATACCCCACCCCAATACCCCAATGCTGTGGGATACTGGTATGTAAAGCTTCAATATCAAGGGTAATTACTGTCTGAGGAGGAACTTGTGTATCATTTAAGATACTCAAAAGATGAGTTGTATCTCGGACAATGTGATGGCAGTGACGTCACAAATGGCTGTAGCTGCCTATCAACATAGCAGCTAATGTAAGGATCTCTAAGCACTGTTTTCTTGAGTAATTATGAAGGCCATACAAAGTTTGGAGGGCTGTAGTTGTCACCCCACTCTGTGATTTTACATTCGTTGTCCCCAACTGCTTCCACTTTGTTATAATTAAACTAACAGCTTACCTTAGAATATTTAGTACCAAGAAAATGTCACAAATAGAATTCATTGCACAGGTAGCATACAGGAATTCACTGAGCTCCTGAGACCCATTCTTTCACAGATGTTTCTAGAAATAGTCTGCATGCCTAGGTGCTTAATTCCATACACGTGTGGCCATCAAAGTGATTGGAACAGGATCTGAATTCAATGATATGGAAGTGCATCCCAATACTTTTGGTAATACTTTTGTCAATATTTAGCCAATACCCAAAATAAACTAACAGCAGAGAGTGCCGATCTCCTAGAATTTGAATAATTAAATTTTGTAATATTTCTTAGCTTTCACTCTTTTTTTTTTTTTTGTTTTATATTGTACATTTGAACTGATTATTACCTTTGTACAGCTGTTATCACCACTTTAGCACATAATAGGCTTGATTTACTAAGCTAAAGCACTGTAGACTGAATTCCTTTGGCATTGGCATAAGCCTGGAACACACTTTCAATAATTGGAAAATCACTGATTCATTTTACCAACTCTATGTAGTATCAGGGTCAACGCATATTAAATGATATGAACAGATTGTATAGGTAAGCCCTTATAATTCATGGAGGTGGCAAAACTGGTCAGTTATTAGCCAGTCAAAATTGAAAGTGTGTACCTTAGGGTGCATACACACGTTCAATTGATTGGGCAATAATTAGCCAGTTGTACCTTCTCCTTGTAGTTTGAGGTATCTACACAATCTGTTCATAGTATTCAAGATATGATGGCATTCATGCTACATCAAAGGGGTAAAGTTGTCCAATCAATGGCCTATAAAAATGGATTTGTGTATGCACCTTAGAGCCTTGTACACACCTTCAATTTTGATTGGACAATCACTGACCAATCTTACCACTTCCATGTAGCATTAGGACCAACAGATTTTCAATACAATAATCACAGGGGCTCACAATCTAGTACCTACCATAGTCATATGTCTATGTATGTGTTGCATAATGCATGTATCATAGTCTAGGGCCATTTTTATAGGGGAAGCCAATTAACTTATCTGTATGTTTTTGGGATGTGGGAGGATACCAGAGTGTTCAGAGGAAACCCATGCAGACACAGGGAGAACATACAAACTCCTTGCAGATGTTGACCTGGCTAGGATTCAAACTGGAAACCCAGCGCTGCAAGGCGAGAGCGTTAACCACTACGCCACCATGCTACCCATGATGAGGTATCATTAGGCATGACAGTCAAAAGGTTAAAATCATCCACATATGCATGACAGTTTTCATAAAGGGCATCTGGTGTCTAATAATCCCCCCTTAATGGTAGACAGGGGGCAGCCAGAAAAGATATCTAGTGGAATTTTGAAAAAATAAATAAATAAAAATAAAAGGGAAAGGTAGATAACCCCAAACCGTTCAATGCACAAGCTTTAGAATTGATTTTTTAAATCTGTGATCCTGGATTGGCAGGGCTGTGTTTAATCAATTCTAAAAAATTATTATGATTTTAGATTTTTTAAGTTTAAAAATTACACAGCCTTCCAGTTCACATATCTACAAAAAAACATATTTTATTGTTCTAACGAGTTAATGCAGTTGTTTGCTTTGCACATTTTTGTTTCGTTTTTGACAATATAATAAATAGTCGCCCTGTCTTGGCTCCAGGTAAACCGCGTCTTATCTCCTTTTGGAATATATAGTTTTGTGTGTTTACACTTCAGTACTCTCCTGAGAAGTTTGCGCTGTAATTTTTTTTCCCCTCATCTAGATTTCTGACTTAAGCTTCTATGTCCTTGAAAACTGGGTGAGTTATAACGGAGAAACAAAATCTTTCTTTCTGAAGTAAACAGAGATAACTTGCAGGGGTCTTTTCTTTCTTCTTTATGTCCCATTCTTTTTGATCTTCACAGACTTCCTTTATTCCGCTTACGTTCATAGATTTCAAAGGGCTGAAAATATTGTATGTATGGCAAATGCAATATGCTTCACACAGTATTGTTTTTGAAAACCGTAGCACATCAAATTGCTGCAAAATGATAGCATGCAGATGTGATAGAGAACTCCACGGGAATCTTGTTTCTTAACGCTTGAAGAATGCTCCAATTTTTAATATGACATAAAGAGTACCTGCATTTACGGAAGAGCTCCTGTCAGTGTCACCGTTTTTGAGAAATAAATCAAGTTCTGCAATTCTGACCTCTTTTAAAACATGACAGCACCTGATCTTCCATTCAAATCACATGCTCTGCATTTGCGGAGGAAGATGTCTGAACTCATCAGCTTGTCTCAGAGAAAACAAGAATTACAAATAAGGATATGCCTGCTCAAAGAATAAATACGTTGGATGGATTTCTGTGATTTTTCTTTCATTAAAGATTTCAATATGAATATGAAAGAAAACTTGCATTTGCCAATATCAAGTAACAGGTTATTATTACCACTAGTAAAAGTGTTTGTGGACAGATGAAATATTGAGACACAGTTTTTATTACAACATTTATTGAAACAGAATAGTAAATCAGCATAGTGAGCAGTGTTGCTTGCGAATTTTCATCAAAGTCATTTCTGCATTGAAAATCCAATTTTCGATTTAAGAAAATGATTGCGAAAAAGTGTGTAAAATTGTGTTTTTGCAATTTTCACAAAAATGCAGGAAGAACTGTATTTTTATGCCGAAAACATGGAAAATATTTTTACTGCAAAAACTATATTTTTACTGCAACTATTTTCCCATAAAAATGATATTTTACCGTGAAAATTTGTGAAAAACACAAAAAATAACAAAACTTATTTTTGATGGAATTTTCACTCAAAAATCTAATGTTACATTATTTTTGCAAACATTAATGTGACAATAATATTGGCATGTTCGCTCATCACTGATAGTGAGCATATATGTCATAAAATATAAACCACCCCAGGCAATCTAACATTGCATATGCTAACCTTTTTTTCCCAATAGGGAAAATACACACAACCTGTACTATTGTTTACAATATGTAATGCAGAGGCATAGCTTCACTGTGTGTTGAATTAGATAAGTCAATGAAGAATTAGTAAAGCACAGCAATAACACACACAGCTTAATTGCATGCAAAAATCAGCATATCTTGATAAAACCAGATGAAAATACCAGTAAGCAGAGTAGACATGTGTCCAATGATTCAATGCTGTGGTTCAGCTGTACAAGCATCCCATAGGGCACAGCAAATACACCTGCACAGCAGTGAATTATGCAGACCACAGTTCATCATCAATCCTGAGTAGTTCAATTGCCCCTCTTTTGTAAGGGTAATCTAATCAACATGTGTTGCTCAGGCGATCCAGTTGGTACCATCTCAACACTGTGGCAGATCTAGTGAAGGCACCAGGCTTGCAGGGCTCAGGACGCAGCTCACGCCAGCAGTGTGTAGTGGATGTGTGTCATGGAAACATACACTCCGCTCACTGACATGTTTCCCGCCTACTATGGGTGATTCATCAGCTATGTATGTGAGAGAACACTTGCATTTGCCAATATTAAGGAACAGGTTATTATTGTGACTAGCAAAAGTGCTTGTGGGCAATATTGAGACACAGTTTTAATATACATTTATGAGAACATTTATTTAAACAGAATTTTAAAAACTGATTTCTGCTTTAATCGTTTTGTGAAAAGGTAGATAGTATGTAAAGCGAGTGCAAAGAGAAATGAAACAGCTGGAAGACAGTGAGGTGGGGGAGAAAGGGAGAGAAGGCAAGAGACAAATCACATTGGCATAAAGACAGCAGAGTAGCAGAGGAAAAGGAAGTCAAGTTTTAGGGCAGAGAAAGAGAGCAAAAAAGTAACGAGAGAGAGAGAGAGAGAGAGAGAGAGAGAGAGAGAAAGAGAGTGAGAGAGAGCAGGGCCGGGCCGAGGCATAGGCTGGAGAGGCTCCAGCCTCGGGGCGCAGTGTAGGAGGGGGCGCACAATTCATTCAGCTGTCATTCCTAATTGTGTTTGAAGTAGAAAGAAATAAGAAAATGGGATACATAGCAGTGACTGCAAGCCAGATAACTAGATATTAAGGTGTTGGGGAGGTTATGGGCCCTGTGGCACCTCTTAGTGTAATAGCAATAAGTGTGTGACAGCTGGGGTGGGAGGGATGGAGGGGCGCACTTTGGTGTCTCAGCCTTGGGTGCTGGAGGACCTTGTCCCGCCTCTGAGAGAGAGAGTGAGAGAGAGATAGAGAGAGACTGCACTAAGGTGTTGATTCATGAAATAGCGGTAATATTACCATGCACATGCATATTGCGGCAACAGCGAGATACACTTGTAGTTTGACCAGCAGTACTCTAGTTACTTACTATGGTAATGCATGCGTTAAACTGTAAACATAAAAAATGTCCACAGACTGCTTACCTATTATACCTCTATCGCACCCGCAACCCTCAGGACACCCCCTTTCTCATCCCTCATTTTTCTTTGCTATGGCAATGTCTGTATGTTTCTTTGTCATGCCAATAAAGCTATTTTTTATTATTGAGAGACAGAGAAAGATAAGTGAGAGGGAATAGGAGGAAACGAGAGACATAGTATTGTAGCACAGGGGATGCAACAATTCAAGCAGAGAGAGCATAGCTGTGGAGAAAGGATGCAAACTAGCAGGAAAAACAGAGAGTACAAACTAACAGATTGTAAGAGAACAAAAAAATGCAAGTAGAACACAGCACCTCAGTTTCTGACACTATGCACTATCCCAAATATTTTCAGCAGGGATAAACGACCCAGTCTCTGTCAGAGAATTCCCTGCAAAATGTATACTACTAAGGATCCACAGTAATTTTGAGTGTGGAGTCGCACTTGCTTGGCTTCCATCAATTCCAGATGGTCAGGTGTGCAGATCTAATAGTCCCGGACACCATGGGACTCAAACTGTGGCAAATGAAGAGAAAGATCCGCACCACCTTCAGAAAAGCTTAGTCTGTTTTATTGGAAAAAAACATACAAATTTAAAAAGAACTTTAAGGCAGGACAGTCCACTGTTTCGGGCTCCTGCCCATCTTCATGCTGCCAGAACTAGGCAGCATGAAGATGGGCAGGAGCCCGAAACAGTGGACTGTCCTGCCTTAAAGTTCTTTTTAAATTTGTATGTTTTTTTCCAATAAAACAGACTAAGCTTTTCTGAAGGTGGTGCGGATCTTTCTCTTCATTTACTACTAAGGATCCTACATATCTAGGGATATGCTGTGAGAGGAACTGTGAGACTGAGAAACCATGTTGGGAGTTAGTTTAGGGCACCCTACAGAAGGAATTGACAGACAGAAACCTGTATGGAAGTACTAGAAGGCTACAAAACAGCATAAAAATGACTGGATAAAGTTGTCTGTAGACAATGGCATCAATTCACTAAGATCATGCTGGAGATAATAAGGCAAGAGAAAACTTACCACCACACATCAATCTTGCCTTATAAAGGTGTAGAGATACGTTTTCACAGAGTTATCGTATCTCTTCAGTCCTTAAGTTACCTCCTCTGTAGTTATTTTCACATGCAGTTACCGTAATTAACAGCCTGTCTTTAACTTTTGAATTCTGGAGTTATTTTAAGGATTGAAGCGTTAACTTTAGAGATCTCACCTTAACTTAAAGACAGAAGGGTTAACTTTAGGTTTGCCTGAGGTAAAATGTTTCTTGAATACTACATAACTTATCACCATGGTGATAACTCTAGAAACATTATTAAAGACAGGAATTAAGCTTAGTGAATTGAGACTGAAACAAAAAAGTTGATTCAGGGATGCCTTAAATGTACAACGTTTTCTTGAAAGCTTTCGAAATTTTAAGTTTCTTCTTCAGGCATGTTAAAGAACTGGATCAGAACTTTGATCCACTTCTGTATCAGGCATGGAAAAAAAAAGTTTTGAAAGCTTGCAAGACGACTATGAACAGTTAGTCATTCAAGACATTTCCTAAATCAACATTGGCAGGCTTAATATTGGCAGATCTGCTCCATGCCTAACACCGGACCATCAAAGTCATCTGACTGTAAAAACTGCATTCTGTTCATTATGTATGTCCGCCACCATGTGTTGTGAAGCTCACACTGGGAATGATACACTCTTCTGGAGGAATTAACACTGGGAGTATGATATTTCAAGAAGGGGGCAGCGTGGACCATAATCATGTTAGGTAGTGCTAAAGCACACTAGGTTCAGGGCTTTGGGCTTGTAGTGCAGCCCAAAGACAGAATCAACGTTTAATAACATCCTGCAGTCAGCGTTGAATTTCTTCTTTCTTTTTACAGTATTGTCTTTGTATATAAATGTATTGTCCAGTCCTCCCATGATAAACACCATACCATAACATTGCAGGTGGTAGCAAGAACCTACACTTGTAACTTTTTCCTCTACACAATGTTTTAGGCATTACTTACAGTATTTAAACATCCTATAGTATATTTTATTTAAAATGTCACTAACTGCCCTTTCAAAATGTCAATGTGAAATAAATCTGTTCTGTGAGACAACAAATACCACTTAATTATAAAACAAATCAAAGAGAAGTAAAGAAATCTCAAGCAGTAGAGCGTAAAAGAAAATCTGTCAATACGTTTATTTCTAGCTCTGTAATTAACATTTATGTAATTTCTATCCATTTCCTTTTATAAGTGTACAGTAGTTCACTGTAACTTTATAGTGGTGTAAAAAAAAAACTGTGGCAATCTTTCTGAATTTTTTTTGTTTTAAATTTGAATGGTGCCTGAAAGTTAAGCAAAACAATTTAAAGTGCACCTGGACCTATGCACAGAAAAATTATAATGCTGCTTTTGTTGCAGCCTTACTTATGTGTCCATGCCAGCTGTCTGTCCCATTGAATTTCATTAAAGGGAACCTAAACTGAGAGGGATATGGATGTTTCCTGTTAAACAATACCAGTTGCTGGCAGTCCTGGTTATCTTTTTGGCAGCAGTAGTGGCTGAACCACAACCCTGAAACAAGCATGCAGCTAATCCAGTCTGACATCAGTCAGAGACAGAGGCGTATTTAGAGGGGTGCAGGCATGGCTAGTGCCATGGGCGCCATAGCACCTATGGGCGCTATGCCTGCCCCATTCTGTGCTGCTCGCTATCTGCTTATTGCTGCTCTGATCAGCGCTGTCCGTTGTCCCTTCTGCCTTCCTATCAGAAGCGTCATTGGCCAGTGAGTGCATTGGTGCAGGGGACGCACCACTTTTACCTGCAGGGAGGGGGGAGGTTGCGACAAGTTGCTACTTGTAAAATTTAATATACTCTTAGATCAGGATGAAGCCTGATCTACATTACCCTCTTGCTCCGAATTTATAGCTTCAGCTAAGCGCATTGCTGAGCTGTTTACACAGAGAAAGGAACTGGAGAAATGTGAGCCCGTGACCAGTCCACCTCCCCCCTCCCTTGAAACATGAGGAAGCCTGGAAGAGAACAGATACACAGACACACGTGCAGGGAAGACAACGTGACCGTGACCGCGACTGTGCTGTGAGATTGAGGTGCTTCTTTTATGTACAGTGTATGTATTGTGTGTTCTGTGTGTATGTGACTGCTGGTATGCGTGTGCATGTGTATGGATCTGTGTATGTGGCTGCTGGCATGTGTGTGCATGTGTGTGGATCTGCGTGTAAATGGCTGCTGGTATGTGTGCATGTGTGTGGATCTGCATGTAAATGGCTGCTGGTATGTGTGTGCTGTATTTGTGCATATGTATGGATCTGTGTAAATGGCTGCTGGTATGTGTGTGCATATGTATGGATCTGCGTGTAAATGGCTGCTGGTATGTGTGTGCTGTATTTGTGCATATGTATGGATCTGTGTAAATGGCTGCTGGTATGTGTGTGCATGTGTTTGGATCTGCGTGTAAATGGCTGCTGCATTGTGTGTGCATGTGTGTGGATCTGCATGTAAATGGCTGCTGGTATGTGTGTGCTGTATTTGTGCATATGTATGGATCTGTGTAAATGGCTGCTGCAATGTGTGTGCGTGTGTATGGATCTGCGTGTAAATGGCTGCTGAAATGTGTGTGCATGTGTGTGTGGATCTGTGTGTAAATGGCTGCTGGTATGTGTGTGCTGTATTTGTGCATATGTATGGATCTGTGTAAATGGCTGCTGGTATGCCTGTGCATGTGTATGGATCTGCCTGCATTTGAATGGCTACTGGTATGCGTGTGCATGTGTATGGATCTGCGTGTAAATGGCTGCTTGTATGTGTGTGCTGTATTTGAATTCCAGAGGAGAGGAGAGCCTCATAAGAAATCTTATGCATGCACATATAAGGAAGCAATTCTAATGGAGGAGAGAAGAAGGTGTGCAAAACCAGACCATGTCCAGACCTTGTTTTCCCCTTATGGATTAGAGCAGTTTTGATGTTTTAGCTACCTCCCTACTTAATCAGCAATAACTTCATCCCTACTCATGACGCTTAACCCTCTGGGTGATACAATTATATCGCCCAGGAGGTGGCGCAGCACTATTTTTTAAAATTTTTTGTTTTTTAAATCATGTAGCGAGCCCAGGGCTCGCTACATGATAGCCGCAGCGCAGCGGCATCCCCCCACCCACTCCGATCGCCTTCGGCGATCAGAGTAAGCAGGAAATCCCGTTCAGAACGGGATTTCCTGCTGGGCTTCCCCGGTCGCCATGGCGATGGGGCGGGATGACGTCACCGACGTCTTGGACGTCGTGACGTCAGAGGGAGTCCCGATCCACCCCTCAGCGCTGCCTGGCCTGATTGGCCAGGCTGCGCAAGGGGTCGGGGAGGGGGGGGGGCTGTGCGGCACGGCGAGCGGCGGCGGATCGGCGGCGAGCGGCGGCGATCGGAAGTTACACGCAGCTAGCAAAGTGCTAGCTGCGTGTAACAAAAAAAAATTTATGCAAATCGGCCCACCAGGGCCTGAGAAATCCTCCTGCGCGATATACCCCGAGCTCAGCTCGGGATTATCGCTCAGGAGGTTAAAGTGTACCAGAACTCTCCAAAACAAAAAGATTTATACATACCTGGGGCTTCCTCCAGCCCCATTTGCTTGGATTGCTCCAATGCCGCCGTCCTCCGATATCTGCAGCTCCAGTGCCAGGTCCGTCAGTCGGCTCCAGTCTACGCAGGAGAAGTGCGCTCTTTGCATATCTCTCCAGCAGCCGCTGGAGAGATACGTAGAGGGTGCACTTACCTTACGTCAGACTGGCTCCGACTGACAGAAGTGCGGGGACCCGGTACCGCCACTGCAGAAGGCCAAGGACAGTGGCGTGTGAGCAATCCAAGTGGATGGAGCTGGAGGAAGCCCCAGGTGTTTATAAATCTTTTTGTTTTGGAGAGCTCTGAGTCCCTTTAAATGATCTATATATTGTTTTTTTCAAGACAAACTAGGATTTCATTGGGGGGTATTTGGTCCTAAGAAATATGTTGTTTTCTAGACATTTTAATAGGAAAAAGCTGATTTTTTTTTTAAATGCACTATTTCTCAGTTTTTTTCAATTCCCGTTTAAAAATAAAAAGGGCTACTGTGATAGAAACCATGCCACCAGTTGTATGTCCCAACCAGTATAGATAGCCAGATGTGTCCCCAGTATCAGCCTCCCCAAGTATAGCCAAATGTGTCCCAAATATCACCCCCTCCCCCCCCAGTATAGCCAAATGTGTCCAAAGTATCAGCCCCCCAGTATAGTCTATTGTGTCCCCTGTATCTGTTACCCACCAGTATAAATAGACAGATGCAACCACAAGATTATCACACCTCATTATGGCCAGATGTGTCCCCAGGATTAGTGCCACCATTATAGCCAGATGTGCCCCAGTATTAGTTTGTGACCCCGCCCCCCCCTCCTGGTGGTTTCAGGAACCAAGCAAGGTAAATCTTGCTTGCTTATTTTTTTTTAAGTGATTTGTACACAGAGGGGGCAGAGGAAGGATCACTGCAGTTGGCTACTGCAGTGGTCATTCATCCGTGGAGGTGGACTAATTGGCTATAAGGAAACATGTTTCGCCAGTTAGTACTGCAGCTGACAGTGTCGGGAGGTGCGCTCAGGAGCGCCAGATCGGGAACAGCTGTGCTGCAATGTAAAATGGTATATCTACATCCTCATGGCTTCGATGAAGTCACAGAAGATGTAGATATACTGTAACAGTGGAAAACGTGGTTAAAGAAGTACCTGTAAACTAGTGGAGATGTATGAGGGATAATGATTGTGGGGACTGGGAGCTTTGTAGGTCAGATTTAGGAGTTTGATATGAGACTTGGATGAGCATTCAGTAAAAACACGTGCAGGGGAGTTGTGGTAGGTAAACTACGTGGTGTCATGGAAAGAAGCAACAGAAATCGAAAACATAGCACAGACAGGATTAAGTAGTAATAATAACAATGCAGCCATATTTAGGCAGCATCATTTTCACCTTTAGAATGACTTAGGACTCATTCACACTAATAAGTGCTTTGGAATGCATCAATAAATGCATGAATAAAACGTCATAAATTGGTCAGTGAGTTTTTGTGCATTTCCACACATTTCTTTGAGTTTTAATCAGTCCCAACGAGTTGTAATGCACTGCACAGAAACTCACTTCTGTAGGGTGAATGTTAAAATGAAAGTCTATGGACTATGTTTAACGCACACTATGTACAGAGTGCAGAGGCGTAACAATAGTGGCTGCAGCCCCTGCACCCGCGCATAGGGCTGTTTTAGGGGGCTGGAGGGGTCACAGCATGAGGGAAAAGCCATGGCCACACATCGGTGGGGAGGGTTGACAGTTCCCCCCCCTCCCTCACCTTGGGCTCTCCCCTCTGCACTTCCCTCCATCAGGCGGAGGGCAGCGGGCAGGAACACATACCTTCCTGAGTTCCACCGTGGATGTTCCTCTCTCTAGTGTCTGATGCTACTTCCTGTATAAACAGGAAGTAGTGTCAGACACTAGAGAGAGGAACATCCACGGTGGAACGCAGGAAGGTATGTGCTCCTACCCGTTGTCTGACGTCCCTCCCCGCCGATGTGTGACCAATGACCATGGCTTTTCCTGTCGACCATCCCCCTTCTCGGCCGATGTGTGACCATGGCTTTTCCGTCATGCTGCAACCCCTCCAGCCCCCCAAAACAGCCTTCAGCGGGCCCCGGGGGTGCTGTCAGAATTTCTGCAGGGGGGCCTGGTGGTTCCTAGTTACCCCCTGGCAGTTCGTCAAAACTCATATAGTGTGAATGAGCCCTTAGGCTGTAATTATGCATTAATTGTGCAGTATATAATTGACCACGGTTTGAACACTGAAATGCAAACAAGTTAAAATGTGATGGGAATGGCAACGTGATGTCATCTTAGTCTCTTCCCAAGTTGACCCCTAATAGTTTCATAACCAGTTACCATAAGTATTATAAATTAAAATCTACCGTATATTATTTCCAGAGGGCTGTCTTTAGAATCGGATAAGCAGCCTCAATTCATTGCAGTAGATATTTCTTTAAAGCTTTCATGTTTAGCTCTGTAACACTGTAGGAACGGCAGATACCAACTTTGTCTCTAATCTCTGCAGGATTCTCTTTCAAGCATTATACACTCCGGTGAAAGAATAAGAAGGCATCTGCTGGTTTTAGCCTCAGCTCCCACAAATGTGAAAGAAGGTCTGCAAGCCGGGTTTTTTTTTCTATTTTTTGAAAACTAAGCAGTTATCTCATCATGCACCAGGTGATCCTTCATGGAATGGTGGAACAGAGAGAGCTAGATAAATAACTCCTGACTGCACATGAATGATCATCCCTTCTCACAGCAGAACGGCATAATAAGATTGAAAGCATGATCTCCGTGCAAGTTAGTTCAACGGACTGAAGCAAATGAAGCATGGAGTAAATAAAATATCTTTAATTTCCATCTCTGGTCTGTGGGCTCAGGAAAAAAGATTTGTCTAATAAGTGAAACAATAGATCAATATTTTTTAAAACTTCTTGTATTAAAAGTGCTAGTGCTGTTTGTCAGGATTCTGAATACAAAAGATAAAAACATGAGTAAAATGTATGAAAAATAATAAGCCATGCTTAAAAGGCAACAATAAACAATATTATGTATATTGGTCCTTCTCAACTGATGGTCCTGCAGAATTATGTGAGGAGGAATTTCATTATCCGAAGCTACAACATGATTACCTTCTAATATGCAACTGTCTTTCTTTCCAAAACAAATAATACGTAAAATGAAAACAGGGTGCAGTTATTTGCAAATCATGTAAAGTAAAACTATTTTTAATTGAAAATTGTGCAAAGACAACATAGCAACTAGGACATCTTCACCACTAAGATGCACCACTAAGATGCAGCCCAATGTATGATTTCAGCTGCTCAAAAGTTTGGTGTATCCTTTTCCATCTTTTCGTTTTAAAAGGTATTTGAAGAAGAGGTCAGTGGGGTGGAGGTAGAAGTGGAGAAGGACGGTTTAGGTAGCATATATGCCCAGATTTACTACCATTCATGGTGGTATCCAAAATGAAGTACATGTTCACCTTGCAGTTTCTGTCCAGCCACCACTAGATTTGAACAGTGTACTATGAACGACATGTCATTCCAATCATTGCATTTTGGATTTCATACTCAGAATCAGAATCAGAATCGTTTATTTCACCAAGCATGACTGGGTCATGCCCGGAATTATTTTTGGCACAATACATATAGCCCAGGGAGAGACATAGATGGAAAGAGACATAAATAGATAGCAGCGACAGCAAAGGCATCAAGTACACATTACATTACAACATTCCAATATAACAAAAATATGCATCACAGTCCCCAGTGTGACCTGAGGTGCCTGGCAGTTAGTCTTATGGGCCGGTTGGTCCGGTCAGCTGATCAGCCCGTCGCGTGGCCGGCCCCGCAGTCCGTCGGGGCCTGAATTGACGGTAGTATGTGGAGAGAATTTAGGAGGTTGACCGCTGTCAGTGGCGGCTCCAGGAATTTTTTTTAGGGGGTGCTATGCAGGTGCTGGACCAATTTCCGGGGGAGCTGACGACCTGCGGCGCGCGAAGCGCGCCGCGGCAAAAAATGGGTGTGGCTACAACCTGCGGCGCGCGAAAAAATGGGCGTGGTCATGACCGGGTGAGGGCGGGGCTAACTGTAATTTAAAGTGAACCCAGGGTGAGAGTGATATGGTGGCTGCCATATTTATTTCCTTTTAAACAATACTAGTTGCCTGGCAGCCCTGCTGATCTATTTGGCTGTAGTAGTGAACTGAATTACACCAGAAACAAGCCATGCAGCTAATCTTGTCAGTTCTGACAATATTGTCAGAAACCCCTGACCTGCTGCATGCTTGTTCAGGGTCTATGGTTGAAAGAATAAGAGGCAGAGGACCAGCACGGCAGCCAGGCAACTGGTATTGCTTAAAGGGAGATAAATATGGCAGCCTCAATATTATTCTCACCTCGGGTTCCCTTTAAAAGTGCAACGCAAAGACAGAGGGCCCAAGTTTTGGTGACCCTTTTCCCAGAAAATTCACATAATTGTGCAGGTTTTCTCAAGAAAATACACGTAATGTGAGCAGATTTTAACAAAAAACACGTCCAATGACCCCAATATGCACAATCGTTATCAGATATGGCTCCAATATGCACAATCAGTAGCAGATATGACCCCAATATGCACAATCGGTAGCAGATATGGCCCCAATATGCACAATCGGTAGCAGATATGGCCCCAATATGCACAATCGGTGGCAGATATGGTCCCAATATGCACAATCGGTGGCAGATATGGTCCCAATATGCACAATCGGTGGCAGATATGGTCCCAATATGCACAATCGGTGGCAGATATGGTCCCAATATGCACAATCGGTGGCAGATATGGTCCCAATATGCACAATCGGTGGCAGATATGGTCCCAATATGCACAATCGGTGGCAGATATGGTCCCAATATGCACAATCGGTGGCAGATATGGTCCCAATATGCACTATCGGTGGCAGATATGGTCCCAATATGCACAATCGGTGGCAGATATGGTCCCAATATGCACAATCGGTGGCAGATATGGTCCCAATATGCACAATCGGTAGCAGATATGACCCCAATATGCACAATCGGTAGCAGATATGACCCCAATATGCACAATCGGTAGCAGATATGACCCCAATATGCACAATCGGTAGCAGATATGACCCCAATATGCACAATCGGTAGCAGATATGACCCCAATATGCACAATCGGTAGCAGAAATGACCCCAATATGCACAATCCGTAGCAGATATGACCCCAATATGCACAATCCGTAGCAGATATGACCCCAATATGCACAATCCGTAGCAGATATGACCCCAATATGCACAATCCGTAGCAGATATGACCCCAATATGCACAATCCGTAGCAGATATGACCCCAATATGCACAATCCGTAGCAGATATGGCCCCAATATGCACAATCGGTAGCAGATATGGCCCCAATATGCACAATCGGTGGCAGATATGGTCCCAATATGCACAATCGGTGGCAGATATGGTCCCAATATGCACAATCGGTGGCAGATATGGTCCCAATATGCACAATCGGTGGCAGATATGGTCCCAATATGCACAATCGGTGGCAGATATGGTCCCAATATGCACTATCGGTGGCAGATATGGTCCCAATATGCACAATCGGTGGCAGATATGGTCCCAATATGCACTATCGGTGGCAGATATGGTCCCAATATGCACAATCGGTGGCAGATATGGTCCCAATATGCACAATCGGTGGCAGATATGGTCCCAATATGCACAATCGGTGGCAGATATGGTCCCAATATGCACTATCGGTGGCAGATATGGTCCCAATATGCACAATCGGTGGCAGATATGGTCCCAATATGCACTATCGGTGGCAGATATGGTCCCAATATGCACAATCGGTGGCAGATATGGTCCCAATATGCACAATCGTTATCAGATATGGCCCCCATATGCACAATCGGTAGCAGATATGACCCCAATATGCACAATCGGTAGCAGATATGACCCCAATATGCACAATCGGTAGCAGATATGACCCCAATATGCACAATCGGTAGCAGATATGACCCCAATATGCACAATCGGTAGCAGATATGACCCCAATATGCACAATCGGTAGCAGAAATGACCCCAATATGCACAATCCGTAGCAGATATGACCCCAATATGCACAATCCGTAGCAGATATGACCCCAATATGCACAATCCGTAGCAGATATGACCCCAATATGCACAATCCGTAGCAGATATGACCCCAATATGCACAATCCGTAGCAGATATGACCCCAATATGCACAATCCGTAGCAGATATGACCCCAATATGCACAATCCGTAGCAGATATGACCCCAATATGCACAATCCGTAGCAGATATGACCCCAATATGCACAATCCGTAGCAGAAATGACCCCAATATGCACAATCCGTAGCAGAAATGACCCCAATATGCACAATCCGTAGCAGAAATGACCCCAATATGCACAATCCGTAGCAGATATGACCCCAATATGCACAATCCGTAGCAGATATGACCCCAATATGCACAATCAGCATCACCTGAAAAAGAAAAGAAAAACCCATTTACTCACCTACAGCCAGAAGACCTACTTTCCCGACCTCCTGTCCCGAGTCCCGACCTCCTTGTGGCGCGCAGCGCCCGCGCGCCCACGATCCTCTTCCTTCCCGACGTCACGACGAGACTTCCTGCCTGCATGCAGAGAGCAGGGCTACGGGAAAATGGCCGCCCGAAGCCATGCACTGCAGACTCGAAGTCTGCAGAGCAGGGCTCCGGGCGGCCATCTTACCGTAGCCCTGCCTGCTGCTCCGTGCTGCAGCTGTGTGAACTGACTTGGCGTCTTTTAGACGCCTGAAGTCAGTTCACTCCAGGGGGTGCTTTGGGGGTGCTTGGACAATTCTAGGGGGTGCTCGAGCACCCCCTTGCACCCCCCTGGCGCCGCCCCTGACCGCTGTGGTGAAGAAAGAATTCCTATGTCTCGCGGTTTTTGTGTAGATGGCCCGTAGCCTCCGGCCCAGTGGCTGCAGGCTGAAGTAGCGGTGGCCTGGGTGTGAGGGATCGTTGGCAATCCTAAGTGCCCTGGATTTCAGCCTTTTGTTGTGTAGTAGGGCAAGTGAGGGGAGGGGGCACCCAATGATCCTCTCCGCCGACCTGATGACCCTCTGTAGTATTTCCTTGTCGCTGGTGGTGGCGCCGCCATACCAGACCAGGATGGAAGAGCAGAGGATCGACTCGATGGTGGCGGAGTAGAAGCTGGTTAGAATTACTTGAGTCATGCCGAACTTTCTCAGCTGACGGAGGAAGTAAAGTCTCTGCTGGGCTTTTCGTTGGGTGGCAGTGATGTTGGGCTTCCAGCTTAGGTCACTGGAGATGGTAGTACCCAGGAGCCGGGCACAGGGCACCCTGGCTACCTCAGTGCCGTCAATATAAATTGGAGGTGGGGTGTGAGCAGACTTCCTGAAGTCAATAATTAGTTCAACTGTTTTTGCAGTGTTAAGCACCAGCCTGTTCTCCTTGCTCCAGTTGCAGATTCTCTCCACCTGCTGACGATACTCCTGGACATTATCCTTGGTGACAAGGCCAATGATGCTGGTGTCGTCAGCGAACTTGATGACCTTGACAGAGTCTGCCTCAGATCTGCAACTGTTCGTGTAGAGGGAGACCAGCAGTGGTGACAGAACGCAGCCCTGAGGAGCACCTGTGTTCGTGGTTGCAGCTTGGGAGTAGATATCGCCCAGTCTGACGACTTGGGACCTGTTGGTGAGAAAGTCCATAATCCAGAGTTGTAGGCTTAGGTGGACTTCAAGTGCAGCCAGGTCCCATTGGAGAATGCGTGGGCAGATGGTATTGAAGGCCGAGCTTAAGTCCAAGAGTAGTATCCTAGCGTACGTGTCTGGCCTGTCAAGTTGGTCGTTGATGAGTTCCAGACAGATGTTGATTGCATCATCGGTGGACCTATTCGCCCTGTAGGCAAACTGGTAGGGGTCTAGGAGAGGCGAAGTGGAGAGCTTAAGGTGGGCTAGGACCGGTCGCTCCATGGTTTTCATGATGACTGACGTCAGGGCCACGGGCCTAAAGTTGTTAAGTTCTGAGACCCCTTGTTTCTTGGGGACAGGTATGATGGTGGACCTCTTGAAGCATGCGGGGACCTTGCCTACCTCTAGGGACGTGGTGAATATGGCAGAGAGGATGGGAGCAAGTTGCCAACAGCAGGTTTTTAGGCAGGCTGGAGATACTCCGTCGAGGCCGGAGGCTTTCCTGGCATTTAGTGTTGATAAGAGGCGCATTACTTCAGCCTCACTCACCACCAAGGGAGAGGGTAGGCTCCGGATGTTGTTTTCAGGGCACAGAGGAGGGGGAGCCGGTTCCAGGTTTCCCTCCGGTGTTACCTGGTTCTCGAACCTGCAGTAGAAACTGCTGAGTTCTTCTGCTGCTGATCAAGATAACAATAGCAGTGTTTTACAGTTACTGGTGCACATTCTGTTTAAAATAACTGTACAGGGCGGGGAGTGGGGTGTTCTTGGGAAAAATTGTGGCAACTGACCATTTGATATTATTAAACTGTGGGCCAAAATCTACTGGAATGGGACTTTACTCACTAACTATAGGATACTAGTTGCTGCTCTTGCAGCTACGTGAGACTAGCATTGGATCACTGATTTGGGAACTTCTTTTTCTGCTCCAAAATCTTCAGTGAAGAAGGCTGGTTGGTGAACAGTTATTCAGAAGATATTGGAAAGCTGTGATAGGGAAAACCATGGCTCCACTTTCAGGTTCTGTTTCTCCTTGCTGACTCTGCCACTCTGATTCTCATCACTGTTGGAAGTAGAGAAGGCTAAACCCTCATAGATGAAGCTGCCTCTGCTAATGATAAAGTTGCCTCCTTTTCAGTAGAGGTAGCAGAGGCAAATTGTGTGGCACAAATAGGGAAAGAGGTAGAGCAGGAAGCAACCACTGCAACAGGACAGCAAGCTGTTTTGTATTCTGGAACAAGAAGTCCCCCATTCAGTTGGGTGGTGGTGGATTTTTGATTAGTTACTTTGTGATGAGGTTAATACTATTGCCTAATTTAATCCGCCATTTCAGATTCCACGTTTTTAATTAGTCATGATTTTAATTTAACTAGTTAAGGTATTAAAGAATGCCCAGTAAGGAGACCTAATTGTGGATTGCATCAGTTTCTTTAAATCTCTGCCAATAGATTAGATAGGCCTGATGCAGCTACTAACTGATAGCGTTGGGACTCTGCTATTTAACACCTTTCTCCTTCTGTCTTCTCAATAGCCCAGAATGCTGAAACAGGTCCACAGTGTGCTTCTAGTCAATTGCTTCAGACTGGCTAGAGAATTTGGCATGAGAGAGCCTGTCCATCCCTCACTACAAATCATCCACTCTGGGCCTCAAAAGAAGAGAAAAAGAAAAAAAGTAGTTTGATGCAATAGATGCTGGGACATGAACTCTGCTACAGCTTCTGCAGGCTGCAGATGTAAACAGCTACCAGCACCATGTGGATAATGCTGGGCATACACAGAGTTTCTTTTCCTTATCAATCGAGCCGTTGATGGCTCGATTGATAATATCCGACAGGTCCGATGACCTGCCGGATAGATTCCCCGCTCAATCCCCGGCGGGGACGAGCGGGAATCGATCCGCGCGCGCATGCGTGGACAAGCGGGGATGCGCCGGCATCGAGCCAGCGGCTCGATCCGGCGCATAATTTCATCCGTGTATGCCCAGCATAAGAGATGATAGGCAAGCCACCTGACTTCTCAGAAGCAATAAAGTCCATTTACAGCTGGGATGTACTGGAGCTGAATGAGCAGCCAATTGTTACTCAGCTATCATCCACACTCCTAATTCTGCTGCCTTTCCCTTTAGGTCTACCTGAATAAGATGTTTTTTGAAGTATGGTAAAAAAAAGTATGGTTAGAAAAAAAAAGTATGTAGTATCCACACTCCTAATTATGCTGCCTTTCCCTTTAGGTCTAAGTAAATAAGATGTTTTTTGAAGTATGGTAAGAAAAAGTTTGGTTAGAAAAAAAAGTATGAAGTATGTGTTAGAAAAATGAGATGACCACCAGGAACAATAATAATAATAATAATAATAATTCCAGTATATCGCTTTTCTCCTGTCAAGCCACAAGAGCACACTCTGTAGGCAGTAGCAGTGTTAGGGAGACTTGCCTAAGAAACTCCTTACTAATTACAGCTTACTGAACAGGAAATGCCGGGATTTGAACGCTGGCTCCTGTGTCAGAGGCAGAGCCCTTAGCCAGTACACTATCCATAACAATGTTAAAAGGTAGAACTTAAAGGGAGGGTCCACGGAGTTGGTGAAAAAAATAAAAATACTAATCCACTTACCTGGGGCTTCCTCCAGCCCGTGGCAGGCAGGACGTGCCCTCGACGCCGCTCCAGAGGCTCCTGGTTTTCTCCGGTGGCTCACTCGACCTGGCCAGGCCGGCTTCCAGGTCGGGCTCTTGTGCGCTCCAACGTGCGTCTCAGGCGGCCGCGCTGTCGTCATCGGACGTCCTCCAGGCTGTACTGCGCAGGCGCAGTAGTTCTTAATAATACCCAGAGTTTACTCCATATACAGCTCAGCCCTAACATAATATCCCTACTTTTATCATTTAACACATATTGTTATGACTTTGTTTAAAACAGTAAAAGGATACTAGGACCTTTATTGTAAATTGTAGACAGATCCTTATTAGATCGTTTTTCAATATGAAAAACTAACTACTTACAAACAAGCTATATGAAGTAAAGGGTAAATAGGTTAAGAATAAAGCTAACATGATTCTCTTGACCTCTAGCCTCCACAAACCACATCCTAGAACATGTTTGGAGAAGATTAAAAAAACCCAGCTGCAATCTGTCAGAGAGGTATCAATAGCCACGAAAATCGAAGGTGGTTACATAGGACTGATTACGTCATCAATCCAAAATCAAAACAATATAAATGGTTTGTAATCTGGAAATACTCTATGCTATGAATACAACATATTGTATTTCATTAAATGTTGTGGTTATTTTTTCATCTTCCTTTTCTTTTGATCTATAGAAAGTACCAGCCACTACAATTTGCAAACAGAAGGGTGATAATAAAAGTAAAAACAATTCTGGTATTAAGTTTCTTGATGTGTTTGTGTGTGTTAGTGTTGGGCGAACAGTGCTTGCCACTGTTCGGGTTCTGCAGAACATCACACCTGATGGTGTTCGGCCAAACTGTTCGGCCGAACTAAGAGCGCATGGCCGAACGTTCCCCGAACGTTCGGCTAGCGCTGTGATTGGCCAAACGGGTCATGTACTTCGGACCCGAACGCGCTCTGATTGGCCGAACGGGTCACGTGGTCCGGGTGAATAAATACCCGATCCACGTAATTTCTCCACCATTTGTCTGTGGGTTTAGCTTTGGGTAGGCAGGCAGGGTAGTTCTCTCTCCAGCCAGGCTAGCCAGGGTCCCCCCAGTCATTGTGTTGCTGGGAACAGTAGTACACCGCTCACCCACACTATATAGCATTGTGTTTACTGCCACTCTGTGTCTCTGCTGGGAACAGTAGTACACCACTCACCCTGTATAGCATTGTGCTCTGTGTCACTGCTGGGAATAGTAGTACACCGCTCACCCACCACTGTATAGCATTGTGTTTACTGCCACTCTGTGTCTCTGCTGGGAACAGCAGTACACCGCTCACCCACCGCTGTATTGTGCTCTGTGTCGCTGCTGGGAACAGTAGTACACCGCTCACCCACCCACCACTGTATAGCATTGTGCTCTGTGTCGCTGCTGGGAATAGTAGTACACCGCTCACCCACCACTGTATAGCATTGTGCTCTGTGTCGCTTCTGGGAACAGTAGTACACCGCTCACCCACCACTGTATAGCATTGTGCTCTGTGTCGCTGCTGGGAAAAGTAGTACACCGCTCACCCACCACTGTATAGCATTGTGTTTACTGCCACTCTGTGTCGCTGCTGGGAACAGTAGTACACCGCTCACCCACCACTGTATAGCATTGTGCTCTGTGTCGCTGCTGGGAACAGTAGTACACCGCTCACCCACCCACCACTGTATAGCATTGTGCTCTGTGTCGCTGCTGGGAATAGTAGTACACCGCTCACCCACCACTGTATAGCATTGTGCTCTGTGTCGCTGCTGGGAACAGTAGTACACCGCTCACCCACCACTGTATAGAATTGTGCTCTGTGTCGCTGCTGGGAACAGTAGTACACCGCTCACCCACACTATATAGCATTGTGTTTACTGCCACTCTGTGTCTCTGCTGGGAACAGTAGTACACCGCTCACCCACCACTAGAGTTGGGCCGAACGGTTCGCCTGCGAACGGTTCCATGCGAACTTCCGTGGTTCGCGTTCGTGTCCCGCAGGCGAACGTTTGCGGAAGTTCGGTTCGCCCCATAATGCACCATGGAGGGTCAACTTTGACCCTCTACATCACAGTCAGCAGGCCCAGTGTAGCCAATTAGGCTACACTAGCCCCTGGAGCCCCACCCCCCTTATATAAGGCAGGCAGCGGCGGCCATTACGGTCACTCGTGTGCCTGCATTAGTCAGAGTAGGGCGAGCTGCTGCAGACTGTCTCTCATAGGGAAAGATTAGTTAGGCTTGGCTTGTTCCTGGCTGCATACCTGTTCTGTTCAGTGAGCCCACTGCATACCTGTTCTGTGAACCCACCACTGCATACCTGTTCAGTGAACCCGCCACTGCATACCTGTTGTGTTCAGTGAACCCGCCACTGTATACCTGTTCTGTTCAGTGAACCCGCCACTGTATACCTGTTCAGTGAACCCGCCACTGCATACCTTTTGTGTTCAGTCAACTCAAGTCTCTTGACCTCTAGCCTCCACAAACCACATCCTAGAACATGTTTGGAGAAGATTAAAAAAACCCAGCTGCAATCTGTCAGAGAGGTATCAATAGCCACGAAAATCGAAGGTGGTTACATAGGAATGATTACGTCATCAATCCAGAATCAAAACAATATAAATGGTTTGTAATCTGGAAATACTCTATGCTATGAATACAACATATTGTATTTCATTAAATGTTGTGGTTATTTTTTCATCTTCCTTTTCTTTTGATCTATAGAAAGTACCAGCCACTACAATTTGCAAACAGAAGGGTGATAATAAAAGTAAAAACAATTCTGGTATTAAGTTTCTTGATGTGTTTGTGTGTGTTAGTGTTGGGCGAACAGTGCTTGCCACTGTTCGGGTTCTGCAGAACATCACACCTGATGGTGTTCGGCCAAACTGTTCGGCCGAACTAAGAGCGCATGGCCGAACGTTCCCCGAACGTTCGGCTAGCGCTGTGATTGGCCAAACGGGTCATGTACTTCGGACCCGAACGCGCTCTGATTGGCCGAACGGGTCACGTGGTCCGGGTAAATAAATACCCGATCCACGTAATTTCTCCACCATTTGTCTGTGGGTTTAGCTTTGGGTAGGCAGGCAGGGTAGTTCTCTCTCCAGCCAGGCTAGCCAGGGTCCCCCCAGTCATTGTGTTGCTGGGAACAGTAGTACACCGCTCACCCACACTAT
This sequence comes from Hyperolius riggenbachi, assembly GCF_040937935.1. Lineage (NCBI taxonomy): Eukaryota > Metazoa > Chordata > Amphibia > Anura > Hyperoliidae > Hyperolius > Hyperolius riggenbachi. The sequence continues at coordinate 120,047,564 of NC_090653.1, read as the reverse complement.
ATAGCATTGTGTTTACTGCCACTCTGTGTCTCTGCTGGGAACAGTAGTACACCACTCACGCTGTATAGCATTGTGCTCTGTGTCACTGCTGGGAATAGTAGTACACCGCTCACCCACCACTGTATAGCATTGTGTTTACTGCCACTCTGTGTCTCTGCTGGGAACAGCAGTACACCGCTCACCCACCGCTGTATTGTGCTCTGTGTCGCTGCTGGGAACAGTAGTACACCGCTCACCCACCCACCACTGTATAGCATTGTGCTCTGTGTCGCTGCTGGGAATAGTAGTACACCGCTCACCCACCACTGTATAGCATTGTGCTCTGTGTCGCTTCTGGGAACAGTAGTACACCGCTCACCCACCACTGTATAGCATTGTGCTCTGTGTCGCTGCTGGGAAAAGTAGTACACCGCTCACCCACCACTGTATAGCATTGTGTTTACTGCCACTCTGTGTCGCTGCTGGGAACAGTAGTACACCGCTCACCCACCACTGTATAGCATTGTGCTCTGTGTCGCTGCTGGGAACAGTAGTACACCGCTCACCCACCCACCACTGTATAGCATTGTGCTCTGTGTCGCTGCTGGGAATAGTAGTACACCGCTCACCCACCACTGTATAGCATTGTGCTCTGTGTCGCTGCTGGGAACAGTAGTACACCGCTCACCCACCACTGTATAGAATTGTGCTCTGTGTCGCTGCTGGGAACAGTAGTACACCGCTCACCCACACTATATAGCATTGTGTTTACTGCCACTCTGTGTCTCTGCTGGGAACAGTAGTACACCGCTCACCCACCACTAGAGTTGGGCCGAACGGTTCGCCTGCGAACGGTTCCATGCGAACTTCCGTGGTTCGCGTTCGTGTCCCGCAGGCGAACGTTTGCGGAAGTTCGGTTCGCCCCATAATGCACCATGGAGGGTCAACTTTGACCCTCTACATCACAGTCAGCAGGCCCAGTGTAGCCAATTAGGCTACACTAGCCCCTGGAGCCCCACCCCCCTTATATAAGGCAGGCAGCGGCGGCCATTACGGTCACTCGTGTGCCTGCATTAGTCAGAGTAGGGCGAGCTGCTGCAGACTGTCTCTCATAGGGAAAGATTAGTTAGGCTTGGCTTGTTCCTGGCTGCATACCTGTTCTGTTCAGTGAGCCCACTGCATACCTGTTCTGTGAACCCACCACTGCATACCTGTTCAGTGAACCCGCCACTGCATACCTGTTGTGTTCAGTGAACCCGCCACTGTATACCTGTTCTGTTCAGTGAACCCGCCACTGTATACCTGTTCAGTGAACCCGCCACTGCATACCTTTTGTGTTCAGTCAACCCGCCACTGTATACCTGTTCTGTTCAGTGAACCCGCCACTGCATACCTGTTGTGTTCAGTGAACCCGCCACCGTATACCTGTACTGTTCAGTGAACCCGCCACTGCATACCTGTTCTGTTCAGTGAACCTGCCACTGTATACCTGTTCTGTTCAGTGAACCCGCCACTGTATACCTGTTCAGTGAACCCGCCACTGCATACCTGTTGTGTTCAGTGAACCCGCCACTGTATACCTGTTCTGTTCAATGAACCCGCCACTGCATACCTGTTGTGTTCAGTGAACCCGCCACTGTATACCTGTTCTGTTCAGTGAACCCGCCACTGCACACCTGTTGTGTTCTGTGAACCCGCCACTGTATACCTGTACTGTTCAGTGAACCCGCCACTGTATACCTGTTCTGTTCAGTGAACCCGCCACTGCATACCTGTTCAGTGAACCTGCCACTGCATACCTGTTCTGTGAACCCACCACTGCATACCTGTTGTGTTCAGTGAACCCGCCACTGCATACCTGTTCTGTTCAGTGGACCCGCCACTGTATACCTGTTCAGTGAACCCGTCACTGCATACCTGTTGTGTTCAGTGAACCCGCCACTGTATACCTGTACTGTTCAGTGAACCCGCCACTGTATACCTGTTCTGTTCAGTGAACCTGCCACTGTATACCTGTTCTGTTCAGTGAACCCGCCACTGTATACCTGTTCAGTGAACCCGCCACTGCATACCTGTTGTGTTCAGTGAACCCACCACTGTATACCTGTTCTGTTCAGTGAACCCGCCACTGTATACCTGTTCAGTGAACCCGCCACTGCATACCTGTTGTGTTCAGTGAACCCGCCACTGTATACCTGTTCTGTTCAGTGAACCCGCCACTGCATACCTGTTGTGTTCAGTGAACCTGCCACTGTATACCTGTACTGTTCAGTGAACCCGCCACTGCATACCTGTTCTGTTCAGTGAACCCACCGCATCAGTGCGCATACCTGTGCAGTTAAGTGAACCCACCTACCTACGTGAGTGCACGCAGTGTGATATACCACTCCGTGCATACCCGATATGGACAAAACAGGTAGAGGAAGAGGTAGTGCCAGAGCCAGAGGAAGGCCACCCGGCAGGTCTGCGCGAGGTCGTGTAAATGTAATTTCGTGTGGACCTGGCCCACAGTAGTGTTGGGTGAACACCTAGATGTTCGGGTTCGCGAACGTTCGCCGAACATCGCCACGATGTTCGGGTGTTCGCGCCGAACTCCGAACATAATGGAAGTCAATGGGGACCCGAACTTTCGTGCTTTGTAAAGCTTCCTTACATGCTACATACCCCAAATTTGCAGGGTATGTGCACCTTGGGAGTGGGTACAAGAGGAAAAAATATTTGAAAAAGAGCTTATAGTTTTTGAGAAAATTGATTGTAAAGTTTCAAAGGAAAAACTGTCTTTTAAATGTGGAAAATGTCATGTTTCTTTGCACAGGTAACATGCTTTTTGTCGCCATGCAGTCATAAATGTAATACATATAAGAGGTTCCAGGAAAAGGGACCGGTAACGCTAACCCAGCACAAGCAGCAGAACACGTGATGGAACAGGAGGAGGCGCAGGAGGAGAAGGCCACGCTTTTTGAGACACAACATCCCAGGCCTTGCATGAGGACAAATAGCGTGCGGATATAGCAATGCTTTTTGCCGCCATGCAGTCATAAATGTAATAAAGATGAGAGGTTCAATAAACAGGGACCGGAAACGATAACCCAGCAGCAGCAGCAGCAGCACACGTGAGGGAACAGGAGGAGCCGCAGGAGGAGAAGGCCACGCTTTTTGAGACACAACATCCCAGGCCTTGCATGAGGACAAATAGCGTGCGGATATAGCAATGCTTTTTGCCGCCATGCAGTCATAAATGTAATAAAGATGAGAGGTTCAATAAACAGGGACCAGAAACGCTAACCCAGCAGCAGCAGCAGCAGCACACGTGAGGGAACAGGAGGAGCCGCAGGAGGAGAAGGCCACGCTTTTTGAGACACAACATCCCAGGCCTTGCATGAGGACAAATAGCGTGCAATATAGCAATGCTTTTTGCCGCCATGCAGTCATAAATGTAATAAAGATGAGAGGTTCAATAAACAGGGACCGGAAACGCTAACCCAGCAGCAGCAGCAGTAGCAGCACACGTGAGGGAACAGGAGGAGCCGCAGGAGGAGAAGGCCACGCTTTTTGAGACACAACATCCCAGGCCTTGCATGAGGACAAATAGCGTGCGGATATAGCAATGCTTTTTGCCGCCATGCAGTCATAAATGTAATAAAGATGAGAGGTTCAATAAACAGGGACCAGAAACGCTAACCCAGCAGCAGCAGCAGCAGCAGCACACGTGAGGGAACAGGAGGAGCCGCAGGAGGAGAAGGCCACGCTTTTTGAGACACAACATCCCAGGCCTTGCATGAGGACAAATAGCGTGCGGATATAGCAATGCTTTTTGCCGCCATGCAGTCATAAATGTAATAAAGATGAGAGGTTCAATAAACAGGGACCGGAAACGCTAACTCAGCAGCAGCAGCAGCAGCACACGTGAGGGAACAGGAGGAGCCGCAGGAGGAGAAGGCCACGCTTTTTGAGACACAACATCCCAGGCCTTGCATGAGGACAAATAGCGTGCGGATATAGCAATGCTTTTTACCGCCATGCAGTCATAAATGTAATAAAGATGAGAGGTTCAATAAACAGGGACCGGAAACGCTAACCCATCACAGATGGTCATTGTTCATGTTACTTGGTTGGGGTCCAGGAGTGTTGCGTAGTCGTTTCCAATCCAGGATTGATTCATTTTAATTTGAGTCAGACGGTCTGCATTTTCTGTGGAGAGGCGGATACGCCGATCTGTGACGATGCCTCCGGCAGCACTGAAACAGCGTTCCGACATAACGCTGGCTGCCGGGCAAGCCAGCACCTCTATTGCGTACATTGCCAGTTCGTGCCAGGTGTCTAGCTTCGATACCCAATAGTTGAAGGGTGCAGATGGATTGTTCAACACAGCTACGCCATCTGACATGTAGTCCTTGACCATCTTCTCCAGGCGATCGGTGTTGGAGGTGGATCTGCACGCTTGCTGTTCTGTGGGCTGCTGCTGCATGGGTGTCAGAAAATTTTCCCACTCCAAGGACACTGCCGATACCATTCCCTTTTGGGCACTAGCTGCGGCTTGTGTTGTTTGCTGCCCTCCTGGTCGTCCTGGGTTTGCGGAAGTCAGTCTGTCGGCGTACAACTGGCTAGAGGAGGGGGAGGATGTCAATCTCCTCTCTAAAGTCTCCACAAGGGCCTGCTGGTATTCTTCCATTTTGACCTGTCTGACTCTTTCTTCAAGCAGTTTTGGAACATTGTGTTTGTACCGTGGATCCAGAAGGGTATAAACCCAGTAATTGGTGTTGTCCAGAATGCGCACAATGCGTGGGTCGCGTTCAATGCAGTCTAGCATGAATTGAGCCATGTGTGCCAGAGTCCTGCCAGAATCCTCATCATCCTCTTGTGAGCGTTGTGATAGTTGTTGTGATGCATCATAGTCATCACCTTCTTCCTGGTCTGCTTCTGCTGACCATTCGCGCTGAATTGTGGAAGTCCAACGTGCACCGCTCTTGCCCTCGTCAGTGGTGGCAGGAAATTCCTGCTCCAACTCCAGCTGTTCCTCCGCCTCTTCTTCGTCATAGCTGCTGGGGCCAGCGTTTCCTGAGGCAGATGGCCTGATGTTGGTACCATCACGCTGATCGTTTTCTCCCTCAGATTCCCCCAGTTGCATCATGACAGCTGTTTCCTTGATTTTCAACATTGACCTCTTCAGTAAACACAGCAGTGGTATGGTAATGCTGACTGAAGAGTTGTCACTGCTCACAAGCAACGTGGATTGCTCAAAATTTTGGAGGACTTGGCAGAGGTCCAACATGTTGGCCCAATCGGATCCACAGAAGCTTGGCAGCTGTCCGGATGCGCCTCGGTACTGCGCCGTCATGTACTGGACCACTGCACTCTTCTGCTCGCAAAAGCGGGCTAGCATGTGCAGCGTAGAATTCCAGCGCGTAGGGACATCACACAGCAAGCGATGGTGGGGGAGATTGAAGCGCTCCTGCATCTTGGCGAGTGCCCCCGAAGCAGTACTGGAATTTCTGCAATGTTTGGCCACTCGTCGCACCTTCAACAGAAGATCGGCCACGCCTGGGTATGTCCTCAGGAACCGCTGAACTACTAGGTTCATCACGTGCGCCAGGCAAGGGATATGTGTCAGCTTAGCCAACCTTAAAGCGCGAATGAGATTGCTCCAATTATCACACACAACCATGCCCGGTTTCAGGTCCAGCGGTGCCAGCCACAAATCCGTCTGTTCCTTTATTCCCCTCGAAATTTCCTCCCCTGTGTGCTGCTTATCCCCAAGGCAGATCAGCTTCAGCAACGCTTGCTGACGCATGCCAACAGCTGTGCTGCACTGCTTCCACGATCCTACTGCAGCTGGGTTAGCGTTTCCGGATGAGGTACAGCTTTGAGATGCGTTGGAGGAGAAGGAGTCAGAGAGGTAGGTGCTGCTGTTGTTATCCAGTGGGAGGGACGGCGGTGCAGCTGTTTGCGGCGTGGGCAACACCCGCGCCGTAGCAGGTGAGGAATCGCTGCCAGGCTCCACAAGGTTCACCCAGTGCGCGGTAAGGGAGATGTATCGACCCTGGCCGAACGCACTCGTCCAGGTGTCAGTGGTGAGGTGAACCTTGCAGGCAACGGCATTCTTCAAGCTTCGGGTTATTTTGCTGACCACGTGCTCATGCAACTCAGGCACCGCAGAGCGCGCAAAGTGGTAGCGGCTGGGAACCACGTAACATGGGATGGCCACTGACATCATGCCCTTGAAGCTGTTTGTCTCCACCACTCGATATGGCAGCATTTCGCAGGCCAGAAGCTTGGCTATGCTGGCTGTTACTGCCACGGCCCGGGGGTCATTTGCTGGCAATTTCCTCTTGCGCTCAAACATCTTCGACACAGACAACTGAACCGTAGCGCTGCACACGGAAGGGCTGTTGGTTGTTGTGTTTGATGAACACTGGGAGACCTCAAGAGCACTACTCCGGAAAGTGACAGTGTCAGCGTCGTCTGATGTTTGTGAATGTTGTGAACCACGCAATGGCTGGGCTACTGCTGCTGCTGAGGCGGGTCTGGTGGTGAGTCTGGTGAACCCAAGGGAGGCAGTGTTGCTGGTACCCTGTCCTGCCGCGTTTGCCCACAGAGTGGGATGTTTGGATAGCATGTGGCGGCTCATGCTGGTGGTGGAGAGGTTGTTAATACTTTTCCCCCTGCTCAGGCGGGTCTTGCACACCTTGCAAATCGCCATGGTAACATCCTCAGTGCAGTCTTCAAAGAAAGCCCAGACTTTGGAGCACCTGCCTTGCTGGCGATTTCTGTTTGCTCCTCTTTTGCCTCTCACTTGAACTTCCACGCTTGTGGTGCCTGAAATTTCGCGCCGCCTACCTTGTGGCACAAGGCGAACTCGTGCAGCAGTGGGTTCTTCAACAGACTCATCTGTGCTGCTGCTACGACGGCGATGTTCTCGTTCACAAACAAAATCTGGGTCTCTGTCCACATTGTCCATACCCTCCTCTTCCATCTCCTGAAACTCGTCATATGTCATTGTGGGGGGCCGCTGCCGTGGAGTAGAGCTCCCCAGAACAACCTCTGCGCAGCTCACTCCAACGTCGTCTTCCAGATCTTGTCGGCCGACCTCCTGCAATTGCAACCCCTCCTGCCCAACTTGCTCTGGGATTTGGGTTTCCGAGTCCTCCTCTGACTCGCCTTGTATTTCAGTGCGCGGTGCATTTCCCACAGTTAATGGTTGTGAATCCGGGCACAACATTTCTGGCTGTTCCTCCATTGACCTTTGAAAGGTGGAAGTTTTTGGGCTGGGAATAGCTCCTGCGAATACCCCATTGTGTCCTGAGGTAATTCATCGGACTGGTTATCTGGCAGTTGTGTGCGTGGTGTCGCTGCCGGTTGTGTCAGCTTTGTGCCCACTGGCTCTTTGTAACTGGCTGAGGACTCGGACCTCGTGCGTGATGTGCTGGTGCTGCTTAACCCACTGCTGGACGCTTGAGAGGTCATCCAAGTAATTATCTGGTCCTGTTCTTTTGGATTTGTGAGGGTTGTTGTCCTGGACAACATGGGCGGTATTGAGTGGGTTTTCTTGGGTGCTCCCCTGTGGCCTGTACGTGAACCGTCAGGGGAAACACCTCTTCCCTTGCCCCTCCCTCTTTCACCGGATTTCTTCCTCATTTCACTTATCCTTAAAGTACACGCTGACTGGCAGCAGTACAGTGGCAGTACAGAAATGCTATACAGTGGCGGGTGAGCGGTGTACCACTATTCCCAGCAGCGACACAGAGCACAATGCTATACAGTGGCGGGTGAGCGGTGTACTACTATTCCCAGCAGACACAGAGTGGCAGTAAACAGAATGCTATATAGTGTGGCTGAGCGAGCCGTGTACTACTATTCCCAGCAGACACAGAACAGTAAACAGAATGCTATATAGTGTGGCTGAGCGGTGTACCACTATTCCCAGCAGCGACACAGAGCACAATGCTATACAGTGGCGGTTGAGCGGTGTACCACTATTCCCAGCAGCGACACAGAGCACAATGCTATACAGTGGCGGGTGAGCGGCGTACTACTATTCCCAGCAGACACAGAGTGGCAGTAAACAGAATGCTATATAGTGTGGCTGAGCGACGTACACAGAGTGGCAGTAAACAGAATGCTATATAGTGTGGCTGAGCGAGCGGTGTACTACTATTCCCAGCAGACACAGAACAGTAAACATAATGCTATATAGTGTGGCTGAGCGGTGTACCACTATTCCCAGCAGCGACACAGAGCACAATGCTATACAGTGGCGGGTGAGCGGTGTACCACTATTCCCAGCAGCGACACAGAGCACAATGCTATACAGTGGCGGGTGAGCGGTGTACCACTATTCCCAGCAGCGACACAGAGCACAATGCTATACAGTGGCGGGTGAGCGGTGTACCACTATTCCCAGCAGACACAGAGTGGCAGTAAACAGAATGCTATATAGTGTGGCTGAGCGAGGTACACAGAGTGGCAGTAAACAGAATGCTATATAGTGTGGCTGAGCGAGCGGTGTACTACTATTACCAGCAGACACAGAACAGTAAACAGAATGCTATATAGTGTGGCTGAGCGAGGTACACAGAGTGGCAGTAAACAGAATGCTATATAGTGTGGCTGAGCGAGCGGTGTACTACTATTCCCAGCAGCGACACAATGACTGGGGGGACCCTGGCTAGCGTGGCTGGAGCGCGAACTACCCTGCCTGCCTACCCAAAGCTAAACCCACAGACAAATGGCGGAGATATGACGTGGTTCGGGTATTTATTTACCTGAACCACGTGACAGTTCGGCCAATCAGAGCGCGTTCGGGTCCGAACCACGTGACCCGTTCAGCCAATCACAGCGCTAGCCGAACGTTCGGGGAACGTTCGGCCATGCGCTCTTAGTTCGGCCATGCGGCCGAACGGTTTGGCCGAACACCATCAGGTGTTCGGCCGAACTCGAACATCACCCGAACAGGGTGATGTTCTGCAGAACCCGAACAGTGGCGAACACTGTTCGCCCAACACTAGCCCACAGTACAGTGCTCGGAAGAAGGCACGTCCCATCACCTTCCAAGATTGTCAAGACGTGGTTGAGTATTTAGCGACACAGAACACCTCATCTTGCTCAGCCACCAGCGCTACTACTAGCACCACTTCCGCTGCATTTGACACTTCGCAAGAATTATTTAGTGTTGAAATCACTGATGCACAGCCATTGTTTCAGCCAGATGAATTTTCACCAGCTCATATGTCTGAGTTATGCGGCAACACTATGGATGTAACGTGTAAGGAGGATGAAGGACCTACTGAGGGTGCATGTTTGGAATTTTCTGAGGCAAGCAAAGCTGGGCAGGATGATTACGATGATGACGATGATAGGGATCCTCTGTATGTTCCCAATAGAGGAGATGAAGAGGGGGACAGTTCAGAGGGGGAGTCAGAGAGTAGTAGGAGGAGAGAAGTTGCTGAAAGAAGCTGGGCAGCTCTTCGTCAGAAACAGCTGGTGGCAGTGTCCGGCACCATGTATCGCCACCTATGTACAGCCAGCCAACTTGCCCTTCAGCATCAGCTGCTGAGGTCCCCATAGTGCCCACATCCCAGGGTGGCTCAGCGGTGTGGAAATTTTTTAATGTGTGTGCCTCAGATCGGAGCAAAGCCATCTGTTCACTCTGCCAACAAAAATTGAGCCGTGGAAAGGCCAACACTCACGTAGGGACAAGTGCCTTACGAAGGCACCTGGAGAAAAGGCACAAACAGCAATGGGATGGCCACCTGAGCAAAAGCAGCAGCAGCACACAAAAGAAAAGTCACCCTCCTTCTCCTCTTCCTCCTTCAGGTGCATCATCTGCTTCTGCCGCTTTCTCCCTTCCACCTTCACAGGCACCCTCCTCCACTCCGCCTCTGCCCTTGAGCGCTTCCTGCTCCTCTGCCCACAGCAGCAGTCAGGTGTCCGTGAAGGAAATGTTTGAGCGGAAGAAGCCAATTTCGGCCAGTCACCCCCTTGCCCGGCGTTTGACAGCTGGCGTGGCGGAACTGTTAGCTCGCCAGCTGTTACCATACCGGCTGGTGGACTCTGAGGCCTTCCGTAAATTTGTGGCCATCGGAACACCGCAGTGGAAGATGCCAGGCCGCACTTATTTTTCGAGAAAGGCTATACCCCAACTGCACCGTGAAGTTGAGAGGCAAGTGGTGTCATCTCTTGCGAAGAGCGTTGGGTCAAGGGTCCACCTGACCACGGATGCCTGGTCTGCCAAGCACGGGCAGGGCCGCTACATTACGTACACAGCCCATTGGGTCAACCTGGTGGTGAACGATGGCAAGCAGGGCGCAGCGGACCAAATTGTGACACCTCCACGGCTTGCAGGCAGGCCTCCTGCCACCTCCTCTCCTCCTGCTACATGCTCTTCGCTGTCCTCCTCCTCCTTGGCTGAGTGGCAGTTCTCCTCTCCAGCTACACAGCCCCAGCTCCGCAGGGCCTATGCTGCATGCCAGGTACGACGGTGTCACGCCATCTTAGACATGTCTTGTCTCAAAGCGGAGAGTCACACTGGAGCAGCTCTCCTGGCTGCTCTTAAGAAACAGGTGGATGAGTGGCTGCACCACCTGGAGATAGGCAACGTGGTGTGTGACAACGGCAGCAATCTGCTTGCCGCTTTGCATATGGGGAAGCTGACACACATACCCTGCATGGCACATGTCATGAATCTCGTTGTTCAAAGATTTGTGGCAAAGTACCCTGGCTTAGCGGCTGTCCTGAAGCAGGCCAGGAAGTTCTGTGGGCATTTGAGGCGGTCTTACACAGCCATGGCACGCTTTGCGGAAATATAGCGGAAAAACAACATGCCGGTGAGACGCCTCATTTGCGATAGCCCGACTCGCTGGAATTCGACCCTGCTCATGTTCTCCCGCCTGCTAGAACAGAAGAAAGCCGTCACCCAGTACCTCTACAACTACAGTAGAATGAAACAGTCTGGGAAGATGGGGATGTTCTGGCCTGACAACTGGACACTGATGAAAAATGCATGCAGGCTCATGCGGCCGTTTGAGGAGGTGACCAACCTGGTGAGCCGCAGTGAGGGCACCATCAGCGACTTAATTCCCTACGCTTACTTCTTGGAGCGTGCTGTGCGTAGAGTGGCGGATGAAGCTGCGAATGAGCGTGACCAGGAACCGTTACGGCAGGAACAGGCATGGGACCAATTTTTATCAGACCCAGCTGTTTCCTCAACACCTGCGGCAGCACAGAGGGGGGAGGAGGAGGAAGAAGAGAAGTCGTGTGCAGAAGACGAGTCAGACTCAGAGGATGATGAGCAAGGTGTTTCTTTGGGGGAGGAGGAGGAGGAGGGGACGGCGGCAGGAGAACAACCGCAGCAGGCGTCGCAGGGGGCTTGTGCTGCTCAACCTTCCCGTGGTATTGTTCGCGGCTGGGGGGAGGAGTTTGACTTACGTGACGTCACTGAGGAAGAGCAAGAGGAGATGGAGGGTACTGGATCCGACTTTGTGCAGATGTCGTCTTTTATGCTGTCCTGCCTATTGAGGGACCCCCGTATAAAAAACCTCAAGGGGAATGAGCTGTACTGGGTGGCCACACTACTAGACCCTCGGTACAGGCACAAAGTGGCAGACCTGTTACCAACTCACCTGAAGGTGGAAAGGATGCAGCACATGCAGAACCAGCTGTCAACTATGCTTTACAATGCCTTTAAGGGTGATGTGACAGCACAACGCCAGCAAGGTACCACTGCCACTAATCCTCCTCCCGTGTCCACGCAGTCAAAGACAGGACGCTCCAGCGATCTCATGGTGATGTCGGACATGCAGACGTTCTTTAGTCCAACGCCTCGCCGTAGCCCTTCCGGATCCACCCTCCACCAACGCCTGGAACGGCAGGTAGCCGACTACCTGGCCTTAAGTGTGGATGTAGACACTGCTGTGAACAGCGATGAGGAACCCTTGAACTACTGGGTGCGCAGGCTTGACCTGTGGCCAGAGCTGTCCCAATTTTCCATCCAACTTCTCTCCTGCCCTGCCGCAAGCGTCCTGTCAGAAAGAACCTTCAGCGCAGCTGGAGGCATTGTCACTGAGAAGAGAAGTCGCCTAAGTCACAAAAGTGTTAAGTACCTCACCTTTATCAAAATGAATGAGGCATGGATCCCGGAGGGCTGCTGCCCGCCCTAAGACTAAGTCAGTCCCCGCACACACAGCATCTCTGCCTGCACGCTGTGTGACTGGCTGCCTGGCCTGCCCCAAGAAGACTAAGTCGCTCCCAGTCCCTCCACACAGCATGTCTGCCTGCAGGCCGCTTGACTACCTTCTCCGCCACCACCAACAGGGTCCGGGACTCCAGGCGGTTTGCTGAATTTTTTAGGCCGCTGCTAGCAGCGGCCGCTGTAATAATTTTTCTGGTGCGTGTACATGACTGCCTAATTTTTCTGGCTGCACTGCGGGCAGCTGCAACAACAAAAGAAAAGGCATGTACATGCGCCCATTCCCCTTCGTGATCATTACCTTGCCGTGGTGAAGGGGCTTGCGTATCACAATGAAGCAATGACCGGCGCCTAGATGAGTGTCTCGGGGGGCACACAAAAGATAATAAGGTCGTTGCTTCATTGTGGTCAGACCAAATTTGATCAGCTGGACAGTCACTGTTCTGTCATTCAGCTACATCAGCCAGGCGACCATATGGGCTGTAAAGCCACCAAAACCTGCACTCTCGCCATGGTGCGCACCAGTCCAGCACGGCTGTCACTACACAAACAGCTGTTTGCGGTGCGTTACACTGTGAGTTTGGTATGTCAGTGTGAAGCAGTACCTTAATTACACTACCTGATTGATGTATACACATGCAAGATGTTTTAAAGCACTTTAGGCCTGTCATTTAGCATTCAATGTGATTTCTGCCCTTAAAACGCTGCTTTGCGTCAAATCCATATTTTTTCCGGGGACTTTTGGCGTGTATCCCACTCCGCCATGCCCCCCTTCAGGTGTTAGACCCCTTGAAACATCTTTTCCATCACTTTTGTGGTCAGCAGAATTTTTTTTTCCAAAGTTCGCCTCCCCATTGAAGTCTATTGCGGTTCGCGAACTTTTCCGCGAACCGAACGTTTCGCGGAAGTTCGCAAACCCGGTTCGCGAACCTAAAATCGGAGGTTCGGCCCAACTCTACCCACCACTGTAAAGCATTGTGCTCTGTGTCGCTGCTGGGAATAGTAGTACACCGCTCACCCACCACTGTATAGCATTGTGTTCTGTGTCGCTGCTGGGAACAGTAGTACACCGCTCACCCACCACTGTATGGCATTGTGCTCTGTGTCGCTGCTGGGAATAGTAGTACACCGCTCACCCACCACTGTATAGCATTGTGCTCTGTGTCACTGCTGGGAACAGTAGTACACCGCTCACCCACACTATATAGCATTGTGTTTACTGCCACTCTGTGTCTCTGCTGGGAACAGTAGTACACCGCTCACCCACCACTGTATAGCATTGTGCTCTGTGTCGCTGCTGGGAACAGTAGTACACCGCTCACCCACACTATATAGCATTGTGTTTACTGCCACTCTGTGTCTCTGCTGGGAACAGTAGTACACCGCTCACCCACCACTGTATAGCATTGTGCTCTGTGTCGCTGCTGGGAACAGTAGTACACCGCTCACCCACCACTGTATAGCATTGTGCTCTGTGTCGCTGCTGGGAACAGTAGTACACCGCTCACCCACCACTGTATAGCATTGTGCTCTGTGTCGCTGCTGGGAACAGTAGTACACCGCTCACCCACCACTGTATAGCATTGTGCTCTGTGTCGCTGCTGGGAATAGTAGTACACCGCTCGCCCACCACTATATAGCATTGTGCTCTGTGTCGCTGCTGGGAACAGTAGTACACCGCTCACCCACCACTGTATAGCATTGTGCTCTGTGTCGCTGCTGGGAATAGTAGTACACCGCTCACCCACCACTGTATAGCATTGTGCTCTGTGTCGCTGCTGGGAACAGTAGTACACCGCTCACCCACACTATATAGCATTGTGTTTACTGCCACTCTGTGTCTCTGCTGGGAACAGTAGTATACCGCTCACCCACCACTGTATAGCATTGTGCTCTGTGTCGCTGCTGGGAATAGTAGTACACCGCTCACCCACCACTGTATAGCATTGTGCTCTGTGTCGCTGCTGGGCACAGTAGTACACCGCTCACCCACCACTGTATAGCATTGTGCTCTGTGTCGCTGCTGGGAATAGTAGTACACCGCTCACCCGCCACTGTATAGCATTTCTGTACTGCCACTGTACTGCTGCCAGTCAGCGTGTACTTTAAGGATAAGTGAAATGAAGAAGAAATCCTGTGAAAGAGGGAGAGGCAAGGGAAGAGGTGTTTCCCCTGACGGTTCACGTACAGGCCACAGTGGAGCACCGAAGAAAACCAACTCAATACCGCCCATGTTGTCCAGGAAATCAACCCTCACAAATCCAAAAGAACAGGACCAGATAATTAATTGGATGACCTCTCAAGCGTCCAGCAGTGGGTTAAGCAGCACCAGCACATCACGCACGAGGTCCGAGTCCTCAGCCAGTTACAAGGAGCCAGTGGGCACAAAGCTGACACAACCGGCAGCGACACCACGCACACAACTGCCAAATAACCAGTCCGAAGAATTTCCTCAAGACACAATGGGGTATTTGCCGGAGCTATTCCCAGCCCAACAAACTTCCACCTTTCAAAGGTCAATGGAACAGCCAGAAATGTTGTGCCCGGATTCACAACCATTTACTGTGGGAAATGCACCGCGCACTGAAATGCAAGGCGAGTCCGAGGACTTTGAAACCCAAATCCCAGAGAAAGTTGGGCAGGAGGGGTTTCAATTGCAGGAGGTCGGCCGAGAAGATATGGAAGACGACGTGTGAGTGAGCTGCGCAGAGGTTGTTCTGGGGAGCTCTACTCCACGGCGGCGGCCCACAATCACATATGACGAGTTTGAGGAGATGGAAGAGGAGGAGGGTATGGACAATGTTGACAGAGACCCAGATTTTGTATGTGAAGGAGAACATCGCCATCATAGCAACACAGATGAGTCTGTTGAAAAACCCACTGCTGCACGAGTTCGCCTTGTGCCACAAGGTAGGCGGCGCGAAATTTCAGGCACCACAAGCGTGGAAGTTCAAGTGAGACGCAAAAGAGGCGCAAACAGAAATCGCCAGCAAGGCAGGTGCTCCAAAGTCTGGCCTTTCTTTGAAGACTGCAGTGAGGATGGTACCGTGGTGATTTGCAAGATGTGCAAGACCCGCCTGAGCAGGGGGAAACATATTAACAACCTCTCCACCACCAGCATGACCCGCCACATGGTATCCAAACATCCCACTCTGTGGGCACCAGGACAGGGTACCAGCAACACTGCCTCCCTTGGGGTCACCAGACTCACCACCAGACCCTCTTCAGCAGCAGCAGTAGCCCAGCCATTGCGTGGTTCACAACAACATTCACAAACATCAGACGACGCTGACACTGTCACTTTCCGGAATAGTGCTCTTGAGGTCTCCCAGTCTTCATCAAACACAACAACCAACAGCCCTTCAGTGTGCAGCCCTATGGTTCAGTTGTCTGTCTCGGAGATGTTTGAGCGCAAGTGGAAATTGCCAGCAAATGACCCCCGGGCCGTGGCACTAACAGCCAGCATAGCCAAGCTTCTGGCCTGCGAAATGCTGCCATATCGAGTGGTGGAGACAAACAGCTTCTAGGGCATGATGTCAGTGGCCATCCCACGTTACGTGGTTCCCAGTGCCTGAGTTGCATGAGCACGTGGTCAGCAAAATAACCCGAAGCTTGAAGAATGCCGTTGCCTGCAAGGTTCACCTCACCACTGACACCTGGACGAGTGCGTTCAGCCAGGGTCGATACATCTCCCTTACCGGGCACTGGGTGAACCAGCGATTCCTCACCTGCTACGGCGCGGGTGTTGCCCACGCCGCAAACAGCTTCACCGCCGTCCCTCCCACTGGATAACAACAGCAGCACCTACCTCTCTGACTCCTTCTCCTCCAACGCATCTCAAAGCTGTACCTCATCCGGAAACGCTAACCCAGCAGCAGTAGGATCGTGGAAGCAGTGCAGCACAGCTGTTGGCATGCATCAGCAAGCGTTGCTGAAGCTGATCTGCCTTGGGGATAAGCAGCACACAGGGGAGGAAATTTGGAGGGGAATAAAGGAACAGACGGATTTGTGGCTGGCACCGCTGGACCTGAAACCGGGCATGGTTGTGTGTGATAATGGGAGTAATCTCATTCGCGCTTTAAGGTTGGCTAAGCTGACACACATCCCTTGCCTGGCGCACGTGATGAACCTAGTAGTTCAGTGGTTCCTGAGGACATACCCAGGCGTGGCCGATCTTCTGTTGAAGGTGCGACGAGTGTCCAAACATTGTAGAAATTCCAGTACTGCTTCGGGGGCACTCGCCAAGATGCAGGAGCGCTTCAATCTCCCCCACCATCGCTTGCTGTGTGATGTCCCTATGCGCTGGAATTCTACGCTGCACATGCTAGCCCGCTTTTTTGAGCAGAAGAGTGCAGTGGTCCAGTACATGACGGCGCAGTACCGAGGCGCATCCGGACAGCTGCCAAGCTTCTGTGGATCCGATTGGGCCAACATGTTGGACCTCTGCCAAGTCCTCCAAAATTTTGAGCAATCCACGTTGCTTGTGAGCAGTGACAACTCTTCAGTCAGCATTACCATACCACTGCTGTGTTTACTGAAGAAGTCAATGTTGAAAATCAAGTAAACAGCTGTCATGATGCAACTGGGGGAATCTGAAGGAGAAAACGATCAGCGTGATGATACCAACATCAGGCCATCTGCCTCAGGAAACGCTGGCCCCAGCAGCTATGACGAAGAAGAGGAGGAGGAACAGCTGGAGTTGGAGCAGGAATTTCCTGCCACCACTGACGAGGGCCAGAGCGGTGCACGTTGGACTTCCACAATTCAGCGCAAATGGTCAGCAGAAGCAGACCAGGAAGAAGGTGACGACTATGATGCATCACAACAACTATCACAACGCTCACAAGAGGATGATGAGGATTGTGGCAGGACTCTGGCACACATGGCTCAATTCATGCTAGACTGCATTGAACACAACCCACGCATTGTGCCCATTCTGGACAACACCAATTACTGGGTTTATACCCTTCTGGATCCACGGTACAAACACAATGTTCCAAAACTGCTTGAAGAAAGAGTCAGACAGGTCAAAATGGAAGAATACCAGCAGGCCCTTGTGGAGACTTTAGAGAGGAGATTGACATCCTCCCCCTCCTCTAGCCAGTTGTACGCCGACAGACTGACTTCCGCAAACCCAAGACGACCAGGAGGGCAGCAAACAACACAAGCCGCAGCTAGTGCCCAAAAGGGAATGGTATCGGCAGTGTCCTTGGAGTGGGAAAAATTTCTGACACCCATGCAGCAGCCCACAGAACAGCAAGCGTGCAGATCCACCTCCAACACCGATCGCCTGGAGAAGATGGTCAAGGACTACATGTCAGATGGCGTAGCTGTGTTGAACAATCCATCTGCACCCTTCAACTATTGGGTATCGAAGCTAGACACCTGGCACGAACTGGCAATGTACGCAATAGAGGTGCTGGCTTGCCCGGCAGCCAGCGTTATGTCGGAACGCTGTTTCAGTGCTGCCGGGGGCATCGTCACAGATCGGCGTATCCGCCTCTCCACAGAAAATGCAGACCGTCTGACTCAAATTAAAATGAATCAATCCTGGATTGGAAACGACTACGCAACACTCCCGAACCCCAACCAAGTAACATGAACAATGAACATCTGTGATGGGTTAGCGTTACCGGTCCCTTTTCCTGGAACCTCTCATCTGTATTACATTTATGACTGCATGCCGACAAAAAGCAAATTGCTATCTGCACGCTTCTTGTCCGCATGCAAGGTCTGACTGCATGCCGACAAAAAGCATGTTACCTGTGCAAAGAAAACAGACATTTCCCACATTTAAAAGACAGTTTTCCCTTTGAAACTTTAAAATCGATTTTCCCAAAAACTATAAGCTCTTTTTGCTAAATTTTTTTCCTCTTGTACCCACTCCCAAGGTGCACATACCCTTTAAATTTGGGGTATGTAGCATGTAAGGAGGCTTTAAAAAACACGAAAGTTCGGGTCCCCATTGACTTCCATTATGTTCGGAGTTCGGCTCGAACACCCGAACATCGCGGCCATGTTCGGCCTGTTCGACCCGAACCCGAACATCTAGATGTTCGCCCAACACTAGTGTGTGTGTGTGTGTGAGAGAGATAGATTCAGAAAACTTACAGTATCTCACAAGTTTTCTCACCTTGGGGTGTATGCACTAACCGCTGGTAATATTACCGTTACTACTGCCAGCAGTGTACCACACATTATGCAATACATGATTAACACACAAGCATTGCTACGGTAACACATTTTATTGTACTTGCATTACCATATTAACGTTCACACATTAATCATGTTCTATGGGTTTTTGCATAATGCGTAGTACATTGCTGTCGGTAGTAATGGTACTATTAAAGTGCACTGCCTGCGCTTGGCAATATTATTACTGGTGGTTAGTGCATCAGGCTAAAGCAGCAGTAAAATTGCAAGAAGCGCACAGCAATTTTACCAATACTAACAGCAGGGGGGCGGCGCACGTTACTCTATTAGTGTAACGCATGTTACCAGGGTAACATGAGCATTGCTATAGCAACACAAGTACAGCACATTACCATAGCAACACTATGGTAATAACTCCTGTAATGCTAGCTGCACTAATAGGGCATTACGTGTTGTCCCACTGCCGTTAATACCAGTAAAATTGCTGTGTGCTACCTGACATTTTGAAATGTATCGCAAGTGGCAACATTTTTAGTCCATCCAGGTGATCTTTCTGCAGAATATTCATTTACTGAAAGTTCTATGCAGAGAGGAAGATACTGCTTGCTTGGCAGTTGGAACCAGCTGTTATTTCCCACAATGCAACAAGGTTCACAGACAGCAAACTGCCAGGGTCATGGCCTTAACAGTACACTGTGGGAGGGAGTTCACCATTATATCAGCCATATAGATGTCCCTGATGATCTATTCGAGATATCTTAAAGATTTCAGCATCAGATTCACTTTTTTTTATAACTGTATATGTTTCTGTATATTTGTATGTAACCTAGACTAGGATGTAACACAGCCCTCTGCCCCAGAATACTGATATTTCTGCGGAAATTGGAAAATGGAAATTGGCATTGATGGAAATTGAAATTTCCGCAGAATCGGAAACGGACATTTCTAACTATCTCTAATGACCAGGGACTTTGAGCATGTCCCGGCTGTATCCAACAAAATAAGTCAGGAGGGCATATACTTTGGATCTATATTCACAGTTTGTTTGTATCTAAAAAGAATATATATATTTTTTTTATTAAAGTGACACTGAAGTGAAAAAAAATATAATATAATGAATTGGTTGTGTAATATGGATGATTACTAGAACATTAGTAGCAAAGAAAATATTCTCATATTTTTATTTTCAGTTATATAGTTTTTTTTTTATAACATTCTCTAATATTTGCAATTTACACATTACACTCAGCATTCTAAATGATTTCAAAGAGCAGGCTAGTGAACTTTTGAACTTTCCTCTGCAGAAAAAAAAATACAGTGACAGACACTTGAGATAATAAGCTTTAGAAGACAGAGCTCTCTGCGACTCTGAAAGTCGGAGAAGTCAGTGGCTCTTTTGCATAGATAACAACTGGAGTTTCTTAACTCTTCCTGTACTGCAAACAATATTGGGCTCATATCCCTGCTGCTGTTTTATTTCTTAGCAGGACTTCACATACAAGTCATTATATCATAAGTTTATTTCTACTTCAGATTCCCTTTAAAGTAAACATTGTATCAGTGCTTTAATATCTATTTCATTATTTCAGTGCTGGGTAAGCATTATGCCCCAGGTCACTCTTTTAGGTGAGTAGAGTATCTAGCCAGTTCATGACCTCATCCGGCGAGGTGAAAATCTGGTTGTTTTCCCATTTTGTTCTGTAAGGTCTGATTTCCACTTGCCATAATTCTCTCCATTTTACCATATATGCAATTCAGGCCCAAATGGATCCAAGAAGGAAGGCTACCTATTCATTCTGATACATTAGAAGAAAATAGATGTCATTCAATTTTAAAAGCGATGGTAGAAGAAAATGGGTTCCTGTGCTTGAACCCGGTGCAGCAGTGCAACTGTGGTCACATATCAAAGGAAAGCAAAGCACAAGGCTTTTTCTCTATGGAGCTTTCTAAATCAAGGCCAGCATGCTGCTCAATAGAACATGAATATAAAGAAGTCAATAGATTTTTGTATAATATATATTTTTTTACCTATTTACTGTAACTATTGTGCTTCATTTGTGCTTCATTATTTATAAAATAATTTTGACAGCTTAATTTGGTAATAAAAAAAACTGTCAACTATGCTGTGTTATCTGTCTATCTGTCTGTCTGTCTGTCTATCTATTCTGTAAGTTGCGGCCCCTATTTTGTATAGCTCAGCACTGTGTAAAGATGCCAATACATTAATGGATTTTCCCTGGCAGATAAAATCATTGTGATTGAATCTGCCATAGATCAATGCCCCAACAAAATTATTGATGGCTCCAGATGGAAGCTCTTGCTTGAAAGGGAGCAGTACATTAACACTCCCCCAGGTACCCCTCCACTGGGGGCCAAAGGGAGACGGGCCTAGGGAGGCAGTAATATGTGTTGGTAGTGGCAAAATGTAGCATAGATTTTGAATAGATTTCATGCTTAAATCTATTCAAAATCTATCTGTAGTGTGTGGTGAGAAAAATTAGATTTCATTCAGATCAGAGAGGGGCCTATCTTTTGGGTATCAATTAATGTATGGCATTCTTTGCACATCTATATTATATACTCTGCCTGTTTCCTATGGAAGGAAACATATAAATGCAGACATGTGCCCATTTTAGTCATTTGTATATGTTTTAATTGTTTATTAAAGAAACCCACCACAATTTCACTGGTTGTTATCATCGGTAGGTTTACAACTGACACCCAATTCCCTGTTCCTTTACTGATCTTCAGTGCCAGCGCTTTTTGGGGCTACTCTGCTGGCACACATTCCACTATGCCTTTACTAATATTTTAAGTGCCAGGGTCATACTACTGCTGATGGCAGTATAGTAGCTGCAAGCACCCAAAGGAACAGGGCCAATTCATGAATTCCATTGTTTGATTCATTCTGGTTGACACAAAATAAATGCTCTCCAGAGGACCACTTTGTCTTGCAAGGAACAAGTATTTCAAAACATACTGTACAGTATTGTATTGTATTGTAGTGTTGTACCTTACTGAAAGAGCCCAAGTTGGCTGCAGCTCCACATCTTGCCTTGGATTTTTGCACCTTTTTATCTTTGCATATATATGTGCAGGGGCGGAGCTCAGAATTAATTTTCAACTTCTATGGCAACAACTGCAACTCATCCCTATTAATATTCCTATCCTTACACAATTTAGGCTCTGGATATCTAGTAGATTTGTCACAACTGCACCATACCTCCCACAACCCCAGAGTTACAGGATAACTTAGTTATCCCGGGAAACCTTTGGAAACAAAACCTTCTGTCATGCTGCCTCTAATCTTTAGAACTCCAAACCAAAATCAATCAGTATAGCTCCAATCCTGGATTTTCTCAATAAAATATCTAGAAACAGTGCACAATCCAAGAGAACTCTCCGGAGTGCTACTTCATTAATCAAGTCTACAGATCATTCCAATAAGAAAGGAGCTGAAATGCACACATCCAGATGCAAGTAAAATATACCTTTTATTCTTCCATGACAATGACAGGCTACAACTCACAAGCGATGGACAGATACACAAGTGATGAACAGAGACTCAGTACAGACAGGTCCTCTCTGCTCTGGGTCTTCATCCATCACTTGGGAATTGTAGCCTGTCATTGAAAGAATAAAAGTTATATTTTATTTGCTTCTAGATGTGCTTTTTTATTGGAATGAATTGCTGCAATCCTGGAGGTGTTTATATCCAGACTGAAAAGCCAACAGTTTAGTCTGGCATTTATAGACATGTAGCTTTCTTCTTCTGCAACAAAATCCACCCCGCCACTAATTACTGGTCAAAGAGAACATCACTTTATAAATGTTGTTATCCATGCTAGCTTAACCAACTGCAGTGCGTTCCAAACAGGAATGCTTAAATCAGGTGTCAGTCCCAAGTTTGCAAAGATATATCTACAGTATAAGCAAGGAATCAAGTTGCTATACCAAAGCATGATGTCAGGGGCTTTAAAGCTTTATTTCCTACTCATGCAGGAAGAGCGGGATTGGGGAGGCTTATCTACTCTAGTCATAGCAACAAAAGTTATTTACAGGATACTTTTAATGACTAACTGTACATGATTTCAAAACGTTAAGTGTCTTCTCCAGGCATGATACAGAACTGGAGCAGAATTGTACATAAGTAATGTCACATACAGAAGCTTATATATTATTTCCTAGGGTATACATCAATCTATTATAAACTATGAGCCCTAGGAACATCAGGTTTATAATAAATTATAAACCACAGTAGTAGCTGCCTTATGATAAACCGCAGAAGCATCTACTAGTGTTGGGCGAACAGTGTTCGCCACTGTTCGGGTTCTGCAGAACATCACCCTGTTCGGGTGATGTTCGAGTTCGGCCGAACACCTGACGGTGCTCGGCCAAACCGTTCGGCCATATGGCCGAACTAAGAGCGCATGGCCGAACGTTCCCCGAACGTTCGGCTAGCGCTGTGATTGGCCGAACGGGTCACGTGGTTCGGACCCGAACGCGCTCTGATTGGCCGAACGGTCACGTGGTTCGGGTAAATAAATACCCGAACCACGTCATATCTCCGCCATTTGTCTGTGGGTTTAGCTTTGGGTAGGCAGGCAGGGTAGTTCGCGCTCCAGCCACGCTAGCCAGGGTCCCCCCTGTCATTGTGTCACTGCTGGGAACAGTAGTACACCGCTTGCTCAGCCACACTATATAGCATTCTGTTTACTGCCACTCTGTGTACCTCGCTCAGCCACACTATATAGCATTCTGTTTACTGCCACTCTGTGTCTGCTGGGAATAGTAGTACACCGCTTGCTCAGCCACACTATATAGCATTCTGTTTACTGCCACTCTGTGTACCTCGCTCAGCCACACTATATAGCATTCTGTTTACTGCCACTCTGTGTCTGCTGGGAATAGTGGTACACCGCTCGCTCAGCCACACTATATAGCATTCTGTTCACTGTTCTGTGTCTGCTTGGAATAGTGGTACACCGCTCGCTCAGCCACACTATATAGCATTCTGTTTACTGTTCTGTGTCTGCTGGGAATAGTGGTACACCGCTCGCTCAGCCACACTATATAGCATTCTGTTTACTGTTCTGTGTCTGCTGGGAATAGTGGTACACCGCTCGCTCAGCCACACTATATAGCATTCTGTTCACTGTTCTGTGTCTGCTGGGAATAGTGGTACACCGCTCGCTCAGCCACACTATATAGCATTCTGTTCACTGTTCTGTGTCTGCTGGGAATAGTGGTACACCGCTCGCTCAGCCACACTATATAGCATTCTGTTTACTGTTCTGTGTCTGCTGGGAATAGTGGTACACCGCTCGCTCAGCCACACTATATAGCATTCTGTTTACTGTTCTGTGTCTGCTGGGAATAGTGGTACACCGCTCGCTCAGCCACACTATATAGCATTCTGTTTACTGTTCTGTGTCTGCTGGGAATAGTGGTACACCGCTCGCTCAGCCACACTATATAGCATTCTGTTTACTGTTCTGTGTCTGCTGGGAACAGTAGTACACCGCTCGCTCAGCCAGAGTATATAGCATTGTGTTTACTGCCACTCTGTGTACACCGCTCAGCCAGACTATATACCATTGTTTACTGACACTCTGTGTACACCGCTCAGCCAGACTATATACCATTGTTTACTGACACTCTGTGTACACCGCTCAGCCAGACTATATACCATTGTTTACTGCCACTCTGATTCTGCTGGGAACAGTAGTACACCGCTCGCTCAGCCAGACTATATAGCATTGTGTTTACTGCCACTCTGTGTACACCGCTCAGCCAGACTATATACCATTGTTTACTGACACTCTGTGTACACCGCTCAGCCAGACTATATACCATTGTTTACTGAAACTCTGTGTACACCGCTCAGCCAGACTATATACCATTGTTTACTGCCACTCTGATTCTGCTGGGAACAGTAGTACACCGCTCGCTCAGCCAGACTATATACCATTGTTTACTGACACTCTGTGTACACCGCTCAGCCAGACTATATACCATTGTTTACTGCCACTCTGATTCTGCTGGGAACAGTAGTACACCGCTCGCTCAGCCAGACTATATAGCATTGTGTTTACTGCCACTCTGTGTACACCGCTCAGCCACACTATATAGCATTGCGTACTCTGCCAGTCAGTGTGTATATTGCTGGGATCAGTAATACTCCACTCACCGTCAACCACTATATGAGCTCAACATGAGTTCCCCAGAGACCTCCGCTGTGAGCAGCACTCCCAACAACAGCAACAGCCAACGCCCCACGCAAGCTATAACATCCACCCCAGCAGCCAGTGGTCAGCAGCAGCCCTCCCCGGAGGAGAACGTTGTGTCCATCAGTCCGTCGCCAGAGCGATTAATGAGGGCTGCCATTGAGGAGATGATGGGGCCTGATGTGGAGGAGGAGGTCTGGCTCAGGCCAGCATCCCAAGTTAATGTTGAGGACGATGAGGGGTCTGTGTCTGGGGATGTTGGGGTGGCAGAGGTGGTGGGTGGGTCAGACTCAGGAGAAGAGTTGTATGATGAGGATGATGATCGGGACCATCTGTATGTGCCTCAGAGTCCGACCCCGGAAAACATGTTGTATCGTGTGTTTAGGTACTAAAATCTGCGTTCCCTCCCAGTAGTGTTGGGCGAACAGTGTTTGCCACTGTTCGGGTTCTGCAGAACATCACCCTGTTCGGGGTGACTATATAGCAGACTATATAGCATTGTGTTTAATGCCACTCTGTGTACACGGCTCAGCCACACTATATAGCATTGTGTTTACTTCCACTCTGTGTTTGCTGGGAACAGTAGTACACCGCTCACCCGCCACTGTATAGCATTGTGCTCTGTGTCACTGCTGACAATAGTGGTACACCGCTCACCCATCACTGTATAGCATTTCTGTACTGCCACTGTACTGCTGCCAGTCAGCGTGTACTTTAAGGATAAGTGAAATGAGGAAGAAATCCGGTGAAAGAGGGAGGGGCAAGGGAAGAGGTGTTTCCCCTGACGGTTCACGTACAGGCCACAGGGGAGCACCCAAGAAAACCCACTCAATACTGCCCATGTTGTCCAGGACAACAACCCTCACAGATCCAAAAGAACAGGACCAGATAATTACTTGGATGACCTCTCAAGCGTCCAGCAGTGGGTTAAGCAGCACCAGCACATCACGCACGAGGTCCGAGTCCTCAGCCAGTTAAAGTCTGGGCTTTCTTTGAAGACTGCACTGAGGATGTTACCATGGCGATTTGCAAGGTGTGCAAGACCCGCCTGAGCAGGGGGAAAAGTATTAACAACCTCTCCACCACCAGCATGAGCCGCCACATTCTATCCAAACATCCCACTCTGTGGGCAAACGCGGCAGGACAGGGTACCACCAGCAACACTGCCTCCCTTGGGTTCACCAGACTCACCACCAGACCCGCCTCAGCAGCAGCAGTAGCCCAGCCATTGCGTGGTTCACAACATTCACAAACATCAGACGATGCTGACACTGTCACTTTCCGGACTAGTGCTCTTGAGGTCTCCCAGTGTTCATCAAACACAACAACCAACAGCCCTTCGGTGTGCAGCGCTACGGTTGAGTTGTCTGTCTCTGAGATGTTTGAGCACAAGAGGAAATTGCCAGCAAATGACCCCCGGGCCGTGGCAGTAACAGCCAGCCAGCATAGCCAAGCTTCTGGCCTGCGAAATGCTGCCATATCGAGTGGTGGAGACAAACAGCTTCAAGGGCATGATGTCAGTGGCCATCCCACGTTACGTGGTTCCCAGCCGCTACCACTTTGCGCGCTCTGCAGTGCCTGAGTTGCATGAGCACGTGGTCAGCTAAATAACCCGAAGCTTGAAGAATGCCGTTGCCTGCAAGGTTCACCTCACCACTGACACCTGGACGAGTGCGTTCGGCCAGGGTCGATACATCTCCCTTACCGCGCACTGGGTGAACCTTGTGGAGCCTGGCAGCGATTCCTCACCTGCTACGGCGCGGGTGTTGCCCACGCCGCAAACAGCTGGATAACAACAGCAGCACCTACCTCTCTGACTCCTTCTCCTCCAACGCATCTCAAAGCTGTACCTCATCCGGAAATGCTAACCCAGCACCAGCAGCAGTAGGATCGTGGAAGCAGTGCAGCACAGCTGTTGGCATGCGTCAGCAAGCGTTGCTGAAGCTGATCTGCCTTGGGGATAAGCAGCACACAGGGGAGGAAATTTGGAGGGGAATAAAGGAACAGACGGATTTGTGGCTGGCACCGCTGGACCTGAAACCGGGCATGAAGCTAGACACCTGGCACGAACTGGCAATGTACGCAATAGAGGTGCTGGCTTGCCCGGCAGCCAGCGTTATGTCGGAACGCTGTTTCAGTGCTGCCGGAGGCATCATCACAGATCGGCGTATCCGCCTCTCCACAGAAAATGCAGACCGTCTGACTCAAATTAAAATGAATCAATCCTGGATTGGAAACGACTACGCAACACTCCTGGACCCCAACCAAGTAACATGACCGATGAACATCTGGGATGGTTTAGCGTTTCCGGTCCCTGTTTATTGAACCTCTCATCTGTATTACATTTATGACTGCATGGCGGCAAAAAGCATTGCTGCTATATCCGCACGCTTTTTGTCCTCATGCAAGGCCTGGGTTGTTGTGTCTCACAAAGCGTGGCCTTCTCCTCCTGCGCCTCCTCCTGTTCCATCACGTGTGCTGCTGCTGCTGCTGCTGCTGCTGCTGGGTTACCGTTGCCGGTCCCTGTTTATGGAACCTCTTATCTTTATTACATTTATGACTACATGGCGGTACAAAGCATGCTATCCGCACGCTTTTTGTCCTCATGCAAGGCCTGGGTTGTTGTGTCTCACAAAGCGTGGCCTTCTCCTCCTGCGCCTCCTCCTGTTCCATCACGTGTGCTGCTGCTGCTGCTGCTGCTGGGTTACCGTTGCCGGTCCCTGTTTATGGAACCTCTTATCTTTATTACATTTATGACTACATGGCGGTACAAAGCATGCTATCCGCACGCTTTTTGTCCTCATGCAAGGCCTGGGTTGTTGTGTCTCACAAAGCGTGGCCTTCTCCTCCTGCGCCTCCTCCTGTTCCATCACGTGTGCTGCTGCTGCTGCTGCTGCTGGGTTAGCATTGCCGCGTGGTCCCTGTTTATTGAACCTCTTATCTTTATTACATTTATGACTACATGGCGGTACAAAGCATGCTATCCGCACGCTTTTTGTCCTCATGCAAGGCCTGGGTTGTTGTGTCTCACAAAGCGTGGCCTTCTCCTCCTGCGCCTCCTCCTGTTCCATCACGTGTGCTGCTGCTGGGTTAGCGTTGCCGCGTGGTCCCTGTTTATTGAACCACTTATCTTTATTACATTTATGACTGCATGGTGGTACAAAGCATGCTATCCGCACGCTTCTTGTCCTCATGCAAGGCCTGGGTTGTTGTGTCTCAAAGCGTGGCCTTCTCCTCCTGCGCCACCCTCCTCCTGTTCCATCACGTGTGCTGCTGCTGGGTTAGCATTACCGGTCCCTTTTCCTGGAACCTCTTATATGTATTACATTTATGACTGCATGCCGACAAAAAGCATGTTACCTGTGCAAAGAAAACAGACATTTCCCGCATTTAAAAGACAGTTTTCCCTTTGAAACTTTAAAATCGATTTTCTCAAAAACTATAAGCTCTTTTTGCTAAAAATTTTTTCCTCTTGTACCCACTCCCAAGGTGCACATACCCTGTAAATTTGGGGTATGTAGCATGTAAGGAGGCTTTACAAACCACAAAAGTTCGGGTCCCCATTGACTTCCATTATGTTCGGAGTTCGGGTCGAACAGCCGAACATCGCGGCCATGTTCGGCCTGTTCGGCCCGAACCCGAACATCTAGATGTTCGCCCAACACTAGCATCTACCTGACAGAAAAACATACAAACTTTCACACATTCCAATATCTTGTGGCCCTCTGGCCTACAAATACATATGTTAATGGATGACATGTAATCTCATTGTTTGATGCAGCCTTGAGAACCAGGCACTTTTTGTCTTCACATCTCTAAACTAAGTACACACGTCCAACTTTATGCCTGATTGTTGTTTTGATCGGTTTTTAAAGACTTGTCAGGCAAACAACATGTTATTTAAACGTCACGTACACACATCCAGCAAAGCAGCCGACGAACTAATTTACATGTCATCTGACAGACCGGACATTCAGTCATAAAAGACGTGCATCAACACATTGATAGAAATCCTGGTATCCTGCACCTCTACACACACTCGCCGACAAATTAGTTGGTCAAACGACCGCTGGTCATTTGTACACACGTACGGACCTGTCAGTTGTTTGAACAACAATTGGTCCAACTGATCCGCCAGGCGGATCGGGCAAAACAGCTGTTATCAGTCGCGTGACTACATGTAATGTGTCCAACTTGTTGCTCAAACGACAAGTTGGTTGGAAAAGTTGGACGTGTGTACGTCCCTTTATTCAATGACTCTGTCCTGACAGGCAGCGAGACCTGCAGAAAGACTCCCTAATCTTTAAATCCCTGTTTTATTACCTGATATCTAATTTGATTATGGTTAGTGTCTACCTGTTGGTGTTCCCTGGAGGTAATATGTTTACTGTGTGTGTCTGCCCATTTTCAAATGTTCCCAGGGTGATTAGATCGCAGATAAGATAAGATTAATTACATTTCATAAAGAGAAAGATTGTGTAACATGGTGTCAGATTGCTGTATACCCTAGAAAATCATATACTGTATAAGCTTTACTTTTACATTACTTTTGAACAGTCCTGATCCAGTTCTGTATCATTTCTGAACAAGTAACTTAAAAGTTCGAAAGCTTGCAAAGAAATCTTGTACATTTAATCATTACAAGTATCACCTAGACAAGTTTTGCTGTTATGTCTGGATTCTCTCCATGACTTAATACTGGACCACATGCAGCTACTTTAATCAGTGTACTGTCACTATATTTATACTTTTACTATATATTTATGTTATTTGGACATCCTAGCAGTTATACAATTCCTACTTTCTTGTGACATGAAATTGAATGATCATTTTTGTCAGCATACAATGTGTAAATGACTTGCTAGATCTTTTTTTTTTTTTTAATATGGAAAGAGGTACTTCTCCTTCATGCTACAGATATGACTATATCTTCCAGATTTCACTGTGACTTGTGGAAGTCTGGCAATTAAATTATCTGAAATTTGACTAAGCTGATTGATATGCTAATGTACTGCTACTGATAAAAAGAATTAAAAATAAAACAGTTATGCATAAATTCCGATTAACATTTCGTCTTTGACTTATGAAAAACTAATTGAATCTGACCCATCTCTCGAAAATGAAAAATTGAGATTGTCCCCGTGAACTGCAACCTGATCCCCACTGTGCTTGAAATAATTGTGGCCTCTCGAACAAGATTTTTCAATTAAATTTTACAATGCATTAATACTTGATGATGAATGGAAGAGTGGAATTTGAATATAGCATGATGTGACCTAGAAAGGAAGAAGGTCTAGCCTTTCAAATACTGTACTAGCTCATCTGAACCCAACTTGTTACACATATCATTAGCACATTAGTGGTGTCAAAAGGTTTCTCAAGCTACAGATTATCACTTTAGCAGGCAAATCAAGTCCTCTTGAGGACGTATTACAGGGCTAAGTGTGCGCAATATAAAGTAATGAAAGGGGAAGTTTCTTAGAACACAACTTTATAAGGTGAGTTAATTTCATGTACTAGTCCATTAACGGTAATGAGGCTTTCTGGAAGTATATCTCCTGTTTCCCTACAGCCTTTCAAGACATGACCCACATATTAAAATGTGTCACAGTTACAGAAATAATGTTATAATCATGTCACTATAGTGAATGGATAGGGAAAAAAATATAGAAATCTGTAATGTTTCCTTTGAGTTTTTGGCATCAAGCTACTTTATATACTGTATATGCTTATAAATGTTTAATGAGGAGCTAATCAGGAGAAAAAATATTATAAATGAACATTATGTCAGATTTCGTGCACTTGCTATCTCTTTTTTTTATTGTGAGCTGCGGCTGTGGCCATACATAGGACCTAATGTCGGGATATAGCAATTGCTTTTACCTAATTACACTGTACTATAGTTTATATCCCAGTTATGACTATTCATAGTTATTATTAATAGTAAATTAATAGTTATGACTATTAATAGTTAGCATTAATAGGAAATTAATAGTAAGTAGTGCAGTCACATTGCTTTATCAATGTATGAGTGGCTGGGTGTATATACAGTTGGATGCAAAAGTTTGGGCAACCTTGTTAATTGTCATGATTTTCCTGTATAAATCATTGGTTGTTACCATAAAAAAATGTCAGTTAAATATATCATATAGGAGACACACACAGTGATATTTGAGAAGTGAAATGAAGTTTATTGGATTTACAGAAAGTGCGCAATAATGGTTTAAATAAAATTAGAAGGGTTCATAAACTTGGGCACTGTTGTCATTTTATTGATTCCAAAACCTTTAGAACTAATTATTGAAACTCAAATTGGCTTTGTAAGCTCAGTGACCGCTTACCTACATACACAAGTGAACCCAATTATGAGAAAGAGTATTTAAGGGGATCAATTGTAAGTTTCCCTTCTCTTTTAATATTCTCTGAAGAGTAGCAACACGGGGTGGGGGGGGGGGGGTCTCAATACAATGCTCAAATGACCTGAAGACAAAGATTGTTCACCATCATGGTTTAGAGGAAGGATACAGAAAGCTGTCCCAGAGATTTCAGCTGTCTGTTTCCACAGTTAGAAACATATTGAGGAAATGAAAGACCACAGGCTCAGTTCAAGTTAAGGCTCGAAGTGGCAGACCAAGAAAAATCTTGGATAAACTGAAGCGACAAATGGTGAGAACAGTCATAGTCAACCCACAGACTTGCACCAAAAACCTACAACATCTCTTGCTGCAGATGGAGTCACTGTGCATCGTTCAACCATTCGGCACACTTTACACAAGGAGACGCTGTATGCAGAGGAATCCTTTTCTCTGCCCACAGCACAAACAGAGCCACTTAAGGTATGCTAAAGCACATTTGGACAAGCCAGCTTCATTTTGGAATAAGGTGCTGTGGACTGATGGAACTAAAATGTATTTATTTGGGCATAACAAGGGGCATTATGCATGGTGGAAAAACAACACAGCATTCCAAGAAAAACACCTGCTACCAACAGTTAAATATGGTGGTGGTTCCATCATGCTGTGGGGATGTGGGGCCAGTGCAGCGACTGGAAATCTTGTCAAAGTTGAGGGACGCATGGATTCCACTCAGTATCAGCAGATTCTGGAGACCAATGTTCAGGAATCAGTGACAAAGCTGAAGCTGCGCCGGGGCTGTATCTTTCTACAAGACAATGACCTAAACACTGCTCAAAATCCACTAAGGCATTCATGCAGAGGAACAAGTACAATGCTCTGGAATGGTCATCTCAGTCCCCAGAACTGAATATAATTGAAAATCTGGGGTGAGAGTTAAAGAGAGCTGTCCATGCTCGGAAGCCATCAAACCTGAATGAACTAGAGATGTTTTGTAAAGAGGAATGGTCCAAAATACCTTCAACCAGAACCCACACTCTCATTGGAACCTAAAGGAAGCATTTAGAGGCTGTAATTTATATATATATTGATTTCATTTCTTTTTTGTGGTGCCCAAATTTATGCACCTGCCTAATTTTGTTTAAACAATTATTGCACACTGTAAATCCAATAAACTTCACTTCTCAAATATCACTGTGTGTGTCTCCTATATGATATATTTAAATGATATGTTCTATCGTAGCAACCAATGATTTATACAGGAAAATAATGATGATAAACAAGGTTGCCCAAACGTTCACATCCTACTGTGTGTGTGTGTATATATATATCTATATATATGTTTCAAGAGGTCTAACACCTGGACAGGGGCATGCCAGAGGGGAATCCATGCCAAAAATTCCACCAAAAGCAATATAAGACATGATTTGGAATTGTTTGCAGTAAAATATTTCCTCGGTATGAGAGGGAAACACATGGAACAATACAATTCTATTTTGTTGCAACTTTTACAGTTTATACCTACTTACAATGTATTCTTGTTTGGAGGCAGGGTCTACCACCAGCTCGGCGGCAGTGCGATGGGGACGGTGTGTGCCTCATCGTATGCCAATCTGTTCCTGGGCTGGTGGGAGGATACGATTGTTTTTTAGGAAGATCTCCTGTTCTTCACCTCCCATATTGTATAATGGGGGCATTTTATAGATGATGTTGCCATCCTGTGGGATGGGCCAGAGAAGACATTTGTTGATTTAGTTGACATCTTAAATCCAAACCAGATAGGGATGTGCTTTACCTACGAGATTCAGAGCAAATCCATTAACTTTCTCGACTTGACTATTACTATTGGGGAGGGGGGTTACTTGAAACTGATATTTATAGAACACCTACCTCCACTAATGCCCTCCTTAGATGGGAAAGTGCGCACCCCAAGGCCCTACGTAAAAGTATACCAGTAGGCCAGTTTCTGCGGGCGCGTAGAAATTGTTCGAACGAAAGCACTTTTGAAGCAGAATGTGATCTTTTGAAAAGGAGGTTTAAATAGAGGGGATTCCCAGAACAAGTGGTACAACGGGCATATAGGAGAGCAAAAGAATCCCCAAGGGTAGAAACCCTTGCATCTAATTCCACCAATAGTAAGAAGAAAAGTATTTGGACCCCTCCTTGCCTAATAGGCACATACACTGAACAATCCCATACAATCTTTGAAATCATCAGACACTATTGAATCAGAATCAGAATCAAATTTATTTAGCCAAATACAACGTGAGTTGTACCCGGAATTGGTTTTGGCACAACAGGGTCGGTGGTGGTACATACAGTGGTAGGTACATACAGCATATGCAGGTACATACAGTAGATACATATAGTAAGAACAGTGCAAATCAGGGATAGACAATAAAGCATGGACAGAAGCATACATTAAAGATGAACCCAGAAGAAGGACCAGGGGGGTAATCCGCTGCCGTCGGAGGCACTCAAAACGCTTCTGCAGTGATACTTTTGAATCAGATACCCCCTGGTCTAACCCTAGGACAGAGACAGAGAGAGGAGAGGAAAGAAGAGAAAGAAAGAGAGAGAAATTGAAAGGACAGTGATGAAAGAGAGTCCCCTTAGGATTGCTGCATAACCTGATTGATTAGTGACCGGTTAGCTGGCTTTGTCTGGATTATGCCTGCTGCTGAGATTGGTGCCTGAAGTTAGGGATTGTGCTGTCTGAGAAGTGGCTGAGGTCTATGCATGGCTCCTGCGGTGCACCTCCATGCGGGGCTGGGCCTGCGTTAGACCTGCAGCTAGGACCAGTCCTGTGCTGGATCTGTAGATGGTGGAGAGCAGCTTGATGGAGTGCAGTGAGGCAGTTGGTGGCAGCCGGGTGCTCAGCATGGGTAGCCTAGCCCAGAGGAAGGTGGTGGTTCCAGGCAGAAGGGTCCAGGGTGGTTACCTGGGGAGGTGTGCAGGCTGCCGCAGTAGCATCTGATGGCCTGGGAGTGTGCAGGCAGCTGCGGCAGCATCAGACCTTCTGTGGCGGTTAAGGGGCCTCTGTTCCTTTAAATGCGGCGTCCTCCAGTTCCCTTGGCAGCGGCGGTGTGGCTGCCCACGTGGTTCATCCATGTGGATGCAGGAGCCGGGAAGATCTGGAGTCCTTACTCCTGTTCTGCAGCCAACAGCGGAGCGAGTCGGCTTCGTCCCCCGGCAGCAACAGTGACTACCTGGCCGGTGGTGTCCTGTCCTCCGAGTCCTCCATGGA
Organism: Hyperolius riggenbachi; assembly: GCF_040937935.1. Classification (NCBI taxonomy): domain Eukaryota; kingdom Metazoa; phylum Chordata; class Amphibia; order Anura; family Hyperoliidae; genus Hyperolius; species Hyperolius riggenbachi. The sequence continues at coordinate 120,013,421 of NC_090653.1, read as the reverse complement.
GTGGCGGGATTAGCGACAGACCCGCCGCATCTGTGGAGTGGCACGGCCCCTGTGTGTGGTCCCTGTGCCGGCCGCGTGAGAAATGGCTGCAGCTCAGCGTCAGGCACCAGGAACCGTAGCCCAGCATGCTCAGGCTCCCCAGGACAAGAAGAGCAAGGGGAGTCCCTCCAACCTCCTAAGGTAGGTGAGCCATGAGGGTAAGGGGGGAGAGAGGAAAAAAGGGCCAGAGCCCTGCGTGCCGTGGTGACCTACACCGGTGCCATCTTGGGCACTATTGGCACTTGGCACTATTGGCCTATCTCACAGAAAGATAAGGACAGGCTGCTTCCTTCCAACCCCTTGAGCACATTCAGAAGTTCCTCCAACTTAAGGGATATACTAGTTCACAACACTTTTATAAGAACACCCACTTCAGTACGGATGTGGTTACCGACTACACCGAACGGCTCATTTAAATGCGGCAAGTGCAAAGCACGCAAATTTATGCCGACTGAAGTTTACATCTCCTAATAATGGTAGGGAATATGATATCTTATCCTTCATTACATGTGACACCCGGGGTGTTGTGTATGCAGCTACATGCAAATGCAACCAATGGTACATAGGCAAGACCACGAGAGCTTTAAAGGAACGTGTCTTGGAACATGTACAGTAGGTGACATAAAACATAAGAATGACACCTTGATTGCAAGACACATGAATCAGGTACACCCCAATTCACAATTTGAAAAATGACATCAGAGGGGGTAACCTGGATAAAAAACTGACCCAGATTGAATCAAGATGGATTTTCCATCTGGATACGATAGCTCCAAAAGGTCTAAATGAAGATTTTAATCTTGCCTGCTTCCTATAATAATGGCTGTTTCTATGTCCCTACAGTTTTACCAGTAAATGTATGTGTGGTCCACTTTGTGTCCGTTTTGGGCGTGGTTTGATACAGGTTGTAGCCACATCCGTATACATGTGACATTGTGGTGTGATCCTCTTATGCATTACTTCTTATCACTACCTATTCGTGTGTACTACATAACCTTTTTAATGCTACTTTTGTATGTCTCCCTTTCCTACCTCACTGGCTCACGTTTATATGTAATTGTGGGGATGATTAAGTCTCCTTAATTCTCATCACTGGCATGTAAGACTCTTGCAATCTGGTGGAGTGACAGATACATTTAAGCCATTAGCTCTGCCCGCTTTACAATACATAATACTGCATAAGTGACGGAATGCGTATGTGATGCACTGCAATTGCGCTGAGATTACAACACGCAAGCAATGGGTGTGTGTCTTACTGAGTAAGAGTATACCGGTACTATTATGGTGGTATTTATCGCCATATAGTAAAGCACCTCTTTATTTATTTACGAGAGGCTTTGCTCGATTGCTTACATGTCGCAACAGCGAACAGCATCCTTGCCAGGAAGAACGGTGCTTTGGGATCACTATGGTGATTAACCTCACTGCCCATATACACTCCTCCTTCCATATCCGTACTCATCCGATAAACAGTGACATGCAAAAAACAATGGACACCATGGTGACAGCTGCCGCAGGCGGATGTGACGTCACCGGTGGCCGGTGGATGTGACGTCACTGGTACCTGTAATCCACCGGTATGGACGCTATCAGCGCATACAGCGCACAGGGCACTGGCCATTCTGAGTTTTTTAAAGTACGATCCTTCTAATGCCGCTAGCAATGTGTATTACATAATTCATGGGCATGATTCTGTCCCGCCCAGGGGGCAACACTATGCACTCTCCTTCCACCATTTAAACCCATGCCATAGCCGGCGTCCTCAGCTCTGACTTGGGCTTTTACTATAGGGGACATGCTGTGTCTGGGTGGTGGTTGTATATAATGTATATATTTTCACTGCAAATATGTTTAGCACCTTCTGAGGAAGCCGTTAGGTGAAACATGTTGAGGTCGCATTTACAGCACTGTAATTATGTATAGCAACATTCTATGCATGTCTTCTATAATCTTGTGATCACAGACTCGAGTGAGAACCTTAGCACACTGATTCAGGTAGCTATACTAGGCACCTTTCAGTGTGTATACTATTGTCTGTAGATCCAAGTGGGGCCGTTCCTTCTTGTTCTGCTATGTTCTGGGCTAGCTACACCCCACCCCGTGACGTTTGTATAGAGGGGTGGCGGGGGATCAGCAATGACACCCACAATAGGCACATGACATATGTTAATTAACCTCCTCTAGTTTGTGCATAACACAATTTCCACATAAAATAAACCATGATACTTGAGGGCAGGTAAATTGAAATTACTGCTGTATTGGTGAGTCCACCTATTACATACAATATTAATTCATCCCCTTCCCCAAGTTGTTGCACCAGTCCCTTAGCCTAGGTAAACCCGTGATTTCCTGATGGTTGCCCAAATGTCCCAGTATGCGAGCCCCAGCACTCAATCTTCATATATTACATACTTTTCCGGAATCCGGATATTCATACAGTTCATACTGCAGTATGTACGCATTATGCGCTGATGCGTGTTTACTCACGATACCCAGGGCTTAATTGGGAGAGTCACTTCAGTTGTGCTGCGTACCAGGGGATGAGCGCTACATACAGAACCACAGGGAGAGCGGGGACGCCCGTGGACTGCAGATGAGAACCCAGCACGGGTCATCTACTCCCCGTAGCGCCAATCCGGACGTAGGAATATAGCGGCAATCACAGCGTTTAGCCACCAGTATGGTGAGGAGGAATACGGTGCCCGGAAGGGGATGTGAAGCATGCTTACTGCAATGGTAAACCGAAGTGACTCTCCCAATTAAGTCCCGGGTATCGTGAGTAAACACGCATCAGCGCATAATGCGTACATACTGCAGTATAAACTGTAAGAATATCCGGATTCTGGAAAAGTATGTAATACTGTATATGAAGATTGACTGCTAGGGCTCGTGTACTGGGACATTTGGGCAACCATCAGGAAATCATGGGTTTACCTAGGCTAAGGGACTGGTGCAACAACTTGGGGAAGGGGATGAATTAATATTGTATGTAATAAGTGGACTCACAATACAGCAGTAATTTCAATTTACCTGCCCTCAAGTGTCATGGTTTATTTCACATGACCATATGTGTTTGAGTCCAAACTTCCCTTTTGGGTGTCCCGTACGAGTGTGGATATCCTCTTTTTAACAATTCATATTACTTATTAATAAAGTTTATCGACTTTCTTTTCGTACCTATAGGGCTTGGTCATATTGACTTTTAGTGCATGAATTTTAAAACCTACAAAGACTGTTTCTGGCCTTAAAAGTGATAGAAAAGTTGTTTCAAGGGGTCTAACACCTGGACAGGGGCATGCCAGAGGGGGATCCATGCCAAAGTCCCACCAAACATTACAGACTTGTTGAAGAGTCTGGTTTTAATCCCTAAAGGGCATAAATCACATTATGCACAGCTCTGGGTGTCAGTGGGCTGTGGAGTGTCACACACAGAGTAATGCAATAGTACAATCAGAATACAGTGAAATTATAATGCATTGGAGTAGTACTGTGCGTGCAACTTAAAGTAGCAACAGCAGTAGTGTGCACACAGTGCTGGGTGTCAGTGGGCTGAGGAGTGTCACATTTAACTAATACTTTCCCTAGCTATCTGCAGCAAGTCTGACCTTGCTCTCACTAACTGTCAGCAGCCATCAGAGAATTAATCAAATATGTCCACCGCAATTGCTTTTTTGATGGGGGACCCCCCCGTCCAGGAGGGAGTGCTAGCTTACTGACCCCTTACCTCACAGTCAGCATACACATGGCAGCCAAAGTTTAGCTCTATGGTGATGTATAGGGGCGGGTGGAAAACACCAAATGATTGCTGTTCGCCGTAAATGCGAACAGCGGAAGATTGCAGAATACTGTTCGCCGGCGAATAGTTCGGGCCATCTCTGTTCACTAACAGCTCTAAATAATTATCTAGGGTCAGGGTGTTGTAAAACAAATGGAGAACGTCTCATATGCATAGCAAAGTATCAGATGTAACGTAGCTCAATCTCATGGGTTCCCCACACAGAAAGCGCATAAATAAGGGACACTTCACCAGTTATTTTATATTTGTTATTGTATGCAAATTCTGGCAGTCATTCAAAACCCAAACATAATTCATGAAAGTCTGCTGTTCAACTCCTACATTATGGTTATTTAAAATGAATGCTGTAAGTGCCACTTTAAACTGTTGAGATATAAAGATGCATAAATAGCTCGCTTGTCCAGGAAATGTATTCATATTGCAACTTTGTTTCTGAACATGAGGCTGAAAAGCTACAAGGCCAGATTAATAAAATGTCATGAGGATCTGTGGGTGGTTGACAGGTTTTCCTCGGTGATTAAGATTTAGTAAGGGGGCTATTTGGCAAAATCCCTCAGTATGTTCATTTTTCACATTTGTCACATGAAAATGTAACATGGGAATAAATAGATAGGGCACCACTTCCCTGCTGAGGGTTTCTGTTACTCATCCTGTCATTGCTTCAAGTGAGACAATCTGGGTTTGCAACATTTACAAACGGAAGCAGGAAATTCAGACGCCCGCGGCTAATGGACGATTTGGTTGCCGCCATAGGCTCTAATGAAAATAACGGCTATTGGGCACCCAATATATCGTTTTGAAAATTAGAACGTTATAGAGTTTTAAAGTTTTTATCATTTTGAAAATTAGAAAGTTCTAGGTATTGGTATGTGTGGTCTTTTGTATTTAACAATTTTTTCTTTTTTGATGCATTTGATTTTAGGGGTAGGCGTCAAGAAGGGGGGTTTTAGGGCTTGGCATCAGGAAAGGGGATTTTAGGTTTACGCCTCAGGTGTGTGTGTGTGTGTGTGTGTGTGTGTGTGTGTGGGGGGGGGGGGGGGGTGTTAAGGCTAGGAATCTGAGGGGGTAGGGTTCTGTGTGACAGTAGGGTTAGGCTTAGTTGTAGTATAATATTGGTAAAATTTACTAATGTTTTACTATCATCATTATCACTGTCAATATTTTTCCATTTTCATCTGGTGCCAAATTCACAATGTTATTTATCATTTAGACTTATGTCAGCTTCACCTAGCACCCATTTGTCCTCTTGTCCCTATTTCATGCACACTTACAATCAGCTTTAATCAATTCTGTAGTGGAATAGTGAAAATTAAACTGTTGTTAACGCTGCATATTATGGAGGCTCACCACTACATCAGCCTTCTACACAGTTATTAATGTACCTTAGGTGCTCTCCTGAGCCATTTTGGGATCCTCCTGACTAGTGTTGGGCGAACAGTGTTCGCCACTGTTCGGGTTCTGCAGAACATCACCCTGTTCGGGTGATGTTCGAGTTCGGCCGAACACCTGACGGTGCTCGGCCAAACCGTTCGGCCATATGGCCGAACTAAGAGCGCATGGCCGAACGTTCCCCGAACGTTCGGCTAGCGCTGTGATTGGCCGAACGGGTCACGTGGTTCGGACCCGAACGCGCTCTGATTGGCCGAACTGTCACGTGGTTCGGGTAAATAAATACCCGAACCACGTCATATCTCCGCCATTTGTCTGTGGGTTTAGCTTTGGGTAGGCAGGCAGGGTAGTTCGCGCTCCAGCCACGCTAGCCAGGGTCCCCCCCAGTCATTGTGTGTCACTGCTGGGAACAGTAGTACACCGCTCGTTCAGCCACACTATATAGCATTCTGTGTACTGTTCTGTGTCTGCTGGGAACAGTGGTACACCGCTCGTTCAGCCACACTATATAGCATTCTGTGTACTGTTCTGTGTCTGCTGGGAACAGTAGTACACAGCTCGTTCAGCCACACTATATAGCATTCTGTGTACTGTTCTGTGTCTGCTGGGAATAGTGGTACACCGCTCGTTCAGCCACACTATATAGCATTCTGTGTACTGTTCTGTGTCTGCTGGGAATAGTGGTACACCGCTCGTTCAGCCACACTATATAGCATTCTGTGTACTGTTCTGTGTCTGCTGGGAACAGTAGTACACCGCTCGTTCAGCCACACTATATAGCATTCTGTGTACTGTTCTGTGTCTGCTGGGAATAGTGGTACACCGCTCGTTCAGCCACACTATATAGCATTCTGTGTACTGTTCTGTGTCTGCTGGGAATAGTGGTACACCGCTCGTTCGCCACTGTATAGCATTGTGCTCTGTGTCGCTGCTGGGAATAGTGGTACACCGCTCACCCGTCACTGTATAGCATTGTGCTCTGTGTCGCTGCTGGGAATAGTGGTAAACCGCTCACCCGTCACTGTATAGCATTGTGCTCTGTGTCGCTGCTGGGAATAGTGGTACACCGCTCACCCGTCACTGTATAGCATTGTGCTCTGTGTCGCTGCTGGGAATAGTGGTACTGTATAGCATTTCTGTACTGCCACTGTACTGCTGCCAGTCAGCGTGTACTGTAAGGATAAGTGAAATGAGGAAGAAATCCGGTGAAAGAGGGAGGGGCAAGGGAAGAGGTGTTTCCCCTGACGGTTCACGTACAGGCCACAGGGGAGCACCCAAGAAAACCCACTCAATACCGCCCATGTTGTCCAGGACAACAACCCTCACAAATCCAAAAGAACAGGACCAGATAATTACTTGGATGACCTCTCAAGCGTCCAGCAGTGGGTTAAGCAGCACCAGCACATCACGCACGAGGTCCGAGTCCTCAGCCAGTTACAAGGAGCCAGTGGGCACAAAGCTGACACAACCGGCAGCGACACCACGCACACAACTGCCAGATAACCAGTCCGATGAATTACCTCAGGACACAATGGGGTATTCGCAGGAGCTATTCCCAGCCCAACAAACTTCCACCTTTCAAAGGTCAATGGAGGAACAGCCAGAAATGTTGTGCCTGGATTCACAACCGTTAACTGTGGGAAATGCACCGCGCACTGAAATACAAGGCGAGTCCGAAGAGGACTCGGAAACCCAAATCCCAGAGCAATTTGGGCAGGAGGGGTTGCAATTGCAGGAGGTCGGCCGACAAGATCTGGAAGACGACGTTGGAGTGTGCTGCGCAGAGGTTGTTGTGGGGAGCTCTACTCCACGGCGGTGGCCCACAATGACATATGACGAGTTTGAGGAGATGGAAGAGGAGGGTATGGACAATGTGGACAGAGACCCAGATTTTGTTTGTGAACGAGAACATCGCCGTCGTAGCAGCAGCACAGATGAGTCTGTTGAAGAACACACTGCTGCACGAGTTCGCCTTGTGCCACAAGGTAGGCGGCGCGCAATTTCAGGCACCACAAGCGTGGAAGTTCAAGTGAGAGGCAAAAGAGGAGCAAACAGAAATCGCCAGCAAGGAGGCAGGTGCTCCAAAGTCTGGGCTTTCTTTGAAGACTGCACTGAGGATGTTACCATGGCGATTTGCAAGGTGTGCAAGACCCGCCTGAGCAGGGGGAAAAATATTAACAACCTCTCCACCACCAGCATGAGCCGTCACATGCTATCCAAACATCCCACTCTTTGGGCAAACGCGTCAGGACAGGGTACCAGAAACAACACTGCCTCCCTTGGGTTCACCAGACTCACCACCAGACCCGCCTCAGCAGCAGCAGTAGCCCAGCCATTGCGTGGTTCACAACATTCACAAACATCAGACGACGCTGACACTGTCACTTTCCGGAGTAGTGCTCTTGAGGTCTCCCAGTGTTCATCAAACACAACAACCAACAGCCCTTCCGTGTGCAGCGCTACGGTTCAGTTGTCTGTGTCGGAGATGTTTGAGCGCAAGAGGAAATTGCCAGCAAATGACCCCCGGGCCGTGGCAGTAACAGCCAGCATAGCCAAGCTTCTGGCCTGCGAAATGCTGCCATATCGATTGGTGGAGACAAACAGCTTCAAGGGCATGATGTCAGTGGCCATCCCACGTTACGTGGTTCCCAGCCGCTACCACTTTGCACGCTCTGCAGTGCCTGAGTTGCATGAGCACGTGGTCAGCAAAATAACCCGAAGCTTGAAGAATGCCGTTGCCTGCAAGGTTCACCTCACCACTGACACCTGGACGAGTGCGTTCGGCCAGGGTCGATACATCTCCCTTACCGCGCACTGGGTGAACCTTGTGGAGCCTGGCAGCGATTCCTCACCTGCTACGGCACGGGTGTTGCCCACGCCACAAACAGCTGCACCGCCGTCCCTCCCACTGGATAACAGCAGCACCTACCTCTCTGACTCCTTCTCCTCCAACGCATCTCAAAGCTGTACCTCATCCGGAAACGCTAACCCAGCAGCAGTAGGATCGTGGAAGCAGTGCAGCACAGCTGTTGGCATGCGTCAGCAAGCGTTGCTGAAGCTAATCTGCCTTGGGGATAAGCAGCACACAGGGGAGGAAATTTGGAGGGGAATAAAGGAACAGACGGATTTGTGGCTGGCACCGCTGGACCTGAAACCGGGCATGGTTGTGTGTGATAATGGGAGTAATCTCATTCGCGCTTTAAGGTTGGCTAAGCTGACACACATCCCTTGCCTGGCGCACGTGATGAACCTAGTAGTTCAGCGGTTCCTGAGGACATACCCAGGCGTGCCCGATCTGCTGTTGAAGGTGCGTCGAGTGTCCAAACATTGTAGAAATTCCAGTACTGCTTCGGGGGCACTCGCCAAGATGCAGGAGCGCTTCAATCTCCCCCACCATCGCTTGCTGTGTGATGTCCCTACGCGCTGGAATTCTACGCTGCACATGCTAGCCCGCTTTTGCGAGCAGAAGAGTGCAGTGGTCCAGTACATGACGGCGCAGTACCGAGGCGCATCCGGCCAGCTGCCAAGCTTCTGTGGATCCGATTGGGCCAACATGTTGGACCTCTGCCAAGTCCTCCAAAATTTTGAGCAATCCACGTTGCTTGTGAGCAGTGACAACTCTTCAGTCAGCATTACCATACCACTGCTGTGTTTACTGAAGAGGTCGATGTTAAAAATCAAGGAAACAGCTGTCATGATGCAACTGGGGGAATCTGAAGGAGAAAACGATCAGCGTGATGGTACCAACATCAGGCCATCCGCCTCAGGGAACGCTGGCCCCAGCAGCTATGACGAAGAAGAGGAGGAGGAACAGCTGGAGTTGGAGCAGGAATTTCATGCCACCACTGACGAGGGCCAGAGCGGTGCACGTTGGACTTCCACAATTCAACGCGAATGGTCAGCAGAAGCAGACCAGGAGGAAGGTGACGACTATGATGCATCACAACAACTATCACAACGCTCACAAGAGGATGATGAGGATTCTGGTAGGACTCTGGCACACATGGCTCAATTCATGCTAGACTGCATTGAACGTGACCCACGCATTGTGCGCATTCTGGACAACACCAATTACTGGGTTTATACCCTTCTGGATCCACGGTACAAACACAATGTTCCAAAACTGCTTGAAGAAAGAGTCAGACAGGTCAAAATGGAAGAATACCAGCAGGCCCTTGTGGAGACTTTAGAGAGGAGATTGACATCCTCCCCCTCCTCTAGCCAGTTGTACGCAGACAGACTGACTTCCGCAAACCCAGGACGACCAGGAGGGCAGCAAACAACGCAAGCCGCAGCTAGTACCCAAAAGGGAATGGTATCGGCAGTGTCCTTGGAGTGGGAAAATTTTCTGACACCCATGCAGCCGCAGCCCACTGAACAGCAAGCGTGCAGATCCACCTCCAACACCGATCGCCTGGAGAAGATGGTCAAGGACTACATGTCAGATGGCGTAGCTGTGTCGAACCATCCATCTGCACCCTTCAACTATTGGGTATCGAAGCTAGACACCTGGCACGAACTGGCAATGTACGCAATAGAGGTGCTGGCTTGCCCGGCAGCCAGCGTTATGTCGGAACGCTGTTTCAGTGCTGCCGGAGGCATCGTCACAGATCGGCGTATCCGCCTCTCTACAGAAAATGCAGACCGTCTGACTCAAATTAAAATGAATCAATCCTGGATTGGAAATGACTACGCAACACTCCAGGACCCCAACCAAGTAACATGACCAATGAACATCTGGGATGGTGTTGCGTTTCCGGGCCCTGTTTATTGAACCTCTCATCTGTATTACATTTATGACTGCATGGCGGCAAAAAGCATTGCTGCTATATCCGCACGCTTTTTGTCCACATGCAAGGCCTGGGTTGTTGTGTCTCACAAAGCGTGGCCTTCTCCTCCTGCGCCTGCTCCTGTTCCATCACGTCTGCTGCTGCTGGGTTAGCGTTGCCGCGTGGTCCCTGTTTATTGAACCACTTATCTTTATTACATTTATGACTGCATGGCGGTACAAAGCATGCTATCCGCACGCTTCTTGCCCTCATGCAAGGCCTGGGTTGTTGTGTCTCACAAAGCGTGGCCTTCTCCTCCTGCGCCTGCTCCTGTTCCATCACGTCTGCTGCTGCTGGGTTAGCGTTGCCGCGTGGTCCCTGTTTATTGAACCACTTATCTTTATTACATTTATGACTGCATGGCGGTACAAAGCCTGCTATCCGCACGCTTCTTGCCCTCATGCAAGGCCGGGGTTGTTGTGTCTCACAAAGCGTGGCCTTCTTCTCCTCCTGCGCCACCCTCCTCCTGTTCCATCACGTGTGCTGCTGCTGGGTTAGCGTTACCGGTCCCTTTTCCTGGAACCTCTTATATGTATTACATTTATGACTGCATGCCGACAAAAAACATGTTACCTGTGCAAAGAAAACAGACATTTCCCGCATTTAAAAGACAGTTTTCCCTTTGAAACTTTAAAATCGATTTTCTCAAAAACTATAAGCTCTTTTTGCTAATTTTTTTTTCCTCTTGTACCCACTCCCAAGGTGCACATACCCTGTAAATTTGGGGTATGTAGCATGTAAGGAGGCTTTACAAACCACAAAAGTTCGGGTCCCCATTGACTTCCATTATGTTCGGAGTTCGGGTCGAACACCCGAACATCGCGGCCATGTTCGGCCTGTTCGGCCCGAACCCGAACATCTAGATGTTCGCCCAACACTACTCCTGACCCCCATTGGTCTGTTAAAGAACCAATGGGGAGCCCTAGAGCCAAAATCTAAAGATGCTTTTTAGCTATTCACTTTTCCGCCGCCCCGATGCCACACATGACATCCCCTGCGCAGCTATATTTATTAGTATAGCTGAGCGGCTCATCCTATGCGGGTGTATAGCTGCCGGCTCCCGCTGACCTTCCAGCCTGCTAGGGTGACAGGTGAGGAGGCGGGAGGACAGTGGGAGCTGGTGGCTATGTGCCCTAAAGGACGCATTCTCAGCTATACTAATTAGTCTAGCTGCATGGGGGCGTCGTGTGTCGCGTTGCGGCGGAGGAGATCTTCAATCAAGTTAATGAAGATCACAAGATTAGAGGATATTGGCGTGGGACATTTCTGAGGATATTGGCGTGGGAACTTTTTCTTAAAGGTACAGGTGAGTATTTATGTTAATGAAGATTAATAAACAAATTTTCTCGTGGTTGTGCTTTTATTTCACTAAACCCTTTATGGAAATGGGTAAGGGGTACTTTGTAGCCCCTATACTCATTTCTTCTGGGAGGGGGGGCGGGCATCTGGAGGTCCCTCTTCTTAAAGAGACTCTGAAGCGAGAATAAATCTCGCTTCAGAGCTCATAGTTAGCAGGGGCATGTGTGCCCCTGCTAAACCACCTATATCGCGCCGCTAAACGGGGATCCCTTCACCCCCAAACCCCCCCTGCAACACTTGGTCGCAGACTTGGTCGCTCCTGGAGGCAGGGCTAAGGGCTGCAGCCCTGCCTCCAGTCGCGTCTATCAGTGGCGCATCGCCGCCTCTCCCCCGCCCCTCTCAGTGAAGGAAGACTGAGAGGGGCGGAGGAGAGGCGGAGATATGCGCTGACAGATGCGCGTGGGGCAAGGCTGCGGCGGTTAGCCCTGCCCCAACCAGGAAGCGCTCCCCCGCTGCACCGAGGGGATTTGGGGGGTCAGGGACCCTCGTTTAGCCGCAGGGTATCGGCGGTTTAGCAGGGGCACACATGCCCCTGCTATCTATGAGGTCTGAAGCGAGATTTATTCTCGCTTCAGACTCTCTTTTAAGGGGACTTCCAGATGCCACCATGAACCCCCCCCCCCAGGGAGTAGTCGCCCAGACCTCCTCCTGGGGCACTGGAGTTGGGGAAGAGCCCTTTGTCCATGGATTGGTTAAGGGCTTGGGGGGAGAGGGGAAGGCTTGGCCGCCCCTCTCCCCTGGAGCCCCCCCATACCATGAACCATGCGGGCTGGTATAGCTCAGGGTGTGAAGCCCCAGTCAGCCGGGGCTCCGCATTCTGGCTATCCCAGCCTGCATGGGGACAAGGGGCTACAGAGGCTTGGGAAGTGGGGACACCATGCAACATCATTTTTTGGGGAAAATTTCCCACTATCAGCACAACAATTTTTTTTTCTTTAAATATTGTTTCCCGCTATCTTTTTAACATATCCTGCAAAAGTGGTGTTGCTAGGATGTAGGAGGCCTTTGCTATTAACTGCTAAAGTCTGCGGGAATTGTTTCACTAAGAACTGTCATTTGCAGCATTTAAATGTATACTTTTTTCCTTTGAAATTTTAAAATCAATTTTCTCAAAAACTATAAGGTCTTTTTGGAAAAGAAAATGTTCATCTTGTTCCCACTGTTCTTCTTAATATATCTGGAAAATTTGGTGTTCCTACCATGTAAGGGGGCTTTGCTATTAACTGTTAAAGTCGGCGGGTTTTGGCGGCTTTTTAATCACGGATACTTTTTTGTTTGAAATTTTAAAATCGATTTTTTCAAAAACTAAAAGTTCTTTTTGATTTTTTTTAAAGTTGTAGCCACATCTCACCTTTGTAATCCATGCAATTTTGGTGATTGTAGCATGTATGAGTATTTGAGTGACTATAATATAAGATGGCCATGAACCCATGGTGGTTGGTTGCAAGGAGCACATACAGGCAAGACAAGCTGTGTCACCAGCAGAGGGCAGCTACAGAGCAGAATAATTCACAAGGCAACCTAGGCAGATGTAGGGGGCCTATAGGGTGTCAAGGGGCTCATCTGCCACCTTCCCCCACCCCCTCCACCTCATGACCAAAAGAACCATAAGGTGGGAGCCAAAGCTACTATCTTACCTAGGATCCACTCCACATCAGAGCCGGGACAAGGTCCTCCAGCACTCAAGGCTGAGACACCAAAGTGCGCCCCTCCATCCCTCCACCCCAGCCGTCACACACTGATTGCTATTAGACTAAGAGGCACCCCAGGGCCCCCAACACCTTAAGCTCTAGTTATCTGGAGTGTAGTCACTTCCATGTATCTCCTTTTCTTATTTCTTTCTGCTTCAAACACAATTAGGAATGACGGCTGAATGAATTGTGCGCCCCTTCCTACACTGCGCCCTGAGGCTGGAGCCTCTCCAGCCTATGCCTCGGCCCGGCCCTGCTCCACATTAATCCACCTCTGCAACTACCCCTCTCTTTCCACGAGAATAAAAATCAGTAGTGCATTATTGGTTAGGGGCTTCGTTTGGAATGATTAAACTTATTTTATTACAGGCTCACATAATCTTTAAAGCATTTGTACTTAAAAATAAATAAATAAATAGAACCTAAAATACCGGAGAACTTATCACCCAATTTACACGTGTCCCATTTGCTGTACTCTTCTACACTCCATCATATTGTTTGCAATATATCATATTCTTTTAAACTTTAATTTTGTCACAAGATAATTATATAGTCATTTATCTTCATCAAAAGTATTTAATCTTTATACATGTAAGGTAAACTGGTTATACGGTACATGACAAATGGCAGAGGAAATGAATGCTGAAAGTCAGTGATGTATAAACAAACCTATAATCACCTATTCTCAGTTATGTCTCTAATAAAATTATAAATTACCTGTCTCCATTACCATTAAGTAAAAACACACAATTATGGAACGGGAAAGGTAAAAAAAACATCAAAAAACCCACAAGAATATATTCAGCCTGGATATTAGAACTCGTTAATGTAGTATAATAATTTGGTTGATAGTTGTAGCGAGTTACAGTTAGCTACAGCATACAATTTCTGTCTTTATCAAACATAATAGAAATAGTATTCGTACACCTTTGGAAATGTCATTTGAGGGAAACCATGCATTGATCACCCACACAAGTGACATTACATATAAGCCTTTCTACAGAATACAAAACAGACCTTGCATGGCAAATGACATTCTAACATTTTCATCATGCTCTTGGATTTGTACAGTTATGCAAACACAGAAGTACATTAACTATATTATGTTGTCGGCCTTAAGAGTTCTTGGCATTGAGGGGGATGACAGTGATAAGATAACCTTATTTCGCTAGCTTCTAGTGGAAGAGGCAGCAGTTTGTGGTAGTAGATTTTGGGTTCCATTTTTATTTGCATGGGGAATTACTTTTCAGGTAGTCTTAACAACAACAACTATAATTATTATAATTATTAATATTTGTTTTTAAGGCTCCAACATATTATGCAACACAATACATAGGGGATGAAAAATGACAAACCTCAATGGATTAGAAGTACAAACTATAATGCAGAAGACAAAAGGGACTCTGGTCAATCAAGCTTACAATTAGGGATGATCAATAATATACAAATATTTCAGAGTTTATGCAAATGTACCTACTTTTTTTGAAAATATATGCAGCTTGAAAATGGACCAATCAAATCCCACCCAGGTTTAAATTGATTGGTCCATTTTAAAGCTTCATATATTTACATAATAATAATAATAATAATAATTTGCACAAATGCAGAAATATCTGCACATCATTGGTCATCCCTACTTACAATCTAGGAGGAGCAATAGTAAAGGCCCAGTAGTTCAGAGGGTTAGTGTGAAAGCAGGGTTATTGTTAGTGATAGCTTCTGTTAGGAGTGTAACGGTAAGAGTTAAGGTGGCCACTAACAGTACAATTTGCCGAACTATTGCTTACAAATGATCCTTTGCATGAACGATCGGAAATTATTGTTTGTGACTACGAATGGGCAAAAATCTCCTAACCAATCCGATCAGAATAATGAAATCAATACTGTCAATCTGATTGGATTGGTTAGGAGATTTTTGTCCATTAGTGGTCACAAATGATCATTTCCGATCCTTCATGTGAAGAATTGTTTGTAAACAATCTTTAGTGGCCACCTTTAGGCATATGATAAGCAGTAAAGGCTTGTGTTAGGCATATAGCCAGGGTAAAGGCTGGAACCAGGCATACAATAGGGGTAAAGTCATTAAGAGAATATTAAAGGTAAAGGTTGGAGTTAAAGGGAACCAGAGAGTATGAAAAAAAGCTTTTATACATACCTGGGGCTTCCTCCAGCCCCATACGCCTGGATCGCTCCCACGCCGCCGTCCTCCGCTGCCTAGATCCGCCGCCACCAGGTCCCGTCATTGCCACTAGTCGGCCAGTCGGCCGGCGCATGCGGCCAATTCTCCGCATCACAGGGGGCTCCCTCCATATACGTACGCGTGAGGCTGCTTACTGCGCAGCCGCATGCGTACGGGTATGGAGGGAGCCCCTGTGATGCGGACAATTGGCCGCGTCCGCCGGAAGTGATGGCCTGGTACCGGCGGATCCAGGAAGCGGAGGATGGCGGCGTGGGAGTGATCCAGGCTTATGGGGCTGGAAGAAGCCTCAGGTATGTATAAAAGCCTTTTTCTATTTTACAAAACCATTCCTCTCTGGTTCCCTTTAAATGTATGACACAAACAACCAAACTGCCCTGTTTCAGCGAGAGGTAATGGTGACAACAGGGCATCTGCCAGCCTGGCTCCACCAAATGAAAGTACACAAACCCCATTGGATCTCAATGTTTAAGGAAAATGCCACCTTCCCTGGATGCATATTCACTTGTAGGTGAAACAAGCCTATACAAAGCTAAACATCCAGACACACCTATATGGAGGCAGACACATCCTTGAAGTGGATCTTAAAGAGAAACTCCGACCAAGAATTTAACTTTATCCCAATCAGTAGCTGATACCCCCTTTTACATGACAAATCTATTGCATTTCACAAACAGACCATCAGGGGGCGCTGTATGACTGGTATTGTGGTGAAACCCCTCCCACAAGAAGCTCTGAGTACCGCGGTACTCTGGGCAAACTGCCACAATGTAACAATGTTCACAGACAGGAAATGGCTGTTTACAGCTGTCTGTAACAGCCAGAACAGCTAGAAACAGCTACATAACCTGCCCACAGTAACAATGTCACTATGTAATACATGTCAGAATGTGAATCTGGGAGAGGAACGATTTTACAATGAGCAAATCATTTATACATAATTATTGTAAAAAATTAAGCACTTTTTTAATTACATTATTTTCACTGGAGTTCCTCTTTAACTCAGAACTTCTTATCTGCTCTAAAAGATAAGACACATTTTGATAACCAGTGAGGAGCAAACAGGCTGATAATATATTCTTTTCGCATATTTTTTCACGAAAACCCTGAGGATTTAACTGCATTAACTTTCAGGGAACACAGAAAGGGTTATAGCATCTTTTTCTGTAGAGCCATGATGCTGCGAGGGACTTCTGCAGATACTACTTACACTCTGGTGTAGCTAAGTAAACAAACACAGCTCAGTGCAGTTTATTTCTACTGCATTTATATGTGAAATGAAAACTGTGTATCGTGTGCTATGTAAGTGTTCATTTTAAGGAGACACCTACACGGCCCTTATAAAGATCAAATATTTTCAAACAGGGAATTGTTTGGGGAAAAAAGATGTATGTTCTTGCTGGATCTACATACATCTGTGCATTGAGAATATCTGTTTGTTCCCCCTATTATTATTATTTTTAGTATTTATATAGCGCTGACATATTACGCAGCGCTGTACAGTATATGTATATTGTCTTGTCACTAACTGTCCCTCAAAGGAGCTCACAATCTAATCCCTACCATTGCCATATGTCTATATTATGTAGTGTAAGTACTGTAGTCTAGGGACAATTTTTTTTTTTAGGGGGAGCCAATTAACTTATCTGTATGTTTTTTGGAATGAGGGAGGAAACCGGAGTGCCCGGAGGAAACCCACAAAGACACAGAGAGAACATACAAACTCTTTGCAGATAGTCCCCTGGCTGAAATTCGAACCAGGGACCCAGCGCTGCAAGGCGAGAGACCTAACCACTACGCCACCGTGCTGCTGCTCCCCTAGTCCCCTTCTTAAAGAAAAACATAAAAAAGTAGTTGTTTAACTAAGTTGAGGGAAGCCTCTGGGTGCTCCAGAGGCTACCTGATCCTCCAAATCCCCTCAGCTGCCTGCTGGGATGGACTCTGCATATGAAGGTGGCCGCACTGTGCAGGCACCAGTAAGGTTAGCATATGCACAGTAGCACAGAGTAGAGTTGGGCCGAACCTCCGATTTTAGGTTCGCGAACCTGGTTCGCGAACTTCCGCGGAAGGTTCGGTTCGCGTTTCGGTTCGCGAACCGCAATAGACTTCAATGGGGATGCGAACTTTGAAAAAAAAAATAATTATGCTGGCCACAAAAGTGATGGAAAAGATGTTTCAAGGGGTCTAACACCTGGAGGGGGGCATGGCGGAGTGGGATACATGCCAAAAGTCCCCGGGAAAAATCTAGATTTGACGCAAAGCAGCGTTTTAAGGGCACAAATCACATTGAATGCTAAATGACAGGCCTAAAGTGCTTTCAAACATCTTGCATGTGTATACATCAATCAGGTAGTGTAATTAAGGTACTGCTTCACACTGACACACCAAACTCACCGTGTAACGCAGCGCAAACAGCTGTTTGTGTAGTGACGGCCGTGCTGGACTGGTGCGCACCATGGCGAGAGTGCAGGTTTTGGTGGCTTTACAGCCCATATGGTTGCCTGGCTGATGTAGCTGAATGACAGAACAGTGACTGTCCAGCTGATCAAATTTGGTCTGACCACAATGAGGCAACGACCTTATTATCGTGGGTGTGCCCCCCGAGACACTCATCTAGGCGCCGGTCATTGCTTCATTGTGATACGCAAGCCTCTTCACCACGGCAAGGTAATGATCACGAAGGGGAATGGGCGCATGTACATGCCTTTTCTTTTGTTGTTGCAGCTGCCCGCAGTGCAGCCAGAAAAATTAGGCAGTCATGTACACGCACCAGAAAAATTATTACAGCGGCCGCTGCTAGCAGCGGCCTAAAAAATTCAGCAATCCGCCTGGAGTCCCGGACCCTGTTGGTGGTGGCGGAGAAGGTAGTCAAGCGGCCTGCAGGCAGACATGCTGTGTGGAGGGACTGGGAGCGACTTAGTCTTCTTGGGGCAGGCCAGGCAGCCAGTCACACGGCGTGCAGGCAGAGATGCTGTGTGTGCGGGGACTGACTTAGTCTTGGGGCGGGCAGCAGCCCTCCGGGATCCATGCCTAATTCATTTTGATAAAGGTGAGGTACTTAACACTTTTGTGACTTAGGCGACTTCTCTTCTCTGTGACAATGCCTCCAGCTGCGCTGCAGGTCCTTTCTGACAGGACGCTTGCGGCAGGGCAGGAGAGAAGTTGGATGGCAAATTGGGACAGCTCTGGCAACAGGTCAAGCCTGCGCACCCAGTAGTTCAAGGGTTCCTCATCGCTGTTCACAGCAGTGTCTACATCCACACTTAAGGCCAGGTAGTCGGCTACCTGCCGTTCCAGGCGTTGGTGGAGGGTGGATCCGGAAGGGCTACGGCGAGGCGTTGGACTAAAGAACGTCCGCATGTCCGACATCACCATGAGATCGCTGGAGCGTCCTGTCTTTGACTGCGTGGACACGGGAGGAGGATTAGTGGCAGTGGTACCTTGCTGGCGTTGTGCCGTCACATCACCCTTAAAGGCATTGTAAAGCATAGTTGACAGCTGGTTCTGCATGTGCTGCATCCTTTCCACCTTCCGGTGAGTTGGTAACAGGTCCGCCACTTTGTGCCTGTACCGAGGGTCTAGTAGTGTGGCCACCCAGTACAGCTCATTCCCCTTGAGGTTTTTTATACGGGGGTCCCTCAACAGGCAGGACAGCATAAAAGACGACATCTGCACAAAGTCGGATCCAGTACCCTCCATCTCCTCTTGCTCTTCCTCAGTGACATCAGGTAAGTCAACCTCCTCCCCCCAGCCGCGAACAATACCACGGGAAGGTTGAGCAGCACAAGCCCCTTGCGATGCCTGCTGAGGTTGTTCTCCTGCCGCTGTCCCCTCCTCCTCCTCCTCCCCCAAAGAAACACCTTGCTCATCATCCTCTGAGTCTGACTCGTCTTCTGCACACGACTTCTCTTCTTCCTCCTCCTCCCCCCTCTGTGCTGCCGCAGGTGTTGAGGAAACAGCTGGGTCTGATGAAAATTGGTCCCATGCCTGTTCCTGCCGTAACGGTTCCTGTTCACGCTCATTCACAGCTTCATCCGCCACTCTACGCACAGCACGCTCCAAGAAGTAAGCGTAGGGAATTAAGTCGCTGATGGTGCCCTCACTGCGGCTCACCAGGTTGGTCACCTCCTCAAACGGCCGCATGAGCCTGCATGCATTTTCCATCAGTGTCCAGTTGTCGGGCCAGAACATCCCCATCTTCCCAGACTGTTTCATTCTACTGTAGTTGTAGAGGTAGTGGGTCACGGCTTTCTTCTGTTCTAGCAGGCGGGAGAACATGAGCAGGGTCGAGTTCCAGCGAGTCGGGCTATCGCAAATGAGGCGTCTCACCGGTATGTTGTTTTTGCGCTGAATTTCCGCAAAGCGTGCCATGGCTGTGTAAGACCGCCTCAAATGCCCACAGAACTTCCTGGCCTGCTTCAGGACATTCGCTAAGCCAGGGTACTTTGCCACAAATCTTTGAACCACTAGATTCATGACATGTGCCATGCAGGGTATGTGTGTCAGCTTCCCCATATGCAAAGCGGCAAGCAGATTGCTGCCGTTGTCGCACACCACGTTGCCTATCTCCAGGTGGAGCGGGGTCCGCCACTCATCCACCTGTTTCTTAAGAGCAGCCAGGAGAGCTGCTTTAGTGTGACTCTCCGCTTTGAGACAAGACATGTCTAAGATGGCGTGACACCGTCGTACCTGGCATGCAGCATAGGCCCTGCGGAGCTGGGGCTGTGTAGCTGGAGAGGAGAACTGCCACTCAGCCAAGGAGGAGGAGGACAGCGAAGAGCATGTAGCAGGAGGAGAGGAGGTGGCAGGAGGCCTGCCTGCAAGCCGTGGAGGTGTCACAATTTGGTCCGCTGTGCCCTGCTTGCCATCGTTCACCACCAGGTTCACCCAATGGGCTGTGTAGGTAATGTAGCGGCCCTGCCCGTGCTTGGCAGACCAGGCATCCGTGGTCAGGTGTACCCTTGACCCAACGCTCTTCGCAAGAGATGACACCACTTGCCTCTCAACTTCACGGTGCAGTTGGGGTATGGCCTTTCTCGAAAAATAAGTGCAGCCTGGCATCTTCCACTGCGGTGTTCCGATGGCCACAAATTTACGGAAGGCCTCAGAGTCCACCAGCCGGTATGGTAACAGCTGCCGAGCTAACAGTTCCGCCACGCCAGCTGTCAGACGCCGGGCAAGGGGGTGACTGGCCGAAATTGGCTTCTTCCGCTCAAACATTTCCTTCACGGACACCTGACTGCTGCTGTGGGCAGAGGAGCAGGAACCGCTCAAGGGCAGAGGCGGAGTGGAGGAGGGTGCCTGTGAAGGTGGAAGTGAGAAAGCGGCAGAAGCAGATAATGCACCTGATGGAGGAGGAAGAGGAGAAGGAGGGTGGCTTTGCTTTTGTGTGCTGCTGCTGCTTTTGCTCAGGTGGCCATCCCATTGCTGTTTGTGCCTTTTCTCCAGGTGCCTTCGTAAGGCACTTGTCCCTACGTGAGTGTTGGCCTTTCCACGGCTCAATTTTTGTTGGCAGAGCGAACAGATGGCTTTGGTCCGATCTGAGGCACACACATTAAAAAATTTCCACACCGCTGAGCCACCCTGGGATGTGGGCACTATGGGGACCTCAGCAGCTGATGCTGAAGGGCAAGTTGGCTGGCTGTACATAGGTGGCGATACATGGTGCCGGATTCTGCCACCAGCTGTTTCTGACGAAGAGCTGCCTAGGCTTCTTTCAGCAACTTCCCTCCTCCTACTACTCTCTGACTCCCCCTCTGAACTGTCCCCCTCTTCATCTCCTCTATTGGGAACATACAGAGGATCCCTATTACCGTCATCATCGTAGTCATCCTGCCCAGCTTCGCTTGCCTCAGACAAATCCAAACTTGCACCATCAGTAGGTCCTTCATCCTCCTGACACGTTACATCCATAGTGTTGCCGCGTAACTCAGACATATTAGCTGGTGAAAATTCATCTGGCTGTAACAACAATGGCTGTGCATCAGTGATTTCAACACTAAATAATTCTTGCGAAGTGTCAAATGCAGCGGAAGTGGTGCTAGTAGTAGCGCTGGTGGCTGAGCAAGATGAGGTGTTCTGTGTCGCTAAATACTCAACCACGTCCTGACAATCTTGGGAGGTGATGGGACGTGCCTTCTTCCGAGCACTGTACTGTGGGCCAGGTCCACACGAAATTACATTTACACGACCTCGCGCAGACCTGCCGGGTGGCCTTCCTCTGGCTCTGGCACTACCTCTTCCTCTACCTGTTTTGTCCATATCGGGTATGCACGGAGTGGTATATCACACTGCGTGCACTCACGTAGGTAGGTGGGTTCACTTAACTGCACAGGTATGCGCACTGATGCGGTGGGTTCACTGAACAGAACAGGTATACAGTGGCGGGTTCACAGAACAGGTATGCAGTGGCAGGTTCACTGAACACAACAGGTATGCAGTGGCGGGTTCACTGAACAGGTATACAGTGGCGGGTCCACTGAACAGAACAGGTATGCAGTGGCGGGTTCACTAAACAGAACAGGTATACAGTGGCGGGTTCACAGAACAGGTATGCAGTGGCAGGTTCACTGAACACAACAGGTATGCAGTGGCGGGTTCACTGAACAGGTATACAGTGGCGGGTCCACTGAACAGAACTTGTATGCAGTGGCGGGTTCACTAAACAGAACAGGTATACAGTGGCGGGTTCACTAAACAGAACAGGTATACAGTGGCGGGTTCACTAAACAGAACAGGTATACAGTGGCGGGTTCACAGAACAGGTATACAGTGGCAGGTTCACTGAACACAACAGGTATGCAGTGGCGGGTTCACTGAACAGGTATACAGTGGCGGGTCCACTGAACAGAACAGGTATGTAGTGGCGGGTTCACTAAACAGAACAGGTATACAGTGGCGGGTTCACTAAACAGAACAGGTATACAGTGGCGGGTTCACAGAACAGGTATGCAGTGGCAGGTTCACTGAACACAACAGGTATGCAGTGGCGGGTTCACTGAACAGGTATACAGTGGCGGGTCCACTGAACAGAACAGGTATGCAGTGGCGGGTTCACTAAACAGAACAGGTATACAGTGGCGGGTTCACTAAACAGAACAGGTATACAGTGGCGGGTTCACAGAACAGGTATGCAGTGGCAGGTTCACTGAACACAACAGGTATGCAGTGGCGGGTTCACTGAACAGGTATACAGTGGCGGGTCCACTGAACAGAACAGGTATGCAGTGGCGGGTTCACTAAACAGAACAGGTATACAGTGGCGGGTTCACTAAACAGAGCAGGTATACAGTGGCGGGTTCACAGAACAGGTATGCAGTGGCAGGTTCACTGAACACAACAGGTATGCAGTGGCGGGTTCACTGAACAGGTATACAGTGGCGGGTCCACTGAACAGAACAGGTATGCAGTGGCGGGTTCACTAAACAGAACAGGTATACAGTGGCGGGTTCACTAAACAGAACAGGTATACAGTGGCGGGTTCACAGAACAGGTATGCAGTGGCAGGTTCACTGAACACAACAGGTATGCAGTGGCGGGTTCACTGAACAGGTATACAGTGGCGGGTCCACTGAACAGAACAGGTATGCAGTGGCGGGTTCACTAAACAGAACAGGTATACGGTGGCGGGTTCACTAAACAAAACAGGTATACAGTGGCGGGTTCACAGAACAGGTATGCAGTGGCAGGTTCACTGAACACAACAGGTATGCAGTGGCGGGTTCACTGAACAGGTATACAGTGGCGGGTCCACTGAACAGAACAGGTATGCAGTGGCGGGTTCACTAAACAGAACAGGTATACAGTGGCGGGTTCACTAAACAGAACAGGTATACAGTGGCGGGTTCACAGAACAGGTATGCAGTGGCAGGTTCACTGAACACAACAGGTATGCAGTGGCGGGTTCACTGAACAGGTATACAGTGGCGGGTCCACTGAACAGAACAGGTATGCAGTGGTGGGTTCACTAAACAGAACAGGTATACAGTGGCGGGTTCACTAAACAGAACAGGTATACAGTGGCGGGTTCACAGAACAGGTATGCAGTGGCAGGTTCATTGAACACAACAGGTATGCAGTGGCGGGTTCACTGAACAGGTATACAGTGGCGGGTCCACTGAACAGAACAGGTATGCAGTGGCGGGTTCACTAAACAGAACAGGTATAGAGTGGCGGGTTCACTAAACAGAACAGGTATACAGTGGCGGGTTCACAGAACAGGTATGCAGTGGAAGGTTCACTGAACACAACAGGTATGCAGTGGCGGGTTCACTGAACAGGTATACAGTGGCGGGTCCACTGAACAGAACAGGTATGCAGTGGCGGGTTCACTGAACAGGTATACAGTGGCGGGTCCACTGAACAGAACAGGTATGCAGTGGCGGGTTCACTGAACAGGTATGCAGTGGTGGGTTCACAGAACAGGTATGCAGTGGTGGGTTCACAGCACAGGTATGCAGTGGTGGGTTCAATCAACAGGTATACAGTGGCGGGTCCACTGAACAGAACAGGTATGCAGTGGCAGGTTCACTGAACAGGTATGCAGTGGTGGGTTCACAGCACAGGTATGCAGTGGTGGGTTCACAGCACAGGTATGCAGTGGTGGGTTCACAGCACAGGTATGCAGTGGTGGGTTCACAGCACAGGTATGCAGTGGTGGGTTCACAGAACAGGTATGCAGCCAGACAGGAACAAGTTAAGCCTAACTAATCTCTCCCTGAGAGACAGTCTGCAGCAGCTCGCCCTACTCTCACTAACGCAGGCAGCACACGAGTGACCGTAATGGCCGCCGCTGCCTGCCTTATATAAGGGGGGGTGGGGCTCCAGGGGCTAGTGTAGCCTAATTGGCTACACTGGGCCTGCTGACTGTGATGTAGAGGGTCAAAGTTGACCCTCCATGTGCATTATGGGGCGAACCGAACTTCCGCAAAGGTTCGCCTGCGGGACCCGAACGCGAACCACGGAAGTTCGCATGGAACCGTTCGCAGGCGAACCGTTCGGCCCAACTCTAGCACAGAGCTGCTCATGGCCAGAGGATAATGCAAATACATGAGCGGCAGTGTGCCATGCTTTTCAGGTGTGCAGTGCAGCCATGCTTAGACAAAGAGGAGAGCATTCATGTTGAATATTATAAAAAGGAGCCCCAGAGGGGCCTAAGAAGATTGGGGAGGGGGGGGGACTTCTGGACTATCCAGAGGCTTACCCCTACTGAGACAAGTATCCAACTTTTATTTTTTTGTGTGGCTCCAGGTACTCTTTAAAATGGCCAGGCACCTGAGGAAGAGCATACTTGCCTGAGACTTTGTGCTTAGAAAAAAAACATGATGTTCTCAGGCCATCAAAAATATACATGTGTTTCAGGTGTCCCCTCACGCTCTCTGGGTATTCTCCTGTACATCCTTCCTTGTGCGTAACACACTTGCATCAGGCGTAATGGCTCCGCCCTAAGCATTTTGTCATCGATCAGACTCACCAGGGGCTCATAAAACATAGAATCAAATGTGTGAAAAACATGAAAAATGCATGTGGAGTTGACACGGATAAGCAAAAATGCTGCCTTAATTAACAGGATCAAAGTGTCTCTTGCCTGAATGACTATCCACTCACCTGCAGGAATAACAGCCACACACAGGATTTTTTTTTATTATTATTTCAAGTGTTTAGATAATACTTATCATTCACATCAATCAACATGATGGCTTTCAGAATTTGCCAATACATTTTTTAGAAATGTATTTCAAAAAGTACTTACTGACTATCAGTTGGCCAGTTCAACTATCAAAATATTATAAGAGCGAGTAGGGAGGTTGTCTGACATCTTTGTACAGAACTTTGCCAGGGAGTGATTTTGTTAAGACGAAAGGAAATACTGAAAATCCCCAATGAGGAGATGGAGTAGTGCAAAACCTGTCAGATCTGTCAAGTTTTTACTACCTACTGTAAGTGACAGCGACATAGTAAAAAGGTAACTTATTGCACACAGTACTCTGGGAGAAATGTACATCTTATATGTATGTGTACACATGTATTTTTAATTTTACAATGGCTTATAGTGGCCCTTTAGACTTTCCTGCTATAATTTCTATGGTTAGGTAACAGACAGGAATTTTGCTAATGTTGTTTTCTATAGCTTCTTCATTCCAGTATATGCTGCACTGTATTAATCATACATGTATCAGTTACAAAGAAAATGTCCCAAAAAGATGAAATTCTTCTTTTTCATTAAAATGTTTATTTACCATCACAACTGCTATTTTTCTTCTTTTTGTTTACAAACGTGTAGCTGTTCTTGCTCAGAGTGATTTGCGTCTCCACTTCCAGCACCAAATCTCTGCGGATAAGTGTGAAAGGCATCTCAGGAGCTGCTTTCTCTGATTGCCTGTCATGGCTGGTTGTGGCAATCAAACAAAATGAGCTGACATGTCCAAAATACCGTCTAAATGAAATTGTGGATAGACTCCAGAGGATCTTTAAATATTGAAAAGGAAAGTGCTGGTCAGTTCTCAAAGCAAACTATTTATACTTCTCTTGTGAAGAAATAAATAACATTGAACAAAAATAGACAGATATTGACACACTGACACAACTACACAAAAGAGTATTTTGCTATTTTCCTGGGTGATTAGAGTCTCTATCAAAGATAATGGAAAGCAAGAAAAATGTCTTTGCGCTGTACCTGGCAATTTGATTGTTTAACTGTACTTTTAGACTACCTGTTGCTTTGCTGTCTTAAAACCAGAGCTGTGAGTGCATTAAAGTGTACAGTCAGTTTCTGAAAAAAGTCAAAAATTACTCCATTTCCCCCTCCTCACCCAAAACCAGGGATGAGCAAAAATGCCAATATTTTTTTTGCATACATTTTTTTGCAAAAATGA
Organism: Hyperolius riggenbachi; assembly: GCF_040937935.1. Classification (NCBI taxonomy): domain Eukaryota; kingdom Metazoa; phylum Chordata; class Amphibia; order Anura; family Hyperoliidae; genus Hyperolius; species Hyperolius riggenbachi. The sequence continues at coordinate 119,987,247 of NC_090653.1, read as the reverse complement.
TGTAAAATTAGACTTTCGAGCAACAATGCCATCAAAAATCATTTTGTATTTAATTGGTGATATATTTTTTTTGCATTGTTTTCAAAATTTTGCACAAAAAATAAACAATTTTCATGCTTTTCACAAATTGTCATAATAAAAAGAAAGATTTTTACTTTTTGGCAAATTTTCACATCGGAAAGAAAAAATAGTTGTATTTGACCATATTGCAAAAATACAATGTATTTTCGCAAATATTTTGAAAATTGAAAATAGCATTTTCGATGCAAAAATTATTTTTTGATGAAACAATTCACAAGAAACCCAGTCCAAAACTACCCTGAAGTAAAATACCTCTCCCCTCCATGCTATACTGATTTGCCAAGTTTTTCCTAGGTTATATTTTCACATTTTGTCTATAAAATGCTTTTTGGGCCACCAACAAACAAGAACATGCTCAAAATAATTTTGATGGTAATTTTAACCTACTTTTTGAGGCTTGCATATGGGCAGATCTGTGAACATGTTCTAGAAACTTCCAACCTAAAATATTTAATCTCTCAGCATAGTTTAGCAATCCCCCTTCCTTCTTCCCCACCCAACCAACATACCCAAAGCACTAAGGCAACTCTATTCCTAACCTAACTTAAATAAACTATTACTGTAGCCATTAACCTCTTTAGCGGTAACCCCGTGCTGGACTGAGGGTGCCGCTCAGGCCCTGCTGGGCTGATTTACATTTTTTTTTTTTGCTACACGCAGCTAGCACTTTGCTAGCTGCGTGTGCATAATGATCGCCACCGCTACCCGCCGATTCGCCGCTATCCGCACTGCCGCGCCGCCCCCCCAGACCCCTTTCGCTGCCTGGCCAATCAGTGCCAGGCAGCGCTGAGGGGTGGATCGGAATGCCCCCGGACGTCACGACATCGGTGACATCATCGCGATCGTCGCCATGGCGACGGGGAAGCCCATACAGGGAACCCCGTTCAGAACGGGATTCCCTGCAGGGTAAAAGCGCCGGCAGCGATCGGAGGGGTGGGAGGGATAGCAAAGGGAGGGGGGAAGCATGTAGCTATCGCTAAGCTAGCTACATGCTTTAAAATAAAAAATAAAAAAAAAGTGCTGCGCTGCCCCCTGGCAGATTTATTGTACCGCCAGGGAGGTTAATGTTCCAGTAGTAACCCCGCCCTAGCACAGTAACACCATTCCCCTTCCAGATACAGTTTCACATCCCCTGAACTTAATCCTATCCTCATTCTGGCTCAAAAGGGAAAGTAGCCATCCAAAAATATTCACCTACTGAGGCCCAAAAATACTCACTTAACAAGGAAGTGCAGCACAGAGAAGCTCCAAAGTCTGTTCCCAATTGGTTATGTAAATGGGTAATTTAATTGCACGCTGTTCCAGTTCTGGAGTAGTTTTGCACAGCTCTGATCAGCACCCTTTTTTTTCTTCTTTTTGGCGATATGCTGTGTAAACAGGTAGAGGGCTATCATCTTCATTATTGGTTTTTTTTTGCTCACTGATAGTTATTCTCTTATCATGAAATATGTCAATTCAGGTACCCTTTAACAACTATCAAACAAGTTTTTTTTTTTAATACTCTGTATTAGGGTTCACATTACCACTAGTGCCAGGGGCACTGTATTTATTTTTATATAGACGAAGTTTATTGAGGCGTATGAAAGGAAAATTACAAACGTGGCATTGAAGAATATTCAGCAAGTACAAAATACCTTTAAGTGTATCAATATTAAAATACCAGACTTGGATCAGAATAAGGCCATACACAATTAGCACATCCAGTAGAAACTTCATAATATTTCTAAACAACAATGACAAGATAACAAAACTCTAATTGAATTTGATGTGTGATCCAGCAAACCTCCAGAATCCCCCCCCCCCCCCTCTGTCCCCAGAATCATAAGTAATAGAAAAGTGAAGAAAAAAGCTATTCATTATTGTAGAGATGTCCTTGATATAATAACCACGCTTCTCCTATAACATTAAAGTGATCCAGGTTTTCAATACTTAACCTCTTGAGGACTGCAGTGCTAAAGCCCCCTAGTGACCAGGCCATTTTTATTAAAATAGGCCACTGCAGCTTTAAGGCTAAGCTGCAGGGCCGTACAACACAGCACACAAGTGATACTTCCCCCTTTCTCCCCACCAACAGAGCTCACTGTTGGTGGGGTCTGATCGGCCCCAGATTGTTTATTTTTTTTTACAAATATTTTTGTTACTGTTTTATATTAAAAACAGTATGTTTCTTTAAATCTATTCCCTCCCTCCCTCAACACAGCCAGCCAATTATGGCGATCGGCTGTCATAGGCTTCTGCCTATGAGAGCCGATCACTCTCCAGTGTCCCAGGGGGACAGCCGTGTCACACGGCTGTCCCCAGTACAGCGCTGCTGCCGATCGCAGCGCTGTACATGTAAATAGACGGAGATCACGCCGTCTAACAGTCTCCCGAGCGGCAACAGCCGCTCGGAGACTGAAGGTGGGGCGGAGCTCCGCCCCCAAGCAGGAGATGCGTGCACAGCCTGTGCGCGATCTCCTGCATTAGTTGGCCCCAGGACTTTACGCCAATCGGCGTTAGGCGGTCCTGGGGCTGCCGCCGCACCCACGCCCATCGGCGTGACGCGATCGGCAAGAGGTTAAGTAATATACCCGGTCCATCAAAGAGATCATATCTAAGCGGTACTTTACCAGGTCGATATCAAGCATTGAAGTTTTCCATTTATAAGCAATAGACCATTGACCGGCACATAATAGATATCTATAAATGACTTGATATGGACCTGGAACAGAGTCATTAAAACATATAGGAGAGCCTGGGAGGGACTCAAGGAGATTGAGTCTTTGTAGACATCGAAAAATAAGGATTGTAGGGTAGATCAAAATTGGGTTGCAATTGGACAGTCCCAGAAAACATGAAAAAGAGTCCCTAGCCCTCCACATCCCCTGAAACAACTAGAGGAAACATTTGGATAAAAAAAATGTGTAACCTAGCAGGGGTAAGATACCACCTAAATAATAATTCCACAGGGGTATCTTTAAAAATGTTGGATTTGACTATCTTTGCAACTGTTTCCCAACTAGAAGACCATTGAGAACGAGATAGTTGATGTCCTAAATCCTGTTCCCAGGCTCTCATATATGTCAATATTTCCTCCTCCGTCCTACCATTAAGCAAAGCATATAGAATGGAAATGACTCCTTTCTGTCTGGATGATCCAAAGTATAAGTTCTCAAAGGTAGAAAGTTCACGAGAAGGTGGAGATAAAAACTGGGATTTATAATAATGTTTAATTTGGCAGTAACTATAAGCCTCCTTTAAAGGAGCGTCCATACTGAAGCGTAAATGTTGGAAGGGGACAAAAATATCACCAATCCAGAAGCGTGAGGCAGTAATTAAACCTTTATCTATCCACCAAGAGAACTGCATAGAATGTTTAAAGGCAGGGGCAAACCTTTGGGTAACCAAAAAGGACAATTTTGAGGAAGGGGACTTCATCAAATTAAATTTGGGAGCAACGTCTACCCATAATTTAGCTAGGGAGGCAACAATCTTATTGAGTTAAGTAAGAGAGAATATATCCCGGCTAGTCACCACCATAATAAGATGAGAGAGAAAATATGGTTGAATTGTCTCTGCCTCAAAACTCCACCAGAGAGGGGGGAGAAGTAGAAGGACTCCAATCTAGAATTTGGTTTAGCTTAGAAGCAAGGTAATAGTACCAAAGATTGGGGAGACCAACACCGCCCTGAAGTGGATGTCTATAGCGAACTTGGGCTCTAACTCTAGCTGGTTTAGAGTTCCAAATATATTTATTAATTTGAGATAGCATGGGGAGAATTACTTTCTTAGGTAGGGTAAGAGGTAACATGCAAAATAAATAGAGCAATTTAGGTAACAAAATCATTTTCCAGGCTAAACAGCGTCCCAACCATGAAACCTTATATTGTGACCAACTTTTGAGCATATTATTTAATGAGAGAAAAGGGGGAGGGTAATTAGCTGCAAAAAGATCACGGTATTGCGGTGTAAGAAGCACGCCCAAATATTTAAAAGTGCTCTTGCTCCACTTGAAATCAAAGTGAGCCTCCAGTAATTTAATTGTATGTGGAAGGAGATTGATTGGCATTGCAGTGGATTTAGAGGTATTAACATGGAGACCTGAAAAAGAGGCAAATAAATTAAGCAGACAACATACATTTGGGAGGATGGTGACCAGCCGGGTTAAAAATAGTAGGGCATTATCGCATAGAGGACTATCTTGCAATTATTTGGCCCATATCCTGGATCTGGATGTTGCCTTATTGCCGCTGCAAGTGGCTCAAGAGCTAGAGCAAAAAGCAAGGGCGACAATGTGCAATCCTGTCTTGTACCGCGTTTAAGGGGTATGCTACTAGAGGATGCACCTGCAAGAAAGGGACCTGTGAAGTCAAAATTTTGCAATGCTTTAGATAAATTTTGCCAACCTACCGAGTCAAATACTTTGCTAATATTTAATCCTAGCATCAGAAGTCTATTGTTTTTTAATTCAGCATCTTGGATTATATTGACTGCTAATCTAGCATTGTCAGAGCCCTGCCTCCCAGGAATAAAGCCTGTTTGATTATTCCCAACTAGGTGCCCCACAATGGAACCTAGTCACAAGGCTAGGATCTTAGCAAATATTTTAATATCATTATTGAGTATAGAAATTGGTCGAAAACCTGACGGGGTTAAATGATCAGCTCCAGGTTTAGGTAGAAGAGTAAGAGAGGCTTCAAGCATTTCAGAAGGAAACTTCCCCCCTTTAAGAATATTATTAAACAAAGCAGTTAATGGAATGGAAAGGAGATCAGCACATTTTTTTAGAATATTGCGGGGTAAACCCGTCTGGGCAGGAGGCAGTAGAGGATCTAAGAGATTTTATCGTAGCTTGAACCTCAGATAAAGTAATAGGGGCATTCAGCATCTCTAGATGGTCACTAGTTAGTGAAAGAAGATTTAATTAGGTTGGCCAAGATCCTAGTGCAACCGAGTCCAATGCAGGGGCTTTGCCCAGTAGCTTAGCATAATAATCCTCAAATATTTTTACCACACTGGACGGTAAAGATTCCATAGAGCCTTTGTTATTTTTAAGTTTATATGTATGAGGTGGTTTGTAATATCCAGTAAGTTTACGTGCAAACTGAGTAGAGGGATTATTGCCCCTTAACCACTTAATGACCGCCCACTGCACAGGGGCGGTCGGAAAGTGGATGCCGCAAGGACCAGTTCATGCCCAGAGGCGGCGGTCCTTGCAGGGGCATGGGCGGCGTGATCGCGTCATTCGTGACGCGATCAGCCGCCGGGGACTGGCTCCGCCCACCTCGCGCTGTAACCCACCGGCCGTTCGGAAGCGCCGGCGGGTTACTAGCACCCGGATCGCCGCATACAAAGTGTAATATACACTTTGTAATGTATACAAAGTGTATTATACAGGCTGCCTCCTGCCCTGGTGGTCCCAGTGTCCGAGGGACCACCAGGGCAGGCTGCAGCCACCCTAGTCTGCACCCAAGCACACTGATTCCCCCCCCCCCTTCCCCCTGATCGCCCACAGCACCCCTCAGACCCCCCCCCTGCCCACCCCCCAGACCACTGTTTGCACCCAATCACCCCCCTAATCACCCATCAATCACTCCCTGTCACTATCTGTCAACGCTATTTTTTTTATTCCCTAAACTGCCCCCTGCTCCCTCCTGATCACCCCCCACCCCTCAGATTCTCCCCAGACCCCCCCCCCCCCCAGACACCCCCCCTGTGTACTGTATGCATTTATCCCCCTGATCACCTGTCAATCACCTGTCAATCACCTATCAATCACCCATCAATCACCGCCTGTCACTGCCACCCATCAATCAGCCCCTAACCTGCCCCTTGCGGGCAATCTGATCACCCACCCACACCAATAGATAGCCCGCAGTTCCGATGTCAGATCACCTCCCAAGTGCAGTGTTTACATCTGTTCTCTACCCTAAACACCCACTAATTACCCATCAATCACCCATCAATCACCCCCTATCACCACCTGTCACTGTTACCCATCAGATTAGACCCTAATCTGCCCCTTGCCGGCACCCAATCACCCGCCCACACGCTCAGATTGCCCTCAGACCCCCCCTTATCAATTCGCCAGTGCAATATTTACATCTGTTATTCCCTGTAATAACCCACTGATCACCTGTCAATCACCTGTCAATCACCCATCAATCACCCCCTGTCACTGCCACCCATCAATCACCCCCTGTCACTGCCACCCATCAATCAGCCCCTAACCTGCCCCTTGTGGGCAATCTGATCACCCACCCACACCAATAGATCGCCCGCAGATCCGACGTCAGATCACCTCCCAAGTGCAGTGTTTACATCTGTTCTCTACCCTAAACACCCACTAATTACCCATCAATCACCCCCTGTCACTGCTATCTATCAGATTAGACCCCTATCTGCCCCTAGGGCACTCAATCGCCCGCCCACACCCTCAGAACGCCCTCAGACCCCAGCCCTGATCACCTCGCCAGTGCATTGCTTGCATCTATTCCCCCCTCTAATCACACCTTGAGACACCCATCAATCACCTTCTGTCACCCCCTAGCACACCTACCCATCAGATCAGGCCCTAATTTGCCCCGTGTGGGCTCCTGATAACTCGGCCAAACCCTCAGATCCCCCTCAGACCCCCTTCCGATCACCTCCCCAGTGCATTGATTGCATCTATTTTCCCCTCTAACCACCCCCTGAGACACCCATCAATCACCTCCTGTCACCCCCCTAGCACTCCTATCCATCAGATCAGGCCCAATACAACCTGTCATCTAAAAGGCCACCTTGCTTATGACCGGTTCCACAAAATTCGCCCCCTCATAGACCACCTGTCATCAAAATTTGCAGATGCTTATACCCCTGAACAGTCATTTTGAGACATTTGGTTTAGGTGTATGACAAGTTCATAGAAGATTTTATTTTTTGTCAAAAGTTAGCGGAAATTGATTTTTATTGTTTTTTTTTCACAAAGTGTCATTTTACACCAACTTGTGACAAAAAATAAAATCTTCTATGAACTCGTCATACACCTAACGGAATGCCTTGGGGTGTCTTCTTTCTAAAATGGGGTCACTTGTGGGGTTCCTATACTGCCCTGGCATTTTAGGGGCCCTAAACCGTGAGGAGCAGTCTAGGAGTAGGAGTAGTCTAGAAAACAAATGCCTCAAAATGACCTGGGAATAGGACGTTGGGCCCCTTAGCGCACCTAGGCTGCAAAAAAGTGTCACACATGTGGTACCGCCGTACTCAGGAAAAGTAGTATAATGTGTTTTGGGGTGTATTTTTACACATACCCATGCTGGGTGGGAGAAATCTCTCTGTAAATGGACAATTGTGTGTAAAAAAAAATCAAACAATTGTCATTTATAGAGATATTTCTCCCACCCAGTATGGGTATGTGTAAAAATACACCCCAAAACACATTATACTACTTCTCTTGAGTACGGCGGTACCACATGTGTGGCACTTTTTTACACCCCAAGTGCACTAAGGGGCCCAAAGTCCAATGAGTATCTTTAGGATTTCACAGGTCATTTTGCCACATTTGGTTTCAAGACTACTCCTCACGGTTTAGGGCCCCTAAAATGCCAGGGCAGTATAGGAACCCCACAAATAACCCCATTCTAGAAAGAAGACACCCAAAGGTATTTCGTTAGGTGTATGGTGAGTTCATAGAAGATTTTATTTTTTGTCACAAATTAGCGGAAATTGACACTTTGTGAAAAAAACAATTAAAATCAATTTCCGCTAACTTGCGACAAAAAATAAAATCTTCTATGAACTTGCCATACTCCTAACGGAATACCTTGGGGTGTCTTCTTTCTAAAATGGGATCATTAGTGGGGTTCCTATTCTGCCCTGGCATTTTAGGGGCCCTAAACCGTGAGGAGTAGTCTTGAAACAAAAATGACCTGAGAAATCCTAAAGGTACTTATTGGACTTTGGGCCCCTTAGCGCAGTTAGGGTGCAAAACAGTGCCACACATGTTGTATCGCCGTACTCAGGAGAAGTAGTATAATGTGTTTTGGGGTGTATTTTTATACATACCCATGCTGAGTGGGAGAAATATCTCTGTAAATGAACAATTGTGTGTAAAAAAACAACAAACAATTGTCATCTACCGAGATATTTCTCCCACCTAGCATGGGTATGTGTAAAAATACACCCCAAAACACATTATACTACTTCTCCTGAGTACGGCAATACCACATGTGTGGCACTTTTTTGCAGCCTAACTGCGATAAGGGGCCCAAAGTCCAATGAGCACCTTTAGGCTTTACAGGGGTGCTTACAATTTAGCACTACCCAAAATGTCAGGACAGTAAACACACCCCACAAATGACCCCATTTTGGAAAGTAGACACTTCAAGGTATTCAGAGAGGGGCATGGTGAGTCCGTGGCAGATTTCATTTTTTTTTTTTTGTCGCAAGTTAGAAGAAATGGAAACTTTTTTTTTTTTTGTCACAAAGTGTCATTTTCCGCTTACTTGTGACAAAAAATAATATCTTCTATGAACTCACTATGCCTCTCAGTGAATACTTTGGGATGTCTTCTTTCCAAAATGGGGTCATTTGGGGGGTATTTATACTATCCTGGAATTATAGCCCCTCATGAAACATGTCAGGTGGTCAGAAAAGTCAGAGATGCTGGAAAATGGGAAAATTCACTTTTTGCACCATAGTTTGTAAACGCTATAACTTTTACCCAAACCAATAAATATAGGCTGAATGGGTTTTTTTTAAATCAAAAACATGTTTGTCCACATTTTTCGTGCTGCATGTATACAGAAATTTTACTTTATTTGAAAAATGCCAGCACAGAAAGTTAAAAAAATCATTTTTTTGACAAAATTCATGTCTTTTTTGATGAATATAATAAAAAGTAAAAATCACAGCAGCAATCAAATAGCACCAAAAGAAAGCTTTATTAGTGACAAGAAAAGGAGCCAAAAATAATTTAGGTGGTAGGTTGTATGAGCGAGCAATAAACCGTGAAACCTGCAGTGGTCTGAATGGAAAAAAAGTGTCTGGTCCTTAAGGGGGGTAAAGCCCACGGTCCTCAAGTAGTTAATAAGAATCTTGATTTGGAAAATTTTAAGGCTTTCATATGAACTGAATTTAGTACCGACTCCAATTCAGTTCTTTTTAAAGTGATTAACTAAGCAATATTTGGATCAGGATTAGGGAAATGTTGTTTATAAAGACCGTCTATCTCCCTAGACAATGCCAGAATTTTAGCTGATTTTAATTTTTTAGCCTGAATCGCCTTTTTAATTAGTATACCTCAGATTACTGGCTTATGAGCATCCCATCGCAAAGCAGGAGTACTTTCTTCATCATTATAAAGAAAATAATCCTCTAATGCAGAAGCCACCTCCATTCTACTTGCTTGATCAACAAACAAAGAGTCATTTAATCTCCTGTATTTAAGGTGAAAAGGTAGGCCAAAACCTTTAAAGAGACTCCATAACAAAAATTGCATCTTGTTTTTTATCATCCTACAAGTTCCAAAAGCTATTCTAATGTGTTCTGGCTTACTGCAGCACTTTCTGCTATCACAGTCTCTGTAATAAATCAATGTATCTTTCCCCTGTCAGACTTGTCGGCCTGTGTCTGGAAGGCTGCCAAGTTCTTCAGTGTTGTGGTTCTGCTATGAACTCCCCCTTCCTGGCTCCTCTATGCACACTGCCTGTGTATTATTTAGATTAGGGCAGCTTCTCTCTTATCTTTTACAAGCTGGATAAATCGTCCTCTGAGCTGGCTGGGCTTTCACATATTGAGGAATTAGACAAGGGCAAAGCTGTTTGCAAGGAAGAAACGAGCAGCCTGAAACTTCAGTGCATGAGAACTGCAGGGGGAACGAAACACACAATGATCTCTTGAGATTCAAAAGGAAGGGTGTATACAGCCTGCTTGTGTATGAATGTATTTTCTATGTGTGGACATACTGTACATCAACCTACTTCCTGTTTTGGTGGCCATTTTGTTTGTTTATAAACAAACTTTTTAAAACTGTTTTTAACCACTTTTAATGCGGCGGGGAGCGGTGAAATTGTGACAGAGGGTAATAGGAGATGTCCCCTAACGCACTGGTATGTTTACTTATGTGCGATTTTAACAATACAGATTCTCTTTAAGTGTAGAGGAGACCATGGCCCATGTGCAATTCCAGTTTTCTCCTATGTTTTCTCCTAGGAGATAATTTTTCATCTTCTATTTTAAATAATTTTCCAGCACTTTTCAACTGAAAAAGTACTGAGAAGTAAGAGCAAAAGTATTATCAAAATTATTCTGAGTATTTTCTTGCTTGCTGGTGGCTTAAAAGGCCTTTTATTGACAAATTTAAAAATATCACCTAGGAGAAAACACAGGTGAAAAAGTGAATTGCATATGGCCCCATGTGTTGATCCGACCATGCACAGGTGATAATATCAGATGCTATTGAATTGGAAGCGACCACAGGAGAAAGAAAAATGTAATCGAGGCGGGCATATGACAGATGTGGATGTGAGAAAAAGGTGTATTGGCGACAGCCGATATTGTGAGCTTGCCATATATCAATCACCTGTGCCTTGGACAAAACACCAGACAGCCTCCTAGGGAAACTGTGTGCGAAAGGAGACAGAGTAGAACGGTCCAAAACAGGATTAGCCACTGAGTTAAAATCACCTGCTATAATCACATGAGGGGAGTTAAATTTTTCGATTAATGGGGCAAGTTTCTTAAGGAAATCTGTGAAGCATTCGGGGCATAACAATTAATTAATGTAATAAGTTTACTGTCCAGTGTGCCTTTAAGGATCAAAATCCTACCCTCTGGGTCTTTGTAAGAATCTAACAAAGCAAATGAAAGGTGATTAGCAAAAAAAAATTGCAACCCCTCTAGCTTTTCTGCTAAAAGTAGAAAAATATCCCCTGCAATACCTTCTATCAAAGTAGGAAGGAATTCTATTGTGAACTAGGTGTGTTTCTTGTAGAAATAATAAAGAAGCATGCTCCTGAGCATAGTGATGGAAGGCCTACGTCGTTTAATAGGATCATTAAGACCTCGAACACTATGCGTGATGATTTTAAATTCAGAAGACATCAAAAATATATAATGTATATATATACTGGTGGACGGAGGGGGAGAAGAGCAACAGGACCACACAAAACACATCATCCCGGACAAACGAGAGAACATAATAACCAACTATTAATCCTAATAAAATAACCCTCTGGGCTAATCAAACTTTAATAACCTCCTAACCACTTGCCCAGGAACCCTCAGTGGAAATAACTCACAGAGAGGAGGGGGGGGGGGATGTAATCGAACAGCCCAAAGCGGGGAGAAAAAAAAAGATCTACACACACAATAGACTAAACATATCACATGACCTAAAATAAAAGTGGTAGTTTACAGAAGAAATGTTTCACCTGAAATCTTCCTGCCAGAGGCAAATACCAAAACTCATTAAAATTAAATTAAACTTCCAAATAAAAATAAAAAAAAGTCTAAATCCCTCATCAGGACGTCATATTGCAGGATATAATATAATAGAGCCCTTAAAGAGAAACTCCAACCTAGAATTGAACTTTATCCCATTCAGTAGCTGATACCCCCTTTTACATGAGAAATATAATGCTTTTCACAAACAGACCATCAGGGGGTGCTGTATGACTGATTTTGTGCTGAAACCCCTCCCACAAGAAGCTCTAAGTACCGCGGTACTCTGGGCAAACTGCCGCAATGTAACAATGTTCACAGACAGGAATTAGCTGTTTACAGCTGTCTCTAACAGCCAAAACAGCTAGGAGCAGCTACATCACCTGCCCACAGTAAAAATGTCACCATGTAATACATGTCAGAATGTGAATCAGGGAGAGGAAAGATTTTACAATGAGCAAATACTGACTAAATCATTTACACATAATTATTGTAAAAAATGAAGCACTTTTTTTACTACATAATTTTCACTTGAGTTCCTCTTTAAGCAGTGGCCTTAGTCCATATTATGTAATGTGGACTAAGTCCACTGCTTAAGGGCTCTTTCACAGTGCAAAGTTAAAGTCGCACGTTACAACAACATGTAACGCACAATAACTTACAGCAATGAAAAATCAATGGGCTGTTCACAGTGCAGACATTGCGTTGGTGTCTAACTCTGCACGTTAATTGAAAGTGCTGCATGCTATGCGTTATACATGTTTTTAACTGTGTTAGACTGTTTGCACATGCTCAGTAATGTTTTTTCTTAACGCATGCGCCGTTTTTGTTCTATCACTGCGCGACAAAAACGGCGCACCAAACGCAGGGCTAAATAACGTCCAAGTTATAGTCTTTCAATGCGTTGCATTAGGGGCACGTTATGTGACCTTAACGTCGCATCAAACACGTCTTACTGTGTAAGAGCCCTAAAGAAAGGAAACAGAGAAAGCACCTTTCCTGGAACATAAGGGGAAAGTTATCGAAGATATATATAACCAAATCTTTGTAGAACCTATAAAAGTGCATATAACAATTGCATTAGTAGAACTGTTGATAAAAAAGAAATGCAGAAAAATACATTATATAGCACAGCTCCATAAGTGAAGAGTCCTATAATGTCAGAGATGTTTCTCCGGCGGACAGCATATATAGACAATATAGAGGACCTGAAATACATGCAAAATATTTTATAAAGAGAACTAATCATGCCATGAGCATCTTATTTGAACAGAAGCCATGCTGAAAGCATATAGCCAGTAAAAAGATAAAATGGTATTTCCAAGGTAAAGTTTAGAGCTAGCTATGTAATATCATATAATCTTCAATCCGCCAATTGAGAGGAGATATCCACGGTCTTGGGCCTAGCATCCAGCCAGTTGCGAACTTCCTTTGTAGTAGTGAAAAACAGAGTCTGCCCGTCAGCTATTACATGCAGTTTAGCGGGGTAGATCATGGCGTAGGTTAACTCAGAGTCTCGAAGAGCACGTTTCACTGAAGCAAATTGGGCGCGGTGTTTCTGAACTTCAATCAAGAAGTCTGGATAAAAGGAGAGATTGCAGTTCTCATAAGAAATTTCTCCCATTTCTCGGGCTGCACGAAGGACAGTGTCTATGTCTCTATAGTTGAGTAGTTTAAACATAAAGGTACGAGCAGGAGCCCCTGGCTTAGGCAATTGTGTCGGGATTCTATGAGCGCATTCTACACTAAATGCAGAAGAGAAATACTCACGACCAAATAGGTCTATAAGTAACTTTTCTGTAAAGTCCTCTGCCTTTGTGCCCTCAGCTCTTTCAGGAAGGCCATCTTCCAGGGCACTAATACGAGTCTCTGATTCTCCGACTCTTGTGTGTAGGTTCTGTAGGTCTTGACGAAGGAGGGAGACGTCGGACTTAACTTCTTCCAATGTAGTAGATATGGTGGATAGACTACCCTGACAGGCAGTGATAGCATCCATAATTTGTGATAAAGTGGGGCCGGATGTCGGCGTCTCCTCTTCAGTATTGTCGTCATCATGGCCGCCGCGCTTGTACTGACGGAGCTTCGCAGCAGCTTCGGCAGCCTTGTCCCCGGCTTTCTTTTGGTGGTTCTGGTATCCATCTGCTCCGGATAAGCTCACAAGTCTATTCCGCCCTGTTTCGTGGGGGAATTCAGCGGTATTATTATAAAAATACGGATATCTCAGGATGCCTTGGCGGGAGCTCAGCACCAACACGTCCGCTCTACATGACTTCCAGTCACGCCCCCGGGCACTGTATTTATTACCCCAGTTCTCCCTGTCTGCTTTAAAATCATCATTCACTCCTAGCACAGCTCACAAAGAGGAGGAAAGCTGAAGCAGTACCGGAGATTTCAGTCAGGGAGACATGCAAACACCACTCCTGATTGACTGTATGATGTGTCACTTCTGACTGTAACAGCTCTGACTGCTCCATGCTGGAAGAGGGGAAACCTTGATAAAGATATACTGCTTATGCCTTTCTGAACAGTCAGATAAGTGAAGACAATAAAGCGGCCCATACACTGTTCAATTTCAGCCATCGATCAATCGTTTCTATAGAATTGATCAATCGAAAATCGATTCTATCAAATCTATCGATCGATTTGCAGCCAATTTCAATTGATTTGATCTATCTGACAGGATGGAAAATCTAGGTCGATCTGCTGCTGGCAGCAGATCAATGGCCCATAGAGTTGCATTGGATCTAATGGTCCAATAATGCATTTAGATAGATTTCCAATAGATTTCATTCTGAGATCCTTTCCTAGTGTGTGGCACACATCAGATAGATTCCTGTCAGATTCGACTTGACAGGCATCTGACAGAAATCTATCTGATGGTCGAATCTGCTGCAAATCTATCTATCACCACATGAATAAGCTTCTTTCAGCTGGGTGATTAGTATAATATACACTGAGGAGTTGATAGCAACTCCCGCAACTCCCCCTGTGCAGGAACATGGACTGCCCTGCAGAATCGACACATTTGTTTATCTGGATATGTTGGGATGATTTTACAGCACAGAGTCAGAGCTGTGTGAGGAAAGAAACTGCTCCTAGTGCTTGTCCTAATGTGTGCCATAACTTACAGCATTTTTACAAAATGGTTTAATCGATAGAGGTCCTTTAATAAATCAATGCTGCTTAGTTTGGATAACTGTCCATACAACTGACTCTTAATTGATAGAGAATCAACAGCCAAGAACCACATGACATAGATTTTAAAGCGGATCCGAGATGAAAAACTAACTATAAAAAGTAACTTGTCTATATATCTTATGTAAAGTTTAGATAGTTTACACAGCAAATCTAGCTGCAAACAGCTCAAATAGAATATGATTATTTCTTCCTGTGATACAATGACAGCAGCCATGTTTATAAACATTACACACAGGCAAGCTTATCTGCACCATCAGCACTCAGTCTGAAAAAACCTAATCCCCTCTCCTCCTCCCTCCTCCCATCTGCCTCTGAAATCTCTGGCTAGTAATACCTGCCCCTCCTCCTGCCCAGACTGAGCTCCCATGAGCCCTTGCTACTGCCAAGGCTCTCTGAAAAACTGTGGGTGGGGCTTGTTTAGTTTATAGGGAATTAGAGTATTAAAACAAAAACAAAAAAGTATTTGGCTTGAGGAATGCCCTATAAACAATAGGAACACAATTATGCAATGAGTAAAAGTTGATCTCGGATCCACTTTAAATCATGTTAAAGTGACACTGAAGCGAAAAAAACGTAGAATGAAGTGTATAATGAAGTGTATGTGCAGTTACATTACAGCTAAGAAATAGAACATTAGTAGCAAAGAAAAGAGTCTCCTATTTTTATTTTAAGTTACATAGTTGTTGTTTTTTTATATAACATTGCATCATTCCTTAATATTTGCAGTTTACAAACCACACTCTGTATTTTAAACTATGAAACAGAGCAGAGCTAATAACCCTTTGAACTTTCCTGCAGTAAAATCTTATCTGAAGTTGTTTTTCACTGTTTCTTTGAAGCATAAGTGCTTCATAAAATAGCGCTGTAGCCGACCAAGTTTGGTCAGAGAGCTCAGAGAGGCTCTTTTGCATTGATAGCAAGTGAAGTTTCTTAACTCTTCCTGTACTGGAAACAATATGAGACTCATATCTTTGCTACTAATGTTCTATTTCTTAGCTGTGCTACACATACAATTCATTATATCATGAGTTTATTTTCACTCCTGATTCCTTTTAAAGTTTATTTCTAAAATAAGTATACTCTTAAAATGCTGATATAGTAGCATTTAACAAAATGTATTAGTGTTTTGTTTGCTGCCTGTAATCACGCTGGACATTAGCACACTTGAATCTATAAGAGCCAAAAATAACTGGCCATGAAGGCAAGTTTAAGCACTTGGTTTCCTTCTTATTAAGGGTGTGTTGGAAAAAAAAATTGCCAGGGTAAAAATATACTTAAGCATACTGTATAACAGTCCATCAGTATCTATACTGCTTTTATCTAAGTGTTCTGAAACAAATCCTTGTTGATTAATATACTTTGCACTCTAAGGCTGGTTTCACACCAGGACGTTGCGTTTTAGGGGACATTAAGGTCGCATAACGTGCCCCTAACGCAACGCCTGGTGGTGTTGGAGCAGGACGCTACCAAGAGCCGCGTTACAAGCAGCTCTTGGTGCGCCTGCTCTGTCGGAGGCACTGCGGAGACCACGTGAGCGGAGCTCTCCGCATCACGTGGTCCCGCCAGCCAATCAGCGGCCGCTCCAAGAAGAAAACACTGCAAGTGCAGTGAATATTAAGTAGCCATGTGCCTGGCTACGTAGCGGCCTCTCCCCGCATCCTCTCCGCCCCAAAAATAAAAAAAACGCACCCGTACTGAGCATGTGCAAACAGTCTAACGCGGCTTTGCCGTGTGTAAAGTACTGCATGCAGTACGTTATCAGGAAGTGCTGCGTTACAATGTAATGCAACGTGGGCACTGTGAACAGCCCATTGATTTTTCATTGCTGTGCGGTGGGGTGCGTTACAGGCTGCTCTAACGTGCGCCTGTAACGTCCCACTGTGAAACCAGCCTAAATGTAGTGCTTTCCACGTTCACTTAACTAAAGAAATCAACCAGCAATGCTTGCAAATTTTCACCAAAGTGATTTTCACATTGAAAAAAAAAATATTTGTGTAAATACATTGTAGTTTCACAAAATGGTGAAAGGAAATGAATTAGCAAAAATTCACTGAAAATGCCAAAAAGTATTTTTCTGCAAAAATTTGTGAAATGCATGAAATCCTTTATTTTTAGTTTCAAAATGTTTAAAAAATTTTAGAAAAATCCCAAATGTATTACAAAATGATTTTCGATGGCATTTTCGCTCAATAGTCAAATTTAAAATTATTTTTGCAAAAATTAATGTGAAAAGAATATCGTCATTTTGGCGCATCACTGTACTGCATACAATAAAATCAGTCGGGCAGAAACTAAAAGCCAGGTAACCATATTTAAAGAATGGAAAGGTCTCACATCATGCTTTCGTGCTCATGCAATCTATGAAATTCAAGATGCTCTGTGGGCCTTATTTATTATGGCCACACTAGGTGGCAAGTTCCTGTGCTTTGGTGAAAGTCCCAAATGCAAATTGGGCCTAAAAGAAGGACTGTTATAGTACTGGGGTAACTTATAGTGCTATCTAATCAGGGCTGGTTCTCGACTTTTTTTCTGCCTGAGGCAAACTTGTGAGGATGCGACTCCACGTGCCAATTTGGAATGATCGCACAGCACCTGACAATTTACTCTGCTTCATTTAATGTTCTCACATGACATGCTGCAGCTCAACACAATAGCACACTGGCTGGCTGGGAGTCTGGGACAAACAAACTGGTCACCCTCAGCCACTCCATTCCTCCTCAGGAGGGTACACACAGTACAAAAATGCTGTCCCTGTAATCTCTGCGCCTGATGCAAATGTTTCACCTTGCTTCATGAGAGAACCGGCCCTGTATCTAATCTGGACTTAATATGATGTTGCCAAACAGTATTCCCCTCTTAGGTAAATAGGTAAGGAGGGAGCCTCCTTACAGTCTGAAATTATACATCCACATGCATCGTCTACATCAGTAATTGGCTACCGGCCTGCCAAATACCTCTGTATTTCACAAACTTTATATGAGTTCCACCTCAAAAACTTGTTTTAGCTATAGAAATTCTTTCTGTAAATTTCCTATTCATTTTTCTGCCGCTAAGTTTATTACACTCACAATTCCAGAGGAGAAAAAAAGGCAACAAGTAAAATTATATTAAATACATTAATCAAAGTAATGCAGTGATGTAGAGAACCTACATTTTGTGATTGCATTTCACTACCTCCCGAGAAGTAATTACTTCAAAAGGTCACTTGACAGCTAAAATCCCTTGACAAGGACACAGAAAGAAATCAGCACAAACTGAGAACTATTAGAAGTCTGTTTAATAAATGAATGAGTGGACTTTATAACTAAATATGTATGAAGGTGTGTGTATTTCAAACTTTGCACAAGATGTTGTGATTCTTTTAAATTATTCCGATTATTTTTACCATTATTATTATTATTATTATTATTATTAATAATAATTGATAAAACACCAACATACTCTGTAGTGCTGTACAAAGTAAGAAACAAACATGAGGTACATACCAATACAGACAAAGGTGTACACCAATATACAAAATACAGAATTGATACAAAATACAGAACTGGTAATAACAGTGATAAAAGTAGCATGATGAATTCAATGTATAACAAATTCCAAGACACAAACGGATGAGATACCATAATACAATTACTTGCTTTTATTTAATAATAATAATAATAATAATAATAATAATAATAACAATAATACTAATAATAATAATTCCAAGACACAAAATGGTGAGATACCATAATAGTTACTATTATTATTATTATTATTATTATTATTATTATTATTATTATTATTATTATTATTATTATATTATTATTAATATTATTAATAATAATAATAATAATAATAATAATAATAATAATAATAATACACCTCACACTTACACCATTAAAGTAGAATGTGTCTGCAGTAACTATGTTATGGGCATGCTTCTTATTTTATGAAAAAAAAAATGGTGTTGAGATATCTGTCAATGAGCAATCTGTCATACCATGTCATATCTTAAAAACACACTAAACAATCAGCTCTTACTTTCTGTGGTAAAGGTCTTATTCCATTCACCCCAACCTCCACCAGTTGCTCAGCTGATCATTGTCTTCTCACAGTTTCTGTTCTCCTCACAGCAGAATTTGGTGCTGAAGGAACACTCATCCTACGTGACCATCAAATTCACCTGTGGAATTCCTGTGGAAGCTAGTGGGAATAATTACTGAAACTGTCCATTCTGGGTGCTCAGATAAAGCTGTTTTACCCGTCCTAAATAGCATAAATAAAAAGGAATTTGGCTCAAACATTTGGCTCAACATTACACAGTGTCTCTCATTTATCAATCCTGGGTTCCTATTGGCTAGTTTGGGCTTTGACGCATGAAACGAGTGAGCTGGGATAGCTATGGATTTTATGTGATTGTGCACTCTTTTCTAGGATGCTTTTTTTTTCCTTACAGAACTTTGTCCTTGTGCCGTGTTATTACAAACAATTTAGTCCTGACATCACACTTCTAAAGTCAGGAACAAAACAAAATTGTGGAGCTGGTTCACATCATTCATCATATAGTCCCCAGTTTCTGTGTATCTGTCTCTTTACCTCCTTACTTCTTGTCTCATCTATCTGGGTTGAAAATGTTTTAGCAATGTATTCAATCTACAGCCATCTCTGAATTTTCAAAACTGTTGGTATGCCCAGGTTGCATTCATTTCTGAAACTGAACACTGTGTTACATCACATTTCAGTTCAGACAGCCCAGTTTAACTTCTCATTCCTGCATGAGTAGTTAAAGTGGACATAAACTCACAACTTCCTCTCTGCTCTAAATGTTCATTCAAATTGAAATACAGTATTATGACAAACATGGATCCATAGATGAGCCACACATAGTTCAGCATATGATATGAGTAAGGCAAATCCAACACAATTAAGCAGAAAAAAGATTCTATTGCACAGGTCAATACGTGAATTAATTCACCCACTTCATGAGAAGTTGGGGAAGCCAGGTCTGCAATACAAGACAGAATATGAAAAAGAGGCCAGACCGCCACTCAAGAACTATAAAAATAGAAAAAGTTTATAGGTCAAAAACATGTGGTACTCTAAAAATTGAATCTCTCCAACACCAAACACACCATAAAACTACGCTAGGCCAACCACACACTCACTCATACCGCACGTATACATGCAATGCTGTCCAGATCTGCCGATCATATAAGTTGCACATGATGGATGGATGAGCTTGGGAAAGAAAACAATGGATCATAAGGGCTGAGTTAGTTCATGAGGTTCCATATGCAGTGTGGACCATATGGGCAGCAGTATTATGTAAGACTTCTGCTCTAAAGCACTGCAAACATACACTGTAAAATACTCAATTTTCACTTACTCCATAGGCAATCAGTCCACTCCCTGGAATCTATAGGAAACTTAAGTAATGGCAAGTCCACCACAATACCGCTGTACAGCGACAATTAAGGTTACCTCTCCAGATAGATTGTTGTGGATGAGCTAAGCAGCGCTGCGGCGTCCCACAGCTGAATGGTACCTGCCTCCAGGACGGCCCCTATGCGCCAAGCCCAACAAACCACGCCCACATATGTATTACGCCCACAAAATACGTGAGCTTCCTCAGTGTGATGACGCTGTGGATATGGGCCTCCGGGCCAATGAGTAAGCAGCTGTTAAAGTTCAAGCCGTTCAAGCTGTAAGCGAAGTAAGCAAGCAGCTGATAAAGTTTAAACATTCAGCAAATAATTTGTTTCAAGCAAAAAGCTGTTAGTAATACTCACTGCAGCATAGAAAAAAGGCACCTGGAAATCGTGTCGGAAGAAGCTGCTAGTAGAATATTGGTAATGCCCACAAACAAGAGGATGTGTGCATCACCAAGTGAAACCTGATATATTGTAAGAAGTGAAACCTGATATATTGTAAGACCCTGCACATTCTGGCATGCGAGAGCAAATGCAAATTTGCACAAGCTGTGCCTCTTTGTTGAGCAGATTAGGCTACGTTTGCAGCCAGATAAATCAGGTTTTCCTTGGTGATGCACACATCCTCTTGTTTATGGGCATTGCTCACTGGCGTAACAATAGGGGATGCGACCCCTACTGTCGCGGAGGGGCCCCCTAGGGCCTGCTCAGGGACTTTTGGGGGGCAGGAGGGGTCGCAGAATAAGAGGAGAGTGTGGCAGTTCGGTGGGGAGGGGGGAAATCCCCCCCCCTCCCTCACCTCGGGCTCTCCTCTCAGCGCTCCCCCTTCTGCAATCATTGGTGGTGTTCGTGGCAGCAGCGGCGGTGGCGGCGAGATGACTCATTACCTCCTTCTCGCTGGAGGACTTCCATTCTCTAAGTGCTTCACGCAACTTCCTGTGTAAACAGGAAGTTTGCACGTAGAGAACGGAAGTCCTCCAGTGAGAAGGAGGTAATGTATTCAGCCTGCTGCCACGAACACCACCAATGATTGCAGGAGGGGGAGTGCTGAGAGGAGAGCCCGAGGTGAGGGGGGGGGATTTCCCCCCTCCCCACCGATCTACCACACTCCCCTCTTATGCATGCCACCCCTCCTGCCCCCCAAAAGTCCCTGAGCGGGCCCTAGGAGGGGGGGCAGATTGTTTTTTTTGCAGGGGGGCCTGGGGATTTCTAGGTATGCCCCTGGCATTACTGCATTCTTTTCTTTGGAGGTTGGTGGTGGATGGCTCTCTCTGGGTAATGGCAGCCTTTGGGTGAGCTGTATGCATCTGCCCCCCCCCCCCCGGGGTGCGATGTGTGGGAGCTACCCCTGAGAATTAATAGGCTTGGGATGGCCCCTGCATTGCTCCCCTTTCTCAGTGGTGAAAACGTGGGCTAATTTTGCAGATTTTTTACATACAGATGGATGCAATGCGTTACCTATCATTTGGGAGGGCTCTCCCTGTCGGTAGCCATGCTTAGGGGGGGGGGGGTCTGTATTTCTCAGCTTCCCACCCCGGGGTGCAGCTGCAGTGCTTCTGAGCAGTGAGGGGGCTTGGGGCTCTGTTGATGTGGCTCCCTGTTTCATGAGGGCATGAGAGACCTACCCGCGGAGCCCCTGTTAATGTGCTGAATGTTGCGCAGACTAACCCCTGCAGGGCAAACTTTTGCAGTATAGTTAGTTGTAAGATCCTGTATATTCTGGCATGCAAGAGCAAATGCAAATTTGCTCAAGCTGTGCCTCTTTATTGATCTGATTAGGCTTAGTTTACAACCAGATAAATCAGGTTTCACTTGGTGATGCACACATCCTCTTGTTTGAGAATATTGGTAATGTTATCAATATACTACTATTGCACTACTTATCCTACCTCTCACACTAACCTTTCCCTCTACCTACTCCTAACCTACCCCATACCTATACCTAACACTAACCCAACCCCCACACACAAACCTATGCTGAACGCTAAAAGTTATTGAATATGGGTTTCAGGCAGCTACATAGTAGCTGAACTCCGTGCACTGCTGTAACACTTAACACTAATCTGAAGTTTGGCTACATAGCTGATTTCTGTGCATCACTGAAACACTTACCGCTTTCTTAGCTGCCCCCACTATCCATGCACTGCTCCCTCATCCCCACTAGAGTTTGGATATTTAATAGGCACTCCAGCACCCAAACTATTCATTGGGCACCACTGTAGCTGCAACATTGCAGTCTATACTGTGCCCAAAGTACACACCACATGCAGGTGCCCAAATTACCTTTTGCATATATGGGAGTCCTGGACTGAGCTACTCTTTTTTTTTTTCTTTTATGCTTTAATATAAAATGGTTTACATTATTTTTGGTGCTTTCTCCCAGTAATTAGTATAAAGGTTTTTTTGATATTGGTTGATAGTGCACTGTTGATGTGCTAATAAGAATATGTTAATGGGAACCAAGGGAGATAATGAAATAATAAAAATAGAAATAAAATGGGTTACAGTTCTTACATAGAACTGAGCACATTACAATATTTTTCATGGTGTTTAACAGATTTCCTCAAGTAATGATCTCAAGAAACTATATTAAGCTCTGCTAAGTATGTCGATTTGTGCTCAATAAAGCTCTATCACTTGAATGCACCTTTCTCTTTTATTCTAATTTTTTATTATTTTTAAATTACTTTATCTTACTTTGTGCATTATTATCATTTGTGAGCCTAAAAACCTGTTCCTCACCTTCCCTCACCTCGAATAATGGTAGCTATTTGGATGCACTTAAAACATTTACATAGTTCCTTCCAGCACCCTGCCTTGTCCATTCAAAATGCTACACTTATTTTAAAAGGTATTCACCTGCTGAGTGCTGTTCTTGAAGCAGTGTGCGGGTCTTGCTCTCACTTTGTCCTCTGCTGCTATAGCAGTCATTTTCTAGCAGGACTTGATTTGCACAGTGCCGTTGTACCATAATAAGCTTGAACCAAGAGCACACACAGCCCAGTACATGTTGCCCTGCTTCGCTGAACGGTGATCATGCAAATCTTAAGTACAAAAATAAAAAGAAATTGTGGTGCTGTGTAATAAGTACAAAAACTAAAATACAATAATGCAACTGTTATTAGACTATTTTTTTGTACTTGTTCTTTTTAGATTGGAAAAAAACCAGAAAACAAAATCAAAACAAAAAACAAAAATATATACTGCGTGTGTGTGTGTGTATAAAAGTCTTCTTGAATGTTTTGTTGTAATTAAGGCATCTGGATGACATTTATTTATTTTTGCAAAACCGTCTATAAGATTGTTACGGTACCCTCCTTCTGATGTTGAATATAGCTGTGTGTGTTCTAACATCTTGTCACCATATTGGACTAGAGTCTGAAGAAGGCTTATTAGCCAAAAGGTTACTATTTTTCTTTTAAGTTAGCCAATACATTTTAGCATCTTGATTCAAAACGTCCTGCTTTCACTGATGGCTAACACGGTACAATACTCTACTGCAACTTAAAAAAATGTTAGTAGTTTAGATTTTTCTTTAAATTCAGAGCCATTTTGCTTTTTTTTTTGTTTTTTTTTGTTGATGTTCAACATCGACAGAACTATTTTGTTATCAAGAATGCCAAATTTGGCTTGATAAAATAGAAAAACTGCAAATGTTGCTTAGGATGAAAGGGTGTGCGGCGAGCTTTGGGTGTTAGCAACAATGGCATGATTTTCAGCAACAAAAATGACAAGCAGACCAACGAGGGCTTTTCCATAGAAATGCTTTAGTATAGAGAAGTTTTGTGAAAGCAGAAATAAATAGCTAGTGATGTCCTTATTTCCACAGGGTGCTTAGTGACAACAAGGAAAATAGCAGATATAGCAGAAGTCCACATCCAGTCTTGCTGAGTGCTTATGTTCACAGAGTGTCTAAGCACTGCTCCTGTCTGCAGTATTTTAGTATAAAATGGGGCTGACCAATTCAATGGAATGAAAATTGTGATCCTTCAGCTTTGGATGAGGCAGCAAACATGATTCCACTGTGATATGTGCTGAACTATGTAGCTCTCTGCACACTAGGAGCCATGGTCAGGTCCACTGATATGAATAGGATGTACACTTGCCTTTTCACCTGCACTGCACTGCAGGCCAGCTGCTCACATGAATCATTATTAAACTGTTCAGCAGCCATTTATTGTGGTGCCTGACCCACACTTTCTTTTTTATACAGTGTACATGCTTGTGTTATGCTTTCCTTATTACACTGCGTGCATGCTTGTGATATGTGTATGCACACTGTGTAAAAGATTGGATAAAAAGAACTTAAAGAGAAACGTAACTGAATATAACTTAAGGCAGTAGTGTAGCTAAGGAGCTCTGGGCCCCAGTGTGAGTTTTACATTGGGGTCCCCTAAGCACTCTATACATAACAATTGATATGGTGCACCACAACCTGCCAAGAACACCACAGTGTCAGAGGTGCAAGAAGGGGAAGGGGGACAGCTTTTTAATGATTACTGCCATTCAAAGCATCTATAGAAGTAATTATTACAAGTACAGGACCAAGAAAGAGCTAAAACTGCAGTTAAGGGAGGGCTCTACAGGGCCCTTCTGTCCCAGCGGCCGTGGTGTGGTAGAGACCTTTGCAACCCGTATTGTTTTACCACTGACTTAATAGATACAATTGCTTATAGTTTTACAATATTATCTTATAAATTATTTAATGAATGTTTAGCCATTGTATAATCTTCCCTCACCCTGATTTACTGTAAGCGACTTACCTCCGGGATCCAGCGACGCGGCTTTCTCTAACAAGAGTAGGTCGCGTCCTGACACTTCCGCATCAGCGCCGCTCTCGCGTGTGTCTCACAACCCCTGTGTCCCTAGCAATGGGGGCAAGCACACACAGTCAGGGAAAGAGAAGGGACGGACGCATCTGCTTGACCTGGCTTGTTCCTGGACTTTTGCTACTTCCTATTAGGTTCTGGTGAGCAGTGCTGCTCATCAGGATTCCGGATATTTGGGTAGCCCGGATATCCGACCATTTTTCAGCTATCCGAATCAGATTCCAGATTTCTCTAGAAATCCAGATAGCTATCTGCGGATATTTGGGCGCATAACGTGGATATCCACGGATATTGCGGATATCCGGATCTGAAATACTGTAACTAAGGAGATGACGTCCTGGAGCCAACCAGAGGGCTCCCAGCAGAAGCCCTAGCAACCAATCACAGAGGGGAACCCTGGCCAGCCCCACCTGACCTCATTGAGCCAATCAGAGGCCTCCCAGCCTAAACCCTGGCACCCAATCACAGAAAGGAACACTGGCCAGCCCCCCTGTATAATAAGGAGGGCTGCCATGATGAGACATATCGTCCTAGCTTGCTGAATGCTCACTGAGAGACATGCTCCAGTGCTGGTGGCCTAGCAAGGTCTGTACACAGTTATAAACCTAAAGCTGTTCAGTGATTAACCCCTTCACTATCACTACACTATTGTTAAATCGTTAATTAGCTTGATGTCATTTGTGTGACAGTCAGAGTGTGTGCTGCAGGCAGCTGCTATGTGTCTGTGTGTGTGATGTGCACAGACCAGGCCAGCTGCTGCCTTCTGGCCAGCTATTAGCCTTAGGTATAGGTTAGGTTAGGGATTAGGGGATAGGATTACTGTGTTACTGTGTACTAAGTACTGTAGTACTGCAGTCAGTGCTAGTAGTTGTTAGAGTTGTAGTACTACTGTGTTAGCTTTCTACAGAACTGCTGTGCTGTGAGCAGTGCCAGTGTGACAGTTAGTGTGCACTAGTGTCTTCTCCTCTGCTGTCTGACTGTCACTCGGCACTTGGCACGTGTCACATGGCACTTGGCACGTGCCACGTGACACGTGGCACTTGGCACTTGCCACGTGTTACGTGGCACTTGTCAGTTGCCACGTGGCACTTGCCAGTTGCCACGTGTCATGTGGCACTTGGCACGTGTCACATGGCACTTGCCAAGTGTCATGTGGCACTTGGCACCGGGAGGCACTTGACAAGGGCCACGTGATGTGACAAGTGCCAAATGGCACGTGCCACGTGCTAAGTGCCAATTGCCACGTGCCACGTCCGGCATGCTCCTGGCACACATTACACCTGCTACTGCTGCTGCATTGCCCTTCTCCTGCTGCCTGTGCAGCTCCTACCGCCAGGGTGCCACAGGCCACTAATACCACCTATATTTAACCCAAAACACAATTGCTGCATAATTTTTTGGAGGTGTCTTGGCTGAATACTGTCATGTCCCAGTTGTGCGGTTGGACTTTGGACACAATGTGGGCTGCACGACCCCTGTCTGGAACCTAGGTCTAATGTTAATTGACAGCCATTTTTTTTGGGAGGGGGATTTTAAGTCCCCACATCATCAATTAGTGTTCCCCTTTACAAAATAATGATGCCTCATATATCCCGGATACTAGGGTCGGATATCCGATTTGGATTAGAAAATCGGATCCGGATTTTGAAAAGGGGTATCCGAGCCGCACTACTGGTGAGTTACATGGTTCACTCTACGTTCAGCTCCTAAACCTTACACCTACAAGGCCTGGGTGTAACCGAAGTGGGGCAGGTGTTGCTCTTCACCTCCTGTTCAAGTGGGGACGCGCCACATAGGGTGAAGAAGGTGGTGGTAGATTGGGGCATAGGAGCTGAGCTGTGAGCTGATAACTTGTCAAGCCTGACATTTACATTCTTAATTTACCACATCCAGCAACATCTTTACAGCTGGTAGGGTGCATCACTGTGGAATGTTTACTTGCTGTGAAGTAATCCGAAACAACACCTTGTCTCCCAGAGTGCTCTGAGGAAGAAGGCTGTGTAACATCATTGCCAGTGACGTAGGGCGCAGTGGTCACACCTGCGACTGGGCCTGTGCTTTCCAGGAGGCCAGCAAGTGCCTAACTATAAATACTTCGCCTCTCCATCCTGTGGCTGTCATGTCCCACAACTGACAGGGGGTGTGGAACTAGCAGGATCAATTACAGCCTCAGTGCTCCTCTCCCTGCTTCTGCTTCTCCCAGCGCACGGCTGCAGAATTCTTGATGGCTCTGCCTGCCCCATTTTGAACTTAAACATCTTTGCAGCTACGAACCCCACATTTGGAGGGTGATGAGGGGAGCCCCCCCCCAAGCCATCTCTGTGTCATACTTCAGACTCCCAGACCTCCTGGTTCTGGCTCCTGAGATAAGTTTGTATGTCATATCTCAGTAAACAGCAATACTAGGGGTCTGCAATCTTTCACAGAGATGGCTTCAGGGTTCCCCTCCCAACCCTCTAAATGTGGGGTCTGTAGATGGCATGGTTGTGTTAGAATTTATAGGGGTGCTACAGCGAAAAACTGTAAAATTTAAAATATGTGCAAACATATACAAATAAGAAGTACATTTTTTCCAGAGTAAAATGAGCCATAAATTACTTTTCTCCTATGTTGCTATCACTTACAGAAGCGACAGGTTTTGGACTATGCCATCTCTTTATAGGGGACTCTCAGGGATATATGTATTTTCAAAAGCACTTAGTGAATGGCAGTTGCTCTGTCCAACTGCCAAAAAACTGTGTAGCGAGCAGGGAAGCTGGCCAGCATCATTGTTTAAATCATTTTTAGTGAATTTCTTTATAAAGAATAAAAGCCTTGCTGAGAATCCCCTATGAAGAGATGGACTAGTCCAAAACCTGTCACTTCTGTCAGATTTCTACTGCCTACTGTAAGTGACAGCATTACAGGAGAAAAGTAATTTATGGCTCATTTTACTCTGGAATATACTTCTTATTTGTATATGTTTGCACATATTTTAAATGTTACAGTTTTTCGCTGTAGTGCCCCTTTAAGGATTACATGCTTGAATTCTGGGCCCTCAGATACTTTAGAGAACTGGTTTTAAAAAGACTTGATATGCAGAGTGTCTCCTTAACTTACATTTTCTGGGAGCTCCATACTGACGGCTAGAGATGGCCCGAACCTCCGATTTTCGGTTTGCGAACCAGGTTCGCGAACGTTCGCGAACCGCAATAGACTTCAATGGAGAGGCGAACTTTGAAAACTAGAAACACGTATGCTGGCCAGAAAAGTGATGAAAAAGATGTTTCAAGGGGTCTAACACCTGGAGGAGGCATGGCGGAGTGGGATAGATGCCAAAAGTCCTGGGGAAAAATCTGGATTTGACGCAAAGCAGCGTTTTAAGGGCAGAAATCACATTGAATGCTAAATTGCAGGCATAAAGTGCTTAAAAAAATATTGCATATGTATACATCAATCAGGGAGTGTAATTAGAGTACTGCTTCACACTGACACAACAAAATCACTGTGTAACGCACCGCAAACAGCTGTTTGTGTTGTGACGGCTGTGCTGGACTGGTGCGCACCATGGCGAGACTGCAGGCGATAGCGGTTTTCAAGCTCATATGGTCGCCAGGCTGAGGTAGCTCAATGACAGAACAACAGTGATTGTCCAGCTGATCGAATTTGGCCTGTCCACAATGAAGCAACAACCTTATTATCTTTGGTGTGCCACCCCCCTCATTTAGCCGGCGGGCATTGCGTCATTGTGATACGCAAGACCCTTCACCGCGGCAAGGTAACGATCACGAAGGGGAATTGGCACATGTACATGCCTTTTGTTTTGTTGTTGCAGCCGCAGTGCAGCCAGAAAAATTAGGCAGGCATGTACACGCACCAGAAAAATTAATATAGCGGCCGCTGCTAGCAATGGCCTTAAAAATTCAGGAATCTGTCTGGAGTCCTGGACCCTGTTGGTGGTGGCAGAGAAGGCAGTCAAGGAGCCTGCAGGCAGAGATGCTGTGTGGGGACCGACTTAGTCTTGGGGCAGGCAGTCACACGGCGTGCAGGCAGAGATGCTGTGTGTGGGGACTGACTTAGTCTTCGGGCAGGCCTGACCGTGCTTTGCAGACCAGGCATCCGTGGTTAGATGGACCCTTGACCTAACGTTGTGTGCCAGAGATGTCACCACTTGCCTTTCAACATCACGGTACAGTTTAAGTATCGTTTTTTTTTAGAAAAAATTGCGGCCTGGTATTTTCCACTGCGGTGTGTGGCTTTGCTTTTGTGTGCTGCTTTTCCTCAGGTGGTCATCCCATTGCAGTTTGTGCTTTGTAATCATGTGCCTTCGTAAGGTAGTTGTCCCTACGCGGGTCTTGGTCTTTCCACGGCTCAATTTTCGGTGGCAGATAGTACAGATGGCATTGCTCTCATCTGAGGCAGAGACATAAAAATTTTTCCACACTGCTGAGCCCTGGGGTGATGGCACTTTGGTGGTGGCGGCCGACTGAGTGTTAAGTGGGGTACCAGAATCAGAGCAGGAGGAGGAAGATATGTCACACTTCAGTGCGGAAGCTGAGAAAGATGAGGTGTTCTGTGTTAAATAGTCAACTACGTCCTGACAATATTAGGGGGTTGATGGCACGTGCCTTCTACGGAACACTGTACTGGTCGAGGGCCGCACGTAATCACGACAGTGCAACCTCGAACAAACCTGCCAGGTGGCCTGCCTTTGCCTTTAGTTTTGTCCATATTGGGGGGGATGAAGTGAAAGGTATGCACTGACTTGACTAATACAATGTGCAGTCACACAGGTGCAGTTAACAGGTATGCATGGAGTGGTATATCACACTGCGTGCACTCACGTAGGTAAGTGGGTGCACTGAACATAACAGGTTGGCATATACATTGATAGTTATTACAATGTGCACCTGTCACACACAGACAGGTACCGGACCGGCACAGTGACACTGTGTGCGCTCACGTAGGTAGGTGGGTGCTTTGAAGTGAACAACAGGTAGTAGGTATATGCAGTGATGGGTATTACAATGTGCACCTGTCACACACAGACAGGTACCGGACAGGCCCAGTGACACTGCATGTGCTCACATAGGTAGGTGGGTGCACTGAAGTTAACAACAGGTAGTAGGTATATGCAAAGATGGGTATTACAATGTGCACCTGGTACAGTAGTAATTATACCACCAAGTCGCCAAAGGCCAGCTGCAACTAACTGACAGGGCTGTATATAATGCAAGTGGACCACACGAAAAGAAAAAAAAAATAGATCACAAGAACAAGATTAGCTCTCAAAAGAGCTGTTGAGGGGTGCTTTTTTAGCAATAACAATCAGCCAGGAGCAAGCTAACAAGCCTACAAGAACCTAACTAAGCTTTCCCTATGAGAGTCTGCAGCAGCTATCCCTTCTTTATTTACCGCATGCACACGAGTGTCTCCAATGCCTGATGCTGCCTGCCTTTTATAAGGGGGGGGGGGGGGCTCCATGAGGGAGTGTAGCCTAATTGGCTACAATGTGCCTGCTGACTGTGATGTAGAGGGTCAAAATTGACCCTCATGATGCACTATGGGGGCGAACAGAACTTCCGGAAAAGTTTGTGGTTCTCCGCGATCGCGAACCCCGGAAGTTCGCCGGGAAACGTTCGCCAGTGAACCGTTTGGGCCATCTCTACTGAAGGCATACTGAAGGTTTTAGCAGAATGTTTTGCTTGTAGAAGGTTATAGAGCTCATATCTCCAGACTGGCTGACTACATTGCCAGCAAAACATGAGCTTTGTTATGCTTTGAAAGGTAAACATACAGTAAGTGTTGACCGGTTCCTCTGAGGGAAACAGCCCTCTGAGCAACAGATCATCAATATTTTCCTGTGATTAGGGGTCAATTCCACTGAAACTGCACTTCGGGAATAGGCCATCGGACAAGCGTAGCAGTATTGTGCTTGCCACCCTATCACAGGATTTGACTAACCAATGGTGGGTATAGCATGTGATGGACAGTGGATTCCAACCCCAAAGGGTGGCGTCCAGGATTAACCCTTGACTGGCCGTTGATGTGAGAATGTCAAGTTATCACAGTTCCTGTGATATGGTGCTGAACAAAAGTTGTGGTACCCATGGCAACCACAAATCACATTTTTGCAGGTTGCAGAGATGTTTAACCCTGATTCTCTGAGTGAGGAGTACTTCTGCATTTGTTCACAGTGTCCCTGTGATGAGCAGTTTTTGCAGTCAGGGACATAGCTAGGGGGTGGGCAAGGGGGACATTTGTGCCTTTGTCTCCGGGTGCAGTAATGTGGGTGTGATCAGGGCAGCTGCTGCCTGTGTTTTTTTTTCCCCGACAAGGCAGCAGAGCTCGTTTTGGTCTGCTGCTGATTCCTGTAGTTCGCCTGCACAGCAGTTACATATTGAGCACTGTGTATTTATATTTAGCTTAGATACTTGACTATCTCACTTGCTGAAGCAGTGAAAACAAAAAAATGATGACTCCCAAGTATTGACTGTATTAAGATCCAGTACTATAGTATACTTTATGTGCTTGAGTATGACCATTTCTGATGCGGTAAACTTCTGATACTGTATTTACTATACTTTTCCCGGCCCCATGGAGTTCATGATAAAGCAGGGATTCTGCTGTATTTCCTTTTAAAAGTAAAAGATAGGGTTGAAGTGGTTATGTAACTATTCTATGTATACTTTAAATACAGTATGATGAAACTCAGAAACATTAAGTTATGTACTGTATTGGCTGCAAATATCTTTGCAGGTATTACTGCCAAATCATTTCAAATTTTCCATTTTGCCCTTAGTTCATGTATTTCTTTATTCACCTTTCAAGTGCACTCCCATGGTGCAGTGAGAGTCCTTTGATTTTCATTACTGCTAACAGGCATTCAAGTTTGTCCCTGTCTGTAAAATCAGCAAAATGTTGCCTGTGGCACAAAAATGCAATGAGATAAAACACTGACATTCTGAAAATTAGATGCAAAATTATTAACCTTACTATATTCCTTCATCCGTCTCTCTCTCTCCCTGAGCTTGATTCAGTTGCAACTATAACTGACATTAAAGTGCACCTAAACTTAAAAGGATATGGATGTTTCCTTTTAACCAATGCCCATTGCCTGGCTGTCCTGCTGATCTCTTTGGCTGCAGTAGTGTCTGAATCACACACCAGAAACAAGCATGTAGCTAATCCAGTCTGACTTCAGTCAGAGCACCTGATCTGCATGCTTGCTGAGGGGCTGTGGCTAAAAGTATTAGAGATACAGTGTCAGGCAACTGGTAATTTTTCAAAAGGAAAAATCCATATCCTTCTCAGTTTAGGTTCACTTTAAACTGTAGCAATAGTATAATGCACACAACTATTTATTGCATTAAGAAGGGGAACTTCAGCCTAAACAAACATACTGTCATTAAGTTACATTAGTTATGTTAATTAGAATAGATAAGTAATATAATCTTTTACCCACCCTGTTTTAAAAGAACAGGCAAATGTTTGTGATTCATGGGGGCTGCCATCTTTGTCATGGGGGCAGCCATCTTTTTGGTTGAAAGGAGGTGACAAGGAGCAGGAGACACAGTTACCCACCCTGTTTTAAAAGAACAGGCAAATGTTTGTGATTCATGGGGGCTGCCATCTTTGTCATGGGGGCAGCCATCTTTTTGGTTGAAAGGAGGTGACAAGGAGCAGGAGACACAGTTCCAACTGTCCTGTGTCCTGATCACCCCTCTCAGCTGCACACACTAGGCTTCAAATGTCAAATTCAAAATGTAAACAAACAAAAAAAATTACACCAAAACAGCAGAACGAGAACAACAAAATCAGAAATCCCATCATGCTTTGCACAGCATCAGGGGAAAAAAGCCCGGGCAGTTTTCTCCTGTGCAGCTAAAAATGAGACTTGTATAAGAGAAACAAAGTTCTGATGCTGTGAAACTGTTAAAGAAACACAAATCCTTTTCAGTGCTGCTGAGTCGATTTTTAGTCCGGAGGTTCACTTTAAAGTGAACCTCTGGTGGTGACATATGCAAAGTTAAATTTATTACTTAAAGACCACCTCCAGCCCAAAATAGTTTGAATGGCAATACGTACATGTAGTCTATGCGGGTACATCAAATAAAGGCGCAGGGAAATGTGGGCGTACAGTAACATTAGTAAAATATCGATATTAAATACCAACATTTTACTCTAAAAACGTAAAATAGCGATATTTTACTATGGCCAAACCTAATGCCCCTAATTCTCACACTAGCCTTTTCGTATGTAACTAATACTAACATCCTTACCCCAACTATTTGTAACACTGGATGTACAGCTGCGAAGCTGGAAGGGACCTAAGCAGGCGCCCAAACAGGAAGCTATGGCTGTCGGGAGGCAGGTAAAGAAAGTCACAGCAACTGTACACTGTGCACTGGAGCAGCAGCTTTCTGTGTCAGACACCCGGTACTGTGTGCTACAAGGGAAGCAGTAGAGCAGAGCCGCAAACAGTGGCGGCTGTACTATGGAGATCCACATAACAAATTACAAAGGGAGCACAGCCAGCTGAATGACTATCCTGAGGCGCAGCAGAAGCAGCTAGGAGCTGGCACCCACTGCCAGAGCTTACCGCGGCCGCTACTGCTATCAGAGCTTACTGGAGTTGGCAGTGGCTGCCGGTGCCCTTCTGAATACACAGAGGCTGGATAGGCTCTCTCTACTGCACCAATACAAAATAGCGGCTGGATAAGCTCTCTCAATTACTTGCACTAATACAAAATAGCGACATTTGGGCACCCACGATGCCCGATATATAGCCGGCGCTGAGACAACGTCTGATATATATTGGGCGCCAAGATTTCAGCTCTGGCATCCGAAGACTGCTAATATGTATTGACTATGGCGACGCCCATTTAGTCCACTTGCCGCATGCGCCCATTTTTCCTGCTCCGAGTCTATGCATTGTGTACAATTAGATAAACATATAAAGTTTACATCTGGTACATCGTATTGTCTCTCTCTCTGAGCTTGATTCAGTTGCAACTATCACTGACATTAAAGTGCACCTAAACTGAGAAGGATATGGATGTTTCCTTTTAACCAATGCCCATTGCCTGGTTGTCCTGCTGATCTCTTTGGCTGCAGTAGTGTCTGAATCACACACCAAAAACAAGCATGTAGCTAATCCAGTATGACTTCAGTCAGAGCACCTGATCTGCATGCTTGTTGAGGGGCTGTGGCTAAAAGTATTTGACACAGAATGAGCAGGAGAGTCAGGCAACTGGTATTTTAAAAGGAAAAATCCTTATGTTTCTCAGTTTAGGTTCCCTTTAAAGTACCCAGCCCCCCCCCAATTTAAGTCAAAAGGATATCCGACTTCAGTTACCACAAGTCTACACACAGTGCAGCTCCCCTGCACGCTATGTGCAGTGACTCATATCTGGAACTAAAGTGGCGAGTCGAGGGGGCAGAATTAAGGACAAGCAGAGAGGAGGAAGAACTGCAACTTCCTCACAGCTCCAGAAATAAAACAGTATTAACATCTTACAGACTGCTCCACGCCAATTGGTGCGAGCAGTGCGGCGTCCCCAGGACCGCTCCATGCCAATTGGTGCAAGCAGTGCGGCGTCCCCAGGACCGCTCCATGCCAATTGGTGCGAGCAGTGCGGCGTCCCCAGGACCGCTCAACGCCAATTGGCGTGAACGGCTGGGAATGGGCTTTTCAGGAAAACATGCGCACTGATCTCCACATGCATCTCCGCTCTGATGGCGGAGCTCCGCCATCAGTCTCCCAGCGGTCTAATTACTTTGTACAGCACTGCGATCTGCAGCAGCGCTGTACTGGGGACAGCCATGTGACCCCTGGAACACAGGGAAGTGATCCGCTGTGATAGGCTGAAGCTGATCGCAGTGATTGGCAGGCCAGGGGAGGGAGGGAGCGATATACGAAAAATTAAAAAAACACATTTTATGAAAAATGTAATAAAATAAATATTTACAGAAAAAAAAACACCTTGGGGGCGATCAGACCCCACCAACAGAGAGCTCTGTTGGTGGGAGAAAAGGGGGGGGGGGAATCACTCGTGTGCTGAGTTGTTCGGCCTTGCAGCTTGGCCTTAAAGCTGCAGTGGCCATTTTAGTGATAAATGTCCTGGACACTAGGAGAGGTTAACACCGCAGTCCTCAAGTGGTTAAAGTGGAATGAAACCCAGCATTTCTTCTTTGCTCTAAAAAAATATTTACAGCATATTATATACAAACAACATTTTTTTTTACTAGAACAGCAATCAAAGGGTTACACACAGGACTTAAAAGTTCAGTGCAGAGAAATCTGGACGCATCCAAAGTTTAGACAATGTTAAAAAGTAATGGGGGGGGGGGGGGGGCGGGTCAGGGGTACTTTTCCTTTGCAAAGCAGTCAGACTTCTACTTACTAATTTCCTCACAGTCCCCTAACCAACCTTTTAACAATTACAACTTTCTATTCCACCCACACCTCCTCCAATCACATTTATCAACCTTTTCTCTGCTTTTTCCACTGTTAATCATTCTTTGCTTCCTCAAGTCCTTTTGTTCAGTGACCAAGGGTCTAGTACATCCTTGGATTTGCTTTTTCCGGTCTTTATGTTCTTTCACTATATTTTGCACAATGCTAACTGCATTCCAAGCTAAACTAGTAAATAAAATAAAGACTTAACATTTATTGTTAAGCATACTTCGGGTGCTCTTTAAATATGACATGTACTTGTAATGCTAGAAATATGTGCCTAGCATTGCTGACTTTCTCTGATAGTTATTGCTTCTCTGGCCATAGTGTGTATTCCTTGGCTTTGCTATACTCACTCTAGACAAACATTTAGGCCCCGTTCACACTTGCGTTTTTGCAAGTAAACGGACCGGATCCTGATCGGATCCTGATCAGATCCTGACCTGATCCTGATCAGAACCGTACGGTTCCGATCCGGATCCGGTCCGTTTGTATCAGGCATGCATCAGGCTGCCATCCGGATCCGTGGGCAAAAAATAGTTAAATATAAATAAAAAAATGTTCGGGTCAGCAGAAGGTGCACCTGGTGCACATGTACAATCAGGTTCCTCCGCTGTAGGCCTCACCTCCACCTCCGACATTCTGCCAAACAGCTCCAGCACGTCTGTCACTGCTGCTTCATTCCAGACATGCTTGGCCCATGTGTCCACATCCGAAATGGCCGCTTGGATACGCATAGGAAGTGGGGTAGAACGTCAGGTTTTTGTAGGCAGTGTGTTCTGTGCCTTCCGTTTCCCATTGGTTTCTGTGTTCCTGATGGTGCTGTCAGGCTCAGGTCAGGCTCCGGTCAGGATGCGTGAGCCGGAGATCTGGACACAAAAAATAGCGCATGTTGGAAAAGAGTCCGGAGTCCGGATCCGGTCCGGCTCCGTACTGTACGGAACGTACGTATGTGAACGTCCGCATAGCCTTTGCATTGCTATGCGGAACGTATGTTCCGTTTGTACAGTATGCGGTCCGGATCAGATCCGGAAAATCCGGATAGCGAACGCTAATGTGAACCGGGCCTTAGGCAGTAAAGGCTAAAAGTCATAACATTCTTGACTGTGATACTCAAGCCATTGAATGTGCATATCATGCAGGAAACTAGAGTCTTTTAAAAAATGTTGAATTTGCCTTAAATAATGGTAGGAAAAATCTTGAAATCACCCCTAACCAGGATAAGTGGATTGGTGGCACCAAGTAACTATCCACTGGCAATCAATCCTGTATATTGACTGGGAAAGGGTCTTTTTGAACTCCATATTAGCTAATTACATATTGTGTTCTCTTTCACTGGAAATACCCTTGGAGTCTTGATCAGTGATTTTATTGATCCATTTTAGCAAAGTACAAATGGCAGCCAATATAGTCTGTCTCAATGTTGTAAGTAACAACTTATTATTCTACTCAATCTCCAAAATTAGGAATATTCTGACAGAACCACTCTGATTCAGATCGATAGAATCCTTTTGCAAGCAAAAATATGATGACTAAACTGTGGAGTGACAATAAAATGGTGAACCAAGATCGGAGATGGACTCATGGATTCTGATTGGATGCTTTGATGAGCTGTTCTACTTTTGCATCTGTGTTGCACCAGTTCTGCTATCATTTCCTTTGAACAAGTTTTGATAAATGTGGACCAATATTTTTAAACACTTTAAAGAGAATCTGTATTGTTAAAATCGCACAAAAGTAAACATACCAGTGCGTTAGGGGACATCTCCTATTACCCTCTGTCACAATTTCGCCGCTCCTCACCGCATTAAAAGTGGTTAAAAACAGTTTTAAAAAGTTTGTTTATAAACAAACAAAATGGCCACCAAAACAGGAAGTAGGTTGATGTACAGCATGTCCACACATAGAAAATACATTCATACACAAGCAGGCTGTATACACCCTTCCTTTTGAATCTCAAGAGATCATTTGTGTGTTTCTTTTGTCAGGCTGTTTCTTCCTGCAGAGTGCAGACAGCTCTGCCTGTATGTAATTCCTCAGTATGTGAAAGCCCAGCCAGCTCAGAGGAGGATTTATCCAGCTTGTAAAAGATAAGAGAGAAGAGAGAAGCTGTCCTAATCTAAATACACAGGCAGTGTGCAGAGAGGGGCCTGGAGGTGGGAGATGCATCACAGAACCACAACACTGAAGAACTTGGCAGCCTTCCAGACACAGGCCGACAAGTCTGACAAGAGAGAGATAAGTTGATTTATTACAGAGATGGTGATAGTAGAACGTGCTGCAGTAAGCCAGAACACATTAGAATAGCTTTTGGAACTTGTAGGATGATAAAAAACAGGATGCAATTTTTGTTACGGAGTCTCTTTAAAGCAGATCTGATCTCAGAACTTCTTATCTGCTCTAAAAGATAAGCAACAGCATAATAGCAGTTAAAGAAAAACATGTATTTGTTACAGCTTACTGAACTCCTGCAATAAATAAATAAATCATATTAGCTGAGTCTGACGAGGAGTGCTGACACAGCTGAGAGACCAAATTACACTTGTAATTACTTACAGAGGAGGGGGATTAGACAGGCTCTTCTCTCTAAAAACACACAGGGTGCATTTCTCTCTGTTTTCCTTGTGTCCTGTGCAAGAGTTCAGGTCCACTTTAAAGGACATCTCTGCAATGTTACAAATTCTACTACAAAGTCACCCAAATCTTTTTCCCATCAAGGTGTAGCAAACGTATTTTGCATTAAAAACATTCAGTTACTCCATGCTTTAGAAGGAAAAAAAATCAAAATAGCAAAGAAAAATATTTAAACATTCTCCATGAAAACTGTTGATTTCCATTTTTCCCCTGCTAAATCAGACAGCCCCGCAAGAAAGGCATTAAAAGATTTAATAAGCCATATGCCGCATGTATATTGCTAATTCCTGAGAATCACCAGTGCCATCAACATATCAGTAAATACATATGCATTCCATGTTACAAGAGTCTCGGGTGTATCATTCCTCCTGACCTTAATGTCTTCAGTTAAGCCCTCTTTAAGGTCAAAGGAGCCATCAGCAGGAACACTTATCTTGCTGGTTCCAGGCACTTTCTTTCTATTACTGACAGCACTCAATTTCCTTCCAGGTGTTTGTTCATTCATGCAGAGCATATAAAAAGGTAGCAGAGCATCTGGCTGAGCTCCTTCCAACCCTGTTAAATCATCAACATGAATACAGAATAGAGTTTTACGGGTACATTTCTTTTGATCTTTCCAAATAATGTCAAAACTTTACTACTACTAAAAAACTCATTTCATTTGTGACGAGTACATCTTTCATCTCCATTGCTCTCTGAGGGTTCCTCAGCAAAAACAATAAAATTCAGAGACTGTCCCTTCATCAGACTCTTTTTATTTCGCACAGACATTTATGTGTTTTTTCTTTGTCTAAAAAATGAGAAATATAAAGCTCAGAAACGATTTTTATGCTCCGGCAAATGATGTTGCTTATTTACCTATCTCGGAAGTTGGCGTTGAAGTTTTGTCTGCAATATGCTGCCTCCGTCTCCTCGATGCAGCATCAGACTGTTTAAATGGAATTACATTGGAACCAAGGCTGAAATACAGTCTATCCCTCTGTTGTAGAAAAGAGGATATAAAAATGTTGATGAACTAGCAAGAACTTATTTGTAGCCTGAAGACTACTTGACAAACAGCTCAGCAATGGCACTTGGTATTTTCTATTCATTTTCTGCAGCAGAATAGACTGCAGGAGGTGACAAAAAAAACTATTATAAAATTGTAAAAGCCCAAAGTTCCACATACAAATACAAATGCTATTTTTGAATTATGGAACTGGAGAACAAACCTGAAGTGAAAATTAACTTATGAGATAATGGCTTCAATACAATAAGCAGTTTAGACTAGTCTACAGATTTTTTTTAGTCTATTGATGGTTTGGCGTAATGTTATTAGGTGCGTACACACGTACTACAAAAGGAAACGACGAGTCCGAGTGCGTACACACGTGCTACTGTCGGCTAAAAGACCGCCCAGCGGGAGGGTCCAGCGGACCCACCGTTTCCTTTTGTAGTGCTTGTGTACGCACCTTTAGACCTGTTTTTAGACTTTTTTAGACCTGGTCTACAGTCAGTAATTATACAATTCAAAAAGGCAAACAAGGAGTAACCACGACCACTTTTTCTGACAGAGATTAGACCAGCTGATTTCTGTAGGTAAAGGAATTCTGTGAGATATTTTAGATGTGAGGATGGAACCTTTTGAATTAATTATGCAGGAGTTTAATTGTATGCAGAGGAGAGCTCATCAAAGGATAAGGATGTCAGGCATAGCTACTCGTTTGTGAATTGCATCTTTTGATCATTTCCCCTGCTTTACCCAGTTCTAAAAACAGGTCTAAAACATTTGGTAATAGTGAATTCCCCTTTGATGCAACTGACCAAACCATCAGTAGACTAAAAACCATCAGTAGACTAGTCTAAACTGCTTAGTGAATTGAGGCCAATGAATTGTATGTGTAGTACAGCTAAGAAATAGAACATTAGTAGTAAAGAAAAGAGTCCCATGTTGTTTTCTAGTACAAGAAAAGTTGAAAAAAAAGTCAGTTGTTATTTATGCAAAAGAGCTTCTCTGAGCTATTCGACCCAACTTGGGTTGAATACAGTCCTGTTTCCTTAAGTTGGGTACTCACCATCCGACAGGTTCAGCAACACTCCCTTGACGACAAGCATGCAGCGATTCCTCTTCCTGCTTGTGACGTTACGTGACCTTACACTAAGGCGCACAATGGGCGCAAACAGGAAGTCAAGGAATAGCGGTACTATACGTGAAGCCATTGAAGATCTTTAAGATCCAATCTGCTGTGACGTTCGTTTTTGGCATGCGTTGATAAACATTGCTCACATGATCGCACACCTGTTCCCAGGTCACGAGATCATAGAAACGACTGCTCGTCACTCAAAAAAATTCCCGGTTGTCTGAAAAATCATTGAGAACATTGCATGGTGGGTACGGGCCTTTACAGCCAAAAAACAATGAGAGAAAGTTTGAGATAAGGTTTTACTGCAGGAAGGTTCAATGGGTCATTAGCTCTGTTCAGTTTTACAGCTTAAAATACAGTGTGTGATTTGTAAATTGCAAATATGGCAGAATGATGTCATGTTCTATTAAAAAAAGCTATATAATTGAAATTAAAAATATGAGACTCTTTTCTTTGCTACTAATGTTCTATTCATTATCCGTACTACACATACAAGTCATTATATCATAAGTTTTTGTTTTTTTTCCCGCTTCAGGTTTGCTTTAAATATTGGCAGTTCTTTATTTTTTAGTTATGCACTGATGCAAGTAAAAATGTTGGCGTGAATATTTTGGAATTATAATCTTTCATGCACAATTTGTATGTGATTTTATCAACATTTTTCCATTCTAATAATGGTCAAGTTAAGTTTAGACATTAGGTTGAGTTAAATACTAAATTCTAATAAATTTAAAGATAAAATGATTTGCAGAAATGGTGGTAGGGAGGTATCTTTTTAATGCATACCTGATTTGACTTGCGACATGAGAGAAACATGGGTAGATACTGTATATAGGTAAATATATGAGCACATATACTATATTACTATATATGGGTTCATATATTATTATATTACTAGTGACCTTAGCCCATTTAAAAATGAGCTAGGTCTGTCTGTAATCCGCCGTGTGCACACATGCCGCCCATGGCGCGTAAGCACACTGCCCGCCGCGTGCGGCCACCGCGTGCTGGTATGCTGCCCGCCACGCCCACACCGTGTGCACGCACACACGACCACCCCTTCTGGCCCCGTCCTCCTCCGGCTCTCAGCAGTGTCTCTGCGTCTTGTCCCTGCACATGCGCAGTGTATAAAAGCACTGACACACGACAAAGACAGATGCAGGAACACTTGCCAGTTATTGTACAGGATGAGTATATATATTACTAACCCCTCCTCCCACTTCTCCAGCCCAATCCCCCTCTTCCAGTTCCTTTACTGGTTGCTAGTTACACAAAGGATACAATTTAAAATCCGTACTCTCGCCTACAAGGCTCTCTACAACCTAGCTCCTTCCTATCTAAATAAACCATTTACCATATTTAAACAACATTTTTCCTATTTCCAAAAACTACACAAACCTTTAAAATTCTCTTTAACCAATTTTTGCACAATAGCGAGTATATCTTTGCCTCCTGAGGCCTCCTCTGTTAGAGCTCAGATTGCTGAATGGGAACATGTGTCCCCAAAACCAATCAAAGCCAATCACTGCTGTAATGAACAGCAGTAATCATTCATTGAAAGTCTGTGAAAACAAAGCAAATTTCATTTTCTTTTTAGCTTAGAACATTGTGACTCAGCATTCTCTACAGGAAAGAGACATCTTGTGAATAAATTCAGTAGTGCATACAATAAATACAAAGCCTATTAATCCCCTCTACAACCCCCCCCCCCTTCCCGTCCTTATAGATACCAAAATAATAATAATAATAATAATAAACAGAACCACAGTGATGGAATTTAAAAGAGAACACATAAATTGTTACATTAGGAACTTAGATTTGTGTGGAACGTGTCCAACACTTTGCGTGTGAAAGGAATGGAACACAGAGGATCCTGCGGCCTTATGGGTAAGTTAACCCCTCGTCAACCATGGTCACAGCTGATTAATTAAAGTAGCTACGGACTCGTACTCGGAAGAGCATCACTG
Source organism: Hyperolius riggenbachi (assembly GCF_040937935.1). NCBI lineage: Eukaryota > Metazoa > Chordata > Amphibia > Anura > Hyperoliidae > Hyperolius > Hyperolius riggenbachi. The sequence goes on along the minus strand of NC_090653.1, from coordinate 119,945,163 downwards.
GTTATAGTTCACTATAACCAGCCCCTTTAAGGCATTCTTTGTTAGTCTAGTGGACCTCCCTTCAGTGCCTTGGTAATTAAGTGGTACCCCTGCTTCCCTGTTTCCCTATTAGTATCGTGGTATCATTTTTTTCCCTGGCAGTCTAGTGGTTGCCCCAGCCCCCTCCCCCTCCCCCCCCCCCCCCCCCCCATTTGCCCTCCTGGTTCCTGCAGTGATCAGCTTGCTTCCCTCACTTGTATTGATGCAGGGCTAGTTGTATCTGCATCTATCAGACCCTGGTTTGATGACATTCTCAAGCTGGGACTCAGCATGTGCTGACACAACAGCTCAGTATTAATAGAAAGAAGGAAAGGGGAGCCGATTGCAGCAGGAACCAGGAGGGGTAAGATATGCTTACACCTAAACTTCTTCAGTTGCTAATCTATGCCAGAAGGGAGAGGGGAATCGGACACCAGGGTGATACACTCTGTTCAGTGCCCCACTTGTTGACCTAGGGGATGAGCACAGGCTCATACTAGCAGAACAATAAACATAATAATAATAATAAACAGAGAGAACATGATTAATTATTATACTGTGGGTACAGTAAAATAATGTGGCTAAAGTGGCTAAAAATGCCTCCAAGGGTATGATATTCTGCCATATAAGTCCCACACCATTGTCTTATGGACTTAATTTGCAGTGGTCTGATCTGAACCTTGCACCTATAGCCTCTAAACTAGAACACATCCAAAGCTACTCAGCAAAAGCTGTCAATTTATATTCCCTGCTGTGTCCATCTCGCTGCAGCTGCACTAGTGCATTTTGACAAACATGTTATGGATGATATATGATCTTTAAAGCCAATGTATGAAATTATAATATTATTGAAAGATACTGATTCAAATATGAGAACTATGATGGACAGTAAACTCCAGACAAAGGAGTGCTTTTCAATGAAACCCTCAATGACATTAAGAAAAGGGTGAAAAATGTTCTCAAGAGAAAAAAAAATGTATCTCCTCTATTCTCCCTTTTAACCAGCCCCATTCTTAAAAAAAAAAAAAGAAATGTTATCTGTTTTAATCACTTGCCGTCTGCCCACTGTACATTGGCAGCGGCAAAGTGGCAGTCCCAGGACCACGTAACGCAGATTGGCGTCGGGTCCTGGGACACTGTGTTTTGCTGGGGTGCACGCGCATCCGCCGGCAATAGGCTCCGCCCACCCGTGACGACAACCCGCCGGATGATCGGAAGCGCCGGCGGGTTGTTAACCCCATGATTGCCACATACAAAGTGTATAATACACTTTGTAATGTATACAAAGTGTATTATACAGGCTGCCTCCTGCCCTGGTGGTCCCAGTGTCCGAGGGACCACCAGGGTAGGCTGCAGCCACCCTAGTCTGCACCAAACACACTGATCCTGCCCCCCCTTCCCTCTGAACGCCCACAGCACCCCTCAGACTCCCCCCCCCCCGCCTGCCCACCCCCAGACCACTGTTGCACCCAATCACCCCCCTAATCACCCATCAATCACTCCCTGTCACTATTTGTCAATGCTATTTTTTTTATTTATTCCCTAAACTGCCCCCTGGGGACTCCTGATCACCCCCACCCCTCAGATTCTCCCCAGACCCCCCCCCCCCTGTGTACTGTATGCATCTATCCCCCTGTAATAACCCACTGATCACCTGTCAATCACCTGTCAATCACCCATCAATCACCCCCTGTCACTGCCACCCATCAATCAGCCCCTAACCTGCCCCTTGCGGGCAATATGATCACCCACCCACACCATCAGATCGCCCACAAACCCGCCATCAGATCACCTCCCAAGTGCATTGTTTACATCTGTTCTCTCCTCTAAACACCCACCAATTACCCATCAATCACCCCTATGGCCACCTGTCACTGTTACCCATCAGATTAGACCCTAATCTGCCCCTTGCGGGCACCCAATCAACCGCCCACATGCTCAGATTGCCCTCAGACCCCCCTTATAAATTTGCCAGTGCATTATTTACATCTGTTCTTCCCTGTAATAACCCACTGATCACCTGTCAATCACCTGTCAATCACCCATCAATCACCCCCTGTCACTGCCACCCATTAATCAGCCCCTAACCTGCCCCTTGCAGGCAATCTGATCACCCACCCACAGCATCAGATCGCAAACCCGCCAGCAGATCACCTCCCAAGTGCATTGTTTACATCTGTTCTCTCCTCTAAACACCCACTAATTACCCATCAATCACCCCCTACACCACCTGTCACTGTTACCCATCAGATTAGACCCCTATCTGCCCCTAGGGCACCCAATCACCCGCCCACACCCTCAGAACGCCAGTGCATTGCTTGCATCTATTCCCCCTCTAATCACACCTTGAGACACCCATCAATCACCTCCTGTCACCACCTGTCACCCCCTAGCACACCTACCCATCAGATCAGGCCCTTATTTGCCCCGTGTGGGCTCATGATCACTCGGCCAAACCCTCAGATCCCCCTCAGACCCCCTTCCGATCACCTCCCCAGTGCATTGATTGCATCTATTTTCCCCTCTAATCACCCCCTGAGACACCCATCAATCACCTCCTGTCACCCCCCTAGCACTCCTATCCATCAGATCAGGCCTAATACAACCTGTCATCTAAGAGGCCACCCTGCTTATGACCGGTTCCACAAAATGTTCCCCCTCATAGACCACGTCATCAAAATTTGCAGATGCTTATACCCCTGAACAGTCATTTTGAGGCATTTGGTTTCCAGACTACTCCTCACGGTTTTGGGCCCCTAAAATGCCAGGGCAGTGTAGGAACCCCACAAGTGACCCCATTTTAGAAAGAAGACACCCCAAGGTATTCCGTTAGGTGTATGGTGAGTTCATAGAAGATTTTATTTTTTTTGTCGCAATTTAGCGGAAATTGATTTTAATTGTTTTTTTTTCACAAAGTGTAAATTTTCGCTAACTTGTGACAAAAAAAAAAAAAATATTCTATGAACTCACCATACTCCTAACAGAATACCTTGTGGTGTTGTCTTTCTAAAATGGGGTCACTTGTGGGGTTCCTAAACTGCCCTGGCATTTTAGGGGCCCTAAACCGTGAGGCATAGTCTTGACATCAAATGTCTCAAAACGACCTGTGAAATCCTAAAGGTACTCATTGGACTTTGGGCCCCTTAGTGAAGTTCGGGTGCAAAAAAGTGCCACACATGTGGTATCGCTGTACTCAGGAGACGTAGTATAATGTGTTTTGGGGTGTATTTTTACACATACCCATGCTGGGTGGGAGAAATCTCTCTGTAAATTAACAATTTGTGTAAAACAATCAAAACATTGTCATTTACAGAGATATTTCTCCCACCTAGCATGGGTATGTGTAAAAATACACCCCAAAACACATTATACTACTTCTCCTGAGTACGGCAATACCACATGTGTGGCACTATTTTGCAGCCTAACTGCGCTAAGGGGCCCAAAGTCTAATGAGCACCTTTAGGCTTTACAGGGGTGCATACAATTTAGCACCCCCCAAAATGCCAGGACAGTAAACACACCCCACAAATGACCCTATTTTGGAAAGTAGACACTTCAAGGTATTCAGAGAGGTGCATGGTGAGTCCGTGGCAGATTTCATTTTTTTTTTTGTCACAAGTTAGCAGAAATGGAAACTTTTTTTTTTTGTCTCAAAGTTTCATTTTCCGCTAACTTGTGACAAAAAATAAAATCTTCTATGAACTCACCATGCCTCTCAGTGAATACTTTGGGATGTCTTCTTTCCAAAATGGGGTCATTTGGGGGGTATTTATACTATCCTGGAATTTTAGCAGCTCATGAAACATGACAAGTGGTCAGAAAAGTCGGAGATGCTTCAAAATGGGAAAATTCACTTCTTGCACCATAGTTTGTAAACGCTATAACTTTTACCTAAACCAATAAATATACACTGAATGTTTTTTTTTATCAAAGACATGTAGCACAATAAATTTTGACAAAAATGTGTACAGAAATTTTACTTTATTTGACACATTTTATCACAGAAAGTTAAAAAAATCTTTTTTTTTTACAACATTCATGTCTTTTTTGATGAATATAATAAAAACTAAACATCAGCAATCAAATAGCACCAAAAGAAAGCTGTATTAGTGACAAGAAAAGGAGGTAAAATTCATTTAGGTGGTAGGTTGTATGACCGAGCAATAAACCGTTAAAGCTGCAGTGGTCTGAATGGAAAAAAAGGTTCTGGTCCTTAAGGGGTTGTTTGACTGCAGTCCTTAATGGGACTCCGAGCAGCGCAGAAACTATGGAAAGATGCATGTCATTTTAAAGCTCTCTTTCTCCTCTTTCCAATGATATACAAACCACCGCCCTACGCCTTTTAGTTTTCGCTATTTTCGCGATTGAAATTGCTGTGGCCGCTGACGATTTAGGTGTCGTCAGAAAGAGGAGAAAGAGAGCGTTAAAATGATATGCATCTTTCCATAGTTTTGTTTTCGGAGTCCCTTTAAGTGGTTAAATGATTTCTAAATCATCAGACTGGACCATCATTAGGGAAACTGATTTGTTACTGTTTTAATTTCTCTATTGACTGGAACTATGCTTTTAAGAGAGTGTAGAATGTAAGCTGTTATGCACTGAGTTACTCACTGAAGGTACCAGATGTAATGGATTTTCTATTGCGGAACACTTGGTGAGGGAAATATAAATTGTTAGACCCATAAGGAATGTCTGCATTGTCTTGGTTCTCAGTAATACAGCAATTTTCCTTCACATGTGAAAGGTTTGTATTAAATAAATGCACTTTATTTTGCTTTTGTGCTGTAAAACTATTTATGAATACACTAGAAATAAAATTTAACGAGACGAAGCTTGTTTTGTAATTGGAATGTGTTTGTCATAAAATACATAAATTGTACATAAAAAGGAAAATACTTTAGGAACGGATTGTGTTCACTGATAATGGTTGTTCAAATAAAACACAGTATATACCATACAAAGATGAAAATGCTTTGGCTGTGTTCCATCTCATAAAAGAGAAATATTGCTTTGAAAATATTCATGTCTGTTTATTTTTGTCTGGCTGTTTTTGTTTTTTTTAGTTTAGATTTAGGTGAAAAGGGTCAGATAACAAGAACACGCTGCAGAAAAGATGCACATTCAAATAATACAGATGATGTAGAAAACACTTAATACAAATGAAACAATTCAGATGACGAACATAAAAGGTGAGTCAAAGTTCTGTACAATTAACTAACCTCATATTAATAAGTGTTTGTCACAAATGGACAAATGAGTAATCTATTGAGTTTCAAGCAGTATTTGCTCATCGTTATCTTAAGCTCTCTCTTTTGTGTAAATTAGTTCAACCTTTACTTTTTTAATTGAAGGTTCTGCTAAGAGCCATGGTTGAGTTTCATAATTGAGTTTCTCTGGGCTGCAAAGGCGCAGCTGGCTTTTTATACAAGTTTTAACAATATTTTAAGGCTTAAAACGAACTTGTATCAGAAAAAATAAATAATGGATACTTCGTTTAATAGAGGAAAACCTCTGAATAGTCAGGACTTCCTGATCTATCCATGATTCCACCACTCCTGTGTGGGGTCTCTCTGCACATATCCGAAAAGAGCTTGTCAGATATGTTCTCGTGACTGTGCTTTTCTCTTTGTACGAACTTGTACATGGAGGGAACATGGCCACAAACAAAAAGAGGATCGCAGACAGTGGTCAAGGAGGGCATGGAAGGTCTCGATACAGGTTTACTTTGTAATCCCCTTTCCCGGGCTCTAACCTACAACAAACACACAACTACTAAATGCTTATGAAAACAGAAAAATGTTGTCTCATCTTTTAGGACTCATTGATTAATGATATGCCAAAATGCCTTTATAAAAGAATGCCATTCATTTAAAGAGTAACTTTCGAGCATAAAATAAAAAAAAATCAATTCTTTATTTTTATCTGGTAAACAAGTAATAAGGATGATAAGCAGGCAATCCAAATGCTAAAAATCACTCTTATTTTTCTTATCCATAGAACATCATTCCCCAGTTTCCCTGGCTCTTATTTAGTACCTCTGCTACACAAAGGAAGTTGCAGGGCATGCTGAGTTTTCTTTTTTTCTTCTTTACTTCTTTACTTTCCCCTTAACCTTAACTAATGCAGCCTGATTGGCTGAAGCCTCTTTCCCTCCTGTTTTCCCCTCCCATTCCTCTGTTCCTCTCTGATTGACCAATATTTCTCAGTGCACTTTCTACTGTAGACCCGGGTGGGAGTGTCTAAAGACTGGGAGGGGCGAGCAATGATACAGAGGCAGAGTAAAGGAGGAAATTATGTCAGGATTGGCTTCAAGATAGACACAGACAAAATGGAAAATTCTAAGAAGGATTTTCTCTTTTTTTTTACTATAGAAAAATCGCTAAAATCAAAATGTAGACAGTGCAATACATATGTTATGTATGTAGAGCAAGTATTTATCTGCGTATATATATATATATGTGTTTTCTTTCTGAGATAAAAGAGTTGTGACCCACAATTTTGTTGATCAACATGGATGTTGGCAATTTGATGAGAATGTGCTAGTATGCTTTGGCACCTTATTTGGGTGAGTGCCAAATAAACAATGTCTAACTTGTGTAGCTTATTTTATTCTGAAAAACAAAAATGTTTCATGATGAAACTTGTAGCAACTTGATGTTCCATTTCTGCTTTGGGCCTGCAAGAAAGGACAGAGTTGCAAGCCAATACCTGAGGAAAGGCTCAATAGCTTCCTCACAGCAAGTAAGGCCAGATTTATACTTTTCCTACCCCGTGCCAACTATTTTTCTGTGCAGCAGTACCCTCCCCTTCAATGTGCAGTGCTCTCTTTAATGGGTAACATTTATTTACAGCAGTCCCTTTGCTTAATGTAAAACTCCCTTGGGCAGCAGCTCCCCTCATTCATGTGTTACTCCCCATTTGTAACCATACTATTCCATTTTCAGTCTTTTCTTTCCTATGCAGCAACCCCTTTTTCATGTCCAGCTGCCCCATTGGCCAGTAATTACCCAAGACCTTTGTGTCTAGCCCTGACAGCAATTAAGACTTTAAAGTAGACTTGAATCCTTGCAAAGGAAGAAGGAAAACAAAGAGAAATGCACCCGGTATGTAGAGTTTAGCCTGTCTAATTCCCTCTTATATGTGACTAATCACAAATGTAATTTGATCCCTCAGCTGCATCAGCTAGTTGCCACAGAAGAGTAGCTAATTTGTAAGCACATTCTGGGAAGGTCGGCAGATTAATTTCAGGTTCGAAAGCCCAGGTAATGGGAAAAAAAAGGGACAAAAAGAACCCCAGGCCAATAGTGTAGTATTTCTGGGAAACGGGAAATGTAAAGAAATCACAAGTACTCACAAATGTTGGTTGCTATAGGCAACCACAATTTCTGGCATGTGGAGAAGGACTGTCTTCTTTGGTTATGATGACGCGGTTGATCAACGTGGGTCACACTCCAGAAAAAACAAAAGAACCACTGGATGTAGTCGCAGAGGTAACCCCTGGGACAGAGGTGGAGACAATGCAAGATGGAAAGAGGCGCACCAATTGTGATAGTAAGTGGACCAATAAAAAGACAATGGGCTTGATTCACAAAGCAGTGCTAACCCAGTTAGAGACTTTAGGGGCCTGATTCACAAAGCGGTGCTAACAGTTAGCACCCTGGTGAAAAGCCCTTTATCATGCCTAAACTCAGTTTAGGCATGATAAGTTTAGGTGTGATAAGTTTAGGTGTGATAAGTTTAGGCATGCTAAGTTTAAGCGCCAACTGCGTTAGCACCGCAGTGCACAGCTGATCAAAAGTTTTACGCTAGCAAAGACTGGTGCACTTTGTATAAAGTTTAATGGCGCTGCTTTGCGTGCGGGACTTTGCAAGCGATCTAAACTTATCTAAACTTAGCATGCCTAAACTTATCACACCTAAACTTATCACACCTAAACTTATCACGCCTAAACTGGCTTTTCACCAGCATGGTGCAATGGTTATCATGCCTAAAGTCTTTTAGGCATGCTAACTGGGTTAGCACCGCTTTGTGAATCGAGCCCTAGGTGTGATAACCATTGCACCACGCTGGTGAAAAGCCAGTTTAGGCATGATAAGTTTAGGTGTGATAAGTTTAGGCATGCTAAGTTTAGATAAGTGTAGATAGCGTGCAAAGTCCCGCACGCAAAGCAGCGCCATTAAAATCTATGCAAAGTGCACCAGACTTTCCTAGCGCACAACTTTTGATCAGCTGTGCACTACGGTGCTAACGCAGTTGGTGCTTAAACTTATCATGCCTAAACTTATCACACCTAAACTTATCATGCCTAAACTTATCATACCTAAACTTATCATGCTTAAACTGAGTTTAGGCGTGATAAAGGGCTTTTCACCAGCGTGCTAACTGTTAGCACCGCTTTGTGAATCAGGCCCAATGGGCTCGATTCACAAAGCGGTGCTAACCCAATTAGAGACTTTAGGCATGATAACCATTGCACCACGCTGGTGAAAAGCCAGTTTAGGAGTGATAAGGTTAGGTGTGATAAGTTTAGGTGTGATAAGTTTAGGCATGCTAAGTTTAGATAAGTGTAAATAGCGTGCAAAGTCCCGCACGCAAAGCAGCGCCATTAAACTCTATGCGAAGTGCACCAGACTTTGCTAGCGCAAAACTTTTGATCAGCTGTGCACTGCGGTGCTAACGCAGTTGGTGCTTAAACTTATCATGCCTAAACTTATCACACCTAAACGTATCACACCTAAACTTATCATGCCTGAACTGAATTTAGACGTGATAAAGGGCTTTTCACCAGCGTGCTAACTGTTAGCACCGCTTTGTGAATCAGGCCCAATGTGTTTCACAGGACCTGCCTGCTTCCTCAGGTCAATACGAGACAGTGTCTGGGCTGTGTATTTCAGTTTTTTGTTATGCTCTGAAACAGAGATACACAGCTCAGACACTGTCTCATATTGGCTTGAGGAAGAGAGCATGTCCAGTGACATGCGTTGTCTTCCTATTGGTGTCTAACAATACAAATCTTAACCTCTTATCACATGGTGTTCCTATTACCTACCTCCACTCACTACAAATTGTATCACAATTGGGGCGCCTCCTCCCATCTTGCACAATTTGTAAACACAGGATGATAATCCTATGTCTGATTCTGTGAAAGCAGGATGCAGACACACTGCAGATTTATTGCAGGATTTGTATCAGCTGTAACAAAGAAATGTTTTTCTTTAAAGGGACCCTGAGCAGTGGGTTAAATTTAAAATTGGTACTCACCTGGAGCTTCCTCCATCCCACTGTAGGCTGCTAGGTCCCCCAGTGTCCTGCTGACTCCATTCTGGGTCCCTCTGGTGACTCCGTTACTGGCGACGCTCCCACTGAGTGTCAGGCCAAGGTTTCCTGATCTGTGACGCCAGAGGGACCCAGAGCGGAGCCAGGAGGATGCTGGGGGACCTTGCAGCCTACTGTGGGCTGGAGGAAGCCCCAGGTGAGTTCTAATTTTAAATTTAACCCACTGCTCAGGGTCCCTTTAAATGTTATTATGCTTTTGCCTATCTTTTAGAACAGAGAGTAAGTTCTGAGTTCAGGTCTGCTTTAAGTGCCACTGGAAAAAAACGTGCACGCTGTTAGACTGCTGGCTAGTGTTGGGCGAACATCTAGATGTTCGGGTTCGGGCCGAACAGGCCGAACATGGCCGCGATGTTCGGGTGTTCGACCCGAACTCCGAACATAATGGAAGTCAATGGGGACCCGAACTTTTGTGCTTTGTAAAGCCTCCTTATATGCTACATACCCCAAATTTACAGGGTATGTGCACCTTGGGAGTGGGTACAAGAGGAAAAAAAAATTTAGCAAAAAGAGCTTATAGTTTTTGAGAAAATCGATTTTAAAGTTTCAAAGGGAAAACTGTCTTTTAAATGCGGGAAATGTCTGTTTTCTTTGCACAGGTAACATGCTTTTTGTCGGCATGCAGTCATAAATGTAATACATATAAGAGGTTCCAGGAAAAGGGACCGGTAATGCTAACCCAGCAGCAGCACACGTGATGGAACAGGAGGAGGGTGGCGCAGGAGGAGAAGGCCACGCTTTGAGACACAACAACCCAGGCCTTGCATGAGGACAAGAAGCGTGCGGATAGCATGCTTTGTACCACCATGCAGTCATAAATGTAATAAAGATAAGTGGTTCAATAAACAGGGACCACGCGGCAACGCTAACCCAGCAGCAGCACACGTGATGGAACAGGAGGAGGCGCAGGAGGAGAAGGCCACGCTTTGTGAGACACAACAACCCAGGCCTTGCATGAGGACAAAAAGCGTGCGGATAGCATGCTTTGTACCGCCATGTAGTCATAAATGTAATAAAGATAAGAGGTTCAATAAACAGGGACCACGCGGCAACGCTAACCCAGCAGCAGCAGCAGCAGCACACGTGATGGAACAGGAGGAGGCGCAGGAGGAGAAGGCCACGCTTTGTGAGACACAACAACCCAGGCCTTGCATGAGGACAAAAAGCGTGCGGATAGCATGCTTTGTACCGCCATGTAGTCATAAATGTAATAAAGATAAGAGGTTCAATAAACAGGGACCACGCGGCAACGGTAACCCAGCAGCAGCAGCAGCACACGTGATGGAACAGGAGGAGGCGCAGGAGGAGAAGGCCACGCTTTGTGAGACACAACAACCCAGGCCTTGCATGAGGACAAAAAGCGTGCGGATATAGCAGCAATGCTTTTTGCCGCCATGCAGTCATAAATGTAATACAGATGAGAGGTTCAATAAACAGGGACCGGAAACGCTAAACCATCCCAGATGTTCATCGGTCATGTTACTTGGTTGGGGTCCAGGAGTGTTGCGTAGTCGTTTCCAATCCAGGATTGATTCATTTTAATTTGAGTCAGACGGTCTGCATTTTCTGTGGAGAGGCGGATACGCCGATCTGTGATGATGCCTCCGGCAGCACTGAAACAGCGTTCCGACATAACGCTGGCTGCCGGGCAAGCCAGCACCTCTATTGCGTACATTGCCAGTTCGTGCCAGGTGTCTAGCTTCATGCCCGGTTTCAGGTCCAGCGGTGCCAGCCACAAATCCGTCTGTTCCTTTATTCCCCTCCAAATTTCCTCCCCTGTGTGCTGCTTATCCCCAAGGCAGATCAGCTTCAGCAACGCTTGCTGACGCATGCCAACAGCTGTGCTGCACTGCTTCCACGATCCTACTGCTGCTGGTGCTGGGTTAGCATTTCCGGATGAGGTACAGCTTTGAGATGCGTTGGAGGAGAAGGAGTCAGAGAGGTAGGTGCTGCTGTTGTTATCCAGCTGTTTGCGGCGTGGGCAACACCCGCGCCGTAGCAGGTGAGGAATCGCTGCCAGGCTCCACAAGGTTCACCCAGTGCGCGGTAAGGGAGATGTATCGACCCTGGCCGAACGCACTCGTCCAGGTGTCAGTGGTGAGGTGAACCTTGCAGGCAACGGCATTCTTCAAGCTTCGGGTTATTTAGCTGACCACGTGCTCATGCAACTCAGGCACTGCAGAGCGCGCAAAGTGGTAGCGGCTGGGAACCACGTAACGTGGGATGGCCACTGACATCATGCCCTTGAAGCTGTTTGTCTCCACCACTCGATATGGCAGCATTTCGCAGGCCAGAAGCTTGGCTATGCTGGCTGGCTGTTACTGCCACGGCCCGGGGGTCATTTGCTGGCAATTTCCTCTTGTGCTCAAACATCTCAGAAACAGACAACTCAACCGTAGCGCTGCACACCGAAGGGCTGTTGGTTGTTGTGTTTGATGAACACTGGGAGACCTCAAGAGCACTAGTCCGGAAAGTGACAGTGTCAGCATCGTCTGATGTTTGTGAATGTTGTGAACCACGCAATGGCTGGGCTACTGCTGCTGCTGAGGCGGGTCTGGTGGTGAGTCTGGTGAACCCAAGGGAGGCAGTGTTGCTGGTGGTACCCTGTCCTGCCGCGTTTGCCCACAGAGTGGGATGTTTGGATAGAATGTGGCGGCTCATGCTGGTGGTGGAGAGGTTGTTAATACTTTTCCCCCTGCTCAGGCGGGTCTTGCACACCTTGCAAATCGCCATGGTAACATCCTCAGTGCAGTCTTCAAAGAAAGCCCAGACTTTAACTGGCTGAGGACTCGGACCTCGTGCGTGATGTGCTGGTGCTGCTTAACCCACTGCTGGACGCTTGAGAGGTCATCCAAGTAATTATCTGGTCCTGTTCTTTTGGATCTGTGAGGGTTGTTGTCCTGGACAACATGGGCAGTATTGAGTGGGTTTTCTTGGGTGCTCCCCTGTGGCCTGTACGTGAACCGTCAGGGGAAACACCTCTTCCCTTGCCCCTCCCTCTTTCACCGGATTTCTTCCTCATTTCACTTATCCTTAAAGTACACGCTGACTGGCAGCAGTACAGTGGCAGTACAGAAATGCTATACAGTGGTGGGTGAGCGGTGTACCACTATTGTCAGCAGTGACACAGAGCACAATGCTATACAGTGGCGGGTGAGCGGTGTACTACTGTTCCCAGCAGACACAGAGTGGAAGTAAACACAATGCTATATAGTGTGGCTGAGCCGTGTACACAGAGTGGCATTAAACACAATGCTATATAGTCTGCTATATAGTCACCCCGAACAGGGTGATGTTCTGCAGAACCCAAACAGTGGCAAACACTGTTCGCCCAACACTACTGGGAGGGAACGCAGATTTTAGTACCTAAACACACGATACAACATGTTTTCCGGGGTCGGACTCTGAGGCACATACAGATGGTCCCGATCATCATCCTCATCATACAACTCTTCTCCTGAGTCTGACCCACCCACCACCTCTGCCACCCCAACATCCCCAGACACAGACCCCTCATCGTCCTCAACATTAACTTGGGATGCTGGCCTGAGCCAGACCTCCTCCTCCACATCAGGCCCCATCATCTCCTCAATGGCAGCCCTCATTAATCGCTCTGGCGACGGACTGATGGACACAACGTTCTCCTCCGGGGAGGGCTGCTGCTGACCACTGGCTGCTGGGGTGGATGTTATAGCTTGCGTGGGGCGTTGGCTGTTGCTGTTGTTGGGAGTGCTGCTCACAGCGGAGGTCTCTGGGGAACTCATGTTGAGCTCATATAGTGGTTGACGGTGAGTGGAGTATTACTGATCCCAGCAATATACACACTGACTGGCAGAGTACGCAATGCTATATAGTGTGGCTGAGCGGTGTACACAGAGTGGCAGTAAACACAATGCTATATAGTCTGGCTGAGCGAGCGGTGTACTACTGTTCCCAGCAGAATCAGAGTGGCAGTAAACAATGGTATATAGTCTGGCTGAGCGGTGTACACAGAGTGTCAGTAAACAATGGTATATAGTCTGGCTGAGCGGTGTACACACAATGCTATATAGTCTGCTATATAGTGTCAGTAAACAATGGTATATAGTCTGGCTGAGCGAGCGGTGTACTACTGTTCCCAGCAGAATCAGAGTGGCAGTAAACAATGGTATATAGTCTGGCTGAGCGGTGTACACAGAGTGTCAGTAAACAATGGTATATAGTCTGGCTGAGCGAGCGGTGTACTACTGTTCCCAGCAGAATCAGAGTGGCAGTAAACAATGGTATATAGTCTGGCTGAGCGGTGTACACAGAGTGTCAGTAAACAATGGTATATAGTCTGGCTGAGCGGTGTACACAGAGTGTCAGTAAACAATGGCATATAGTCTGGCTGAGCGGTGTACACACAATGCTATATAGTCTGCTATATAGTGTCAGTAAACAATGGTATATAGTCTGGCTGAGCGAGCGGTGTACTACTGTTCCCAGCAGAATCAGAGTGGCAGTAAACAATGGTATATAGTCTGGCTGAGCGGTGTACACAGAGTGTCAGTAAACAATGGTATATAGTGTGGCTGAGTGGTGTACACAGAGTGTCAGTAAACAATGGTATATAGTCTGGCTGAGCGGTGTACACAGAGTGTCAGTAAACAATGGTATATAGTCTGGCTGAGCGAGCGGTGTACTACTGTTCCCAGCAGAATCAGAGTGGCAGTAAACAATGGTATATAGTCTGGCTGAGCGGTGTACACAGAGTGTCAGTAAACAATGGTATATAGTGTGGCTGAGTGGTGTACACAGAGTGTCAGTAAACAATGGTATATAGTCTGGCTGAGCGGTGTACACAGAGTGGCAGTAAACACAATGCTATATACTCTGGCTGAGCGAGCGGTGTACTACTGTTCCCAGCAGACACAGAACAGTAAACAGAATGCTATATAGTGTGGCTGAGCGAGCGGTGTACCACTATTCCCAGCAGACACAGAACAGTGAACAGAATGCTATATAGTGTGGCTGAGCGAGCGGTGTACCACTATTCCCAGCAGACACAGAACAGTGAACAGAATGCTATATAGTGTGGCTGAGCGAGCGGTGTACTACTGTTCCCAGCAGACACAGAACAGTACACAGAATGCTATATAGTGTGGCTGAACGAGCGGTGTACTACTGTTCCCAGCAGACACAGAACAGTACACAGAATGCTATATAGTGTGGCTGAACGAGCGGTGTACCACTATTCCAAGCAGACACAGAACAGTGAACAGAATGCTATATAGTGTGGCTGAGCGAGCGGTGTACCACTATTCCCAGCAGACACAGAGTGGCAGTAAACAGAATGCTATATAGTGTGGCTGAGCGAGGTACACAGAGTGGCAGTAAACAGAATGCTATATAGTGTGGCTGAGCAAGCGGTGTACTACTATTCCCAGCAGACACAGAGTGGCAGTAAACAGAATGCTATATAGTGTGGCTGAGCGAGGTACACAGAGTGGCAGTAAACAGAATGCTGAGCGAGCGGTGTACTACTATTCCCAGCAGCGACACACAATGACTGGGGGGGACCCTGGCTAGCGTGGCTGGAGCGCGAACTACCCTGCCTGCCTACCCAAAGCTAAACCCACAGACAAATGGCGGAGATATGACGTGGTTCGGGTATTTATTTACCCGAACCACGTGACAGTTCGGCCAATCAGAGCGCGTTCGGGTCCGAACCACGTGACCCGTTCGGCCAATCACAGCGCTAGCCGAACGTTCGGGGAACGTTCGGCCATGCGCTCTTAGTTCGGCCATATGGCCGAACGGTTTGGCCGAGCACCATCAGGTGTTCGGCCGAACTCGAACATCACCCGAACAGGGTGATGTTCTGCAGAACCCGAACAGTGGCGAACACTGTTCGCCCAACACTACTGCTGGCAGATATAATTATCGGGATCTCATTACATTTTACCTTTTCCAAATGCAAACAGCTGTGAGAATGTCATACAAATGATATATGTTTGTGTAACTGTTTTCAGAAACCTGACTTTCAAGTCCACAATGGGCATGATTCACAAAGCTTTTTCACCTTTTTCACCTCATCTATGTTACATTTTTAAGCTCCCAAAGAGCAAAAATATAATATAATTAAGGTAAGAAAAGTAATATTGAAATTAAGTTAATCAGGAAAATCTTACTTTGAGTGATCATTTTGCTTGTAAATGTTCTGAAGGGTTATTTTTATCAATTAGGTGATAAATAAGTCATTTATGAGAAGTTTTGTGAATAGAGCCCAAAATCTACTTCTGTTTTCTCCGATAGCATCTATTGGTTGAAGATTTAGTGTACAGTATCTGGTGCAGGAGCTCCAGATCTCCCAGTCTTCAGAATGATAATGCCACCTTAAAGAGAAACTCCGACCAAAAATTGGACTTTATCCCAATCAGTAGCCGATACCCCCTTTTACATGAGAAATCTATTCCTTTTCACAAACAGATAATCAGGGGGCTCTGTATGACTGATATTGTGGTGAAACCCCTCCCACTAGTAACCCCTCCCACAAGAAAAGTTTGAACTTTTGGCAGTTTCCTGTCTGTGAACCTTGTTGCATTGTGGGAAATAGCTGTTTACAGCTGTTTCCAACTGCCAAAAAAACATGCAGCAGCTACATCACCTGCCAACAGTAAAATGTGCACTGGAGTTCCTCTTTAAAGAAATCATGGCCAGGTTTGTAATAAAACTTTATTAATAAAACTGTAGGAATTTGAACATCTTATTCAACTTTCTATGCCCTGTTTTATTTATTTATTCTTTACAGCCACAGTATATTGCATTTCAAGATCTGCATTATTGGTTAGCTAGTTGAAATGCCGGTGATCCTTCTGTAGTTTATTATTACCTCATCATGCCTTACTTCAGCTAATTAAGGTATTATGGAATTGGCTTGTTGAGAGCATTCACCTTTGAGAGAGAAGAAAGTTATTTTCTTCTCTCATAATGGGCTCGATTCACCAAGCGGTGCTAACCCAGTTATCACGCCTAAAGGACTTTAGGCGTGATGACCTCTTCACCACTGAGTTAGCACCGTTTTTGCCTGCACTTCGCGCGAAGTTATCGCGCGCAAAGTTTTGCGCGCGCACCCGCACAGGCGCGCGCGCAAAGTCCCATAGGGTTTAATGGGCGCATCGCGCGAAGTGCGGGGCGCTTCGCGCGCACGCACGCGGGAGCGCGCGCAAAACTTTACGCGCGGAAACTTCGCGCGAAGCCCTTCTTATCATGCCTAAAGTGACTTTAGGCGTGAAGAGGGCCTTTTCACCACGGTGCTAACACTTTGCACCGCTTGGTGAATCGAGCCCCATGACTTTATAATATAGTATGTTTCTATATTCTCCTGGGAAATTTTTCAATTGCCACATATTTTTAGTCTTTAGTCACATAGTCTTCTTGAATTAGCTCTATGAATGTATATCTAGGGAAATTCAAATGCATATGTTGGCCAGAGGGATGCAAAGGATGTTCAGTTCTATGTAACATGACAACATTTCATGTAATGCAACAATTAGGGAAAGTGGTGAAATAGCCTGGAAGGGTAAATTGTTCATTGTGTCATATGCAAGGAGAATAAAACAAACTATAAACTACTGAACCATGATTATTCACTATTTTTGCTATACAGTGAACCCCTTTACATCTAGTTTAGCTACCATGGATGCTATATGTAACCATTTCCCACTGGAACATGTATCCTTCTATGAAGGCATTTGTTTATTAGGAAACAAGCAGGGGCATTGCTAGAATCCTAAGAGATCCAGGGCATTTTTGGGCACTCCAGCTGGAAAATGGGTGTGACCATGCCCTAGAATATGGGGGGTCATGGGTGGAGCCAGATTTACATGAACTTAACAGCAGTTTAAGTAGGCCTGCCCAGCAAAGTGTTGGATGAAGCCCCCTCTCCATTAACCACTTGAGGACCACAGTCTTTCTACCCCTTAAAGAGAGTCTGAAGCGAGAATAAATCTCGCTTCAGACCTCATAAATAGCAGGGGCACGTGTGCCCCTGCTAAAACGCCGCTATAGCGCGGCTTAACGGGGGTCCCTTCACCCCTAAATCCCCCTCGGTGCAGCGGGGGAGCGCTTCCTGGTTGGGGCAGGGCTAACCGCCGCAGCCCTGCCCCACGCGCGTCTGTCAGCGCGTATCTCCGCCTCTCCCCCGCCCCTCTCAGTCTTCCTTCACTGAGAGGGGCGGGGGAGAGGCGGCGATGCGCCGCTGACAGACGCGACTGGAGGCAGGGCTGCAGCCGTTAGCCCTGCCTCCAGGAAGCAATAAATCTGCGACCTTTCTACGACACTCTTTTGCGGGGGGTGGGTTGGGGGTGAAGGGACCCCCGTTTAGCCGCGGGATAGCGGCGTTTTAGCAGGGGCACACGTGCCCCTGCTATTTATGAGCTCTGAAGCGAGATTTATTCTCGCTTCAGAGTCTCTTTAAGGACCGGCCACTTTTTTTCCATTCAGACCACTGCAGCTTTCACGGTTTATTGCTCGCTCATACAACCTACCACCTAAATGAATTTTGGCTCCTTTTCTTGTCACTAATAAAGCTTTCTTTTGGTGCTATTTGATTGCTCCTGCGATTTTTACTTTTTATTATATTCATCAAAAAAGACATGAATTTTGGCAAAAAAATGATTTTTTTAACTTTCTGTGCTGACAATTTTCAAATAAAGTAAAATTTCTGTATACATGCAGCGCGAAAAATGTGGACAAACATGTTTTTGATAAAAAAAAAACATTCAGTGTATATTTATTGGTTTGGGTAAAAGTTATAGCGTTTACAAACTATGGTGCAAAAAGTGAATTTTCCCATTTTCAAGCATCTATGACTTTTCTGACCCCCTGTCATGTTTCATGAGGGGCTAGAATTCCAGGATAGTATAAATACCCCCCAAATGACCCCATTTTGGAAAGAAGACATCCAAAAGTATTCACTGAGAGGCATAGTGAGTTCATAGAAGATATTATTTTTTGTCACAAGTAAGCGGAAAATGACACTTTGTGACAAAAAAAAAGAAAAAAAAAAAGAATCCATTTCTTCTAACTTGCGACAAAAAAAAATGAAATCTGCCACGGACTCACCATGCCCCTCTCTGAATACCTTGAAGTGTCTACTTTCCAAAATGGGGTCATTTGTGGGGTGTGTTTACTGTCCTCGCATTTTGGGGGGTGCTAATTTGTAAGCACCCCTGTAAAGCCTAAAGGTGCTCATTGGACTTTGGGCCCCTTAGCGCAGTTAGGCTGCAAAAAAGTGCCACACATGTGGTATTGCCGTACTCAAGAGAAGTAGTAGAATGTGTTTTGGGGTGTATTTTTACACATACCCATGCTGGGTGGGAGAAATATCTCTGTAAATGACAATTTTTTCATTTTTTTACACACAATTGTCCATTTACAGAGTTATTTCTCCCACTCAGCATGGGTATGTGTAAAAATACACCCCAAAACACATTGTACTACTTCTCCCGAGTACGGCGATACCACATGTGTGGCACTTTTTTGCACCCTAACTGCGCTAAAGGGCCCAAAGTCCAATGAGTACCTTTAGGATTTCACAGGTCATTTTGCGGAATTTGATTTCCAGACTACTCCTCACGGTTTAGGGCCACTAAAATGCCAGGGCAGTATAGGAACCCCACAAATGACCCCATTTTAGAAAGAAGACACCCCAAGGTATTCCGTTAGGAGTATGGTGAGTTCATAGAAGATTTTATTTTTTGTCAAAAGTTAGCGGAAAATTGATTTTTATTGTTTTTTTCACAAAGTGTCATTTTCCACTAACTTGTGACAAAAAATAAAATCTTCTATGAACTCACCATACTCCTAACGGAATACCTTGAGGTGTCTTCTTTCTAAAATGGGGTCATTTGTGGGGTTCCTATACTGCCCTGGCATTTTAGGGGCCCTAAACCGTGAGGAGTAGTCTGGAAATCAAATTCCGCAAAATGACCTGTGAAATCCTAAAGGTACTCATTGGACTTTGGGCCCTTTAGCGCAGTTAGGGTGCAAAAAAGTGCCACACATGTGGTATCGCCGTACTCGGGAGAAGTAGTACAATGTGTTTTGGGGTGTATTTTTACACATACCCATGCTGGGTGGGAGAAATAACTCTGTAAATGGACAATTGTGTGTAAAAAAATCTAAAGATTGTCATTTACAGAGGTATTTCTCCCACCCAGCATGGGTATGTGTAAAAATACACCCCAAAACACATTGTACTACTTCTCCCGAGTATGGCAATACCACATGTGTGGCACTTTTTTGCACCCTAACTGCGCTAAAGGGCCCAAAGTCCAATGAGTACCTTTAGGATTTCACAGGTCATTTTGCGAAATTTGATTTCCAGACTACTCCTGACGGTTTAGGGCCCCTAAAATGCCAGTTCAGTATAGGAACCCCACAAATGACCCCATTTTAGAAAGAAGACACCCCAAGGTATTCCGTTAGGAGTATGGTGAGTTCATAGAAGATTTTATTTTTTGTCACAAGTTAGTGGAAAATGACACTTTGTGAAAAAAACAATAAAAATCAATTTTCCGCTAACTTTTGACAAAAAATAAAATCTTCTATGAACTCACCATACTCCTAACGAAATACCTTTGGGTGTCTTCTTTCTAGAATGGGGTCATTTGTGGGGTTACTATACTGCCCTGGCATTTTAGGGGCCCTAAACCGTGAGGAGTAGTCTTGAAACCAAATGTCGCAAAATGACCTGTGAAATCCTAAAGGTACTCATTGGACTTTGGGCCCCTTAGCGTACTTAGGGTGTAAAAAAGTGCCACACATGTGGTACCGCCGTACTCAGGAGAAGTAGTATAATGTGTTTTGGGGTGTATTTTTACACATACCCATGCTAAGTGGGAGAAATATCTCTGTAAATGACAATTGTTTGATTTGTTTTACACACAATTGACCATTTACATAGAAATTTCTCCCACCCAGCATGGGTATGTGTAAAAATACACCCCAAAACACATTATACTACTTTTCCTGAGTACGGCGGTACCACATGTGTGACACTTTTTTGCAGCCTAGGTGCGCTAAGGGGCCCAACGTCCTATTCACGGGTCATTTTGAGGCATTTGTTTTCTAGACTACTCCTCGCGGTTTAGGGCCCCTAAAATGCCAGGGCAGTATAGGAACCCCACAAGTGACCCCATTTTAGAAAGAAGACACCCCAAGGTATTCCGTTAGGTGTATGGCGAGTTCATAGAAGATTTTATTTTTTGTCACAAGTTAGTGAAAAATGACGCTTTGTGAAAAAAAACCAATAAAAATCAATTTCCGCTAACTTTTGACAAAAAATAAAATCTTCTATGAACTCGTCATACACCTAACAGAATACCTTGTGTGACGAACATTACGGAAGGTCGTGCGCGTAAACGCCAACGATTTTCGTATGGCCCCACACAGTTACTGACAGCCCTGGGTAGAATAAAAAAATGCCTTTCTTTGCTCTTCTTCTGAGAGCATGGCAGGAGTACAGCCTTCCCCCCACATCCTGTGTCAGGAGAGAAAGTCACACGTGGCTAGCTTCCCTGCCGAGAGGCCATTTGGTTACACAGCTCATCTTTCCCCAAAAGGAAAACCTCCTCAAACTGGTTGAGATTCAAATTTCCCTCCAAAAACTCATAGCTTCACACAATGGGAACATTTACTTTATTAATAATTCAAAATAGGTTTGGCACAGCAAGACCAAAATTACATTTTCTGATACCTAGGAAACAGTTCTATCATTCACCTAAAGTGCACGTTTCTAGCTATCAGGGATCCATATAGAAACCACTTTATCCGGCCTGCGTAGAGCAAATTCGACAGACTAGGCATGTATAGACTCATTTAATACAGAGTCGCATGCTGCTTATGAATATGGTCGCGCATTTGCGATGCACCCATCTGGGGCGGAATTACACAAATTATTAATAATTGGTACATTCCTTGCTCCAAGTCTGGGGGTGGCAACCTGACTTTCAGGAGTTAACCCTGCCTCAAACACACCTACTTTCCAGGTAGTGACCGCCCCAAAACTCTGGTCAGTAAAAAGCGTTTGCAAGGAACTCCTCCCAGTTCTCCAAATTCCATCGACTAAGGAACGTCTATGCCGGCGCTAAGGAGAGCCAGCGCCTGCAGTATACAAAGGACTTTTAAACTGAATGCCTACTTTTAAACTGGACTATTTTCTTCATGATTCAAATGGACTGCTCAGCTAACTAAGTAAGAACTTTCTGATTTTATTCCTTTTATTTTTAAGCTCTGTGTTTTATATGTTAATAGGTGTATATAACTGTATGTAATGCATTTGTGTTATTAAACGTTTAAAAATCGTTTAGCGGTTATGACCTGTTGCTGAACATACACAATCGTACCTATTCTCCTGAACTCGCTACCCTGTGTTTAATAGAAGTATACATTTATAACCCGTATGCGAGAACCCGGCCCAGACATAACGATCTGACCCAGATTCTTGCATACTGCTAAGGGTTAATAGAGCGTTCTCGAAGTCCTAGTAAAATTACAGTAGCGGGCTGTGTAACTCGCTTGGTGGCAGATCTTTGAATTATATGTGTGTGGAGTGATTCGGTTAGTATCAGAACGCTCCCTTCGCGAGTCAGTTCATCAAATTGCGAACGCGGGTTACCCTTCGTGATGAACAAATGACCGTGTAAGAGGATTTCTGACGCTGATCGATTTACCCCATCCGCAGACCGGCCAAGCGGTCTGTGACATTGTTTGGCAGCTTTTTGGGATTTGTGTATGTTCAGAACATTAACGGCAACGTTATTTGATTAACCTGCCAGAACAGATCAAAAATCTGTGGTCGATAACTGGTGCATTACCATTTATATAGACTAAACGTGTAGCACAGAGTTCCCCCCAATCTCTTTTGCTATCCTATCTTTTATTTGGCAAAAATGGCTGCAGCAAGATACAAGAAAATGTCAGTGGCAGACCTAGCAAACTTGTGTGAGGAAAAAGGCATTATGACGTATAGAAAAAAGAAATCGCAATTGATCGAGGACTTGTTGCGACTGAATACCCAGCCGGAGCAGATGCTGGGAGAGCACACTCCTGGTTCAGACGGTGCTGTAACTGGGGCAGAGGAAAGTGAGCGGTTGGAGCAAAGCAACCCACTTCCAGACCCAGAGGAAAACGGTACCGCGTCTGAACAGGTCGCTGTAACTGCTGAGGAGCATGGTGGCCGGCAGGAGCCCGCCCATGCCAACCTGTTCTGTGTTCCTGATGCTGGAATGCAACCTGGATTACAAAGGCTGTTGGAGACAAATCCTGAGCTGTACATGCAGATCGTCAGAGAAAATGCTGACCGTGCAGAACGCCAGCGCCAGGCGGAAATGGAAGCCTCAGAGCGAGAAGCGGAACGGGCAGAGCGCCGATGGCTTGCTGAGAGAGAAGCGGAAAGAGAGGAGAGAGCAGCCGCACGCAGACATGACCTTGAAATGGCCAACCTGCGAGCGCAACGCCAAAATCCCTCGCAAAGTGCTCCGGAACTCCGGCCCACAGCAGGCCCATTTGGGACTCCAAAATTTAAGTTCCCAGAAATGGAGAAGGGAACCGACCCGGACACTTATTTACACTCATTTGAAAAGACTTGCCGTCAGCATCATCTGCCCCAGGAGCAGTGGGCGAGATATCTGACACCCAACTTGCGGGACAAAGCGCTTGAGGCGTTTGTGGACTTACCCGCTGACAAGGACAATGACTATGCTGCGATAAAAGCTGCGATTATCGCCAAATACCAGCTGACCCCAGAGGTCTATCGCAAAAAGTTTCGCTCCCTGCAGAAAGGCCACACCGACTCTTACACCGACCTGGAGAGTCGCCTGCTGACTGTGTTCAGGCAGTGGTCACGGGGCCTCAAAAAAGACTCTCACCAAGGTCTGGAGGACCTCATCGTGCAGGAGCAGTTGCTGAACTGCTGCACTCCAGACGTCCGGCAGTTTGTCTTGGAGCGGAAACCGGACTCCGCCAAAACTGCAGCAGAACTTGCAGACACTTTTGTGGCCACCCGTGTTCCGGACAGCCGCAAACCTCCAGTCCAGAGCTGGAGAGGGGGGAGACCTATGCAACCCAGCTCTCCTCCCCCTGCGAACCGTGGGAATCGGGTCCCACAGCCACAGAGGCCGGGAGCTGCACCTGCTGCTCATTCGTCTGATGCGACATATGTTCCCAAGTGCTACCAGTGTGGCGATCGAGGACACCTCAAGTCCGCCTGTCCAAAGGCAAAGATGACAGCGCCAGGGCCCAGTCAGAGGCTGCCTAGCAACCCCTTTTCCTCCCCATCGGCTCTGGTTGTCGGCCAGGAGGGCACCCATCGCAGCTCCGATAACCATCAGCTTGTACGGGTGAACGACCAGATTGTCACTGGCCTCCGAGATACCGGCGCCGACATCACCTTGATTCGTTCCCACCTTGTTGCGGAAAAGGACATTATCCCTGACAAGCACCTCACCCTCACAGGAGTGGGGGGCACCCTTTCCCACATTGCCCAGGCTCGTGTGGAGATTGACTGGGGTGTAGGCCCCCAAGAGAAAGTAGTCGGCATCTGGGATAATATCCCTGTTCCCGTGTTGCTGGGAACTGACCTGGGCAGGTTAGTGTCGTATTATGAGCCTGCCGCCAGCCAACGGGAAACCCCTGCCAACCCTCAGGTACTGTGCACCCTTGGGACTGAACAGGAGAGGGGAGGGGATGTGGTAGTACCTTCTACAGAGGTACTGGGTTTGAATGTACAGCCATCCAATCCTGGCTTTTCTGCTACAGAACGTGACAATAATGCTCTCAATATATGTGTAACTAATGTAAATGATGACAATGATGGTGATGATGTTATACCTGTGTTAGCAGTGACTCGCAGCAGCACTGCTAAGCGCCTGAGCTCGGAGCAAGCAGAAGGCGCTGCCGCCCCCCCTCCTTGCTCCAACCCCAGGGATAGCACCCCTCAACAGCTGGTCACCTATACCACAGGCCAGCTGGCTGAGACTAACGGTTTTGTTCAGGCACTGAGGGACGATCCCAGTCTGGAGTCGCTCAGAAGGCAGGCCTCTGAGCCACTCGCAGACGGTGCCAGTTTTAAAGTGTACTGGGAAGGTGGGAAGCTGTATAGTGAACCGATACAGCCCACCACAGAGGAGACAGGCCTGGATGCCAAGTGGCTTGTGGTACCAAGGGCCTACCGAGGGCATGTGCTGAAAGCTGCACATGACATTCCCCTGGCAGGACACTTAGGGATCCACAAAACATTTGATCGCATTCAACGGCATTTCTACTGGCCTGGAGTTCGGTCAGATGTGACTAATTATTGCCGGTCATGTGCGGTGTGCCAGAAGGTTAAGAAGGGAAGAACCTGCAGGGCTCCTCTTTGTCCGCTGCCAGTCATTGGTGAACCCTTCCAGAGGGTGGCAGTTGACATAATAGGACCCCTGCCCATTCCAAGCAGCTCTGGGAAAAAATACATCTTGACGGTGGTGGATTATGCCACCCGCTATCCAGAGGCTGCCGCACTCTCCTCCCTAAGGGCAGACAAAGTGGCAGATGCGCTACTTGGCATTTTTTCACGAGTAGGCTTCCCTGCTGAGATGCTCTCAGACCAGGGACCACAATTCATGTCTGACCTTATGGGGGCTCTCTGTACGAAAATCCAAATGACGCACATCGTCTCCAGCCCCTACCATCCGCAGACCAACGGCCTCTGCGAGCGATTCAACGGGACGCTGAAGCAGATGCTTTCAACGTTCGTCGAGTCGCAAGGGGGGGACTGGGAGCGATATTTGCCTCATCTGTTATTTGCGTACCGAGAGGTGCCACAGGAGTCCACAGGGTTCTCACCATTTGAACTCCTGTACGGAAGGAATGTCAGAGGTCCCTTGAAACTGATCCGAGAGACGTGGGAAGGAAAAGGTGACCCCACCGACTCGTCCGTGATTGATTATGTCCTTAAATTCAGGGACAAAATGGAATCACTCATGGAGGTGGTAACTGAAAACATGGCCCGGGCACAGGGCAATCAAAAAATGTGGTATGACCGCAATGCCAGAGACCGAGCATATGAGGTAAATGACAAAGTGTATGCGTTACTCCCGGTAAAGCATAATAAGCTGCACGCCGCATGGGAGGGACCGTACACTGTAGTGAAGCGGGTGACCCCTGTTACATATCTAGTGAACATGGGAGGTAGAAGGCAAAAAAGCTTCCACGTGAACATGTTGAAGGCCCACAGAGACAGAACTCAGTATGCTTTGCCAGTGTGTAGCCAGCTGGAACCAGGAGAGACAGATCCCCTTCTAGATCTACTGGCCGACACACGGGGGTTCGAAGGTGGGGTCAATGTCAACCCCCAACTCACCCCCTCACAGAAAGCGCAGCTGCAAGAGGTATTAGGAAGGCATGGCCAGACGTTCACCAGTACCCCCGGGCGAACCAATCTCGCTGTTCACAAAGTAGACACAGGAGCCCATTCGCCCCTCCGGCAATCTGCCTATCGCATCTCTCCTGAGGTACAGGCAGATATGAAGAGAGAGATAGAGGAGATGTTAGAGTTAGGGGTGATTCAGAAATCCTGCAGTGCATGGGCCGCCCCAGTTGTCCTTGTCCCCAAAAAGGACAAGACAACTCGGTTCTGCGTGGATTACCGGAGGCTAAATGCCATCACCACCACTGACGCCTACCCCATGCCTCGCATCGATGAATTGTTGGATAAGCTGGCTGCCGCAAGCTATCTAACAATCATGGACCTGAGCCGGGGGTATTGGCAAATTCCCCTTGCACCCGAAGCACGAGACAAATCCGCATTTGTCACGCCATTCGGCCTCTTCGAGTTCACGGTGATGCCGTTTGGCATGAAAAATGCGCCTGCCACGTTTCAGCGGGCTGTAAACGACCTGCTGGCAGGGATGCAAGACTTTGCCGTAGCCTACCTGGACGATATTGCCGTGTTCAGTACCACCTGGGATGAACATCTCAATCACTTGTCGCAGGTTCTAGAGAGGCTGTCCTCTGCCAATTTGACAGTTAAACCCAGTAAGTGCCAAGTTGGCATGACAGAGGTACAGTATTTAGGACACCGGGTGGGAGGCAACACCCTGAGACCTGACATTGGGAAGGTTGACGCCATCCTAGCATGGCCTCGGCCTATCACCAAGAAGCAGGTCCAGGCCTTTCTAGGCACAGCAGGCTACTATAGGAAGTTTGTCCCAGCCTATAGTACCCTGGCCAAGCCCCTGACCGATGCCACTAGTAAAAAGCACCCCAAGATAGTCAGTTGGACCCCGGAGTGTGAGGCCGCTTTCCAGGCCTTGAAGCAGGCGCTAGTCAGCGCTCCTGTGCTCCAAGCCCCGGACTTCAGACGTCGGTTCCTGGTGCAAACCGACGCCTCTGACTACGGACTCTGGGCAGTTCTCAGCCAGGTAGACGAGAAGGGCGGGGAACACCCTATCCTCTACCTGAGCAGGAAACTGCTTCCCCGAGAGGTAGCGTATTCAACCACCGAGAAAGAATGCTTGGCGATTGTATGGGCCCTACAAAAACTGCAATCGTACCTGTACGGTCGCTCTTTCACGATCATCACGGATCACAACCCCCTTACCTGGCTGAATCGTGCTGCTGGAACCAATGGCAAACTCATGCGTTGGAGTCTGTCTCTGCAGCAGTATGACTTCACAATCCAGCATAAGGCGGGGAGTCGGCACCAGAATGCCGACGGTCTATCGCGCTGCGGAGAACCCGTTCAGTAGCTACGCGGCGCGTAGAGCGGGTCTGGCAGACCCACTCTGTGCGTCCGTCTGGGAGGGGAGAGATGTGACGAACATTACGGAAGGTCGTGCGCGTAAACGCCAACGATTTTCGTATGGCCCCACACAGTTACTGACAGCCCTGGGTAGAATAAAAAAATGCCTTTCTTTGCTCTTCTTCTGAGAGCATGGCAGGAGTACAGCCTTCCCCCCACATCCTGTGTCAGGAGAGAAAGTCACACGTGGCTAGCTTCCCTGCAGAGAGGCCATTTGGTTACACAGCTCATCTTTCCCCAAAAGGAAAACCTCCTCAAACTGGTTGAGATTCAAATTTCCCTCCAAAAACTCATAGCTTCACACAATGGGAACATTTACTTTATTAATAATTCAAAATAGGTTTGGCACAGCAAGACCAAAATTACATTTTCTGATACCTAGGAAACAGTTCTATCATTCACCTAAAGTGCACGTTTCTAGCTATCAGGGATCCATATAGAAACCACTTTATCCGGCCTGCGTAGAGCAAATTCGACAGACTAGGCGTGTATAGACTCATTTAATACAGAGTCGCATGCTGCTTATGAATATGGTCGCGCATTTGCGATGCACCCATCTGGGGCGGAATTACACAAATTATTAATAATTGGTACATTCCTTGCTCCAAGTCTGGGGGTGGCAACCTGACTTTCAGGAGTTAACCCTGCCTCAAACACACCTACTTTCCAGGTAGTGACCGCCCCAAAACTCTGGTCAGTAAAAAGCGTTTGCAAGGAACTCCTCCCAGTTCTCCAAATTCCATCGACTAAGGAACGTCTATGCCGGCGCTAAGGAGAGCCAGCGCCTGCAGTATACAAAGGACTTTTAAACTGAATGCCTACTTTTAAACTGGACTATTTTCTTCATGATTCAAATGGACTGCTCAGCTAACTAAGTAAGAACTTTCTGATTTTATTCCTTTTATTTTTAAGCTCTGTGTTTTATATGTTAATAGGTGTATATAACTGTATGTAATGCATTTGTGTTATTAAACGTTTAAAAATCGTTTAGCGGTTATGACCTGTTGCTGAACATACACAATCGTACCTATTCTCCTGAACTCGCTACCCTGTGTTTAATAGAAGTATACATTTATAACCCGTATGCGAGAACCCGGCCCAGACATAACGATCTGACCCAGATTCTTGCATACTGCTAAGGGTTAATAGAGCGTTCTCGAAGTCCTAGTAAAATTACAGTAGCGGGCTGTGTAACTCGCTTGGTGGCAGATCTTTGAATTATATGTGTGTGGAGTGATTCGGTTAGTATCAGAATGCTCCCTTCGCGAGTCAGTTCATCAAATTGCGAACGCGGGTTACCCTTCGTGATGAACAAATGACCGTGTAAGAGGATTTCTGACGCTGATCGATTTACCCCATCCGCAGACCGACCTAGCGGTCTGTGACACCTTGGGGTGTCTTTTTTTCTAAAATGGGGTCACTTGTGGGGTTCCTATACCGCCCTGGCATTTTACGGGCCCAAAACCGTGAGTAGTCTGGAAACCAAATGTCTCAAAATGACTGTTCAGGGGTATAAGCATCTGCAAATTTTGATGACAGGTGGTCTATGAGGGGGCGAATTTTGTGGAACCGGTCATAAGCAGGGTGGCCTTTTAGATGACAGGTTGTATTGGGCCTGATCTGATGGATAGGAGTGCTAGGGGGGTGACAGGAGGTGATTGATGGGTGTCTCAGGGGGTGGTTAGAGGGGAAAATAGATGCAATCAATGCACTGGGGAGGTGATCGGAAGGGGGTCTGAGGGGGATCTGAGGGTTTGGCCGAGTGATCAGGAGCCCACACGGGGCAAATTAGGGCCTGATCTGATGGGTAGGTGTGCTAGGGGGTGACAGGAGGTGATTGATGGGTGTCTCAAGGTGTGATTAGAAGGGGGAATAGATGCAAGCAATGCACTGGCAAGGTGATCAGGGCTGGGGTCTGAGGGCATTCTGAGGGTGTGGGCGGGTGATTGAGTGCCCTAGGGGCAGATAGGGGTCTAATCTGATAGGTAGCAGTGACAGGGGGTGATTGATGGGTAATTAGTGGGTGTTTAGGGTAGAGAACAGATGTGAACACTGCACTTGGGAGGTGATCGGACGTCGGATCTGCGGGCGATCTATTGGTGTGGGTGGGTGATCAGATTGCCCGCAAGGGGCAGGTTAGGGGCTGATTGATGGGTGGCAGTGACAGCGGGTGATTGATGGGTGGCAGTGACAGGGGGTGATTGATGGGTGGCAGTGACAGGGGGTGATTGATGGGTGATTGACAGGTGATTGACAGGTAATCAGTGGGTTATTACAGGGAAGGACAGATGTAAATATTGCACTGGCGAATTGATAAGGGGGGGGGGGGTCTGAGGGCAATCTGAGCGTGTAGGCGGGTGATTGGGTGCCCGCAAGGGGCAGATTAGGGTCTGATCTGATGGGTAACAGTGACAGGTGGTGATAGGGGGTGATTGATGGGTAATTAGTGGGTGTTTAGAGGAGAGAATAGATGGAAACACTGCGCTTGGGTGGTGATCTGATGTCGGATCTGCGGGCGATCTATTGGTGTGGGTGGGTGATCAGTTTGCCCGCAAGGGGCAGGTTAGGGGCTGATTGATGGGTGGCAGTGACAGGGGGTGATTGATGGGTGGCAGTGACAGGGGGTGATTGATGGGTGATTGACAGGTGATTGACAGGTGATCAGTGGGTTATTACAGGGAAGGACAGATGTAAATAATGCCCTGGCGAATTGATAAGGGGGGGTCTGAGGGCAATCTGAGCGTGTAGGCGGGTGATTGGGTGCCCGCAAGGGGCAGATTAGGGTCTGATCTGATGGGTAACAGTGACAGGTGGTGATAGGGGGTGATTGATGGGTGATTGATGGGTAATTAGTGAGTGTTTAGAGGAGAGAATAGATGGAAACACTGCGCTTGGGTGGTGATCTGATGTCGGATCTGCGGGCGATCTATTGGTGTGGGTGGGTGATCAGTTTGCCCGCAAGGGGCAGGTTAGGGGCTGATTGTTGGGTGGCAGTGACAGGGGGTGATTGATGGGTGATAGGTGATTGGCAGGTGATTGACAGGTGATCAGTGGGTTATTACAGGGAAGGACAGATGTAATTAATGCACTGGTGAATTGATAAGGGGAGGGGGGGGGGTCTGAGGGCAATCTGAGCGTGTGGGCGGGTGATTGGGTGCCCGCAAGGCGCAGCTTAGGGTCTGATCTGATAGGTAACAGTGACAGGTGGTGATAGGGGGTGATTGATGGGTAATTAGTGGGTGTTTAGAGAAGATAACAGATGTAAACAATACATTTGGGAGGTAATCTGACGGCGGGTTTGCGGGCGATCTAATGGTGTGGGTGGGTGATCAGATTTCCCGCAAGGGGCAGGTTAGGGGCTGATTGATGGGTGGCAGTGACAGGGGGTGACAGGGGGTGATTGATGGGTGATAGGTGATTGGCAGGTGATTGACAGGTGATCAGTGGGTTATTACAGGGAAGAACAGATGTAATTAATGCACTGGCGAATTGATAAGGGGGGGTCAGAGGGCAATCTGAGCGTGTTGGCGGGTGATTGGGTGCCCGCAAGGGGCAGATTAGGGTCTGATCTGATAGGTAAAAGTGACAGGTGGTGATAGGGGGTGATTGATGGGTGATTGATGGGTAATGGGTAATTAGTGGGTGTTTAGAGGAGAGAATAGATGTAAACAATGGATTTGGGAGGTGATCTGATGTCGGATCTGCGGGCGATCTATTGGTGTGGGTGGGTGATCAGATTGCCCGCAAGGGGCATGTTAGGGGCTGATTGTTGGGTGGCAGTGACAGGGGGTGATTGATGGGTGATTGATGGGTGATTGATGGGTGATTGACGGGTGATTGACAGGTTATCAGGGAAGATAGATGCATACAGTACACAGGGGGGGGGTCTGGGGGGGGGGGGGGTCTGGGGAGAATCTGAGGGGTGGGGGGGTGATCAGGAGGGGGCAGGGGGCAGGGGGGGGATAAAAAAAAAATAGCGTTGACAGATAGTGACAGGGAGTGATTGATGGGTTATTAGGGGGGTGATTGGGTGCAAACAGGGGTCTGGGGGGTGGGCAGGGGGGGGTCTGAGGGTTGCTGTGGGCGATTAGTGGGCGGGGGGGGGCAGATCAGTGTGTTTGAGTGCAGACTAGGGTGGCTGCAGCCTGCCCTGGTGGTCCCTCGGACACTGGGACCACCAGGGCAGGAGGCAGCCTGTATAATACACTTTGTATACATTACAAAGTGTATTATACACTTTGTAGCGGCGATCGCGGGGTTAACATCCCGCCGGCGCTTCCGTATGGCCGGCGGGATGTTACGGTGGGTGGGCGGAGCCAGTTGCCGGGGGAAGCGTGCGTCATCAATGACGCGATCGCTCCCCCGGCATGCCTAAAGGACGCGCCGCCTGAAGGCGTATTGCGGTCCTTTAGGCGTCCACTTTGCCGCCGCCCATGGGCTGTGGGCGGTCGGCAAGTGGTTAAAAAAAAAAAAAAAAAAAACAAGATGCTGCAGATCACATACATAAGCAGTGTCACTTAAACATAACTAGGCAGAGTTACCTGGCTTCTGTGCTGACTGGTCTGGCTTTCTTCTGGGTGCGCTGGCCTGCTGCCAGGTTGTTTGTCAGTCCACCCATAGCGTTCCCTAACCCTCTAGTAGACCCCTCCCGTGGGCCTTCCATGCTCCAATGGGCCTCCAACTGAGGCATCACAACTGTCAGCATGCCCCAAATGAAGAACCAAAGCTCCCTGCATGCCCCCATAAAGGCATCACAGTGTTTAGAATACCCTCAGTTGATGCACCACAGCTACCAGCATGACCCCCATTAAGGCACCTCAGCTGACTCGGCCTGGGGGATATCCGGGCACCACAGCATAGATTTGGGGCACAGGCCACTGATCTTTGGGGCTAGAAATGTCTCTAGTATGTGAATTTTGCTATGTTTTGAGCATTCAAAAAAACACTAAGGTGTGAGAGCTATGTAAGTTGCCATATTTATTTGCTTTTAAATAATACCAGTTGCCTTGCAGTCCTGTTGATCTTTCTGGTCAGTAGGGTCTAAATCATATGCCTGAAACAAGCATGCAGCTAATCTTGACATATTTGTTATGTACATCTGATCTGCATGCTTGTTCAGATTCTATGGCTTAAAGTAATAGAGGCAGAGGATCAGCAGGATCGCAAGGAAATGTGCATTATTTTAACAGAAATAAACATGTCAGCCTTCATATCCCTCTCACATCAGGTTTCTTTTAACGTTATGTTTTTCCTTGATTTGATTTTATTACATTATTGAACATGTGCTTATTAAAGTGTCTTGGTCTCCAATTTCTCTTTATATGGATTGTGCATTTTACTCAGAAAACTTGTGGAATTCAAATTGTCTTTGTCCATATTCAGGAGGGAGAACATACAGATGTAAGACAGGAATGCTTTCTGACCAGAGAATAGCTGGTAAGAAGAAGCACAAATGACTTTCGTATTAATCATGAAAAATGTACATGCGAGTCCCTGGATGCTTTAAAAGCCTTTTGTCAGTGATAGAATTCCACATTCCAATTGATATTATTCAACAGTAGGTTAAAAAATACAGTTGAACAGGAGATTAGCTACTAAAGTATTTTTCCCCTCTTTCCTTTCTATAAACTGGCTGAGACAGAGAGCTTTTTAGAGTCTGTCAGCAGTGATACTTGTCTGGCAGCAGCATATGGCTTTCATGTAATTAGCAAAGGCTTATTTCAAGTTTTTAAGACAAAACTATGCACAGTGTGACTCTAGTTCTTTGTTGGTGTGTACTTAGCTATACATAATATGTGGCAAAGGGGCATCATACATTTCTCTTAATTCAGCCAGCAGCTCCAGCGGTATGGCTCACAGGGAAAATAATATGTCTAGCAGCTCTAAGCGTCATGCAAAGATTGTTCTTCAGACAGTTGCTGTAAGGCTTGGTGAGAAAGAGAGAGATTTTGCAAGGCATGACAGGGAGCCAGCAGTTCAAATCAACTATAGCCAAGCTGAATAGAAGTTATTATAAGTTGGAAAAGTTTACGAACATAGCCTATCAAAATATCCACAAAGAGCTCTTTAGAACATTGAGAGCAGAGAAAATCCCAAAAGTTGGGATAAAAGGAAGATATTTCCCTGATTCAACAATAATTTTAACAGCAATCCATTTTTGCCGCTGCTGCAGAATTTTGACTGATCTCTGATCTCTTTTTTTTTATTTATAATGATGACCAGTTAAAGCTTTACCAGAGATATGTAGGCTATATATAGATCACATATACAGTATCTAAAAAAAAAAATCTCTCACATATACAGTATCTCATATTTTTGTAAATATTTGATTATATATTTCGTGGGACAACACTGAAGATATGACACTTTGATACAATGTAGTAGGCAGTGTACAGCTTGTTTAACAGTGTAAATTTGCTGTTCCATCAAAAAATCTCAATGCACGGCCATTAAACCGCTAGCAACAGTGAAGAATGTCAAAATCAGTGTCCGACTGGGAGCGGGAAAAGCTGAGAAAATCCACTTACTGGCCAAGCAGCAGTAATCATGTGTTGCTGCTCACAGTGAAGACTTGCTGCAGGTTTCTATTGGGAGTGATAACTCAGGGTTTCTGCTGCTTGGCCAGCAGGTGAATTTCCTCCGTTTTTCCACCTCCCAGTCCGACACTGATCAAAATTATGCTGAAGTGCAAATAGTATGTGCACCCACCATTATTTCCTAGCACTGGTTGCCAAGACACTCTCCCACCTTCTGTCTGAGCATGCCCCACAGATGCTCAATAGGTTATAGGTCTGGAGACATGCTTGGCCAGTCCAGCACTTTTACCCTTAGTTTATTTATAAAGTCATTGGTTGTTTTGGAGGTTGTTTCGGGTTGTAAACATGTCAAAATATTGCCTTTTTGCCTCATTGTCCAAAGGGAGGGGATCATGTTCTGTTATAGTATGTCACAGTACATGTTGACATTCACCTGGTTGCTGCTGATACATTTATCTTGGTCTCATCAGACCAAAGGAAATGGTTCCAGTAATCCTTGTCCTTAGTTTTCTTGTCTTCAGCAAATTGTTTGAGGGCTATCCTTTGCATCATCTTTGCATCATCTTTACAAAAGGCTTCCTTCTGGAAAGACAGCCATGCAGACCAATTTGATGCAGCCTGCTGAGCATGGTCTTAGCACTGACAGGTTGACCCCCCCTCTCCTTCAACCTTTTGAAGCAAAGCTGCCAGCACTCATATATAGTATCTATGTGCAAAAGACAACCTCTTTATATAACACTGAGCATGTGCAAGTTCTCCGCTCGATAATGGCAAAGCCTGTTTTGAGTAAAACCTCTCCTGTTAAACCACTGTATGGTCTTGGGCACTGTGCTACAGCTCAGTTTAAGGGTGTTAGCGATCTACTTATAGGCTATGTTATCTTCATGTAGAGCAACAATTATTTTTTCTAAGATCTTAACTGCCTAAAGACTGCTCCACGGCGATTGGCGTGAGCAGCGCGGCAGCCCCAGGACCACTCCACGCCAATTGGTGTGAATGGCTGGGGGCGGAGATTGCGGGGGATTGCCAATGCGCGTACATCCCTACTTGAATGGCGGAGCTCCGTCATCAGCCTCCCAGTGGCGATCGCTGCTAGGAGACTGTTAGACGGAAAAAACGCCATCTAATAACACTGTACAGTGTTGCGATCTAAGGCAGTGCCTTACTCGGGACAGCCCAGCCGTCTTACAGGCAGAAAAGTAACCCGCTGTTATATAGGCTGAAGCCTATGACAGCCAATCATGCTGATTGGCTGGTGGGGGGGAGGGAGGGCTATCAAAATAAAGAAAAAATTGTATACAAAAAATAAACAACCTGGGAGCGATCGTCGTCCACCACCAGAAAGCTCTGTTGGTGGGCAGACAAGGGGGGGGGGGATTACTTGTGTGCTGAGTTGTATGGCCCTGCAGCGAGCCCTTATGTAAAAAAATGGCCTGGTCACAAGGGGGGTATAGACCGCAGTCCTCAAGAGGTTAAGAGCGCTCTCTGCCATGTAGTGCCATGTTAAGCTTCCAGCTACCATTATGAGAGAGTGTGAGAGTAATAACACCAAATTTCATACACCTGCTCCTCATTTACACCTGAGACCTTGTTACACTAATGAATAACATGACCCTGGTGAGGGAAAATATCTAAATGAGAAGCATTTTGATATTCTTCACTTAGGGGTGTACTCAATTTTGTTGCCAGTAGTTAAGACATTAAAGGGGAACTTCAGCCTAAACAAACATACTGTCATTAAGTTACATTAGTTATGTTAATTAAAGTAGTTAGGTAATATAATCTCTTACCCACACTGTTTTAAAAGAACAGGCAAATGTTTTTGATTTCATGGGGGCAGCCATCTTTTTGGTTGAAATGAAGTGACAGGAAGTTCCAACTATCTTGTGTCCTGATCACCCCTCCGAGCTGCGCACGCTAGGCTTCAAATCTCAAATTCAAAATAAAAAAACAAACAAATTTGAGCTGATACAGCAGAAGGAGAACAACATCAGAAATCCCATCATGCTTTCCACAGCATCAGGGGAAAAATATCCAGGCAGATTTCTTTGATGGGGCGGAGCTTAGCTTCTGTGCAGCTAAAAATGAGGCTTGGGTAAGTAAAACAAAGTTCTGATGCTGCTAAACTGTTAAAGAACTAACAAGCCTTTTCAGAGTTGCTGAGTAGATTTTTAGTCTGGAGGTTTACTTTAAGCTGTGAGTTGAGTTGTTTTGATGGGACTAGAGATGGCCTGAACCGTTCGCTGGCGAACAGTTCCAGGCGAACTTTGGGTGGTTCGCGTTCGCAGTGAACCAGGAACTTTTTTTCAAAAAAGTTCGGTTCGACCATAGACTTTAATGCCTGCCAACTTTAGCGGTTAATAGCAAAGTCCCCTTACATAGTAAAAACACCAAATTTGCAGGGTATGTAGAGGAGGGCAGTGACTACAAGAGGAAAAAAAATCTGTGAAAAAGCTGAAGGTGCGCCAGGGCTAGATCTTTCAACAAGACAACGATCCTAAACACTGCTCAAAATCCATTAGGGCATTCATGCAGAGGAACAAGTACAATGTTTTGGAATGGCAATCTCAGTCCCCAGACCTGAATATAATTGAAAAGCTATGGTGTGAGTTAAAGAGAGCTGTCCATGCTCAGAAGCCATCAAACCTGAATGAACTAGAGATGTTTTGTAAAGAGGAATGGTCCATAATACCTTCAGGCCTCTTTCACAGTGCGGCGTTAAAGTCGCACGTTAGAAAATGTTTCAACGCAGACTAACGCACAGCAATACTAAGTCTGTGCGACATTCACAGTGCACACATTGCGTTTGTGTGTAACGTGTAGTGTTATTAGAAAGTACTGCATGCTGTGCGTTATATATGTTATTAGCTGCGTTGGACTGTTTGCACATGCTCAGCAATGACTTGGAAACATTCTTTTCATTGCCTGTATGCTCTACTGTATGCGACTGTAATGGGGCATTATGTTGCGGGCATTTTGAGGGCATTGCGTTGTAATTTGTGTTGCGACTTTAACTTTGCATCAAAAGGCAACATCCTACTGTGAAAGAGGCCTGAATCAGAATCCAGACTCTCGTTGGAACCTACAGGAAGCATTTAGAGGCTGTAATTTCTGCAAAAAGAGGATCTACTAAATATTGATTTAATTTCTTTTTTGTGGTGCCCAAATTTATGCACCTGCCTCATTTAGTTTAAACAATTATTGAACACTTTCTGTAAATCCAATAAACTTCATTTCACTTCTCAAATATCACTGTGTGTGTCTCCTATATGATATATTTAACTGACATTTTTTGTCATAACAACCAACAATTTATACAGGAAAATCATGACGATTAACAAGGTTACCCAAACTTTGACATCTCGCTGTAGCTCTGGTCCTGATCTTAATCTGCTGCCGCGTCTTCTTTTTATCTTAATGCAGAGTGGTATCTTACTAGTTTTTGGGTAGCTTACGTAAAGGATTTTGTCATGTTCACATAAGCTAGCAGTTTCTGGCATTTTAGCTTGCTTGACCCCTTCTCCTATGATTGAAAAATATATTAAGTCTCTCCTCTTCCAGTTTTTCCACATGCTCTGCCTACATTAATAGATGCAGTATGCTGCATTCATTGCATTTCAGCAGAAACAATAGTATTATAATGTATGAGAGCTGATATGCTGCCCTCTAGTGGTTGTTTTTTGTAAGCAGTCCTTTGCATAATATATTCTTGCTAGCAACAGGAAGTGATCTAGTTTTAGATTCTGTAGGCCCTGCCCATTATCCATCTTAGTTTTTCACTGAAAAGTATCTGTCCTTTCCATCAAGCCTGGCAAACAAATTGTCTGTAAGTAGGTCTCTTCATCAGCATGTCGTGAGTTAGAAAGCATGTAGAAAGATTATGCATTAGATAGATGTAGGCTGTATAGTGCTATACTGCTATAGTGCTATACTATACTATGCATACTGATGTATATCTGTTTGTATTGTATTGCAGTTTCACAAGAAATTAAATGAGGAAAGACAATAAAGTACAGAGGGCCAGATTTATCGAAGCATTACCGAAAAGGTTTTTCTTCCTAGACTGTTCTAACCAGCTGGAGGAACTGTTCTGCATGATAATCAGAAAATTCTTAATTCCTATTTAATAGGGGCAGTTTAGTGTGAATTTCTAGAACTGCACTACAGTTAAGAAAAGTGCAAATCCATAACTAAACTGCGGCAGATTAAGACGTGCGGTACTTTCTTATTATACCGTCTGAAGGGTTTGAGTCAAACCGTTTGACAGTTCCTTGTTTAAGTTCTGTTTGCTCCACTACCAAGATTTAGGCCTCATTCACACTAGTGTCTGCTTCTGTCCGCTTTTCAGCAACATGTATCAATGTGTAACATTGATGTGCTGAAAAAAGCGGACAGAAGCGCACAAAGTGTGAATGAGGCCTTAACCCTTTTTGAAAAGTTGAAAGTCCTTTTTTTCATTACACCCGGTCAGTATAATGCTCCATTGCCAAGTTAAAGGGTTTTGAAGGGTTTTCTGGAGCAAACAAAACTTAAACTAGGAACTTCCAAACTCTTCAGACGGTATAATACGTAAGTACCAGGTGTGCTTAATAGCACTTCTACAGTGCAGCAGTGCAGGCTAGGCATGATTTGTCCCCTCTGCTGCCAAGTGTCCTGTAAAGTTGTTCTGTGCTAAAGGGGAACTGAAGAGAGAGGTATATGGAGGCTGCCATATTTATTTCCTTTCAAGCAATACCAGTTGCCTGGCAGCCCTGCTGATCCTCTGCCTCTAATACTATTAGCCATAGCCCCTAAACAAGCATGCAGCAGATCAGGTGTTTCAGACTTTAAAGTCAGATCTGATAATACTAGCTGCATGCTTGTTTCTGGTGTTATTCAGATACTACTGCAGAGAAATAGACCAGCAGGGCTGCCGGGCAGCTGGTATTGATTAAAAGGAAATAAATATGGCATCCTCCGTATACCTCTTACTTAAGTTCCCCTTTAAGCCTTCCAGTGCTGGGCATTGATGCAATACAGCAGATGTGTTGGTTACCTTAGCAACAGCAATTTCTCTCACGCACTGCACAGTTTGAGAAACCTTCCCAACTACTCCTATTCCTAACAGTTTAAAGAGGAACTCCAGTGAAAATAATGTAGTAAAAAAAGTGCTTCATTTTTTACCATAATTATGTATAAATGATTTAGTCAGTGTTTTGCTCATTGTAAAATCTTTCCTCTCCCCGATTTACATTCTGACATTTATTACATGGTGACATTTTTACTGTGGGCAGGTTATGTAGCTGCTCCTAGCTGTTTTGGCTGTTAGAGACAGCTGTAAACAGCTAATTCCTGTCTGTGAACATTGTTACATTGTGGCAGTTTACCCAGAGTACCGCGGTACTCAGAGCTTCTTTTGGGAGGGGTTTCAGCACACAATCAGTCATACAGCACCCCCCTGATGGTCTGTTTGTGAAAAGCATTATATTTCTCATGTAAAAGGGGGTATCAGCTACTGATTGGGATAAAGTTCAATTCTAGGTTGGAGTTTCTCTTTAAGAAGGAAACTACACTTCTTAGGGTCAGTTTTCACTACACGCAGATTGGATGCAGAATGGAGGCAGAAAAGCTGACTTCAATGAATGCCTATGGGCCTGTTTGCACTAAACGCGATTTTTCTGATGCAGATTTTCCCATAGGCATTCATTGGAGTCCGTTTTTCTGCATCCAATTTGCGTGTAGTGGAAACAGGCCCTTAGGGATTTATTTAGTAGTCAGAGAGTTCTACACGGATTTCTAAAAACCTTTATTATTATTATTATTATTATTATTTATTGCATTTATAAAGCGCCAACATATTACGCAGTGCTGGACAAAAAATAATAAATAATTAAATAAACATACCAATATTTCGTCTCAGACACGTTTTATGAATGATCCCCCCCCCCCAAAAAAAAAGCAGGTTCCCCAGCTTACTGGACTTATTTACAGTGTTTAGCTGACTGCCTAGCTGCACTACACGGGACAGTGTTGTGAGGGCAGTACATACAGTGTGACGATGTGGCAGGCTGATGTGAATGAATTGCATCAGTGGTTGTAGGAAATCCTCTCATGGGGGATCTCCATGCCATTAACACCGTAAACACATACGAAAAAAAATCCAACCTGAAAAAACCTTTGGTGGTTAAAGATGGCCCGAACCTCCGATTTTCAGGTTTGCGAACCTCCTGTGAAAGTTCGGCTCAAGCGAACTGTAGCGAACCGCAATAGACTTCAATGGGGAGGCGAACTTTGAAAACTAGAAACATTTATGCTGGCCACAGAAGTGATGGAAAAGATGTTTCAAGGGGTCTAACACCTGGAGGGGGCATGGCGGAGTGGGATAGATGCCAAAACTCCCGGGGAAAAATCTGGATTGGACGCAAAGCAGCGTTTTATGGGCAGAAATCACATTACATTGCTAAATTGGAGGCCTAAAGTGCTTTAAAACATCTTGCATGTGTATACATCAATCAGGGAGTGTAATTAGAGTACTGCTTCACACTGACACACCAAACTCACTGTGTAACGCACTACACCGCAGCTGGTTGTGTAGTGAAGGCCGTGCTGGACTGGTGCGCACCATGGCAAGATTGCTCTTCCTCACTCAGTGATGTCAGGTAATGTCTGACTGCCTCATCAACTTTCAATGGTTCTTTCTCTACCATTGTTAAAGCTTACATCTATTTTTTTTAAATACTTGTTCTGCTTGCTGTTCAGTACCTGCATCGAGAATCTTTTATGGAGGGCAAGTCTGACCATTGGTAATTCCAATAAAATTCCAATAAAATTGATTCATGTTTGTGGCAGTAATGTGACAAAATGTGGAAAACTTCAAGGGGGCCGAATACTTTTGTAACCCACTGTATATATATATATATATATATATATATATATATATATATAGTTAAAATGCATTTAGAATAAAACAATTCTTAGCAAAATGTACCACCCGAAGAGAGTCTTATTGGTGGTAAAAAAAAACAAGATATAGATCATTCTATTGTGATAAGTAGTGATAAAGTTATTGGCAAATGAAAGGGAATAGCGCTGAAAGGTGGAAATTGCTCTGGTTCTTAAGGGGAAAAACCCTTAGGGTCACTCCTGCGAAACGCATTGTATTTAACTGGAGTATGTAAATAAATTGTTTTGCTGAAAACTAATCGGCATTTTCTTGTATTTGCCTGCAGGAGGTAAGTCCACCACTACCTCCTCATTTAAAATGTTTTAGATCTTTTTATCCTTCTGGCGCCTCAGTATCCATACTACGTTATACATATCCATCCTTGCTGGAGGGGTGTTACCCCTTTTTTCCTTGATCTACAGAGAGCGACTTCATATACCCTGTACACACTGCTGTGCTTGCGCTGCTTTTTAAAAATCGCATGCGATTTTTAAATCGCAAAGCCTTCATGAATATAGAAAAATCGCATCACACCAGTGTGTACAGGTTTTCACGATTTTCATGATTTTTCGAAAGACCTTGCGATTAATAAATACATGAGATTTTAAAAGCGCAGCGCAAACACAGCAGTATGTACAGGCCCTTATGCTGCACATACTCTTTCCACACTCTTTCATTTACCAGTGCATACTACACTATATTGGGACATTCCTCACAAGTTTGCCTCAGGCAGCAAGAAGTCTAGAACCGGCCCTGCCATTCATTAAAATAATTTGAAAATAAAGAAAATCCCCTATGAGTGGATGGACTACTAGTCCAACACCTATCAGTTTTGTCCGATTTTTACTACCTACTGTTAGTGACAGCAACATAGGAAAAAAGTCATTGTTAGTGAATTTTGCTTTGTGACAAAAGTACATTTTAATTGCATGCATTTTTTCCATGATAGTAGTCGTTTAATGACAACTTAGAACTGGGGGTTAGGACATAAAGGCCAGACTTTTTCAAAATTTTTGGAAAATGACAGAACCTTTTTCCTCTAAGGGGGTTCTTCCGTATGATTCTTTGTATCAGTTTTGCCTGTGATACGGAAACCCAGTTTGAGTAGCATTTCTATGGCATAACTGCAGCATGCAACATTAGTGTGTGTATCGAAGCAGATTAATACATAAGAAAACTATGTGCCAGCTGACATAAAGCCCACATTTATTGCCTGCCTAAGGACCCATATTTTTTGTGCTTGCCCTATTAATTAAAATGTGTTGTTCGGCACCTACTGTGTACACTGGTACCATTAATTAGCTTTTGATCTCTCTAGATGCATAAACATGTCACATTTGCCATTTGAGCGTTAAAACAATATTTAGAGTGTATTAGATCTCAGAGATGAAGAAAGCAGGGCTTTTCATGTCACATATGACCACCGGGGACCTATTATATGTCTACCTAGCTGCAGCAATGAGGCGTATGAATATGGAAAAGTCCTGCTCTGATTACAATACTTTGCATACATGACTTGTTAGTCCAGAGTTGCTTCAGCAGTTGTTTTCACACCATTACAAATGGGGAATCTTTTTTTGTCAGTGAGGTGTAAAAAAGCGTTATTTTTATGAACTTCACATTAGCCATTAAATCTACCAATTTCAACTCTAAGCTCTTAACTGGCAGATTTGCTCCAACAGGAAAAAAAACACATTTCTAACGAGAAAAAGAATTTACTGCCGCTATGCTCTAAATCTTGCAAATGCTCTCAATTTTGCTGCAGGAAATCGAATGAATATTAATAATGTATTATGATTATCTCAGCTTTATTGCTTTTTTATGTGTTTTCTGTTTATATAGCAGCAGCACTCATTGACTGAGAAACGGTTTTCCACATTGCAGTAGAGTTCTTGCGCTTCTTCTCCCTTCACAGTTCACGTGCTGTACAGGGACTGATGAACTTCAGCGCTGCAGTTCAGTAAATGAATGACATTCTGTCTTTTATTCATGGATAAGCACTAAAAGCTGCGGAACTTTTGTATCTTTCTGAATGCAGAGATTTTCGTTTGGATGGAAATGTGATTTTCTTTTCCCATTAAAAAATCAGCTGCCCTACATTTCAAGTTTCCTTTGTAAAAAGCCCCTAATATCATCCACATTAGTCTATGGGCTTGATTCACTAATACAAATAGCACGCCTTATCAAAGATGACATGCCTTATCTGATAAGGCGTGTTAACTTTGATAAGGCATGTTATCTCTGTCTCTGATAAGGCATGCTATTTGTCTTAGTTAATCAAATCCTATGTGAGTCCATGTTACAAAACATTGTACATTGGGGTCCTTTGATAGGGTGAATATCGGAGCATAACTCACAATCAAAGCACATATCTAAATATACCATCTTGTAGCTTAGTAAGTAGAGTCCCTAAATTGTACCTCTTTGCATGAAATGGGGTTCTGCAGCCCAGATCTGGCTAAACAAACACAGAACACAGATAAATGAATTTCTTCAAGAAGGAAGAGACTATCGAGAGCCACCAATAGTGTATTACTGGTAGACAATTGGCATAGGGCGTAGGAAAAATTGGGTTATACTCACAAGTTTGGGTTGCCGGAGTTGGGCAACCACTTTTATCGCAAACGAGGAAATTAGACCTGTCCCCGCTCAGGCTAAAAAGTCGCTCTCTGTAGAAAGAAAGAGGGTTTCTACACCCATCCACCAGGTGGATCAAATTGTGCTAAAGCATACAGAGGCGCCAGCAGAATAAAAGTAGTACCAATCTAAAATCAAATAAAATGTGGTTGGCAAGGGTGGGCTTACCCACCCAAGAATCCCTTACCCACCCAACAATCAACACAACCACTTTCTATGGTATAAATAACATTACATTTAATTAGCACTCCAAAAAACAGTTTGCAACGCGTTTCACGGGTCCCAAGCCCGCTTCCTCAGGCAAAAAACATACAGGTAGGAGCAACAGTGCCGTTCTGTGTACAGGTGTAGCGCCTCTGTGCAGGGTAGGTAAGCCCACCCTTGCCACCCACATTTTATTTGATTTTATATTGGTACTACTTTTATTCTGCTAGCGCCTCTGTATGCTTTAGCACTAAGTGAACTTCTTCAGCAACTTTTTGTGGAATAAAGACTTTTTATTGTGTGCTGTGCAAGGGTTCAGGTCTGGTTTATAGCAAAAGAATCTGAGCTGTAAGTCATGAGTTGTAGAAGGGCTCTTTATTTGATATCAACTTAAAGGGAATCCGAGGTGAGAGGGATATGGAGGCTGCCATATTTATTTTCTTTTAAACAAAACCAGTTGCCTGGCTGCCCTGCTGATCCTCCGCCTCTAATACATTTAGTCATAAACCCTA
Organism: Hyperolius riggenbachi; assembly: GCF_040937935.1. NCBI lineage: Eukaryota > Metazoa > Chordata > Amphibia > Anura > Hyperoliidae > Hyperolius > Hyperolius riggenbachi. The sequence continues at coordinate 119,901,195 of NC_090653.1, read as the reverse complement.
AACAACCATGCAGCAGATGAGGTACTCTGACTAAGCTGACTCAGGTTTTACTGGATTAGCCATATGCTTGTTCCAGGGTTTTGACTCAGACACTACTTATGTCAAAAGATGAACCTGGCTGTCAGGCAACTGGCATTGTTTATAAGGAAATAAATATGGCAGCCTCCATATGCCTCTCACCTTGGGTTCCCTTTAACTATATAAAAAAGTAACCTTCGCGATTGATTGCCTACGAGTGTAGAGAAAAGAGTGTACTATTACTTGCGCTACTCTACTGAAACCCTGGCTCTTTTAGTTGTTATAGTGCTCCTGGTGCTTGGTGGTGCCAGTGGTCTATGTAAAAAAAAAAAAAGGGGGGAGAGGGAGCACTCCAATGGTGCATTAAACCTTTTATTAATAAAACACGCAAAGTAAGTTGCACTTACAAAGTTTTTCCAGTTTCAAATCGCTTTGGGAGGCCGTCAACGAGCTAGGCCAGAGCTAACAGGAGCGATGGTAATCACCAAAGAACAAATAAAATGTGTCGTGAATTAGCCTTTTAAAGATACATTTTCTTAAAAAATACCCAGTCCCAGACCTAGGCAACATCACTCTCTACTGTACAATCAGTGGCGGCGCCACGCTGGGGCTTACCCAGGCTTAAGCCCCAGCTGGCAACTCATTAGCCCCCCTCAAAGCCCCCCCCGCCGCCGCAAGTGTCCTGCTCCCGACCCGACCTCGGCTCGTCTGCAATGCAGTGCAGTGGAGGCGCCGCCGAGCCTGGCTGCCTGGGTGGGAGGACTGGAGGGCGAGGGCTTGGGCTGTGTGGCACCACCCACCCCAGCGAATCATCAGTCCGGGCAGTCCCAGTCCCACCACCACACGGACTCCCACCCACCTACCCTGCTCAGCCTCAGGCCCGCCCCAGGGGGAGGTACACCACGTACGGTGGTGGTGACTCAGCAGCGTTATAAAATGTGACGCGTCCGGCGTCACGTGACATTTGCCGCCGCCCGCCGCGCAGCCAGTTGCCGCCGACTCCAACATCTGAGTGAGAGAGAGTGTCTGCGTCACTCTCTCTGCGGCACGCCACGGACGCCAGCCAGGCCAGTCACGCAGTCAGCCAGTGTGACACACACACCCCCACCCAGGCCAGGCACCGACCCACATGGACGGTCGGACGGACAGTGTGTCAGACAGCGCTGCGCACGGCACGGCCCGGGACTCCGGGAGTGGACTGGAGGCTCAGGCTGGACTCTGAAGGAGGCTGGAGCTGACAGGACAGCAGCAGGACTTGGAAGTCGCCGTCGGAACTCCGACAAGGTGGGTGCGGTGGGCGGTGGCTGTCCTCTCCAGCCAGCCAGTCGTCAACTGCCAATTCCAAATTGTTTTTCTGCCCCAGCTGCCCTGGGGTCCCCCCATCCCACCACCACCAGCCAGGCCTGAGGCCTTCCCCACCAGGCCTGATCTGCCCTCCCTGGGCTGGGGCCCCCCATCCCACCACCACCAGCCAGGCCTGAGGCCTTCCCACCAGGCCTGAGCTGCCCTCCCTGGGGCCCCCCATCCCACCACCAGCCAGGCCTGAGGTGCCCTAGGCCCCCCATCCCACCACCACCAGCCAGGCCTGAGGCCTTCCCACCAGGCCTGAGCTGCCCTCCCTGGGGCCCCCCATCCCACCACCACCAGCCAGGCCTGAGGTGCCCTGGGCCCCACATCCCACCACCACCAGCCAGGCCTGAGGCCTTCCCACCAGGCCTGAGCTGCCCTCCCTGGGGCCCCCCATCCCACCACCACCAGGCAGCCAGGCCTGAGGTGCCCTGGGCCCCCCATCCCACCACCACCAGCCAGGCCTGAGGCCTTCCCACCAGGCCTGAGCTGCCCTCCCTGGGGCCCCCCATCCCACCACCAGCCAGGCCTGAGGTGCCCTAGGCCCCCCATCCCACCACCACCAGCCAGGCCTGAGGCCTTCCCACCAGGCCTGAGCTGCCCTCCCTGGGGCCCCCCATCCCACCACCACCAGCCAGGCCTGAGGTGCCCTGGGCCCCCATCCCACCAGCCAGGCCTGAGGCCTTCCCACCAGGCCTGAGCTGCCCTCCCTGGGGCCCCCCATCCCACCACCAGCCAGGCCTGAGGTGCCCTAGGCCCCCCATCCCACCACCACCAGCCAGGCCTGAGGCCTTCCCACCAGGCCTGAGCTGCCCTCCCTGGGGCCCCCCATCCCACCACCACCAGCCAGGCCTGAGGTGCCCTAGGCCCCCCATCCCACCACCACCAGCCAGGCCTGAGGCCTTCCCACCAGGCCTGAGCTGCCCTCCCTGGGGCCCCCCATCCGACCACCACCAGCCAGGCCTGAGCTGCCCTGGAGCCCCCCCCATCCGACCACCAGCCAGGCCTGAGCTGCCCTGGGGCCCTCCACCACCACCAGCCAGGCCTGTGCTGCCCTGGGGCCTCCCCCATCTGACCACCAGCCAGGCCTGAGCTGCCCTGGGGCCCCCCACCACCACCAGCCAGGCCTGAGCTGCCCTGGGGCCTCCAGCTCAGCCCACTACCAAAAGTTTACTATACCAGAATAAGTCACACGTTATACATTTCGACAGCTGCCAATCCATGGGACCAGTTTTATTTCTTTAGTTTCCATTGTACAACAGGCCCCTGCTTTGCCACAGTTTTACCAGTTTCCATCCATTTTTTTTGCAGGCCAATTGCTGTGGTGTCTCACCTGCCAACCAGCACTGATTCTTCTCTGAGCAGTGAGCACATACACTGGCTCCCTTCGGTTGCGGCCCAGCAGTCGGCAAAATTATCTTCAAGTCACTGAGCACGCAGAACGCAGTTGTGTAAAGCGTTAGGTAAGATCTGCTTGTTGTGAACAGTTTGGTTTTTTTTTTTTTTTGAACGTGTGGGAGTGTCTCTCTCTCTCTCTCTCTCTCTCTCCCCCCTCTCTTTCTCTCCTCTCTTTCTCTCCGCTTTCTCTTCTTTCTTTCTCTCTCTCTCTCTTTGCTTTCTCTCTCTCTCTCCCTCTCTGCTTTCTCTCTCTCTCCCTCTCTCGCTCTCTCTCCCCCCCTTTCACTACTGACACCTCCCCACCCCCTCCCCCCTCTGCTTTTTTGTTGTACTCAAAGGGGACCATGAAAAGTGGTTGTCTGTATTTATTTGTAACAGTTTCTATCCATTTTTGTTGCAGGTCAATTGCTGTGGTGTCTCACCTGCCAACGCACTCATTCTTCTCTGAGCACATGCACTGGCTCCCTTCGGTTGCGGCCCAGCAGTCAGCAAAATTATCTTCGTCACTGAGCACCCGTAGAGCACGCAGAACGCAGTTGTGTAAAGCGTTAGGTAAGATCTGCTTGTTGTGAACAGTTTGATTTTGTTTTTTTTTGTTTTTTTTATTTTGAACG